>NC_132891.1:12810948-13478448 GCF_030463535.1 Salminus brasiliensis
TGGTTACTTTGTTTACTGAGCCCTAAATATTCTGAAAAATTCCTTAAAATTCCAGCTGAGATGACTAACCCATGCTATGCTTCATATGCTGTGGCTTTCTTCTCTCTTTTCAGCATAATTGGGTATGATGCAACCTCACAGTCACTTCTTCTCTTGTTCTTTAGGACCTAATGCAAAGACAATGGGCCTTACTTACTATTTTCGGTGTAATGAGTACTTTCACAGTTTTCATTTGACAAAGATTGTAACATTCATCAATATTTACTTATTTGAGATCCATCATTATAGGAGCAGAGCTGTGAACAGTTCTACAGTTTAAAACCACATCATGAATCTGATGTAGACCTTTTAGTTAAAACATTTCTAAGAACAAACTTAACAACATTTGTTTTCTACATTAGGAGGCATTAGCATATCCTCTATATTCACCTCTATGTTTCAGTAGTTGCTGAATATTGAACAGTGTTTAACGTTGTAGTCTATTTGTATAGATTTCACATCACTGAGAACTAAGAACAGGAAGAAAAGTTTGGAGAATAGATTGGAGCAACCTCACAGACCACATCTGTCCAGCAGGCAGATATTTGATGGTCCAGCTGTAGTAAATCTAGCTTGAAATCTGCATGATATTACATTAACACGACTGGTTGATAGGTGAAGAGAAAATCATTGATTATCTCCATCTACAGTGGCATCTATCCATCGATGGGATATATTAGGCAGCAGGTGAACAGTCAGCTTTTGATGGAAAGGAAGGTGTTAAAAGCAGGAAAAATGGTCAAGTATAAGAATATGAGCAAGGCCTAAATTGTGATGCCTAGACGACTGGGTCAGAACATCTTCAAAACATCAGGCAGGTTTTGTGAGGTGTTTCTGGTATTCCGTGGTCAGTACCTACCAAAAGTGGTTTAAGAAAGGACAACTTGTGACAGTTGAGACAGAGTCATGGGCAATGCTCATGGAGGCCCCAATGCACAACTTACAGGAATTAAAGAATCCACTGCTAACATCTTGGTGCCAGATAACTTTAGAGGTCTTGTGGAGATCAGTCTCAATTGATCAGATCTGTTGTGGAGGCACAAGGGGGACCTACTCAATATTAGGCAGGTGGTAATAATGCTATGGCTGATTGGTGTTTACCATAAAGCAAAGTAAAGTAAACAGTCGTCTTTAGCTTAACATTAATATTGGAATAACAAATAGGGTGTCTAAGTATGAGACTCTATATTGGAATATCAGCTATATCCAAATTTCAGACATTTACATTTATGGCATTTAGCTGATGCTCTTATCCAAAGCAACTTACAAGGTAACTCGTATTACAGAGGTGGGCCAATGTAATGTTAGGAGTCTTGCCCGAGGACTTATTGGTGTAGTGCAGCATAGTCACCCAGACTGGGAATCAAACCCCAGTCTCCCACATGGTGTGGTAGCGCAGTGGCAACTAGTGGTGTTATCTGTTGCGCTGCACCAATTGACTGTTCTATTATGCAACACAAAACACGAAACATGAGAAATAATACTTACAGCTGGGACATACCAACTGCATCTTCAAAAGGAAAGGAAGAATGGAGAATGTCATGTGTATGTGTGTGTTCAGTTATTTTAAAGTTTATTGTAGAAACAAACCCTTTTTGCTCATCATCATCTTTCCTGTCATATTTCTATTTTGTATTGATTACAAGATTAGTAATGGGTCTTCATCTGAATGTCCTGTGCCTTACAGAAATAATGTGACGTTAGCTGTTAAATAATGTATTATTAATGTATCATTTTAAGAAAGGAAATGGATGAATTGCAATTTTTTATTTTTAAAGTACCCTGTACCATCAATGGAATATCAGTGGTAAAAAAGCAGCATTTGTCTAAAAATCTACTGCAAGTGGACTGCCTGGAAAACAAAGCAATGAAAAAAAAACAGTGCACTGTTGGTGGCAGCTTCTAGTTGGCTGCCTGCTTCGCCCACAGTGGTCCAATGTTGGCCCGCTACCCTTTTGCTATCTGGGCATTTCTTCCAGTAGTAGCTAGTGCAGTTTGTTTCAGCAGTTTGAGCATGGTACATTTGGATGACCATCTCAAATAAAGTTCTCCGATTTTAAAGAAAGGTCTAAATGGCCATTTCATTGCTAATTATCTCAAGTGAAGTCTGAGCGAGTGTTGACTTTAGCAGCTGAGCCTAGAAATGGTGGTAACCATTTTGAACCTGAAGAAAAGGTGGACAAAGCTATATATAAGCATATAAGTTACAAACTATTTCCTTGGTTATATATCAATACTGTTCTAGTTTGTTAGTTAGCGAGCTAAAGGCAATACAGAAGCAAAAATAACTGTTCTACAGCATGGTTTTATAAAGCAGATGGCAAAGCTATTATTTCCATGCCGTATTTCGTATTGTATGGTCAGACTTCTTAAAATAATCTCTCTTTGTATAAAATCTTTCTGTTAAAAGTTAGTTTGGCTAGCTGGTTAGCACACTAAGTGCCTACACAACAGGCTAGCAGAACTAATGTTTTACAGCACAACAGGGCTATTAAAAGGGTTATGAGTATACAGATTAGCCAGCAGGACACACAATAAACCCCATGTTCACCAAGGTTTTAGTACTGGAGAAGAAAAAGTGCTTCCATAACAGCCACTGTACAACAAACATTGACACTAATGTTGAACCTAGCTTCTTCAGATGGTCTGCGAGCACATAGACAGTATTAGCAACCTTCACCTTGACATGCCCAACATGTCACAAAGCGTCAGCCAAGACTTTCCGCCTTCACACTCGAGCCCACAACCACTCAGAGCAGCGGTGGACAAATCCCAAAGTTTAGTGGCTGACCTTGGTAAAGCGAGTGAAGAGGAAATTTACTGTCAGTGCACAGTAATTTTGAAAAGAGAGACTACCAGTGTGAATGAAGATCTCTCTTGAATTCTGTGAACGTTTCTAAATGGGAAATTTTGGTCACTGACCCACAGGCCCAAAAAATGAAGGCCTGTGTATAATTAGTCAGATGTGGGTTGGCTGGGTGTTGTTGGTGCTGTTGGTGACAGTCTACTGGCAGGCCATTATGAGACAACCTATAATCGGCCCACAGGCACTCCATTCAGCGCACTACGCTGTGCTCTCACATTACACATTACTGTTCCATCACACTGACTCTTTGCATGCGGCTCCAAATGTGGAATTTGTTTAGTTTTTTTTTTTTTTTTTTTGCATTTTTATAGCATCATTATCGGCCCACCACAGAGAAAATGAACATTTACTTTTAGTTTTCCAGCATATGGTCATCCACATGATTATACGAGCTTTAAACAGGCTAATGATCAGATTCAAATAAGCCTTTATTATAACTCGCTTTATTGAACATTACTGAGATACAAACTATGCTATTGTCATTGTTTATTTATTTTCATTACAATGCTTTCTGATCCTCCGTGCTAGATGGTACAGGCTCTCAGTGCACAGCTACGCTGTTTTTTAGACTGCCATTTGGTGCAAAAGCTGTCTGCAATTTATGCCCACACACATTCATCCTGTGGCCTTGAGTCTGTGAAATGTTCTTCTCTTTGTAAAAATGACATCCATTTGAAGAGGGCTACAGTGCATGCGTATTAGTGCGTTAGCTTGTTTGTTGGGTGTATGTGTGTGCAGGCATGTATGTGCACATGCATATGTACTGCCCACATTTCGAGAAGGCGAACAGAGAAAGAGAGAGATTGAACTAACATCACTGTAACACTTACCTAAATCAATTTGAAGTGCTTGCTATGGCAGCACATGCTAACATGGAAAGGTATATTTAAGAAAAGCAGCCTTCGTGAACACATCTACATCTACGCCTCAATAGGAGGGTGAAGCCATTTTGAAGTCACAAAAAATGATCTTGTTACTGTACATACCATTTATTATTCAGATTATTCATGGATGTGTAGAATATATAAATTGAAGCATTCCCCATGCTAATGACACAATGGCCCCATGAGCTGAATGGCCTTAATTGTAAAGCTATATTTGAATGGGGATGTAGGACAGGGTTTTACTCTCATACTAACTTAGAGGGGACGGACTCAATGAGGGGTCTAGGACATAATGACTGTTTTTGTCTATGGGAAAATTAAAAGATGCCTTTGAAAATTCGCCCGATCCACATTCTGTGGTCAAAAAAAATAAATGTTCCAAAGCCAATACTGTAGAAAAAATACAAATGACTAAAGGCTGCATGCAAGTTGAAAGCTACCACTCACTGAAACAAACTGTATGTCTATAGCACATATTATGTGCATCACAGCTCATGTTTATTTTACACTACACTTAAATGTAATGGAATTAAAACGAAATTTCTGAATGTATCTGTTAGCATCAGCTAACGTGCTACATGTCAATGCCGACTGTCTGTGCTGGTGTGTGCACCTACGTTAAAAACAGTGGAAATTTCGCCCCACCCCTCAAACACCAAATCTCACTTAATGAGAACCCTGGTCTGCCTGCCAAAAACATATTTTGTCACAAAAATGCCATGCGCAATATTTTAGATTGGATGTCTCCATCCTTAGCTTTCTCCTCACCACGTGTCTTGTGCTTGTTGCTAGTGGCTACACTTCCAGTCACAACACTTTTCACACTACGGCATTTAGAGTCATCAATAGGTCCAGATATTAAACTTGCTAGGGGGCTTTTAAGGCATCAGCGATCACTCTGCGAGCTCTCGGATCACATCTTTTAACAGTTCATGCATAGCAACCGTGCCAGTGCAGAGCAAACTCTGACTTGTCCCCGACCTGAGGCTTTTGTCAGCAATCTTCAAAAACAGTCAAAAATCACCATCCGTGAGCAAGCCAGCTACCGTTAAAGTTCTTTCTGCCTAGTTTGTTGGCTAGTCTAGCTTAAATTGCAATTAACACCCTGCTTGAATTATTTCTCATCGACAAAACATGTCGATTTTGGGAACTTAAGTCGATGGGGTGTTTTTTCAAAAGTGCCATTCAGTTTTCCTAAAGACAAAAATGGCAAAAATACCAGAGGCTCTTCCAGCTGCTATTAGAGAACTACAACAAGACGGCACATCTATAATCATCATGAGTGTATTCTTGCCGGAGACTTTACGAATGAGACGTAAACGTCTAGAAGTGAGCCGTCTGTGTGAGTCATCCTGAATGACCTGGCACGCAAGTGACCAAAGTCAGTGAGGACAGTTGCATTAATCACTCAGACACCTTAGCGAGGAAGCTGGAGAAAAGTGGGACAGCGTGTGATGGCTGGTATTTTGGAAAAGGTGAGGATTTCTATTTAAGAATATCTGCTTTTTCATTCCTTATTGTTTTTCTTATCAGCTTCCAGAATATCAGTGCTATTTCTGACCCCTTATCCACTCAGCTGTCTTGCCTTTAGACAAAGGTCTCCAATTAGCATGCTCTTTTGTCTTGTAGTTCTCAGAAAACCATGAAGGCACACACACAACCACTTCCACGGTTGCCCACGCAATAAGTTTCTAAGCTGTCGTCGTTCCACCAAAAATAGCCCCCAAAAAGAAGAAAAGGACCTTCTCCAAGCAGCAGTTTTCAGACTCTTTTGGTAGGTGAGGTAAGGAAATGATTGAGCTTTGCAGTGTAATGGATGTCTTTGCTGAATGGTTACAGAATGAGCAATACTTTTACTAGTAGTATGTTCAAGCTGGAATGAATGAATCACTCTAAGGTCGCCAGCCATTAAGCATTTATGCATTATGCATTATGCACCTGTAGTCATTAGTGTAAAACCACACTGAGGTTCCAAAGTCATTTGTCTTTATCTTTGTTATTGCGTACATTTATTCAGGACGAAAAATCCTTTTAAATGCCCTGTGAGCTCAAAGAAGTCTTCTTACCCTGATATGAGGTAATTTATGCTTGTTTTTGGGTTTAACGGCTTCAAAACAACTGTATATAAATGAGAAAAATAGAGCTTCACAGCGGTTTTATTGCATTACTGACTATTAGTCCTTGGAGTGACATTAGCTTCAGCTCTTGCTATCTCACTATTAGCTAAATTAATTGACTGAAAGGCCAGCTAGGTGTTCTGATTCCAGGATCTGCTATTATAGAACCCATATTAAAGAAAACTTTCCTACACTCTGTACAGTCCACACTCTGTATAGTTCACACTCTGTACAGTCCACACTCTGTATAGTCCACACTCTGTACAGTCCATAGTCTGTACAGTCCATAGTCTGTACAGTCCACACTCTATACAGTCTACACTCTGTACAGTCCAGTCTGTACAGTCCACATTCTATACAGTCCACACTCTATACAGTCCACACTCTATACAGTCCACACTCTATACAGTCAATACTCAATACAGTCCACACTCTGTATATTCCACTCTTTATACAGTCCACACTCTATACAGTCCACATTCTATACAGTCCACACCCTGTGCAGTCCACACTCTATACAGTCCACACCCTGTACAGTCCACACTCTATACAGTCCACATTCTATACAGTCCATAGTCTGTACAGTCCAATCTCTATACAGTTCACATTCTATACAGTCCATAGTCTGTACAGTCCACACTCTATACAGTCCACATTCTATACAGTCCACACTCTATAAAGTCCACACTCTGTACAGTACACACTCTGTACAGTACACATTCTGCTGATTGGTCAGAATGTGATGCACTGTGTGTTGTGAGATATTTCTTCTGGAACATCATTAAACATTTTTGAGACTTTTCCCACTGTTGCTCTTCTGTCAGTTCTGCCCACATGAAATAGATTTCCTTGCCCTCACATATTGGTGAACCTTGGGCCTGCAAAACACTGTCAGCAGTTTTTGATTCGTCCTTCCTCTGACTACTGTCAGTAGTTATCCAACATAGCTAACCAGGAGCCCCCTACAAGCCTTGCTGTTTCTGAGATGCTCTGATCCAGACTGCTGACCATAACAATTTGGTCAACTCATTAGTATTTGGACAGTGACACAGTATTTGTTATTTAGTGGACAGTTGACAGATAAGCAGCTTCATGGCCAGGAAGGGCCTGTTAGTTAGTGTTAGTGGTCAGGAGTTCATTTCAAGTGTGGCTAGCTGTTCATTTGAGTTGAACCACTTGAATTAAAGCTGAAAGTCTACACTTCGATCACATCCTGATTACTTCATTTCAGATCCACTGTGGTGGTACACAGAAGCAAAATTAGCAAAATTGTGTCACTGTCCAAATACTTATGGACCTGACTGTTTAAGGTGCATGTGTGTGGGTGTGTGTGGGTAAGAAGACCTGTGGCCCAAAGCAGTCTTTCCCCCAGATTTTTAGAAGTTATTAATAAAATGACAAGGAAGGAAACAATGAACTGGGTCAGAGATGACATTCTTCTGCTCAGCAGGTCCTTCTGGAAAGGGCGCTGTGCTGTGTTCGTTTTCATTATCGCACTTTGCGGTAAATAATATCATCATCATAGCTCTGGAACACAGTAAAGACAGCTAATAAGCTCATTAATCAACCAATAGGTGAGAAAGGTATATAATGATAATGGATGTTTTCAGTCATTCATCATTAAGGGTGTATTTGCGTGGGTTGTTTGACACACGCACACAGATCAGGAGGGGAATGGAAACAGCTGAGTAATGAATAGCTCAAAGAGCTACATTAAAAACTCATTCATCTTCCAAAGAAAAGCAAAACATTTACCCATGCCCTGATTTTGTTTATGCATTTTTACTTTTAAGCTGTTTTTGAATGTTGCTGACCATTACATACTTTACCTTGGGGTTAAGTGGATTATGCAATTCTTAACTTTTAACTTAACTGGAATTTCTTGTTTCTTGAGTCTAAAACATGTGTATATTGTTGCTGTCCAAAGAAAAACACGTATCTCCAAAATGGTGACTTTACAAGAAAAGGCAAAAATGTTTGAATGGACTTTGAATGGATGTCAATATGAAATATGAGTTTATTCCAAGTAATTTAGAGCATTTATACTGGTCTATTCATCAATAACTATTTACACAGTGTACAGAGCAGCTACAGGATTCAAACCAATGGAATGTGGAAAATTGAGATACATGTTTTTTTACTGGACGGCAGATATACATGTTATTTTATGTTATATACAGTAAAATGAATGGCCAATTAAAGGTCTAAACTAGCACACTCATGCTTGCGATCTTATAGGCCACATGAGCAGTGGACCTAATGGAGCATGAGCACCATCACTTTTGGAATACAACAAGCCAATATTTTTATTTTTCATTAATCACCCCATGTGGAAAAAATGCTCTTATTGGGATGTATGGATGACTTTTCCCCAGTGTTTTTTTTACATCACAACTAGTAGAATTCTCGTCTTGGCACCTGAAGTAATTTTTCTGCTCAGAGGTTTGCCGGGCCTGCCTTCCTGACATCACAGCTTCACTTCTGTTACGGCAGACATCAGTTTGTTGTATTAGGTCAAATTCCAGCCTCAAGAGAGTTCACTTCTGAGGGGAAATGTTACGCCCTGTACCCTTCCACTGCTGTTAGATGTTGCTAAGGCTTTTTTTTTTTTTAACACACTGTAGTCTCCCCTCCCTAACCCTCCCTAATCCATTTTTAAGTTCATAATGTCTTAATGTAATGAAGCTCTCTGGGCCTGTTGGATCCATGGTTCTCAAGGCTTATAGTTTCAGTGACTCTACATCGTGGCTCAGTGGTGTCCTGGACCCGCCGGAGTGACAGTGTCACAGCTTGGAAGCTCTCCGGGCCTGACGCTGAGGGACTCTGCATCGCAGCTGGCAGGTTTCTTGTGCTGGCTGTTAAGCAACTGTACATTGTGGCTCTGAAGGCTCTGAGGCTGAGCATAAGCACTCTATCTGGGCCAGCTAAGTGACTTCACGTCACGGTTGCTATTATAAAGTGTCCTTGATTTCGAGAAAGGCGCTGTATAAAATAAACATATTATTATCATCTTTACCATTCATGGAAGCCTGTTTTTCATTGGTTCGTATAAGCAGGGCTGGAATAAAGTAACAACTCCACACAGTTTAACTCCATGCAGTCTTTGTTAGTAAAGGCATGACACGCTACATTAACCTGCCTTTATTGGGGAGTGAGAATAGTGCACTGATGGACAAATCTACTTTTCTGTTGACCAGCAACACTCCAACATTCGTCCCACACACGCGAGCACACACACTCACAATCTCACAGTATCAAAAGCAGCTGCAGCAGCACCTTCCTCAGTGTGGACTGTAGCAGATGCTTTTGTATGTCAGCTTTTGCCAGCCAATCCACCGACCTTGAGCTTTTATTACGTGGAGAATAAAGAGTTAGCATGGCTGGAGATGGAAGTCGTGTTCAGGTTCTGTGTGAGAGTGTTTGAAATAAAGACAGATAGAGACAGAGATAGAGAGAGAGGGACAGAGAGGGCGTGTGGTGGAATGGAGGGAGCTGATTTGGAGCTGTATTCCGTTTAAAGACTAAATGAATGTCTGTGCTTTAGGCTTTCAATCAGCTCACAAATCAATGCATGCATATAGCACACATCTTCCTTGCCATATGTAAAGAGACTGCGCCTGATGGTTTCAGGCTTCTAAGATTGAATCTTTCTCGTCGAGTGGAAATCAATCATGCATTTTTAAAAGGACATCTTAAAATGTTAATTTTCCATTGAATATGCAAAAAGCCTTTCTTCACCTTGATCGGCTTAATGCATAAACATGCATAGCCGAAAATCTGCACAGAATGAAGGCGAGCTCTCTCCGAAACTGTGTCGTGTCTAATCTTGGTAAATGATCTCATCACCATAAACAGTGTATTGACAGAGGACACAGTGATCCAGGAGACAGAAGAGGGCACAGATTGCTCTTGTGGCGAGGGACCAGAACAGGAACTGAGTGGAGAAAGTTCCAACTGTGCGTTGGACAGCCCCACTGCGATTTTCCTTGCGTAATCACACTGCTCAGCGCTGGCCAACTTGACCTATAGCATGACCATCCAGCCATATGTACAGCCATCGATTCATCTGGCTCTGTACAAATTCCCATATATCATCACTGTCCTCACAAACCATTCCATTTTTGAAGTTCTGACTTAACGGATACTGCATTGGTATAAAGAAGGTATACAACTGTCACTGGAGTAAATTTTTACTACCTGTAGTTAGAGAACACAACTTTACCACATTCTATTTTTTCCATTGTCTCCGAACACACTCTCTTGACTCCAGGCCTTATTTTATGCATCTTTCCCCCTCAGAAGGTGAATGTAGTGGTCACCACTATGCTTAACAGTGTTCTTGGGGTCAACACCGGGAACACATTTTGATATACTGACTATTTTTTGTATAATATTAGGTAAAACTCAAAGCAGAAATATGATAAAACACTTCTTAAAAATCAGCTAAATTGGCATTTGCTACTCATCAGACCTCTCTGAGAATGGTCTTGGGATTCTGAATACAATTTGTTTATGTTACCACAACACCGCACATAGCCTTGAGGCAGAGAAGCAGCTTTTAACTTTGAATTGCAGCTGTGATTTCACAGATCTTTAGGGTTTACTAAGGTTTTGATAACTGTAATCGAGTTACCAGCCCTGATATAGATACAAGCTCTAGCCACGACTGGATGAGAGGCTGCCCTACATGCCTTGTCGTCCTTCCACTTCTCTGCTTCAGTGGCTGGCTACGCGCGGTCAGCAGATATCCCTGGCTATGGTGCTGCATCGCGTTAGCTTACCATGTTGCTCAGACTTGAAAATAGGGCGGAGCCATGTTAGCATGTTAGATAGGGGTAAGCTGATGTAAACCTGACCCACTTTTAGGACCGCCCATTCTAAATTGATTCTTTTTAGCAGAAGCTTTTCATAAGATATACTTTGTACATTTACACCGGGAGCCCTGGGGAGCCAGATTAACTTTGAATACTGTTTTAATGGCTCACCTTTACTCCTCCAAACATACTATAAGTATGTATACTATAAGTACTCCTCCAGAAGAATTTCACGAGACACTCCCAACTTGTGTAAACTGACGATCGTCCTTTTTAGATCTGCACTGAGCTCCAGTGAGTGCTGTCAAACAAAACAACATTTTGTGTGGGCACAGATAAACTACCAGCTGTAGTCAATCATGATCACTAAAGGGATGTACTAGTAAGTTCAGCTATCCAATGTCCAGATAGCAGAAAACATGTTTAGAAAACATACGACATGGGAAAATGCATTTATGAGATTCTGACAGCAACAATATGTTAGATCAGACAAAACTGAATATGTTCTGAATATGTTAAAGCAGAGGGGAAGCAGGTCTGGTTCTAAAGCTCTGCAAGTCAATTGTTGTATGTACAACACAGACCTGTCTGAAAACTGATTAGTACTCATGAGCTCTTTTCTTTACCAAAGAAAGATAATGAATGAGAGAAATCTGGTGTGCTGCATGGCCATATTCATTAAGCAAGCGTTTCGTGACTGTCGGCATGTTGTTCTATTATTATTGGCCATGTTGTTCTATTGGACGGCACATTGGCTCATGTGGCAGGGCCTCTGAGGCGCATTTGCTCCAGTTTGATGGGTGTGTTAGGCTTGTCACGAGCGCAGGATACTGTCTTTCAGTTTCACAGCTTTACTTTAAATGACAGACTCAGAATCACTTTGTGGGCCAAGTACATTTGCTTGTGTGGGGGATTAGTGCCAGTTCATGCATACAGACCATACGGAAGACCAAAAATTCTGATGCATACATTAACTCGGGTAAAGATTGACGTTGCACTCACTGCTGTCATAGACTTGCAAATGCACACACAGCTTTCCTAGTGCTTGTCAAAAATTCTACTGTCAATAGAGTGACTGTTAAGCATGGGCTGTGTTGCTCATACTTTGAGCTTGTGTTGCAGGCGGTGGCACAGGGAACATTTCACTAGCAGATATGCCAGATGGGTAAGGAAAAACCCCCAAACAAGAACTGTCAGAGCTTCAAAAAGGTGTGAAACCAGCCAAAAGGGATGTCACTACATACTGACGTACTGTACATGCAGCTTAACTTACCTGTAAAATATTATAATAAAAATGAAATGTGCTTAAAATATTAAGGACAGTTAAAGAAATATTACATAAATATTTAATGTTATGCCTGCTGGAAATCAGGGATTTTTTTTGTGCTTACTTAGTTATTTACTTAGTTATTTAGGTCACTGTATGACAGGAGTGTTACAGCCTTCTCTTTTAAAGTTGTGATTTTGGAGATACATGTTCATGGAGACTAATGAATGTATTGTAACCAGACACTTTGCAGTTCAATGCATCTCCAGTTAACTTTGACTGGAGGGAATAGGGACATGCAGAGACACTTCTGCCCAGAAGGTCTTACAAAACCATTACCCATCCCTGGAGTCAACCAAGTCAAGCTCTGATTAAAACAGTGAATAACTGCACTTTTTAATTGTACTAACAGACAGCTGGAAACCGGTTAGCTATTAGTACTTGTACTCAAGGCAATTACATCATGCCCAAAGGGAAATAAGAAGCAGACCATAAATCAGGCTGCTTTGGCTCACAAGACCTGAGCACTGGACTATAACAACCTTCTCCATCCACACCTTTCAATTAGCCAAGACTTGCACCACATCCTACTATTCTCACAGACACAAATAGAAGCTGAACATTTTAACAACTGATTAGGAAATGGTTCCTCTGCTTTACTCATGGTATAACACTGCCATCTACAGGCTAGAAGAGAAAAAAATGCAGTCTTCTGGATGGTGCAATTACAGTAAACAACATACAACTACATTATAATATATATATAATAACCGCTGCAGTGTATAACAAGTATTATAAAATAGTTTATATAGTAAAGTGCAGGGATGAACAAACTATCTACATCTACCTTGTCACTAAGTGAAAGCAGTTCACTGTGCTTAATATACAAAAGTACTTGATATCCAAAGAAAATTATTTGTCCTATACACTATATTGGTATTGTTTTATTATTAATGAAAAAGTTTTTTTTTACAATACAAATATGTATAATTATGTACATTTGGTTAACATTTAGTTTAGCACAATTTGGGGCGTCCCACAGAGTTCGGTTTTAGGGTTTATGAAGTTTGTGTTAGTTGTGGCAGTAATGTAGTTATAAAAGTAAAAAGGAAGGGGTGGGTTTTGTGAAAATGCAGTATGATTAATAATCCGGTATTTTTATTTTTTTTATTTTTTTGTATTTCTGCATATATTTTTTCTTATGTCAGATCTACGTCCGATCTATAAAACTAGAAAAAACATTTGCTACGTGGGGTGGAATATGTGAAAGTTTTGGTTGTACTGGGAGGGGTTTTGGTTGCATTGACACTGCTGTAGGTCAACTGCATCTCAGACCACCTTCTGAAGACTCCATTTACATCTAGTCACTTCATGTGTCTTGATTATGAGAATTACATCTGGTTAAGGCCAAGACACATAAAAATGCAGGTGTAAAAGCACCCAGGGCTCGCTTGAACCAGATACAAATCCGATCACTCAAATCACTACGTTTTTAAAAATATCCGGATATGTGTGAAAGGGGCCTGAGTTCATTTAAAGGGGTAATTGAAGCCAGGTGTTTCAATCAAGAGAACGGTAATCAGGTATGAGTTTAGCAGGCCTTCCCATGTGTGAAGAACATGTACTTCGGTCTTCACTTTCAAAGTCTGGTTCTCACCACATAGCTTTGTGGAAGAGCACCATGTCTCGAACAAAGCTCTGAGATGTCTGAGGAACCCACCAAGCTGGAAAAGATTGCAAACCACGTCTAAAGAGTTCAACCTCCATCAATCCACACTATGGCAGATACGGCAGGAAATATAGCACCACAGAAGAGCCTTAAGATAACATCTAAGGACCTACATGTCTCTCCTCCACTGAGTAATGTCTGACCATAAGTTCACTCTCAGGGAAACACTGAACATGAATGGTGTGCATGGAAGGACAGCCTTTGTCTGCCTTTACACACATCAGTGAAAGAATGGGTGGTTCAAAAGAGCTCACTGAATTCCAGTGTGGTTCTGTAATAGGATGCCACTGTTGCAACAAGTCAGTGGTGAAATGTCTTCCCTCCTAGATATTCCACCACCAACTGTGAGCGGTATTGAAAAGTGGAATCATTTAGGAACCACAGCTACTCAGCCAAGAATATCTATGCCAAAGTGCCAAAGCAAGGTCCATAGAGGCACGCTTTGGTGATTTTGGTGTAGGAGAATTTGACTGGCCCGCACAGAGCCCTGACCTCAACTTCATGGAACACCTTTGGGATTTACTAGAACGGTGATTGCAAGCTAGGCCCTCTCGTCCAACATCAGTGTCTGACCTCACAAATGCTCTCTGGATATACAGCCTATACAGACAATGTGTTGCTATCTTTTTTCTGCCTTCTTTTGCTTAGTGGATATCAATTATTTTTATTCAAGTTCCAGACAGCTGCTTAAAGAAGTCCAAAGTTGCTAAATTTTGGGACAAGTTTTAAAGAGACACTTTTTGAAAGTACTGATCAAGCTTTGAAGTTTGCATCACCTGACCTTTTCTAATCATGATAATAAACGTCATATCCCCAACACGCCAATCAAGATCTTGGTAAATGTTATCTGACAGCTCTCTTTTTCAAGCTTTTGCATGTAATAACATACTTCTTGCCTTTGGGAGATCAGTTCTAGTCATTTAAACATTCACAGTAACACATGCATTTTTACAACAGTATTTATTGGTAATTAAATAGGTAGGTGTCACCTGTGAACACAACACTGCTATAGTTATGGGAAATACAGTGATGACAAAAAAGGGATTTTTCTATGATGATTTAGTTTAGTTGAGGCAGTTGACTTTTTAGTATAGTGACCACTTAAAACATTCATGGAGTGTAAATCTACCATTTATGGAGTACAAATCTATTTTCATAGAAAGCAAATCTAACATTTATGAACTTAAGTGTATCTACCATTCATGGAATGTACATATACTATTTCTGAAGTGTAAATCTAATTCCTGGAGTGTACATCTACCATCTATCGGGTAGAAGACTGCGGTCCATCAAAACCAGCACAACACGTCATGCTAACAGCTTCTTCCCCAGAGCTGTAGCGCTCCTCAATCACAGTGGTCACCTCCCACTGTAAACCTCTAAACTTACAACTGAACTGTACCAAACCGGACTGAACAGTTATTTGCACTCTGCCTATTTTGCACTATGACTATTTGCACACCTGTACAGATGTTCTTTTCTTTTCTGTAAATACATCTTTCAGCTCTTTATTACCTTTATTACCTTTAGTACTTTCTACTTTTTTTTTTTATTTATCCCCTACCCTATTTATTGTTTAGTGTAATTTTCCTTTAGTTTAAGACTGTGTTCTGTGTTTCTTTGTTACTTGTCATACGTGTTGCTCTCACCAAGACAAATTCCTTGTATGGGTAACATACTTGGTGAAATAAAGAGATTCTGATTCTGATTCTGATTCTGATTTATGGAGTGCAAATCTATTTTCATGGAGTGCAAATTTAATTACTGGAGTGCAAATCTACCATTCATGGAGTGTAAATCTAATTCCTGGAGGGTAAATCTAATTCCTGAAGTGTAAATCTACCATTCATGAAGTGTAGATCTAATTCCTGGAGTGTAAATCTAATTCCTGGAGTGTAAATTTATCATTCATGCAGTGCAAATCTAATTTCTAAAGCGTACATCTTCCATTCGGTCAACCTTTCTTGTATACAGCAAAATTATTCTTTTGCTGCTGTTTTTATTGTTGTGGTTAGTTCAGTTAGTTAGTTCGAAAGAAAAGGATCATATTTCTGTATGCTTGCAGTTAATGCTGAGGATGTTGCGTTCTATTAGCTATGATATTTGACAAGAATGAATGTGTAAATCCTGGTAAAATACAGGCTACATGTACAAGCAATACAAGCAGCTGTAATGTCCTGGTTTGGGGTGGGAAAGGGCTACAGCTGCTGTATGGAAAGTTGCTCGACTTGGGCGTTATTACACTGGTTATTGATTCTGTCGAAGTCATGACCCAGCTCATTTTTGTGATTACAGTTAGACTGAGACACACTGACATAAACATCGATCGGAGAGAAAGACACTATGAACCAAATGGCTATGTACCCACACCCACCACTGTAAAGAGTTTTCCCTTTTGACAACAGGAGGCAGTATAGAGCATTCACTGAGGGCTCCTCACTGCCTCCCCTCCCCCACACCACTGCTACTCTGCGGACAGGGCTGCAAGGGCCTCCATCAGCCAGCTAGGCCTCCTCAGAGCCTCCTTTCCTTCCACACACACACACACACATGCGCGCACACGCGCACCCCACATAGTGCACTCTTTTTCTCTCAGACTAGCACAGCAGATCAGAGTGAGAGGGAGGGGGAGGGAGGGAGTGAGCATATTCTCAGACTTTCCCTCCATTTTGAGGCCTCTCTCACTGAAAGGAGAGAAACCATGAGTCCACAGAGCCAAGTACAGATCAGACCGTACATGCCCTAAATGTCTTGCCAGGCCAATCATAATCAAAGGGTAATACAAAAAAACCTTCATGAAACATTAGAATTAATAGTACAGAAGGAGAACTGTACATGGTTTTGGAAAGGGCCTCTATTTTCAGAAGCCCTCAACATCAATTCTTCATATTTAGGACCTTGTTCGTTAGGTCACATGCACTGAGCAATTTATTAGGGAGGCCTGTATACCTGTTCATTCATGCAATTGTCTATCAACCAATCACGTGGCAGAAGTGCAATGCATGATACCATGCAGATATTGGGACATCATTCATCATAATGGGGACAAAATTGTGATCTTTATGATGTCAAGTGTGGCATGATTGACAGTACCAGAAGGGTTGGTTTGAGTATTTCTAGAACTGCTGATCTAAGATTTTCATAAACAACCATCACTAGAGTTCACAGAAACGCCTTGATGATGAGAGACATCAATGGGGCCTACAGAAAGGTTAAGGGGGACTCAGATAACCACTTACCACTGTACCGTTGTGGTGAGGAGAATGGTGACAGCACAACACTGGGTCCACTTCCACCAGCCAAGAACAGAAAGCTGAGGCTGCAATGCTCACAGGATCTGCAAAACTGGACAGCTGAAGACAGGCGAAACACAGCCTGGTCTGACAATCTCAATTTCTGCTCAGGTACCCAGATGGTAGCTAACAGCATAGATCCATGGACCCACCCCACCTTGTGTTAACAGTCCAGGCTGGTAGAGGTGGTGTAGGGAATGTTTTCTTGGCACACTTTGACCCTGTTAATACCAAACAACCATTACCTGTATGCCAGTACTTGAGTATTGTTCCTAAACATGTGCATCCCTTCCTGACCACTATTTACTCATCTTCTAACAGCTACTTTCCACATGATAATAAACCATGACACAAATAAAAAGCTCAAATTGTCTTATGAACATGAGAAGTTGAGTGATCCTCAGTGGCCTTCCCAGTCATCGGATCTCAATCCAACAGAACACCTTTTGGATGTGGTAGAACCACATTCAGCCAATCAAGGACTTCTCAATGAAGGCAGTAATTAGTTAGATCAGGTGGGGTGGACTAGGGTTGGATCTCATGTCTGCAGGAAGGAAGAAACAGGCTTCTCTAAAAACAGGCTTGGAGACCACCACATTATGCTATGGTAGTGCCCGTTTTAAAAGAAATTGCATGCCATTTTAACCATCACCTGGCAACGTTTACTGCTCTGTGTTAATTTGTACATAGTATAGCTACCTCCTAACTTTCCACTTTTCTTCCTGTGAGGCAGAGGAGCTCATGTAAACGATGCTAGTGCAGGATACAGAGAATCAAGCAATTGAGACAGCAGAGAAGGAAAAAAATCGGCTAGTCCATCCTGAGAACCGATCAGATCATATTCGCCAGTTAAGGATTACAGCAGCTCTGCGCCAGGCTTCTCCACTGCCCATTAGAGCCAGTGTTTTACTGCATCATAGTCAAACTCACATATGTGTATATGGTGTAAAGATTTTTAGCACCACTGATGGGATACACACTGAGAGTACATCACTCAGCCTAGTACAGTGAGTATCAGAACACAGCAGAGCTAACATACCCCCAACCACACAAACAGCAAACAATGCAGACAACATTTAACCAACAAAAGAATAATGATAAAACTATTAGGTGAATATCAAAATAATTCTGTAATTTGGACTATTGTCGTGCTGTAGAGGTTGTACACAATTATTTTAAAGGAGACACTGGATGCAGTTCTATTCCCCATGTAGGTCATAGTCCACAACGCTGCAGAATTGTCTCATGTAATGTGATTTAATAAAATGTAATAAAATGGTGTTACTGTAACATTTACCTGGTTAGTAACATACCTGGACTTCTTATAGACATGACATCCATGAATCCATAGTAGCAGTAGAAGAGTAATGTTACCAAAGTTTTGGCACATTTACACATTACTGGTTTTACCTTCTATATTCGAATACATCAAATGTTTATTAATATATATTCGCTTAATTTAACACTTACAAGAAAGAACATTATATATACTTTTTTATAAAATAATAATTTCCCCCAAAATGTTATAATCAGAAAACTAAAAACAAAAAAGTTCAAATTTGACCAAAACTTTTGCTTAAGACTGTATGCCCACCATCTGCACTAAAATAATGCATTGTGGGTAATGGAAGTTTTATTTAAAATAGGACAGTACCGTTTTATACATTTCACACTTAAGACATTCACACCAATAATGTGGTCCTATGCATCTGAATATGGATCTGGACGCATTAGTGGGAATAGCTGGGAATTGAAGAGAAACTGTGTTTGCCATTAACCTGACATAAAAAGTGATGTTCTAAAGCTGTCCTTCATTTTCATTACAAACAAAACAACCTTGTTTTCTGAAAGAAAATAGGACTTCACGCACACCTTCACGTCAATAACCTGCGAAAGAAACGGGATAAGTAATCTTGACACGTGCCACTATAACGAGGGAAGCTGCTGGAACCACTATGAGAAGCACAATACAGCACTTTATTATTCCGAAAGTCTTTAAGTGACAAATAAACAAACAAAAACAAAAACATACAAACAGAAATCTCAGGTCACAAATTAAAACGTACAGACACAACAAAGTCAGGTTGATGGTGAACGCTCTCTGTGCACCACAGTCAGTAGCAAAAGTCCATTCATGGAAGAAAACAACAAAAAGTTCACCTACTGAAGTGAAGCCAGAAAGAAAGTCCTGTTCAGGAGAGGCTGAACCGAACACAATTAGACTACAAAGCACAGCGCCACAGCAATCAGTCAAACTGACTCTTCGCTCTGACCTCGGAACTGGCATGGTGTCAGGGGACTCTACTCTACAGTGGAACGAAAGGTAGGTCATGGCAAACGTAAAAAAAAGAAAAGAAAAAAAAAAAGGAATACTTCAATTATAAACAGTACAAATAAAAGCAAGAGATAATGTTAATATTAATTTGCATTTGATATATATAGATATTTTACTTAGCAAAATGCTATAGTTTGTTAAAAAATAACCAGGAATAGCCACCAAAAGTCACATCCATTAAGTGAACCAATGTAGAACATATGACCATCTAACGTAAGCACAAAATGAATAGCAAATCTCTGAATACACCTACACCAACATCTCCTTAGACATATCTAAAAGACTGTACAAATATACACTAACTATTCTATATGATTACATGAAGTTCAAGAATACCTGTAATCCTAATGAACACTCATTCTGCCACACAGCAGTGGCTAAACAAACATTAAGTACTTATGTGAATCCCTCAACGAAACAAACTGAAGGCAAAAGATATTCTACGGTTTGGTGCATTTTCAGTGTTTTTTTTCCCCCTCCACTGTGAGGAAAAGTCGTTTCTTACCCCTCAGTTCAGTAATCTTAGTTAGCAGTCATTTTCACATATCAAAAGTCGAATTTTATGCCCTTGAAAATGGCTTCAGGAAGTTTGGGAAAGCATATCCCACTGCTGCCTTCGAACAAAGTCCAGAAGTTCAAGTGAGGCAGCGTTGTTGGTGTCTGGCAAATGTAACAAATGAAGTGTCCGTTTTCCACAACTGTACGTAAAAATTAGACCTGTTGCTCACCAAGGTACGTTCCTGATTCTGATTGTCCGAGCTTGGCCATGATGCCTGCCTGACCCTCTTCTGTGGGTCTTCCACTTTGATGTAGGCTGTCCATTGACCCGTAACCATTTTCACCATTGAGGGTGTCCTCTGGTTCAGAGTCACTTACACCCTCTTCTCTTTTTATTTCTGCTCCACTAGCCAGTTCGTTGTTCACCTTGTTGTCCATTTTGTGCTGTACAGCCTCGCCATTCTCATCTTCACTGTCTGAGTCCAGAGAGATGGGCTCGGAATTGAGAAGCCCCTGAGGTTTTATGATCATTTTCAGTGACTCATTGCAGTTGTTCCCTAGGCTGGCCTTTTGACCATTTGACTGGGGGGAAGCTTTGGCGTCAGACCTAGCCATTCCCGGTTGCGCCTCACCATTAGCAGTAGTTCTTTCCTGAAACTGTCTCATTGCACTGGCAGATCTACCTATGACATCCTTAGACGTCCGGCCTTCTTGCGGCTGACTGTGGGCTTCAAAATGCCACTTAGAATCAAAGTCCATTGCATGCTTCAACCGTGTAACATCGTGCATTTTGAAGCCAAGCAAAACATTAAGCTTTTGTGTTTCACAGTCACGGACACACTTTCTTCTACGGTTTGCAAAATGGCTTGAAATGTCCGACTTCCACAGCCATAGACTGGATGCCAGCTTTTCCACTTCCCTGCGTGTCGGGTATGGCTGCCGATTGAAATACTGGTTGAGGAAGGCCTTGCGAGCCTCATATGACTCATCCTCATGGCCTTTTGGATCCAAAGCCAATACAACAGGCTCTTCTTTTGGCTCAATTGTGGCAGACGGGTGAGCCTGGTCCCCCAGCCCAAATTTCCGTTTCTTTGGGTCAGTATCTTCATCGTGATGAAATCCAGCCCTTTTCAAGGAAGCTCCCTGAGCCTTCACTACTCTAGTTGCAGGAGCAGGCCTGCTATCCTGGCCGTTCTGAGTCTTTCCCACACCACGGCAATGTACAAGATGCAAAGTGATAGTGGATGCAGTCATGTTGCTGGTGTACACACCAAGGCAATGAATACACTTGTAGGTGAGCTTTTTCTCCACCGGATGTACCGTTTGGATCACTTGATGTCTCTCTCTTAAGTGATGCGCAAGGGCGTCAGATATAGGGCCTTTTAGAATGGAGAAGCAAAGTGGGCAAAGTGTTTTACCCACATCCCTCTTATAGGGAACTGCTGTCTGTGGTGCACTTTTAGTACGTATGCCCTCTGGAGACTCCGTATGTATCTTTGGAACATGTGAGGTGGCAGGCTTGTTTGCTTGCGGTAAGGGTGAAGCATTGTTTTGGGCATGGAATGCCACGGACTCTTCGGGAGCATCCCGCATGTTGTAAGTAGTGACAATCAACTGGACATTCTTGGGGTTGCCCTGCTGAAGTGTGAGATCAAATGTCAGTGGGGAATCAGTGCGTACCCCCACAGACTCATTAGGATGTGACGCACGCATGTGTGCCACCATCTTCTCAACGTCATTGAAAGTAGCCCTGCAGTGTGGACACGAGAGACCATGGATTAGCATATGGTTGAGAAGTGTGTCGCTTGGCAGGTAGCGGTTGCAGTACAAACATTTACTGGTGAAATTGTGGATCTTCATGATGTAGTTGGCCACGGCAGGGACCTTTTCCGCTTTATGTTCTTTCTCAAAATGTGAACTATACACGTTTTCTGGAAACAGCTCATTGCAGATGGTGCAGATCTTCCACTTCTGGGTGTAAGATGTACCCAGAACAGATGCTCCTTTCTTGGGAGGGCCAGCTGATACATTAGCAGCAGCTGCCTGGACTCGTGAGGTCAGTGGAGGAATCTTCAAAATTGCAGATGTTGAGGCCGCAACTGAGCTGCGTAGATGGCTAGCAGAAAGGTGAGATCTGGCTGCTTGAGACTGTGCACTGCCTGGCAAGGTAATCCGCACTTGTTGTCCCCCAATGGACACTGCCTGGGTGGTCCCTGCCTTCAAACCCACTGTACCTGGTTTTAAGTGAACACCTGACAGGACCCCAGAGGAGTTCAAACTCCCTTTGGGAATGACAATGCGACTCAACTGCTGAGCAGACAATGGTCGCACTCCAGGAGTCACCAGGGAGCCCTTTGGTGTAACACCAATGACATTCTTCTCTCCTTGGGCTTTAGGAGACACCATAATAACAGGCTTGGCACGAGGTACCACCACATTAGTATGTCCAATCATGGCAGTAACCTGGTAACCGATGCGTTCATGGTCTTCAATGACATGCTGCACCAGTGCCTCATAGGTACGTGGCACAAAAAGACAGCGCTTACAGTGAATGGCTGTGCTACTACTGTTGCCAGCACCCGCAGTGCTATTACTATCTGTAGTGTTCCCTGCGCCTGCGTCAGAACCGGCTGCCGATCCATTAGGTGTCGTCGTCTTCTCCCCAGGCTTGACCATGTATGGAGCAGCAACATGTTGGAAGTGTTCTCGGTAGATGTGCTTTCGCACCACATTGTACAGTGGGTCCCTATAAGTGCATTTCTTACAGTAGTACACAGCCTGCTCTACACTTTCTCGAACCTTATCCAGACGAACGCCATCTTTCAAACCAGCTGCTGTCCCCTGGAGTCCACCAGTACTCTGGCGCGCCACATTGTTGGGCATGTGAAAGAGTCTGATGTGTGTCTCCAGGGTCTTCTTGTTCCCATTGTAAGTGCAATATGGGCAGTTAAGGAGGATACGATTCTCAAAATCCTCACTGTGGACATTACGAAAGTGACTCTTGTACGCAGAAAAAAACTTGGAGGAAAATGGGCAGCCTGAACAACAGAATGGCTTTGACCGGTAGTCCTAAAAACAGAAAAGTCAAAAACAATCAGTAAATAAAAAGATAACAAATTAAAATAATAAACGTTTAATTTTCTCCACCAGCATACAGAACAAAACAGCTATACTCACTTGTGTTTTGGTAAGTGAGGGATCCCACATGCAGACATCATCCCATGTGGTGTTCTTGATGTAGAACTCATTGGGCACAAAGTCTTTATAGTCCTGCAAGGGGAAAAGGAGAAAAGTAATACATGGATGTCATTATAATTAGATCGATTAGAAATAGGGAAATAATAAATATTCTGTGGAAACAGAATAATAGGATGTATCACAGAGTATCGAAAATCATGATGACAAATTAGCAACTGCTTATGGTATTAATTAGATGCAAGTTACTATTAGCAAAGTATGTGCCAATTTTAAAATTCTTTTGATTCCTTATGATTGTAAAGGGCATTTATATTTGCTTTTCAGATATAGGACCAGGCCCTAAATCAGCGGTAGGTGAGTTTCTACAGATAGTTTTGACTGGATAACGGTAATGGCTTTTAAACAGACCCTGGCATGTTTCAATACCTTTATAAGTAGAATGCTGGTGCGGTTACTTTTAATAGTTTAAATGATATGTCCTTCATGAATATTTATTTTACATATGGTTTGAACATATCAGTTAGCCATCATGGGGGCATGCATGTAAGTATTTGGTTGCTTATGACTAGTCCATCTCCACAAGCTCATGAATTCCTATTAGGTTATAAGGTTCATTTTTCCACTTATAACACTGTTGTTGTTGTTAAAATTGCACCATTACATTAATTAGCCCAAAACAACAATACGTACATCAATGTGTTCCTTGCAAAACTCCAAGCCAATGTCCCCAAGTACTTTCTTCACGTTTTTCCTGGCTTTCCTTAAACTGCCAAGATTGTTGACTGGGAGCTGGAACATACTGCCCACCTAAAGAAGCAAAAAGCACAGGTGAGAAAAAACAACAAAGATAAACATGATGTTTTAAAGCTCTGCAAACTTAATCATGAAGACATCATATCTTGACTGTGTCCCTGTGTCCCCTATAGCAGACATATCAGTTAGTATTGCAACCCATGTTCATTGCTGAGCCATAACAGGCATGCAAGTCAACAAAACTGTGCTGACTTTTAATAAAACTCCATGTGCAGTTTATCAGATGCAAATGTGAAAACTGTGGGGTATATTTACAAATGTAACTTTCATTCTGTAAACTACAACAAAGGTATGTGAAAACTTGCAATCTGAACCTCCACAGAAACAGTCACTACAACCTATTTCACTTCTTTGATAAGTTTATCGCCCTATGATTGAACACCTTTGACTAAAAACTGAAATCCTCAAAGCAACAGTTACTACTTACGGTTCTTATTATCAGTACTCATAATTCATTTAATTACATTTTTTACTAGAAAAAAAATCTATTTAGTAACATTTTTTTAAATTTGCATTTTACATACTGCAACATGTTAAGTGTTTAACACACTTGAAGTTACCCAGGTAAATTTTAATCCTGGTAGAAGAACTTAAAATTGAGAAATGTTAAATGGCAGAAAGGTGGGGGACAATTTAGCATGAACTGATTAGCATAAACAGTGCCTACACACTAGAGGCCAATGCATCAAACACAACTTGCAGCATCTATACAAACATTTCAACTTGTGCTCCACAATGAAGAATGATAATCACCAAAAGCTGTATGAGCTCCTTTTTAATTCAGAGCAGGGGGACACCACTATTGGGCCATCTTCTGTGACTTTGGGAAATGATAGGTTTTGGCTAATCACATCAGTAAATGCACGCACCAATCTTGGACAGATATTTTACATGGATAAAAGAATTAAACATCCACCAGCAAGAACTGACTGCAATCAAATCCTAGCTACAATACAAATTCTAGTGCCTGCACTGGTGCTTGGTATGTCCTTAAGAGTTATTTGGGACAAAACTGGTATCTGTGTAAATACAACGTCACAGAAAAGATCAAAGTTGTGGAATCTCTAGTTCGCTCCGGAAACATCTTACAGGACACCCACTGAAAAAGACATGCCTGTTTCCTAATGAAGCATCATCTGCAACTGGGTATTTCCATTTTAACTTCCTGACAGTCATACCCTAGTTCTAAAGTTACAACTACAAATGAACCTAAATCATCCCAAAAATGTCAAAAAGCCACCTAAGCTACATGGAAGTACTGGAGAATTGAATCAGTCTTTATACAGTACTGTACAGTACAAGTATCATTTCCAAATTGAGGTAAGAAAGATGGAGCCTCAGCTTTAATTAGAGCATCTGTACACCCATCTGCAACACTATTACTTCTGCCTAATCGGGTGGCCTTTCACAAAAAGAGAATGTAGCATATTCTAAACACAACACACCAAAGATCAACACAGGCCAAAGTCCACAGGCTCAACTGACCCCTTAACTGAAAAGCAGAGATGGGTCCCAGCCTCTCCACTGACAAGCACCTCTGTGCTCCCCTCTTCAACAAACAGCAGCCACTGAATCAGTGCACTGACTGGTAGCTCAGCTCTGTGTCTGGCAGAGAAGCCTTCCTCCCCACACCAGCTTTCACCCATCCAGAGTAGATGGCGCTAGAGAACAGCTCTGCCTCTTATATAAGCTTCTCCATACTCCGCCTGCCCTTTTTCCATTTGCTTTTTTTTTTTTGTGCAGCATCCTGAACTGCAATCCTGGAATGGCGCCTCCTATTGAAGCAGCAGCAGCGGTGGCACCGTGCAAATGTCTGCAGTGGTCCGTTTTGGGTGGGGGTTATTTTCAGCTTGCCCGGCAAGCTTATTGTAGGCAGCCATGAATATTCATACAATGGTGGTTCAGGCAGGGCAGAAACATTAAAGAGGGGACAAAATTACTCAGTGTTACAGAAAGGACTAGAAAAGCCCCTTCTGACTAGATCTTCTGGATCTTACTGGTCACTTCTGGATGGCAGGTAACTTGCTTTTTTAACGAAACATGTACAATACAAATAAACATAGAAAGAAAAGTGAGGAAGGGAGAAAGGATGCAGATACATCATTAGGCATGTATGCATATTTACAATGCTGTGTACAATGCAATGTTTTAAGCGAAATCTGACCAAAAATGAACTAAGCTTTGAACCCCTTGCATGCACCATAACAGGTCGACTAACAGCTAAAGATAAACAGCCCTTTAAAACAGTGTGTGTGGATCATGACCCACATCATGAGCCACTTTTGATGCCTCTGAAAACTAAGCACATCTCAAAGTGTGAACTGAAAGCCTTAGACTAATCTAAAGGTGCCTGGGGACCAGTGTGATCGCCTAGTTTGCAGTTACACGTCTCAGTTTAAGGTCAATCAAGGGTGCAATTAGCAGAGCGCACTGAAAGTTTCAAATGACATCTATTAGTGCATCTGACCCCGACCGAGTTTGACAGAGGGAGTGTCACACAATTATCAACACCTAACGTTAGCCCAGTGGCTGGTTTGATGGCATCAACCGAGGAGGGCAGCTTGCTAAGGCGTAGCTAGACTTTAGACTTTAGGCTTTTGAGAAGTTATTAAAGAGCTAGTGCAGCAGCTCAAGTTGGCCCTTATCATTAAGAGGACGGCGCTGCACTAAACCACCACTAGCCTGGTGCCTGGTAATGGGTAGCTAGCTAACTTGTTAATGCTCTGTTCAGGAGGGAGGTTACCTGCTCCTTCTGCTTCTGTCGGTTAGCTATTACGACCACAGATCCCTATTCTGACCCTCTTCCAGCAAAGTGAGAACCAAGGTATCCAGAAATCAAGTGACTGGCTAACCTTAACAGCATCAGGGCTCCTCCTTGTTACAGAGCAGCAATAGGTTTGGATGGATCACCATCTCCAACCGGCTAACGTTAGCCTACCGTACCTAGCCAGCCAGGGAGCGAGCTAGCTAGCGAGCTAGCTAACTAGCTACAGAGTGGTCCTGTACCCGGTCCCCGTCTCATGTCCACAGAAGTGCGAGCTAAGACGACTCGTGCGCGTAATTGTAGCATTGTTTGTTTGTCTGAGTAGATAAAACTATACTTCATTAGCGTTTTAACTAAGCAGAAGGCCGAAACGGCTTGTTGTTAGCCAGCCTGCTATTAACTACTGTCAGTCAGCGGCTATGTAGTGACTGATGCTCCAGCGAGCAAGCTAAGCGCATTAGCCTGCGTTTGATTGCCCAAATTCCGTTAATTTAGCGAGTCGAGTCTCGCGTTAGCGCCGGGCTGCCTGAACCAGTTGGCTTGCTGGCTAACTGCCCTGAACACGAGCTCAGCACCGCTGCAGGCGGCCGACGGACACACTTCACCTGGCTGTGAACCGGGTTCCCGTTGAGGTAGCAATGATGTCTCCTCGCACCGCACAACTGCCGAGAGACAAAGCCGAGGGAGCCCAGCGGCGGGATCACTTTCCCCCCTCCTCTGGCTCTCACGGGGCAGCCTGCGCTGAGCGATGATCCCGAAGGCGGACACACCACGCCGAAAGAGGGAGCTCCACTCCTGTCGCTGTCCGACCCCGGAGCTGTCTGCCTCTGCTCGCTTGGCTGCCGGGGGATGTGCTGCACCTCATCTAGCTTTGGCTTTACTTAAAGAGCGAGGGGGGGAAATTTGACGAGAGAGGCCGAGAGAAAGAGAAGCAGAGGGCTTGGTCCCCCCACGAAAGCCTAGGATAGCAAAATCTAAATGGTGATATAATTGAGAGCAATTAGCTGACTCGCTCTATTAGCTCTAACAATGCATCCCTATCCATAACATGTTCTGTCCAAAATGGCGTGTGAAAAAGGGCGGAAGTGACATGTGCGTTTGATTATAATAAAAAAATCTTTGTGCCGACAGAGAGAGTCGTTGAGTCGGGACGTTAGTGGTGAGAGGAGTCGTTCACTCACACGTCTACCTGTTCACGAGTGCCCTCTTTAGCTTACCTGGAATTCACAGTGGCTCCCAAAAAAAGCCGGTTGTCTTCGCTCGGAGTTTTTTCTTTTTTCTTTTAACGTTCCGGGAATTGGTGTAAACAACCCCCAGATGCAGTAACGCGCAAAATATCCATAGGGGGCGCCATCCTCCCCGACGTGATTGGACAGAGCCGTATGCGTCAATTCTGCATCTGGTATCTACCCCCGCAGAGAGTCGGATGTATACAGTGCCTGAGTACTTACCCAGCGTGGAGTACTATCAGTTCAGGTGGTGGCGCTGTACTGCTTTTGTGCACAACTCACCGGGACTACTTCTGTGCATGAGTGTGCTGGGGTATCAGGCAGAGGGATCCTGGAATGAGCCCCCCTCACAGCTTGTACCTTCACCAAATTGAGCCAGTTCCTGCAGGTAGACTTTCCCTAAACAGTCAATGAATGGTAATGTGTTAATGGAAGTTTCTGAGTTAAACAGGACACCCTCCACCCAAAACACCAGGGGCAAAATGCTTATCCTGGTGGAAGTGTTCTGGTAGCAGTAGACCATGTTAAAGAACAAGGAATTTGGGCGTCCCCCTCAGCCTCTGGGTTTAAATGGCCAGTTTTCTTAATGAATGTGTAATAAAACCCTTATGACACATTGATAGACTGGAATAGGATTAAATGTCACTGCCTAAGGTGCGTATTGATCCTGTTCATCATTCTGCACTTTGATATTTGAGATTGCTTACCCAGCAGTTCCTTGGTTTTCATCTACAGATTCACACCTCGTGCTGGTGGCCCATTGGGAGGTATAGGGAGCATAGCGGAGGCAAAGTGCAGTGTGTCCATGGCAAGTCATTTTTAAAGTTTTAACCAGTGAAAAACACACGTCTGGAAGAAGGCAAGTCTTTCTATGAGGTCCTGCATGTTCCTGGTCATTCACAAGTGAAACTACTGTTACTACTGTTGTGTAACTACTGGCTTAATGAAAAGGATAAAGGATAAAGGTGCACGTATTCGTCACTGTACAGCGTGGACTGTACAGCGAAATGTGTCCTCCGCATTTAACCCATCTGGTAGTGAACACACACACATGTGTTAGGGGCAGTGAGTACACACACACACCCAGAGCGGTGGGCAGCCAACTCCAGCGCCCGGGGAGCAGAGAGGGTAAAGGGCCTTGCTCAAGGGCCCAACAGTGGCAGCTTGCCGAGCCCGGGAATCGAACCCACAACCCTGTTATCGATATCCCGGCGCTCTAACCGCTGAGCCACCACTGCCCCACAACATTGTGTAGAAATGTGTAGAAGTTCTAAACTGTGTTTGTGGGAACAGATTTGAGAGACACAGGAAGGTAGAAATCATGTAAAATATTTATTGATCAACAGCGTAATGTCTCAACATTCATTTTCCAACAGTCTGCAGACTAATGCTGATTGAACCTACAGCATGTGTTGTAATGCTTCAACAGCGAGATTTATGCATGGTGTCTCGTCAGAAAGATATCACTTTACTTGACTTTTGCAATTTGAATGATGATCAGCACATTCTTGTATTATTCATGAACATTTGGTCCTAAACATTTTTGGTGTACGCCCTTTAAAGGTCAAAACTTTTAAACATTTTAGCCCAAATGCATCTATAAAGTGTACCAAGGCCATAGTCTATGATCGGAAGAGAATGTAGGTAGAGGCTACACTTCTACACAGGCCTGGAACCTGCTCAGCATCCAACCACCCCATCCTTCTCCTAAAATGAACCCTTAAAAAAGGAAAAAAGTAGTGCTTAATTGAAGCAGAACATCTACACAGGGCCAATAAGTGCCATAAAAGCTACTATTAGTAAACATGACATCTTTCTCTTGAATTAGACAAAAACTAGTGTCGAGCAAGTCGAGTGCATCAGCTGAGTATAGCATGGCTATGCTGAGACCAGTCGCATGTAACAGATTGTCATGTAGCAGATCATGTTGTGGCAAAAAGAGTGAGCAATCCTTTCAGAAAGGAGACGATTTCATTCCCTCCCAGTTTGGACTCTCCATAAACACGGTCCACAAACGAGATTGGAACCTGAAGAACAAAATGACGAAACACTATTTATATTTACAGGAATCTGAAATGTAAACAATGTGTGCAAAAGAAGAGTTCAGCAAAGTGAAAATGTGACCTGTAAGTAATACTGTGGTAAATGGACAACTGAGGTATGATAACTTTTGATAATACCTAAATAATCTCTAACAAAATGGCAATCTGACAATACAGTGTTCAACAGAGCAAAAGCAAGTAATGAGGCATCCATAAAGTGTAAACTACAGATGGACTGACCTCCCCAATGGAGTAGCCTAGTTGTCTAGCACGGACAATCATCTCCATCTGGAAAACATAGCCTTTAGACACACAGCGCTCTACTAGGCGCTCCAGCACATCCTTCTGATAGAGCCTGAGAAAATAAAACAATCATTGTAAGCAGCAGACCACCACTGTTGTTCATGCAGCTATCAGTAATTATGATAATACAGTGTTGTACCACATACCTAAAACTTCCTGTCAGATCTGATGCTCCAGGTCTCAACAGCACCTGTGTGATGAAATTCGCCCCACGGCTAGAGGCGATAAAAAAAAGAGTATATAAGAAACAGAGATGAGTTACCTTTGATAAGGATAGCTGAGAGACTAGCTCTCCTGTTTAAAGCTTTAAAGGAGTGGTTTGGTGAAATCTAATGTATCTCTTACCCCAGATGCAGTCAATCAGTCAAGCCATGTTTGATATCTTATGCTTGCTTCATTAGTATAGAACAGGGGGTGCTAGGCTAATGTTGCTAACAGACACTGTATTTAGACTGTCACCAATCTCATCTATGTTAAAAAGAAATGTCTCAACCTGCTCATAATGCATCCAGATATTTATTTGTTTTGTACAGATCAACAAATCCATGTTGATTAGGACACAGTATAATTTACTTTAGTTTATAAAAATCACAATTCTCCGCAGAGCAGTTCAACAAAATGATACTCAAAGATGATAATGTAGAACTTTTATGTAACTCTTCATGTAACTTTTATTTAACTTCAATGTTTAAATAAAGGTCTTTCTTATTATTAATAATTATTTGAAACAAATAAGTATAGATGAGTATAGATAAGTGTCAAAAGTGAGAATGCTCAAATATTCAAGATATATACTACTTTTAAGGGAGGTTACGATGGACACTATTATCCCACAATGACAAAAACAATGACCGATAATGATACAAGTGCAATAGCAATGGTGGCTGGAGAACTTTCGGTGATGCATGTTGACATGGCAACACTTCATCACTTACTGTTAGTACAGAACAGGTTTGTACATTAATATTTTGTGTACTAACCTGCCAAACCCGCACTTTTAATATTATATACAGTATATACCTTATAGTAGTAGTTTGTAGTACGGAATTGGGATGCAGCCTAAGTTTTTATTAGCAACATGAGCCTATCATCTATCATTCTCAACTAAAGAAGCACATGTCAGATATTAAACATGTCTTGGCTGCTGAACTGCAAGGGTTAAATTATGCTAATTCGATTTATCATCAGATGCTTCCTTTAATGTTTAATAGGCCAACAGAAAATATGCCTGGGAATAGAATCTTGTTATATTAATTTTACATCACCAAGTTCAGTTACAATGGTGAGGACTTAAACACTAGAGTAGATTTACAGCATCCGGTGCAACTCAGACCAGCTCAGATAAAATATAAATCCATTAAAGATGTAGGACTCTCTGGAGCACATAATGAGTAAAACTATGAACCTATTGGCACTATTCCTAATGCCATGTGCAGGTTGGAGGGTTAAAAAGCCCACTAGCATTGAGCTGTGGAGCAGTGAAACAATGTTCTTTGAATTATGGTGCTCCATCCAGTGGAGTTGGGAAGTTGGGGATGAGGTGGGGTGATTGATCATCCAACAACCTGACCTCATGAACACTCTTAGCACTAAGTGCAATCAAAACTTCACAGCAATAGTTCAAAATCTAGTAGAAAGCCTTTCCTGACCAGTATTCCAGTTACCCCAATAAAAACAGGACACACTCTTTTTAATACTCCTTTGAAGAAAATCATTTTGAAGGAATGAATAAATGAGCAATAGTTTTTTTTTGTCCCAATAGTTTTGTCCAAACAGTGGACTTAATTGTCATTGCACACATACGATTACGATACGAAATTTAGTATGGTAACAATGATAACAGAGTAGACAAAGTGACAGCAGAATAAAAATGATGCAATTTGATACACAGACAACACAAACACAGTGTCTAATAAATCACTTTATGGTTTAATAAATAGTTTTAAAAAAGAAAGCTACATAGACAGAGTAGTGTAGGAGTCAGGTCATTAATCAGTTACCTAATGAGCTTGCGCCGCAGGTCCCATCCATACACACCTCCATCTCCTCTGTACCGTGTTCCAGACACAAGATCATATCCACCTTCTTTCTGTTTCCTACACCACAAACAAAAACTCAGAAACATCAGACCGCGATCAAACCCTTAGAAAACATTATTTCTATTAAAATGCTTTAGTGCCGGATGTTTTGATGTGGTTAACTTAGGATATGAGGCAGATTATTTAAAATGTAATGGCTGACGTGATGGTTTCAGTTGTGCCGTTTGGTGTGCCGACTGCTTTAGGATGTGTCAGATGGTTTAAGCATGTAAAAAGTATACCGTTCCCGTTGCTTACTTACTTGATAAATTCAGGAATAAACTTGGGCTGCAGATAAAGTAAAAAATACATTTACATGATTGATTACATTTTTAAAGATTTTAAAAACACATTTATACACTGACAATAAGAAAAATAGCAGAAAGTGATGTAGTTACATGATGAGAGAGATCCGCATCCATAATAATAATGAAGTTCCCAGTGGCATGCTGAATGCCATGGATGTATGCAGTTCCTAAAACACAATGTAAAGCCCTGTTAGAGGTCTGCTGTGTGTATTTGTTAGTGTTTACTCTACACCAGCGGTCGTCACCTCCAGACCTTGAATCCACTTTCTGGTGCTGGATTTTGTTAATTGTAGGTGTCCAATCAGTTACATCAAAAGTTTGGTTAACTACACGTGTGCACAAAGTCCAAGGCCGAAAGCTGGATTCACCTCTGTTGAGCATGTTCAAGAGACTTAAATAAATGAACATAAATGTACAGCACAAACAGAAAAGGTTTAATGTAAATTGGGTTGACTCACCTAAACCTAATTTCTTTGCTCTTGGTCGGAGAACCTTTAGAAAATAAATAAATAAATAAATAAATAAATAACACTGCATTAAGTTAGAAGTATAGTTTGATTTTGAGGTCAATATTAAATAATAGGGGTGGGCGATATGGTAAAAATATTACCGCAATATTTAAAGACTTAAACTTAAGTTAAAAAACTTAACGATATACAATATTTATTGCAATATTCTGAAACACTATGAAAGTGTTTTAATAAACAGATGCAAATAAACCCAAGTGCTTTACTGTGCAAATAAACACTTACTGCCCAAATAAGGATTTCTATTTTTACAGAGCACCTAGACTTTTACTCAGTATTAAATACATATCACAAAAATATATATCATAAATAAATGAAACACTTATTTTCAAATGGTCCTAACAACATGGTACGGTATAAACCTTAACCACCATCATCAACACCAGCATTTCTATAATATGGTATTCATTTCACAATTGAAAGATGTGCAAACATACTGTACGCAGATATATGCAAATATGTACACTGCAGCTGACACTATAATAACGATAATTCAGTTTTTTCAAGTTTCAACTCAAATTTAACTGAGCAGTGGCTGTGTATATTGATCACTGTACCCTTAGTTCCCATCACCGGTATGAATGACAGAAGCCTGCCAACACAACCCAGAAATGAACTCACAAGCTTATCTTCTCCGTATATTTTCTGTAACTGCTCCGCAATCTGTAGTGTCCCATCAGGGCTTCCATCATCAATGACTATAATCTCGTAGTTGTATCCACTGCACAGAATACAAATGATCAGTGTAAAAAACGCAAACACATAAATGCATGACTAAACAAATACACTGTAAAACAATACACTGTATAGGACAGGTTGTAATACACAACTGGCTATATATCATCATCATCATTGTAAACCGCATGTCTCTAAAATGGCAACTTTACAGAAAAAGGAAAAAAGAATTAACTTTCAATGGAAGTCAATGTAAAAACATTTATTCCAAGTCATTTTAGAGCACTTTGTATTGGTCTGTTTATCATAACATTTTGACACCTGCCAGATTTAAATTCTGGTGCTAGAGTTTTTGTGTCACAGTGACAATATTCTGTTTATAAAATGCTTATATAAAAATAATAAATAAATATATATATATATATTATATCCAATTAAGTCCTTAAATAACTTATTTATACTCAGTATTTCCAGATTACACCAACAGGTCAATTCTATGTGGTTGGTGTGGCGCAACATATATCACCACTACCTGTCAGTGAGCCATTACACCCTGTGGGAGACTGGGGTTCGAGTCCCAGTCTGGGTAACTGTGCTGTGCTGTGCTACTCCAATAAGAATCCTTGGGCAAGACTACTAACACTGCATTGGCCCACCTCTGTAATACGAGTTAATACGAGAAATATTCTGTTACACTAGTACTCCAACAAAGACCTGCCGATACACTGACTGCAAGTCCAATCAAAAGTAAGGTTTGTTTGATATTATTTTGTCATGCATCATCATACTCACACGTTACTTCATTAATGCAAGGGAAATGTTATTTAATACCATGAAACTAATGACAATACCTAGCAATAATACCAGGGTCACTCAGGCCGAGTATAACTGAATAGGTTAAAGGACTGTCCTACTGAAGTCATTCAGAGTGTGACTTCTACACAGTGGTGGTGACAGGATTATGATATATGCTGTCTGCTTTCTGAGATAGTATTTTATGATACTCTTGTCACTGTAAAACTCATTCTTGGCCAAAAGGTACATATGCAGGGTGCTGCAAGACAAACCAGTGCTAAAAGAAAACCTACATTTTTACATGGTTTACCACTATTTTACCATCATCAAGATGCCATATAATAATCCATTAGACATGTGTATGTTGAATGGTGGTTTTGGTAAGCAGATAGATAAAATGGTTATACACATCCAGAGTCCCGGTTCCCCTCAATACCACAATAACACTGTAAATAAATCAAAGTAGCTTAGACCACCCTGCATTACTGTGTTTACATCTCAACGTCTGGATGATGCAGAAATTTGGCAATAAGTCCTCATTTAAGGAGTGGTATAAGCAGTGCAGTGACAGCTCATCCTTAACCGGCAGCTCTGACGGTATTAGTCTGTAGAGACGGAGGCGCTAGCTTTAGCTTTAGCTTTAGCTCTAGCTCCATTTCCACCAGTTATAAACATTCACCTTTCGCCAAAGTACTTCACCAGCAGCCAAACGATCAGAGGCAGGTTTTCCCGTTCGTTGTATGTCGGTAACAACACGGAGTATTTATCAGCCTCCTCTCTGTTTTTCTTCTTACTCTTAGATCCTGCCATGTTGGACAAAACTACACCGCGGATGTGCGTGTAGACAACTGTCCGTGGTAACCGGCGCTCCCCCTGTTTGGTTCCTACGAGCCTGTACAGCACTGTCTGGAGCAGAGGGCCTTGTGTAGTTATGTGGTTAATGAGACTTTCTGAACGTTAGAGTAAATTAATATAATGCTATCCTTATTTATCTTGCCATCTAAACCCATTCATGTCTAACAACTTTTTTTTTTATCACAAATGCAAGAGAAATGGTTCTGGGCCGGGGGATTGCATGATTGAATAATGAGAGTTCACTACATGGAAGTGCCATACCATGAATCTCAAACACGGTTGTGTCCTTCAAAAGCAAAACCCACTTAAGGGCTGTAAAATGGACCAATTCCCAATCCCTAAGACTGTTACAAAACAGTCTTGACTCATTACAATTACACCCGCAAGATATACATACACCCAGCCCAGTAGTCAAAGGCTGTGTCCCAATTGCATACTACACACTAATACTATAAGGTAAATACTATGTGCTAACCTTAACAGTGCAAGTTGGCAGGTTAGTTTACAAAAAAAATATATATTAACATACTAACCTGTTTTCTGCTAAAAGGAACTGATGAAGCCAACATACGTCACTGCAAGTTCTGCAGTCGCCACTGCACTTACACTTCGCTATCCACCATTTTTCCAATAGTTGTTCCAGACCTGAGTAGCTTTTTCATTTCCGCTTCGCATTGCATTATGGAATAATAGCGTCCAATGTAACCACACTCGAAATCCGAGCCATTCTAAGTATGTATCTGGGATATTTGAGTATACTCAACTTTACTCAATGTGCTTTTGTTTGGTTTTGCCCCAGCCTGTCCGAAGCTCGGCTTTGTGGTTTTGTTTAGTTTTGTCCTTGCCCTTTCCGAAGCTCTGCTTTCCCCTTTCTGCCCTGTCCTGTTTTTACACCCAAGCTCGGCTTGTGTTTTTTTGTTCTCCTTATCCCCACTGCTCAGCTGCCTTGGTTTTGCCTACCCTGTTTAGTTCCTGTCTCACTGTCCTGTCCCAAGTTCCTAGTGCCCTGTACCAAGCTCTATATTCCTCCCAGTTCCCTGTTTTGTTATTTTTGCCCAGTCCTGCCTAAGTTGTCACATTAAGTTTGTTTTCCAGTCTTGCCCACTAACTTAGATTAGATCTTAACTAAGATTGCTGCTCCCCTGTGTTATCCTGTTTTGTTTATATTAACCTGTTATATTTAAATAAAGTCTCGCATCGTTCCATCACTGCAAGTGTTTCCAGTTTACTGCCACGCCTAGCCAGCATGACAAACAATAAACAATATATATCTGGGATATTTGAGTATACTCAACCTTGGCACTTAGTACTCAAAAACTAGTTAGTATTAGTAATTAGTAACTATAAGCACCCAAAGTATTTTGCAATCTCTACTCAGGAGTAATTGCTCAAAGTCCTTGATACAGTGTTAACAGCTAGGCTAGATTAGGCCAGACTAGGCTATGCTGCTGTGGGTGGTCTTTGTGAGCTAAATCAGTCAATAAAAGCAGAGTTCAGCATTTTTCTTTTTTTACTTAACTTTCTTACTTTCTATTTACTTTTCTTTTTTTACTTTTACTTATCTTTATGCAGTTACTTTTGGAAGTATGATTAAGCAAAGGGCAAAGTGCAGTTTATGTGGTGGATCAAGGGGCACAATTAATAAATCAAAACAATATACAAATATAGAAACTTGGCAGTGGTGGCTCAGCGGTTAGAGCGTGGGGCTATCATTAACAGGGTTGTGGGTTCGATTCCCGGGCTCGGCAAGCTACCACTGTTGGGCCCTTGAGCAAGGCCCTTTACCCTTTCTGTTCCCCGGGTGCTGGAGTTGGCTGCCCACTGCTCTGGGTGTGTACTCACTGCCCCTAGTTTGTGTGTGTGTTCACTACCACAGATAGGTTAAATGCGGAGGACACATTTCGCTGTACAGTGACAAATACGTGCACCTTTTTAAAAAGAAATGTATTTTAATAACAGTATGCTGTAATTATGTTACTAAAACATTTCAATTACAATGTTACTAGAAACAAAGACAAAAATAATATTTATGGGCCAGGTGTGTCCTGCAGGCAACGCTTTGCGCAGCTCTGGTCGAACAGTGAAATAAAAATATAAAAAGTGAAATGAGATTTATGTTGTTATTTTAATAAGGAATCATGTGTTGACACTGACACATCTGGTATGAGAAGAAATATCTTTATTTTTTAAATATAATTTGGTTTCATACAGGTGCATAACAATTTACTTCTCTTTATCACACACACGTGCTAACACACACACACACACACACACTCATACACAAGTTAAGGGTTTTATAAATGCTTAGACATTTAGAAAACAGTCAGTATTTCAAATTGTAGACATTTAAATACAGTAAATACAGTATAGTGTTAATTATACTACAAGAACTCGATGTGCAGATTCAAACAGAACAGGCATTATGCATATGCAGAACAGTAAGACATCACAACATCATCACAGTGTATTTTCTTTCACCTCTTTTTTATACAGTAAAGGTCAGTTTAAATTCATTACAAGGCAGTTAAATCAGGGAACCCAAAGAAGCGGTAGGAATAATATGCCTTCAAACAACATATCCTTTAAAAAAAAAAAACATAACTTGTAGTGCATAAATACAACACAATAAACCACAGCATTGGTAGCATAGCTTTCAAACATTCTCAGTGCGAAATTGGTCATTATTTAGTAAACAGATGCTATTTTCTCACACGACAACAAAATGGCTAGATCTTCCTTTAAATGTAAATGAAATGATGAGGAACCCTTCTTTAGTGTCAAACTTGAATTAATGCAGCACAATTGTCCCACAATTGAGTCCTGCTCAAGACTTTGCTCTTGTGATTCACTGAACTGGACAGTTTAATTACACATAAAATAAAAACAAAAGGTGGAAAAAAATGACTGAACACAGAATGAAAGACAACCAGAGTTTCTGGAGATGTCGTATGAAGAGAAATCGAAAACTGAAGACGTTTCAGTCTGTAGTTTACATTAGCCACAGTCACACAGTGAGCAGGACTCTAAAACCAGTCTTGGTAAAACATGTCCTTTCCATGCCAGCCCAGTTTTTCTCCATTACTTGCAGTATTGCCTCTTTGCTTCTTCTGTGAGAAAGCAAAAACTCAAGGCCTCAGAATTCAAATGATCACCTAAACAGTTCTCTCACTGTTATCCTAATTATGGCTGGTATCCAAAGTACGGATCCTCTGAAAAAACATTAAAAAGGGAAATGAGACAAAGCATTATTCACAGAAGAACAAGAGATGATGTACAGAGGAAAAGGCCTTTCTACGTACCTGCCAGAGGGTCTCCTCGATGGCAGCCACTACTGTCACACACACCAGGGGGCCCGATCTCACCTGGCTGACCTACTGACCCTGGAATACCAGGAACACCTGATTTACCATCATCACCTCTAGGCCCTTGCATCCCTATCTTGGCTTCTCCAGGGGGTCCTGTTGTGACGCATAAAACAGTGGTTATTAACAGAAGACAGGTCATGGAGCATTCAATATCCACACAGGATTGAATAAGGTCTTTAAATAAATAAAATATTTATATAAACTAGTTAACATTAAATAACAAAGGACATCCAAATTTCATACCTGCAAAGCCCTTCGTTCCTTGTGGACCCTGAACGTTAGCCCCTGGAGCTCCTTTCTCTCCAGGCGTACCTCTGCGTCCTGAAGATATAGAGCAGAATTAGGACTCCAGGTTGATATGTGTTGGTACAACTGGCCTACTCATTAACATATTAACTAAATTTAATTTATTAAAATTCCAAATATAGTTTATCAATTTATCATAAATGTTTAAATAATTTATTTCTAATTTTACCCCAATTTTCTTCCCAAATTAGACCCCCCCATTAGTAGCAATGGCCCCAACACTAGGAGAAAGAAGATTAGCATAACTCCTCAGACACATGTGAAGCAAGCCACAGCCTCTTTTCAAACTGCCGCTGATGCAGCATTGCTAGGCAGGCAATGTGCTTGGAGGAAAGTGTGGCTCCCCAACTCTGATGTCTCTGAAGAACTAACAAACGCCATTGCTGACCATCATCACACTAGGAGTTGTTGCTGCCGATGGCAAGCAGCATGAGCCTGGATTTGAACCATCGATCCTCTAACACCTCACCCTGCTCGCCAGGGTATCCTGGTTTCCCCGGTTCTCCTCTGTCTCCCTGTCGTCCCTGAGGGCCTCTGGATCCAGGAGGTCCCATCCCTCCTGGGATTCCAGGCTCTCCTGGAGGCCCAACTGGTTCTTGGATGGGCACAGGCTTCCGACTAATCTCATTCAGGAAGGCGTCTATCTTCAGCACTTCATCTAAAGCACAGCGACATAATAGGTGAGCACTGTAACACTAGTTCTGGCCTGAACATCACCATAACTTAACTGTACATCCAGTGGGACATGCTTTATGGGTGGTTTTAACTTTATAATCATGGAGGAAAAGAAACAGTGAAGTCTTCACATACTGTGAACTAGCTTTTCACAGGCCTGGGTGACAAGTTGGTAAATGATGGCAAGAGACTGTGGCTCTCCCTATTAAACACAGCACAATACAACCACATCACAGATCACAGTCCAGTGTTTATTTCTAATACATTTAATAGTGCCATGCACAGCACAGAGAGTAACGCTGCACTTTTAACTCACCTTCTCTCCTCTCTCACCCTTACTTCCAGGAAGCCCCTAACAACAGAAGTAGATTAATTAATAACTAATAATAATTCATCTGAAAATGTACCTGAATTAATTAGCCATTAAATGTTACTGACTGTGATAAATATTGTGAAAATACTTATTTTCAATTTCATAATCAAAGTGCCTGTGTATGAATTCATTTAAACACTGTAGAGTCTGTATGTACTCACTGTAGGCCCTACAGGTCCTAGTGAGCCCCTCTCTCCAACTGGCCCTGGGTGGCCAGGCATACCCTGGTAACCCTTTGATCAACAGATACAAGGAGGTGTCAACAGAGTGCAATTGAAATTTAGACAAAGTAATGGTTTAAGTTTGGGTAAGAACAGTCTCTCAGGCTCTGCTATCTTACCCGTGGCCCTGTAATTCCTGGTGGTCCCATATTCCCCTCCACACCTCTGGTACCCTGGTGAGAAAAATGGGCAAGAAACTGAAATATTAAATCACGTAGAACCAACGCAGATTGAGAGAAAGAATGAGAATATAAGGTATACTGTATATCTTAATGAGCTGATGCTACTAACCTTTATTTTATTAATGTATTAATTAAAGTGAAAATTGTAAACAGTTCGTTTCAACAAGACAATCTGATCGATTGAAAGGTTGTTGTATCTGATAACTAAAAACTATATTGTATTTTCATCGTACTTGTATTATTACGCGGAGCTTTAGTTGCTTTTGTCTTGTGCTGTCACTCAGGGTGTAACAGTACATGTATTTGTCCTGATAGGTCAAGGTTTTTTGACAGCTTTCTCTGTAGCTGCCCGCAAACTGTGGAACGGCCTACTGCTCTATATAAGAATGTCATCCACAGTTTTTAAATCAAATTTATTAACTTAAATTAAAAATCTATATTCCCAGACATTTTCCTTTTAAATGGTCCTATATATTTTAGTTCTATACACAGGTAGTCGTCTGTTTTTATTGCACTGTCATATATCTTATCTTAGTTTGATTTCATGTATTCTTGCTTTTGGTTTGTTCACCATTTTATGTTCTAGATCTTTCTTGTTTATTGTAAATTGTACAGCACTTTGGCTGGCTTCTGTAGTCTTTTAGTGCTTCAGAAATAATGAATGACTTGACAATACAGACAGTACAGTTTAGTACATGCAGTAGTACAGAGAATTCACAGTACCTCATAGATTATGTAAAGATTAATGAACATACTGCGAGTGCTCCCTTCAAATGAGCAGGAGTGTTTTTTGTCTTTTCTTTGGGAGAGCTGAACTTTATGTTTTAAATGTTTAAAATAGTCTAAGAGGAACAAACTGAAACACTCCTAAAGCACATAAAGAAATAAAAGAAACTGTGGGTAAATGCCATGATCCAATATTTTTCATGTGCATATCTGACAACATGATGCTATAGTCAAACATAAAATGTAGAATCAGGACTACTTTAATAAATACAATTAAACAATTATGTTATAAATGCAGGTATTTTACCACAGTAGTCCACCATCATCTAAACCTTATTTCCTGCTGGTGTTCAATAAAAACATCAGTTTAAAACATCCGCCAAAGCCAAACAATTATCTGCCAATATGAATAGGATTCTGTTATTATTGTGCTACAAATAACATGACTGATGTGATTTGGCTGTTGGCCAAGTTCTACAGTTTAAATGCAGTGGACTTGCCTTAGGTCCTGCGCTTCCTTCTGTGCCTTTTGGACCAGGTGGTCCTGGCAACCCCTTTAAAAATGGAAAGAGAGTGATGACAAAGGCATAATACCAAGCATCTCAAAATGCATTTTTATAAAATTTTTATACTCACCTGGTTTCCAGGCCGTCCCATATCTCCCTTCTCACCCCTTATCCCTGGAGGCCCCTACAGAAAGCAAGACATTGAAATGTAGCTTTAATTCAGCACCATATGCCCTCTGTTCTGATATGAACTAACTATGTTAAAAAATGCTCATACCATTTTCCCCATTACTGTAATGCCTCTGGGGCCAACAGACCCCATAGGGCCAAAGCCCCCCTCAGGCCCTGCATTGCCTGGGGGTCCCATTTCACCCTGGGATGGAGTAGAGAATGGAAAAAAAGACTCATTAGCTAAACGTCTACAGTCACTGCAGCAGAATGATGATTACTATAACTTTTACTTTAAAAACACTGCATATGCTGATTTGATAAAGACTAGCTGACTGTAAAACAAGTCAAGCAGACCCACCTTCTGTCCTTCTTCTCCTTTTTCCCCTTTCTCCCCACGAGGACCAGGTTTCCCCTGAGGCAAAAGTATTGGGACACCTGCTCATTCATTGTTTCTTCCGAGTATAAAAAAACCCTGCTTTTGTTGGAGTAAATGTCTCTACTGTCCAGAGAAAACTTTTTACAACATTCTGAAGCACAGCTGCGATTGCATTCAGTGACAAGAGTGTTAGTGTGGTCAGGATGTTGGATAATCACTACCTCACCTCAAACTCAAATCATCAACACATCCCAAAAGTATGCATTCCATCATTCAAGAGAACACATTTCCACTGCTCCACAGCTCAGTGCTGGGGGCTTTATACCCCTCTAGCCCTTGTCTGGCATTAGGCATGCTGACAATAGGTTTATGTTTATCTGCTCCAGATAATGTAATGTCTTCTCTACAGGGAATAGACAAGCTGTGTGTGCATTACATCTGTGTCAGCAATGGGTGCAACCTAAAGTATCTGACTGCATTCATTAAAAGTAATGTCCACAAACATTTGGACGTATTGTGTATGTCACAGATCCACAATGAAATAAAACATCTTCAAGTAGTCAGTGTTAATAACTAGAAGCCTAAATGCAATCATTTTCCAAATGTTCATTCCCTGATCAACCCATCAGGCATATCCATATCCAACAGCAGTGATGTTGTGAACTTACCGGAGGGCCAGTATCTCCAGGTGCTCCAGGGATGTCGGAGGTGCAAGTGCATGCATAAGCAGGAGCAGGACAACTCTCCTCATCTCTCTGCAGGAACATGACCATGGTTAGGTACTAAGTCATCACTGAATCACCCACACATTTGCCTGCAGTATTTCAATTACATACTCATGGGCTGATGAATCTAAGCTTTCTTTAACTGAGCAGGTGCATATATTCCCTCACCTGGGCAGGCAGGTCACAGCATGTGTCCTCTGAGGCCCAGGTAGTGTTGCACACAATCTCAAATGACTGAAGTTGAAACTGAGGAAAAGCAGAAGAGGAATTGTTTCAGACCCATCACGAAGGAACTTCTGTAGAACGGACTCTTCTTTATTTGAAGTCATGTGTTGCATTTTTCTTTTCATAAAAGATCATAGAAACAAGTGAAAACCCGTCCACCGCATATCAGGATATTTTTCAAAACTCCTTCCGTCCGCATAAAAACGGAGCTTCATAAAAACACTGATGTTACAACGCTTGCATTTTCTGGCTGTTTTAATATTTAATAGATGGAAATACGGTTCTATTTAGATCAAGAATCCGTAATTTTGTGATTTGCATAGAACAATACAGTACAGAAATGTGTAATTTGTGATTAAACCACTGTGTTTTCTTCCTTTCTGGTGTTTTATGTGGTACTGTCGTCCCATACAGGGCTAGCATGCTCATCCAAGTGTTTTTGTCTCTTAGTGGGTGTAAAAATATGATAAAGAATAGAGGGAAATATCTGACTAAATATGGACAGGTCCTGAAACTTCAATCATTATTACATTTCTGTCTGTGAGTAGAAGAGAGGCATTGAGAACTTGATGAACATTTTTTATGTTTTTGCAATGTTCTTCTCATTCCTTAACATTGAAACAAATGGTCCAAATAAAAGCCCAAAGTGCAGACCCAACCCTGTTGAAAATTGAATGTACATGTCCTTTCATGATATCACTCACCCTATTTGGACAGGATAAAATTTACATAGGCCTCTGGGGTAATTCTCTTTCATGTAGACTCCACGTTAATGTGTAATGTGTGTATCAGCCATGTCTTTCTTTCTCATCTTCAAAAGAAATTCCAGGCAATTATCTATTGTTTTTTAACTAAACTCAGCGTGGTCTTTTTAGTCCTGTCCAGATACATATCTCTGTGATTTGTTGTACAAAACTGTTTTTTTGGCAGTTGCTAGATATTGTATTTAGTCTCCAAGCACACATATCCGATGATCCGAGAACCTCTAATAGATATTAAACACTTTCCGAATTGTAAAACAAAAACATACAGAAATTAAAATAAAATATCAAATTGTTGTTGGAACTTTACTTCTTGTAATATTGTTATCATCTGGATCTGAGAATAATATCACTGAATAGACATGTAATATTCTCCTGATTAACCAATCCAATTCCAGTAGGGCTTATTTTACTTTTAGAACAATGGGCCCAATTTTCTTTGTGTTCATGAAGTATATCACACTCACAGCAGCAGATCCACTGTTGGGCCCTCGGGTCCTCATCAGTTTGCCCAGCATTTCAAAGCCGTCAGTAGGTAAAGCTCCCAAAGGACGGGCAGGTCTCTCTCCAACCCGGCGACAGTCCACAGACAAGGACACACTCACCTGACTCACCGACAGATGAATCTGCCAAATTAAGAAGAGATTTTTTTTATAGCATCTCCCAGAAAAGTGCTCAATAACCAAGTTCAATGTCTGATGGGGTGCACAGTCCTAAACTCACATTCTTTGAGTTTATCTCATTCATTTTAGCTCACACACAGTTTTCCAAAGTGTCGTAAGTTTCTGTCACAGTTTCACACACTGTCACTTCACCTCACCTTGTGGAAGCTGCCATAGAAGAGAGTGTGAACTTGGGGCTGGTCAAAGGTCAGCTCCTGTACCTCTCCTCTGTAGTCCAGACTGAAGTACAGCAGCACTTTTCTTTCAGCTGACAGCCAAAAAAAACACAGACACCAGATCATTCCTGATGGAGCTGGCACTTATGTGTAAAATTTGTGTATAAGAAGGTCATCAAAACTACATAAGGGAGTGCCTTGTCTAGTCCAATCATCTGAGACGTTACAATGAGTAATCTGTGTAAGACTGTGCAGACTGTCTTAAGCCTAGTTAATACTTACCTGACAAGCCCAGATAAAACGGTTAAAAATGTTAGAAAAGGCAGGTCTCTAGTTTTAGAGTGCTAAATTCTGGTGAGTTTTACAACATTTATTGAATATTACCTGCACCATTTCTATGCTTGATTAATCAACACACATCAAGCTTAGAAAACATTTAACAAATGGCAGAATTGTGGAGGAGAGAATTTCCTTTTTCAATAATCTGAAGCTTACACATCAATCTTTGGCTGCAATGCTACAAGTTATAAAATCACAAAAGTAAACAGACTATGAAAGATTCCTGGTATAAATGAAATGGAGTATCAGGTAATAAACCATTAGCTCAGATAAACAGCGAGATACATTAGATTGAAAAAATCAAATCAAATCAAAATAATCCCAAAAAATTTGCATTCAGATAATATCTAGATATACTTTGACCAAATTCTGCTTGCGCTTGCTATTAAAATGTGTCACAACTGAGACCAGGTGAGATCTGATTTTACTTTCCCATGTAAAATTATTGACACATATTTTATCTTCATTTTACTTCCTGTATAAACAATCCAATCACCATAAACACACGTTAATGTCATGTGTAAACAGGCTCTTAGAGTCTGAAGTTGTATGTGTACTTTCACATAAGTTTAGACTCTTAGTTATGTGTGACCCCGGTTTTATTCAGTGAGCTATCACTGAATAAAACTGCTATCTACAACATAACTAAATCCCCATCATCTTACATCATTAGATCAGTGTGAACTAGGCTTAACAATCATATGAGTGCTGTAACACTTTCAGATCTATAGTCCCCATTACGGGTCTTTCAGATATTTGGAAAACTTGTAAAGAATCCGCCCACGCAGCCCAGTACTCACGGTCCACCACTACCCCCATCTTGGGCTGGAAGTCGTTGTCTGTGAGCTGCCAAAGGGCGAAGGGCTCCTTGGGTGAGTCCTGTAGCAGACGGAAGGCCATGCTGATGGTGTGCTCCGGAGCAAAGCCGGCTGGGTGGATGAAACTGCAACACACCGAAACGTATATGAAATATATCTGTTATATTTCTCTCATTCTTGTTTCCTTATTTTCACGCATATCGTCACCATGACAAATGAGGTCATTTTGAGAAACCCAAAGGACAAGAAATTCATTACATAATGAAATGATGATTAAACAGTCAATCACTATAACATGCTTTATGACATTCCTTATACAATTAGCTTGGAGGCTGGGATACAATGACTTGTGTATTTGCTAATTCCGTAGAAGAAACTGCCACTTTCAACCCTTTTACTCATTTCAAGTCATTAGGCTACAACAATTAGCTTGAGATGGATTGACACATTTTGCATGCAGGTGCTGACATTACATTATTATGAAAAGCTCTTTGGGCAAATTGGCATTCAGAGCCAATAGATTAGAGAAAAGATCATTGTGAGAGAAAATGAGGGAAATTAAATGTCCATAATACTGAAGGTACTTATTATACATACACTTTATGGGGTGGTGGCAATGTGGAATACATATTATACGGTTGCAATTACTTCTATGATCACCTGTGAATCAAACCCACAACCCTGTGATCAATTACCCACTAATGCTTTTAGCGATTACCCAAACGTTTTACTGAAATTTCCAATGTCCAAAAAAAAATCATGTGAGTCTTGCTGGAGTTGCAGCACACTCCTGTCTGTCTTAACTTAGCGTTTCTTATTTGTCTTAACATTCTGATAAAATCAAATTTGTTTATCATATGTTTTGAGCCTTGGCTCATGCCAATTGTGATATGGACCAATAGGTAAGCTCTCTACAGCACCATACAGGATGCTTTTTGTTTTTTTGGGTGGGGACTTAACCCTCTCTGCACAAGAAGCACTGTACCATGGCTGGGCCAGTGATCTGACTCTGGCATTCTAAGCTGTGATATGCAAAGAGTACTCTTTACAGTATATTTCAGCCCTTACTCTCATACTGGTCCATCGGGACATGTTTACATGACATAAAAGGAAGCTGTTGTTCTCAAATAGTAAAAAAGAGTGTTTATGAGTGTCTCACCCTGTGCTCTGCGTTAGCTGTGTGTCTCTGTAGAGGGTGTAGCTGGGTAGAGAGCTGAAGATGAAGGGCTCTGCTGCCACGCCCTCAACAGTGGAATGAGCTCTCTGAGTGAGACCAAACGCCTCCATCATATTAAAACCTGGGACACACACATACATGCAGATATGTGGTTTCTCTTTAAACAATGCCAATGAGGCCATTCTTTAAAAAAAGGATCAAATGTGTAATTCAGAGGTTCACCTTTAATCACATTGTTCCTAATGGTGGTTTCAGGACACACTGTAAAACAGAAACAACACAGGAGATTATGCTTGTCCAAATCAGCCTGTTCTAGTCTACAAGTATGCTGTTGTATACTCACTTTCATTTTGTATAGGATGTAGCTTAGGAGGAACTTGTATTCTCACTGGTGCCACAGCTGAGAGGGAGTTACAGAGAAAATAAGTATTAGGACAGGATACTCAGATACATATTTATACTGCATATTTATTTATAAACATGGAATTCAGAAATGGAGCTGAATTGTAGTCTAACCTGTGGGATGGAGAATAGTGACAGCAGCACTCTCTACTGTCCCCAGACGGGAGTGCACGCTGATGCGATACACCGTTTCTGGCTGCAGCTCAGAGAAACAATGACTGTTGTTGGTGGCGTCTACAGTGTCCTCCTTTGTGTGCTTATCTAGGCACATGTTAAAAACTTATTACACAGACACAATGTAATATATTTAAAATATACAGAAAACACATGTGTAAATGGAGGGTAAAAGCATGCATCACTGCTGTACAATAGATTGAGCAGTACTGGTACCTCTGAGGGCCTGGATGACAATGTGGTATGCTGTGACTGCTACTACTGGCCTCCAGGACACGCAGATACTGGAGTGGTCAGAGCGTACCACGCTCACACTGCTCACACGCAGACTGGCTGATTTTGCAAGAAAAGCAAGAGGAACAGTGCTGTCAGCTGAAGTCGTGCAAGAGTTAATATGTACTACATCTGCTTGTGTGAATGGGACAGTTACCAGTTTTAGTGATGTACTGAAGTATGAAACCCAATTATGACTATCTGTTAAATCTGGCACACATTTAAAGGTCACAATAAAAGTAAGCAGCCTCCTGTCATGATTGTAACTTTGCTTTAAAAAGTACTGAGGCTACAGATAAGGGTTTGTAACATAGCTAGCTAGAATTTACCACCACAATAGGCTGATTTGTCAAATTTGTCTCAATAATGTTATACGGTAGACTATATCAAAATGTTTGTGGACACCCCTTCTAATGAACGCATTCAGCTACTCTAAGTTGCACCCATTGCTGGCATTGAGCTGTGGAGCAGTGAAACTGTGCTCTCTGGAGTGATGGTGCTCCATCCAATATTTTTGGGATTAGTTGGGGGATGAGGTGGGGTGGTGATTATCCAACATCCTGACCTACTAATTCTCTTGTCGCTGAATGCAATCTAATTCTCTCAGCAATGCTCCAAAATCTAGTAAAAAGCCTTTCCTGGACAATAGAGACAGTTACTCCGACAAAAGCAGGATGTACTCTTGTCAAACATCCATGATTTAGGAGGAAACACTGAACTCTGGTACAAAATGCATGTATCTACAATCTCCATTATCTCTGCACATACAACACAACTGTTTGAATTTACTGTCAACACACAGTCTATTATTAATGTCTGAAGATACCTTCTGCACTGTGTTTGGACAAGTTTTTATAAAACTGCTGTATAAAATATTCTAATTAGACCACATGTCTCCCACATCCCCAAGGTAAATAATGTCTTCTGCTGCAATCTCCATGCATATATAGTGCTAGTTTCAGGGGGGTTCCAATACACATTTCAGGTCCAATATGATATTTAATTCTGACATCAATATTTAATATGCTTTTGGATATTGTACATGTCACAAACACGTTGATGCCTGCTGCACTATCCAGCCACTTTACTCACTTTATTGACAGGATGCACAGAGATGCTTAGTTTTGATCACTGGCACTGCTTTTTACAAACCAAGAAAACCAAGCAAGTAAAAGACCATTAGAAGAGGCTAAGGAGCATATAGGTAATGCTGTTGTAAATTTAAACATTTTTCCAAAACTGTACTGAAATAATAATAAATAACACATTTTTAATGATTAGTTTAATATTCATATTAACTGTAGTTCATTATTGGTGCTATATATTGTCAGTATAATGTCATTATAATGAAAACTGGGACAATTATCAGTTGTACTTTTTTCATTCTTGATACAAATGAGAGACTGTGTGCTTGTAAGAAAGCAAAAGAGAGAAAGAGAGAGAGAGAGAGAGAGAGACTCACTGGTTTTGCCCTGTGCTGAGGCACTGCCTCCCTCTCTGTTGCGGTATTCAGCAGTAACCAGCACACTGTAGCGAGTGTCAGGCTGCAGGGACTGCAGCAGGACCCGTTGTTCACTGCCTGGCAACGACACCTACAAGCAAAGTCACCCCAAGACTACATTACCCATGATGCAACACAGAATCCTCTGCAAGATTTATATATTATTCAGCAGTGAGTCTGCCTGCTTGCGGTGCAGTATTACACTCATGTAGATGGAGTTGTTATGGTTGTGCAGACTTGTAAATCCACAGGCTGAACATTTTAGGCAACAAGTCCTTCAGACTTGAGGCCATAGATGTGAAAGTCAATGTAAAAACCTTTCAAACAGAATAAGAAGTGCAGAGAGCACTCACTGTGTTTTCTCTGGCCTCTCCTCCAGTTAAAGGTGTGTAAGATACATGGTACTGCAGCACATGGGCATTAGGTGGAACCCAGCTGACCAGCATACTGACTGCTGTCTCCTCAGAAATAGACACAGAACTGGGACCTCCCCCTGATACTGGGACAATAGAAATACAGCAGAAATAAAAGATTCAAGAGTGTTTTATCATGCATTATTTATATGTGTACATGTATGTGGACAAAAAGGACAAAGTAATCCCTCAATTTCCAATACACAGGCAAATTATATGAATAATATAACACATTATTTCAAATACATTTAAATCCTGGAGGGCTTTTTTTCATTTCCTGCTTTATTTTTTTCTGACATCAATTATTTTTAAAGCCTTACATTGCAGACTGATTATTCCGTTCTTAACATTGAGTAAGATGTTGCTCATTGCCTTCATTATGACAATCTGAGCTAGAAATAATAAAATATGCAGGGGGAAAGATCCAGCTTGGCTAAAAAGCTGGACTCCAGTGGCAGGTATACTTTAGAATACATGATTCAGTCCTGTACGTCTTGTACTTATGTCTATAGTGTATACTCACATGTGCTGTATCGTATAGCCACAGCCTCACTCTGTGCCCCATCACCATACAGAGCAGACAGTGAGATCTGATACTCCTTGTCATCCTCAACCCCTTCCAATATGGCTCCCTCACTATCCCCATCCACTTTCAGCTGGGGACACAGCCACACAAAAGATCATCAACCACAGATATCCAAAAACTTCACTTAACCGGATGTGGTTTGAGGGAAGTGGCCAAATATATGCTAGTCAGCTGAACTTCAGAAAAAGGACAAGTAGTGTACTGTAAGAAATGAAAAATCAATTTGTGAAATGTAATTAATAGAAATGCTTTGTCTTGTGAGGGAAAAAGTCAGGACACCCTTTGCCCTAATAGCTGGTATTCTATGGTATTTCCTCACATCTATGTGGGGAAAAGGTTTTTCCTACTCCTCCATGCAGAATTCTTCAAGCTGGGTGATGTTTCAGCTTCTCTGTTTGATAGATGGTCTCATACGAGATTCAATGACAGTTTTAAATCATCAACTACATAATTGTGTCCGAAACAATAGTGGCGTCCAAAAATGAAGTGCTAAATTTTCAATGCACTGTAACAATGGATATAGAACGGACATAGTAATAAATGAGGGAGATGCCTTGGTTTTGCATTTCTATTAATAATATTTTACTAATGATTTTGAGACATTTCTTCAGTTCCAATATTGTTATTGTTATTTCACATGTGTATAAACTGCTCTTTTAAGACACATTTCAACAAATTCAAATGCTGGAAGTGGCGAGAGCTGGTGCTAACCTGCCTCAAGTCTCCTCCACTGAGAGAAATCCATTTAATAAGGTATGAGGTCACGTCATCTGCGGCTGCCTCCCAGCGTACTGTTAGAGCACTCTCTGAGTAGTTTGTGACCCTGAGCTCGGAAGGAGCAGGAACCCTCACTAAGACAGAGGGCAACAGTTTTGTTAGTCAGGAATGGATCAACAGAGGCCGAACAGAATAGCAAGAGGTGTCTGGATCACAAAGGCAAAATGTCAAGAGTATGTGTGTAACTTACATGTGGTAACATTGGCGGTGAGTGGCGTGGACAGGCCCTTGTCATAGTGTGACTGTACAGACACCAGATACCTGGATAGAGAGGCCAGATTCTGCAGTAAGACCGTGTTCACACCGGTCACCTCCACCTGTATGAGAGAAAGAGAGAGCAAGAGGAAGAGGGAAACAGAGATGTTAATAAAAAAAAAGTTTAAAAAAAGGAACTAATAAATAAATAATAAGAATCTCAGAAATGTTTCACAGAAGTTTTTGCCCTCCACCTGTTTGACATCACTGCCATGATTAGTGCTGTAGGTGATGCGATGTGCAGGAACACTGACTGCACCAGGCATCCAGGTGACTTTCAGGGCGCTGTGACTGACCATAGGGAACTGCAGACTTAGAGGTGAGGGCAAGGGGACTAGAGAGGGAGTGAGTGAGTGAGTGAGTGAGTGAGAGTGAGAGAGAGAGAGAGAGAGAGAGAGAGAGAGAGAGAGAGAGAGAGAGAGAGAAACAAAGACTTTAAGGAATCTGGGTAGTAAGTGTAAAACACTAATATAAGAATAAATACAAATAACATTCACACAGAAAGTATCATCACTGTTTAACATCACTGTGAACACTGAACCTCTCCAAAGCTCTCCTCATAGGGGTCCAGTGTTACTTATAGTTATCATCCAACACCTGGTTTAGTAAATCAGTAATTATAATGTTAAATTTGGTGAGCTGGTAATGGAACTGTACTGGCTGGGGACATTCAAGAGGAATCTGGAACCAAGCTTTGTTCTTCAATCTAACTCACAAGATTTTAACTCCTCTCTTCAACATGCTTGATGGTTGTTACTGTATTTATGTTAACTGGCTTCGGTTCTAAGGTGATCTGGAGTTTCTATGAGCAAAAACTCATATTGCAGAGATGAAGGGTTTTAAATAATGTGCTTAGGTGCCTAAAACCTAGGTACATGTCTTAAGGTGTGGCTACAGAAAACAAATTAAAAACTAGAACTACAAGTACTTCCATTTAACATTTAGTAAGCTTTAGAAAACTCTATATAATCTATTTCTATATAATCACGGATTATATAGATTTACAGTTTAATTCTGACATTTTCATTCTGACATACTTAGCCTAATGGCTCGTCTGGGGGGCAAAACATTTTTATTACACACTTCTATTATTAGTTTGGTTTATGTCGATATGGTCAAGATTTTAGGATTTACATGTGGATGCAACGGCTGTGATGGGGTCACTGGGGTCTTCGTCGTACAAAGCGTACAGCGTAACTGAATAATCTGTGGAGGGCATCAGATCCTGCAGCTCCACATCTGTCTCATCAGCCCCAAACTTCACCTGTCACAGAAAACACACACAAGCACAGCTGTACTTCACATCATTCAGAAACAGTTACTTACAGTTGGGTGCATAAGTATTTGGACAGTGACAAACTTAATTGTAATTTTGTTTCTATACACCACCAGTGGATTAGAAATTAAATGTGAGGCTACTCTAACAGCACACATCTACACCAGGTCCATGGTAGGCCAGTGGCTTTATTCCATATCTTTCCTTAGACTTTTTCACTATTTGTCTGTTACTTTTTCTACTTATTACCTAAACTCAGACCTCAACTCACTCGCATTGTTCTGTAGTCACGTAAACAGACCGAAAATTCTGAAAAGGGGAGAAGGCTATTAGCACTCAAGTATCTTGTTTGTGTGTCACTGAAAGGATAGAAACTGGTATAAACACATACCAGCAGGATCTTACTAATGCACATGTGTTTGCAGTCAAACTGCATATGTATGGAGTAATTAACAATGGTGTAAGAACACGAATGTGATCTTCAACTGAGAAATGTTTACTCAGACAAATTATACTTTAGCTAGGTTGTGAACATACGCACCCACAAAAAAATGCAAATGCTATGGAAGAGTGGAGCATCACATTAATTACACTTCAGGGCTACTGGAAGAGGCTAGACTCACCTCCCGTGCATCATCAGGCTCCCCATCCGTGAGAGCAGAGTACAGTGCCATGTACTGAGTAGCTCCAGGAGCTGGCCTCCAGCGCACCCGCAGAGTGGTGGGAGAGGATGCACTGACCTCTAGAGAGTGTGGCATGGCCAGCGGCACTGAAGAATAAAGGGCAAACATTAGCAAGTTTCAAATAAAATAATAAAATATAATAATCACAGTATACAGTGTAGGCGTAAACACAGTAAAACAGTTTTCCAAAAGGTATTGTTGTTCAATATTTCAGGATTTATTCAAACAAGAAGTGAATACAATGATAAATGATATACTGAAATTACATATTTACACACTCTGTGTTAGGTTATGTGCCTTTATATTTAATCTCCACTTTTAAAATATGATAAATTCTGGATATTTATTTTATTATAACAACAAATATTCTCAATACTATACTCTTAATAATATAGGTGCTTCAAAAGGTTCCTTAAGCGATGCCATAGAATATCCCCTTTTGATTCCAGAAAGGGTGAAGAAACTTTAAATTGGTAAAGAACCTTCACATCAAGTTAGGGTTCAAGTTATTCGTTCTTATACATCTCTGCTACAAACATGGTTGTATCTGGAATTAAAAGGGGATGTTCTATGGCATCACTCAAGAAACTTTTTGAAGCACCTTTAGTCAGTAAGATAGTAGACAGCTTTTATTGTCAGCTACAGCTTTGTTCACCAGATGGGCAGATGGCTCTCCCTTCACATTACTCTAGTGTGATGCTGGCCAGATCAGGCAACTTTCTTCTGAGGGCTTTGGTTTCCTGATGAAGTTGTAATGGCAGCCTCTTCGAAAAGAGGCGGTGGCTGGTGACATGTGTTTTGGAGGGAGTCAGTCCTGGTTGGTATGTGTCAGTCATCACATTCCCAGTGTTGGGAGCATAACATGTTATAGTAGTAATCATACTGTGGTAATAATTATAGGGTTGGGTAAGAGTTGTCTATATAAAATTGGTGAGGAAAAGTGTAAAAAAAAAAAAAGAAAAAAAGGTTGGACATACAATGCCTATAAAAAGCATTCACCCCTTGGATGTTTTTGTCCCATGTTGTTTTTATAAATATAATCATGGTCAATATTTTTTACAACAATTTAAATTTCAATTAAAATACATAATGTAAAAATAAGTGACTGGATAAATATGCACCCCCATCAAGTCAGTATTTAGTAGATGAACCTTTGGAATTGCAATTACAGCACTGAGTCTGTGTGGATAGGTCTCATTCAGGCTTGCACATCTGGACACTGTAATTTAACTTCATTCCTCTTTAAAAAACTGCTCTGTCAGGTTTAATGGGAATCAGGCGTGAACAGCCATTTTCAAGTCCAGCCATAAATTTGCAAATGGAGCATTCATCCAAGGTATAAATTATAGGCACTGTATTAGAATTATTTGATATACTTTATTAACAGGATTTATAGTTTTTGTGGCAATTGAGGCTTGGAATTAGAAATTGAATGACAAGCTAAGCATCAGCAAAGGATCTGTATTTGACCATGCAAATGGTCCTCAACTGCTGAGGAAAATTTTGTATTTATTTCAGTTCATTCAGTTACTCACCTGTGGTGAAGATGCCTCTAAGCGGAGAGCCAACATTGTCCTCATATACGGGAAAGATTGACACGTGGTACTGTGTCTGGGAGGACAGTCCAGTCAGCATCACTGTGGAGACTGACCCATTCACCACCACCTGTAAAAACAGAGGGCTGAGAAGCTTGGAACAACCTACAGTGCAGCACTAGCCAATGCGCCTCCTCCAGCAGTGTAGCTTGGCTTTGGAGTGAGACTGACCTCCTGTGGGCTTTGTCCCTCGCTGCTGTGGAACACCACCCTGTACTGCTGCACAGGCCGGCTCGGTCTAGTCCAGCTCACACGCACTTCTTTAGAGCCCAGCTCAGAGTACTGCAGTTCTGTGGGGCTGGGGAATGACAGAAAAGGATCCTCTGTGGGACGCTCCATTCCTGCTCCACACACACACACACACATACACTTGTGTGATTCCATGTCCAATCATGGTAGATTACTCAAACTAACTAATTAAATATGTGTAAACTGTATTGTTGTACATTTGTGCTGTCAACAAGGTTGTATTACTTATATTTTCGCAATGAAAACAATCATAAGAAATACGAATCAAATAATAATTTAAGTATATTTAAATCAAGAAGCAAATAACAGGTCTCAATCATGCTTTGGCCGATATGAAGGGAAAACTGTGCACTTTAGATTGTTTCAAATTATCTATTAGGAAAAGCACTAAAATATTTATGTAAGTCTATGTAATAGATGTCTTGCATAATTTTAAGAAAGTGACATAATCAAAGTATCCTTGACTGCACATTCTGAATACAGGTTAATAGAAGATTATCTTCCCAAGATATATTTAAGTTTTAATTCCAGATCAAGCTTGTCAAGCTCAGTGTTTCAGCCCTGTTCCTGCTTTAAATCTCAGTAAACAAATTGTTACATACAATTATTTGGCATATTGCCAAGTACAAAAATATCAGATGTGAAAACACCAGTTTGTACAACAGTGTTTTCCGGCACAGAAAGCGTTGAATGTAACAAGCTTGAATGGTTGTTACGGAGCACCTATTTCTGAGAATCATCCCGTTAATGTTAATAACAATATTGAGGGCAGTTGGCGTTTTCAAATGGTGTAAAAAAAAAGAAGAGAGAAACTCAACTCAAGTTTAGTACAAACATGAATCAGAAATAAACGTACTCTTTGTTTTACTGCGGTCTTCTATCTTCCCACACAGAATACGCACTAAACGGCTCACCAGCTTACTGAGCAGAGGGAAATCATTCACGTTATATACATTCAGCTCTAGAGGCTCAGATGCCACCTGCCTCAACTCAGCCTCATCTGCATTCTTCACACCTAGGAGAGAGAGAGGGGAGAGATTACAGCCATGAGTTACAGTATCCAAGCTTAACTCTTTTAATAAAACTCACAAAAACCATCACAGTCAAAACTCAAAACCCATAACTATTCAATGATTCTGGTTTTGGTCTTTGAAGCGGGCGTCTCACCCACAGCGATGATTTCCACTCCTTCACTCTTCAGCCTGGTCGCTGCAGTGATCGCATCATCCTGAGACTTTCCATCAGTTAACAGTAGCACAAAGTGAGGAGCGTCTGATCGGGCTCCTGCTTCTTCCTTTAGATTCTCCTCTAGAACGTGAATGAGAGCCTGACCTGAAACACACACAGCACAGCCAAGCAGAAAGCAGTTCATGAGCAGATATTCTCGACTGGGTTCATTTCATTCAGATTAAGAATGTTCCAGGAGCCTGTTAATGGTGCCACTCTCACCTGTGAAGGTGTTCCCTCCTTTGTATCTAAAGTTTCGAACAGCGTCCAGGAGTTGTTCTCTGGAAGTGAAGTTGTTGAGCTGCCACTCAGTGCGAGGGTCTCCACTGTACTGAGACAGAGCTGAAATGGACATGAGACATGGAAATGCATCTGCCTTTATCCCTCTAAATCCTTTCAGCATTACATAATAAACACGAACATGCATTATTTTGTACTTTACCCCTCAGAAATGTTTGTTGTATTGCTGTAATTTGAAAGAAATTCACTTTTTTAATCCTTTAACTGGTGCCATATTTCAATTGTTACCACAATTTCTTGCCATTCAAACAAGCCAGAGCAGAACCAGTTGATATAGAATGTAAATCAAGTGCAATCCATCACATATCCTGAGGGAACATTAATGGACAGTTTTACCGATTTGTACTCCGTCCGGCCCGACAAAGAAGGGGGTGACCAGCCCCTCCAGAAACTCCCGTACTTTTCTGAAGTTGGTGCGACCAATGCTCCATGAGCCATCCACCAGCAGGACAAGGTCTGCCTGAACACCTGCCCTGCACTCAAACGGCTTCCGCGAAGCACCAGCTGAGCACATTTACATAAGAAGAAAGAAAAAGGGTCACAAACACATGACCGCATGAATGGGTTACACACTGCATACACTATAAGACAAAAGTATTGGGACACCTGTTTATTCATTGCTTCTTCTGAAAAATAGTTTTTCCCGCCTTTTTTACAGTAACTTTCTTCGCCCTCCAGGGAAGGCTTTCTACTAGATTTTGGAGCATTGCTGTGAGGATTTGACTGCATTCAGCGAAAGGAGCAGTAGTGAGGTCAGGATGTTGGATGATCACCACCCTACCTCGTCCCCAACTCCCCAACTCATCCCAAAAGTAAAGAAGCACCATTATTCCAGGGAACCCAGTTTCACTGATCCACAGCTTAATGCTGAGGAAAGCTTATATTCCTCTAGCCCACACTTGGCAATAGGCATGGTGGCAATAGGTTCATCTACTCCAGAGTCCTCTTCTATTGACAATACTTCTCTACAGGGACTAGACAAGCTGTGTATGTACATTTGCATATCTATGTCAGTAATGGGTGCAACTTAAAGTAGATGAATGCATTCATTAGAAGGGGTGTCCACAAATATTTGGACACTGTGTGTGTGCTTGTTTGAAGATTAAATCAGAAATAGAAAAAATAGTTCAGGTCTTCATAGTTCCTGTGCTGTACCAGAATTATTAGAAGCATGAGCCACATTTCAGGCTTCAGGCTGCAGAAAGGGGGAGGTTAACAATCACCTCCTTTACTCTGTCATTAACCCTGTCATCACCCCGCAAACTGCCTCTGCCCTTTAGGACACAGGCCTCAAATCAGGGAGCCCGGTATGCCATTAAACTCACAGCCAGTACAGCAGGAAACAACACAGATCATTAGCTCTACTTAGCAGCAAATCCGGTGAACTTCCTACATCATACGTTAATTAGCATTGACCTATTTAATGGAAAACAGTACAATTCTAACAATTTCTACAAAATCTTGTATCATGCAGAAGAATCATATATACTTCAATTGTGTCATCTAAGATTGCTGGGAGCTATCATACCTGTACCAGGTTGGGTGGGGGTGTTTTTTCTCACTCTGTCCTCCTCATCTGCAGGTTGCCCTCTGCTTTCAAGCTGCCCATCCTTTTCCTCTGGCTTTGCATGATTCTTGTCTTTCTTTTTCTTTTTCTTATCTTTGTTGCTCTTTTCAACCTCCTGCTCTTCTTGGTCAGATACAGTAGGGGGCTCTAGAGGAGCAGAATAAAACACTTTCTTACATGTGTGAAATGTATGTGGTTACTTAATGGAACACACATGCAATCTACCCTATTACCATCCACCTGTTGACTACTAGAACGGACAAAACTGCATTCAATTAACCCTTGAATTAATCAAAACAAAACATACATGGATACTCCATATAATCTGTACATTCTGCATTTGGAGCATTCAGCCATTATTTTACTCTGCAACTTCTTTTCTTAAGAGTGTTTAGAATCAACAGGTTTATTTTTTACACTGTCTGTGGTAATCAACTATACCATGCAGTCGTGATGGTTAGAGATTAAGCAGAAAACCGCTTATATATTCTTTTAATCATATAAAACCATGATAAACAGGAATCACCCACAGCTTTGTTTAACATTCTAGAAACAAACTATTTGAAACCCTACAGTTCTACAACATCATCAGCATATGAGGATAATTGTACCATATCATTTTATCTGCAAATATGTATAGTTTTATTCCTAACTTTGGAACAGTAGTGTAAATGAGAAAAAAATAGAACAACCCATGAAATCCTTTGTCTTTGTTAATATATTTACACATATGCATATTTGATCCACATTTAAACAACAATAAGAGATGGATGTAATAAAACTAAATACATTTCCTATAATAATCTACTAGTCTCTGGCATCAACTAGGAGATAACTCCTCAACTGGGAGATTTTCCCACTCCTCCATGCCATTTCCGTGCCATTCCCACCTCCATGCTTCACAGTTAATATGGGTTCTTGTGCTCAAATGCAGTCAGTGTCTGGTTTATGCCAAACATGTCCAAATAATTCAACTCTGAATGAATTTGTCCAGATGTTGTTCCAGATGTCCTAGGTCTTCTCTGAAAAACTTTAGTCTTGCTCTGGTGTTTGGTCTCTTTCTGATGGCAAATGCTGTGCTTTGACTTCTTTACACATTTTGTTGTCCGCAGTTGGACTATACTTCTCTCTCATGATGTTCTAATCATCTGCAGCTGATGTGCTGCATCTGATTCTTATTTTAGGCATTTAAAGTAGTAATAAATGTGGGGCTGTCCTAACTTTTTCCTCACAAGAAAAATTATTAAAAGAAAATGTATTAATTTTACAAATTATATCTTCATTTTTTTTAGTGTTTAGTTATAGTACCTGCTTCTCCCAATATTGTTCAAGCGAAAATCAAATGTACATATGTTGAAAGGGTAGATTTTCATGGGGTGTCCTAACTTTTTCACATGATTGTACTTGTCAACAGTCAACAGAAGCATCCCTCATCAATGGTTCCCATGGCCCTTAACTGCAGGAACTGTACCCATTCGCACAGCAGCAGGGCTGATTACAGGTGTGTGTGAGAGAGATGATGCTGGAACAGGGCTTTTATTATTAGGTTAGTGAGAGACCTGGCGCCACTCCAGCATCTGTAACTCCCCTCAGTAAAACACATGTAATAACAGAGGAGCATCCAGGTGGGAGTAAAAGACAACCCCACCACGTTCCAGACAAGGAGGGACAGGAAGTCTAAAGTTACTATAAAAACTATTACGCACCTTCTGTCCAAACCTTCATACATCAGTGACATACATCAGAGTTAGGTGGTACTGATTGAAAGTGTAGCACAAAGCATAGGAACTAAACACACTAGTGTGAGCAGGTGCGTGTTGCAGTGGGCCTGACCTGTGGTGGTGGGCTCCTGATAGAGCACAGTGGGCATTGATTCCAGTGCCTCTGTTGCGTCGTCCATCTCTCCAGAGCCTGAGCCCACGGCCATTGCTTTCCTTTTCTGCTCACGGTTTCCACTACGCACCAGCTCCTCCTCCCTCAGCCCACTGACTAAATCACACAACGTACACAGCACACATCGTTGAGGATGAAAATGTAAATGTAAACTGGGGTAGATTGGATCCAAATATCCTCAACAAATTTATCCTTTAAACACCAAACTTATTATTCAGTTATTACTAAAATATTGCATTAACCATGTAGGAATTTGCACACAGTCCCACCATTTTCACTGGCTCAAACATAACTGGACAAACTAACATCATTATAAAAATAGGGATTTTTTAAGACTTGAATGCAAATCTTTTGCGGTCGATGACGGAAATTTTGAGTTTCCTGCCTTATGATGCTTTGCCAGGGGAGGCCCTTGGGTTGCTTTTGCTATAAGATTTGGGTCATTATCCATTTGTACTGTGAAGCATCATCCTATCAGGTTTACAGCATTTGACAATAATATATATTATAATAAGATATAAGCAGAAAGTATATTTCTATAGACTTTTACCAGAATTTTACCTTCAACATTCATCAGCAGCCGTTAACACCAGTGAGCCAGTTCCAGCCATACATGCCCATGCCATAGCAGGGTCTCCATCATGTTTGACAGATGACGCGTTATTTTTCAGATCATGATTGATACCTAAGGTTTGTCATTTTATGTTTTTAAGTTACAAGGCTAACAATGAAGGTTTACAGTCACCAGTTTAGTGGGGACAGTGGTGGTTCAGTAGTTAGAGCCCTGGCCTTTTTATGACAGGGTTGTGGGTTCAACTACCACTGTTGGGCCCTTAAGCAAGGGCCTTAACCCTCTCTGCTCGCCATATGACTTGTGCTTGCCGTATGACTGTGTGTGTTCAGTAATGTGTTTGAGTGTGTTCATTGCATTATTGGGTTAAAGTCGGAGGGAAATTTCTTCTGTGCCCAATACAAATGGTAAATGTGGTTGTCTTTGAAGGTTAATGAAAAATGCATCTGTATGTCAACACACACCTGTTTCACTGTTAAATAACCTTAAATAGTAACAGTAATAATACCAATATTAAACCCTGGATTTTTTTTTTGTTGTTTATTTTAGATAACATAATGTCAGACAGTATCAGAAATCACATAAGCAAGTCTTCCTCAAGATTACAACTTACCATGTGTGTGATGATTTAAGCATGCAGTATGCACTATGCTAACTGGCCAGGTACAAGTTTCAATTATTTGTTAGCTAGATTAGCTTCATGCAGTAGCTCTATTGCAAAACTAAAGAAGTAAATTTCAAACATGGCTGATAAACTACAGATTAAGGGGGAAACAATCTTTTAATTTGATTTTATTATCACACTATTACTTTAAAGATAAAATACCTCAGTGTTTAGCTGTAATGCCCTGCGGGGAATGCAGTCAGTCACATGGAAAATCTGAGCTGTCTAGAGTGGGGGAGACTGGCTGTTTTCTTGAAGGAACAATGGAATTCTGAGCCTGGTAGGCTGGCCTCTCAGCCAAACCACACAACTAACCTGCCCAAACATGCAGCACCCGACATAGTAACCTACAAGCATTACTCGCACCCAGGCTCTCTGCCCCTGGGGTACAGTCGAGCACATGGCCTAGGTTGACGAGAGCAGTGTGGCATGAAGTGTGTGACTCACACAGACACATATACACACAGAGGGGAAAAAGGGCTGTTAAGCTCTCACGGTGAAGTGATGTATTTAAATGAACAGCATAGTGCTCACAGTGAGAAGTCCTGTGTCCTTACATACAGAATAGGGCCTTTCTCTTTCAAAGCCATTATGCGCTTTTATTTTTGCCCACTTTTACTTAGTACATGGCCACTTAAGTCATGCAAAATGACAGTGTTTTAAAAACATTCCTAAAAGTGTTCTGTGCCTGCAGAGACACACATGTCCTTCCAATGTTTTTCTTCTTTTGACAGTACCACAGCCTGTAATCCTAACGGATTCCAGTACATCAACACTGACAATTACAGACATCCCGTGAAGAGCAACATATGGCGTGTACAAGAATGTGTGTGTGTTGGGGGGGGGGGGGGTACATTCCTAAATAGATATGTACAGCATACTAAGAGTGATGTATGTTCTGTATGGTGCTGAAATGGGAAAAGGCCCTGATTCTACCACACATTCAAAAAAATTCCCTACATTACAGCTACCTAATGTATGTAATTGTACCTAGCTAGCAATTATGCATCACTTTTGTGTAGGTTAGTGGGTGAAATTTGCTGCTGGTAGCTTTACATGCCCAGCCAACCTCAACCTTCAGTTTGATCTACTTTACACACACCCAGCCTACTAGCAAAATACCTAGTCAAATCTGGCGAAATGGTAAAACATGATGGTTACAGTAGAATATGGTGTTGTTGATTCCACCAGACTCTACCAGTTATGGGATTACGGGTTGCTGTGTGAGCCTGGCCTTGTGACTGCAGGTTTTCTTGTGCTAGTGTTTACAAAAGCAACCGAAGAAAAAGCATTTTACTGGTTAAACTTGAGAAAGCCAAACCCTAGGAAGCAAGGTGGGGTCAGGCTGAAAGCTAACCAGCTACAATCTCTTTAGCTTGATATCACAAGATATCATTTTACTTTGATGGCCCATTACAGATGCCTTGTAGATGCTAACCTAACATTCACTTAACATTCAACTGAATATATATTAAATGTAACTGTAAATGGTTGTCTGTTGGTAGTCTGTTACTGAATGTAGCCCCGTACCTAACCCTAACCTTAAGACTAAGACTAACCCTAAGACTAAACCTAACCCTAAAAGGCAATGGTTAAGGTTAGGGTGCGTTTAGGGTTGGGTGCAGGGTTACATTCAATAGACAATAATTAGACTTTGCATCTACAATTGACCCGCCAAGTAAAGTGTAACTTTACTAAAACTAAATGAAACCAAAAAATGGACATTACCACATTTACTGAGGTATTTGTTGGACACTGTGTTGGACAGGTTAAAAAATGGGGAATCATAGAGGGTTACCAGTAAAAAAAATACTGGATTATTAGTTAATAAAGCAAAGAGTGCATAAACAGTTTTGAATTTCGCTTTGTTCAGGATAACTAGGCAGTGAGAAACAGCTGTCAGATGTTTGCAATGTTGTTGTTGTTCAGGGCCATGTACCCTGTGTTTGGTTCCATGAAAAAAAATGAAGTAGTTCTATTGGGTTTCATTGTGAGTGGAGAGTGAGGAGGTCACGGCTGAAATAACCTGAGAGCCCCTGGATTTAAGGGCCTGTAGCTTGAAGATGAAAACAAATAGAAATGCATTGTAATCAGTTTTTAGAAAAGCAAACAGTGATCACACACCATGACTAACTGTGAAACCATGACACCAGAACAACCCTACTTTGGGGGATATTTTCCTTTATCCTGTACAAAGTAGTTTAACATGTGGGAGTCTAGATTAGCTTTTGAAGGACTTACGTTACACAGATGTGACAGCCTCTAGTCTCAGAAAGTGGTTCTCAGAGTGACTAAGAATTTAATCAGATTTAGTAAAATTAACTATTTTTTTTTTAATTCACAAAAGTTCCCTGGTCCACCACATCTGCTTCTTCAGTTTTGTTCTGAAGGCTAAAGTAGCTTACTCTCTACCAGCCAGCTAAAGAAGCAAACTTCGTAATACTGCATTTTTATACTCTATCCTTTGCTCTTTGCCCACCTGCTTTTCTTTTATCCTCTTCTATATTCAGTAATCTCAGAGTAGCTTTGATGTCTGCTGCTATATCCTCTCTATCCCTTCCCAGAAGGAAACCTGTAGTTCAGCTTCATCCCTCCACTCCCTCCCGGTCATCCCTCTTACTTGTAAAGCGTCTCTTGGCGATGAGCTTCTCTCCAGTTCCGTTCAGCACCAGCACCTGCAGCAAGTATTCCTGTCTGGAGTCTAGCCCTACCACTGTGGCTTTGCCCCGTGTAGTGGTCAGCATCAGCTCCGGCTGGGGCACTTCTGGAGGACAGAAACACTGCATTTAAGGAATATTCCACTTATAAAAGAACAGAAAACCTAGAAACTCAAACTACATTTATCTTTTTACATTTATTCAGCCAAAGGATAAGGTGTTTCAGTATCTGCCTATTGGCTTCTGTTTATTTAATAAGCACTGGAAAGTGGCTGACATTAGTAGTGAGATCTTAGGCTGAAACTACTGAAGCACTGCTGTAATGTAATACTTTTCTTCACTGAAAACTGGTAAGCTTTCATATCAGTTACTTAGTGATTTAGTAGCATGTCCAAATCTGTACAGATCCCAGATGTCTCTTTACTCCCCATAAAGAGCACTATGTCAGTTGGAATACCATTTTTAGGTTTCTTTACCTAAACAGAAACATACTGTGTTACTAAGTGGTAGAGGTAATTTCATGACTTACATTGTGCTCTACACAGAGAACAAGTTCTTTGAGATTTAGCCTATATCCCCATTTATACATACACTTTCAGTGTTTACTTAGCGTTTAGATTCTGCTAAAATGCATACATTTCATCCTGGAGTTGGAATCCTGGTAAAGTCAATCCAGGAATCCACCTGCATGAGACCCAATACAATACCTGGGAGGTCTGTGTGAAATACATCCAGGCAATACAGTAACGTCTAGATTACAGCCGCCCAAGCGGAGCATTTGTGATCCTGATCCATGTGATGATTCACAGGATGTTATTTTATTCATTTTCTAAATGAATCTAGATCGATAGGATTACATGCGCTGAATCCTTTTCTAAAGAATCTTAATTACGTCATGGTGGGATCAGTGATTTACACTATTTAATGGTTTCTTACTATTTTAGTTTACTGTGCCCTCCCCACAATCCCCCACCTTCTTCCCTCTCCTGAACTCGGCAGAGGTTTTTTTCTGTGTGAAATTTCTCAATACAGAGACAGACCTGCCTGAACTCACCTCAGAGAGAGGAGTGCGGGAAAGATAAGAGTGGGGGAGATAACGAGAGGAGAGAGAAAGAGAGAGAGAGAGAGAGAGAAGTGACATTCTGGAGATGAAGAGGAGTTAAGGCTGGCTACTGGCCCATCTTCATTCCATCACTCATTTGATGTATCACCCCCCACCCCAAACGCTTTAGCTACAGTGATGAAGAAAGAAAGAAAGAATGAAAAGAAAGAAAAATAAAAACAGAAAAATAAAGTAAGGAAAAAATAAAGTGAAAAAGGAAAAAATGATAAAACAGCGTAAAAACATATAGAAAAAGAATGAAAAAAATAAAATGAACAAAAGAAAGAAAGAAGAAAGAAAGAAAAAAGGAAAATGAAGCACAACAAGAAATAAAGGAACATTTGAGGACAAAGAAATAGCAAATAAAGGTCACAAAGAAAGGAAGAAAAAAAAAAGAAATAATAAAAGAAAGTAAAAAGATAAAAAGAAAAAACAATATAAAAAGAAATTACAGAAAGGAATGGAAATGAAAGTTGCGACTGACAGGCTGAATCTGTACACTGTTTAACAAATCAGTGTCATTTCTCTGCACATCAAGTCCTGTGTGAGAATTCTGCTGATAATGTAATACATGCATGTATAATACAACTGCCAAATGTCTTATTTCAAGTCTTTATCTATTTGTATTTTTAATTGTTCTAAATGTTTATATATTAGTGATTTAATAAGCAGGAATAACCCAGTTTAGTGGGTTAAGTGGGTTTATCTATTAGCCTAAGTCTTATGAATTCTCTTTTTAGAACTAGTCACTTCCTGTTCTTCCGCAGGTGTGCGAGGGCTGCAGGAATACCTTTCCACTTACGCTGTTTAGGTCATACAGGTCAAATGAAACAGCAGTACAACAATCAAGCCTGAGGCAAAAATGACTGTCTCTGAATCCAGACCAGAAATAGTTTGAGAAATAACATTAATCTTAAAAGATGTTTAAAAAGCAGCATTAAAATGAAAATCTCAATATGCTCATGAATAAATCAGCCCTTTCAGGACCAGGCTGTGGGAAGAACCCTTTAGCCTGAGGGCTCCAATACTTTACATCCTTTTACACATTAGACGAGTAACTCCTCCAGTTAAGCCATAAAAATATGTGACCCTCAGCAATCTGCGGAATCTCAAACATAGTACTCCCGACACACCAATTGTAAGCTGAATAGTGTGCTGCTCGATTAATGGCAGTTACTTTGACGAAGAGCTACTTTTAGTAGACAACTCGTTCATTATTTATCATTTAATATGTTCTTCTTACTAAAATAACAAACATGAAATATTAAGCAATCCATCTAAAAATGGTTTAGGATTAGAAAAGCTGAGAATTGTGAAAGAGTCGGAAAGTGACTGAGGGCATTATATATACACATTTTATCTAAGGCATTCTCACCTGAGATTGACCGCACTCGGACCCTGTAGCCCTGAACCGCCCCCTCGGCCTCCTTCCACTTCATCTGGAGCCGGTCTTCTGATAGAACAGTCAGCTTTAATCGGCCTGGAATAAAATCATAGGGAACACTGTGATGGAAACAGTGTAGCCAGCTGTATCACAGACATTGGTCAAATGTAGACTTCCAAAAAAATGTCCAAATGTATTCAGACTCTTACTTGTCCAACGCTTCTACGTAATATAATTTCTACAATAAAGGTCTAGTAGTCTAGTCTACTAGATAAAATTTTATCTATGTGTTGCTTTTTTTAAAGAGCCTACCTCATGAAAAAGTATCTAAATGTATCATTCACTCTGCATTACCATGTGTATCCTACAGCAGGTTAGCTACACCCATTCGCATAAATGTTATAAGAAGTGTCGCAGGCCATGATGCTTTTATACTGAGGCTATTAAAACACAATATATCAGTTTAAAAGACACAGTGATGGTCTGTTTAACAGCCTGGTTTACTTTTAAATAAAGTAAAGGCCTGAGTGACAAGAGGCTGGAAAGCAGTCACGTGAAAAAGAAAAAAAGGAATAAAAAGGAATATTTTTGATATACCACATACCAATGTCATATGTGGCCATGAGATCAATTTTTTTTAATTACGAGGAAAAGTTAGTATATGGTTTATCAAAAATCATACTTCTAAATCCTTAAATAGAGTTCAATGGTTCTTAAGTGAAGGCAAGTGGTCTTTATATAGAATCATGATAATTCAAAGAATCCTTGATTGCAAAGTCATTAAGACACAAGACTAACAGCAGTCCAAATCGCTGCTGAAGGGCTCTGAAGTGGCGCAGCTGTCTAAGGTTTGCCCTATCTTAATGAGATCACAGGTTCAATCCTGTGGTAATGCCACAGTCGTTGGTCATCTGTGTCTGGGAGTCCCACAGAGCACAACTGGCCTTGTTTTCTCTGAGTGGGTTGGATGACTCGCACTCAGCTGTCCAGTTGAAACTAATGGTTGGCTTCATGTCATTAAGGAAAAGCACATTGAGACTGATCAGAACACTAAGATGCTAATAACATCAAATCACACAAATCTGGTTGTGACATTAGAACTTGATTCCATAAGGCCTTGTGTGACCTTTTAGTTCACATATCATGGTAAAGATGTTTGATGGTGCTTCATCATTTCAGATAATGAGACTTCACAGTCTACAGCAGGGGAACAATTACGCTCATCTTGCAGACACTTATGTTCAGCAGTCCATTGCCTAGTCAACAATGAAGCCATCAATCAGAAGAGGTTCTGGATACTTCTGTACATATACAGTGTATCAGTCCTTCTCAGTGACAAAGTGTGTAAGCAGGGCACTTGCATACACAGACTGCTGCAGGCCAAAAACACGCCTCTGTAAGAGAGAGCCATCCATGGGAAAGAAGGTCACAGAGTAGGATTTGGGGGGCGAGACATAGAGGAGATGCCTCAAGATCAAAGCCATCCACAGCAACAACATCTCAATGCCTTCTGTTTGCTTCTCCACAGAGAGGTTGTAAAATGCTGGGAGTCTCTCGCGGTCACTCCTCTCTCTTCCTCCCTCACAAATCCCCTGCTCAACTCTGCCCTTGTCTTCTGCTGATTTGCATAATTTCCACACGCCGTCTCCCAACAATCCTCCTCTTTCATGCCCCTGTCTCTGCGCGTCTTGCCCAGCTCCAGCTGTCCCCAATCACTCAAAGCAGAGTCTTTACTGTCCTACAGGGCCACAGAGGGACAAGGGGCACAGGAAATCCGTTTTTCGGAGGGGGGGGTTGAAGGTTAGCTCAAAGGCGCCTTGGGCATGTGACGTCAGAGTCCAAATGCAGACAAGTGCCAGACTGGCAAGAAAAGGCCAAACTCCAGTAGCCTAAAGGCCTCTTTTTGTGTTGAGCCGTCGTTACACTCTGTCCTTACTTAGCAGGGCGGAGAATGGCGGAACCCAGGGTTTAAGCAACCACTGGCGAAGGATCAAAAGCATTATAAGGTTTTCGGTTCAAAGTCAATACCACAGTTAAAAGCCCACCCAAAACTCCAGCAGACTAACATCTTGTAGACAGACACGCCATGGGAGTAACAAATCAAGCATTGTGATGAAAGTAACGTCAGAAGAACCTTGATGCTGTGAAGGGTGTTATACAGTGACACTGTGGAGCAGGCGCTCATGTACCTAAAGCAAACCACTGGTCGAAATCTGGAGGACTGACTGATAAGGTGAAAATATTTTTGGACGCAATAAGTAAGTTGCAGAATTTCATGAAAAGAACACTTTTCCAGCTGTTAAGCACGGGGTAGGCTGATCGTGCTCTGGGCTTGTGTTGCAGCCAGTGGCATGAAAACATCTACTATCTACAACGGACAACTTCAAGTGGTGCAAGCGGAAGGTTTCGCCATGACCCTCACAGTCCGCCGTCCTATACATCATTGAAACCTGATAAGAGCAGTGAATGCAAGACGACTTGTCATCATTCTATATAGAACTATTGCCTTTACTGAAAGAGCCCACTTTTTGAGTGTAAGAAATGGGTCCTTTAACGTTCTCTCTGAAGTTTGAATGTGCACATTTCTGAGTTTTCAGAGGGATTTAGAAATACACTCCAATATAAAGGCTCCTGATTGATGCTTGGTTTGGCTATATGGTTCTTGGAAACTCTATTGACAATATTTAGAATCTTTGCATTATTTGGAGGCTTTAATTCAGGGTCTTCACACTTTACATATCCTACCAACAAAACTTCTTGCTTCTTTAAAGCAATCACTGAAGATTTTTAGAGAACCAAAAGTGTCATCACTCCAAAGACCCTTGTGGCACCTTGTTGTTAGGAACTGTTAGGAAGAATGTATAAAAATTTACATTTTTAAATAATATTTACATTTCAGTCAACAAACAACATTAAAAAAAAGTATTTTAGCTGTTACAGTATTATTACTTGACTTTTCTAATGCAGAATGCTGACTCCTTTCTTATGGTGTACTGAATGTGATATCCTGAAGAGAAGGTGGAAATAACAGCACAAGAGCAGCCTCAGTTCCTTTAATTAAAACTTTAAACTCCAACAACAATCTTCACGCTTTCATCTTCAGATTTCCTCCATGCAGCAGCATCTAATATAGGTGGATTTAAAATGGCCTGTAATTGACTGGTAAATGCAAGGTTTGTGCCACTGACCCATTCTAACCATCCCTCTCAGGGACTTCACCCTTCCTCTCACACTTCTGTTCTCCCGAGAGGATGTATATCATTAGCATAATGAGAAAGGACAGCATAGATCACACTTAAACTTTATGACCTGCATGTAAGTAGGGAAAAGGAAGGGCATGAGTGCATGAGACTGCTTGGAGAGGCATGTTACAGTACATACAGAACAAAGCCTCCCACAAAAATGTTCTTTGACAACAGTGTAACCTTTTTAGGAGACCGGGGTATACCGGGTTTCCCCATCGTAGAACACTGAAATGGTTCTTTAAGGTGCCATGGTTCTATACAGGCACTGCCTGCACTCTTGAAGAACTTCTTTTGTATAATGCTGTTTTGCTGTAAGGTTTTGTGAGCAAGCATGATTACTTACAAGAGCCTGCATGTCAGAATAACTGCTCATGTGCAGTGCTGGAGGCAGCGTATTTGCCACGAAAATGGAAAAGCCAATTTGAGCCCAATTATGGGAATACAAGAACTTCTCCAGGCCATTTTTGTCTTGAGATAAATCGTGTTGTCTGTTATATACAGTTGCTTGTGAAAACTTGGGCAACCCTGGTCAAAATGTCAGCTACTGTGAAAAGTTAAGTGAGCAGATGAACTGATCTCCGAATGGCATGAAGTTAAAAGTATTCTCTTCATTTTAAGCAAGATTAGTGTATAATTTTTGCTTTGTACAAAATAGGAGTGAAAAAAGGAAAGCAGCGTAATGCAAACGTTTTGGGCATCACAAAAGAATTGAGGACTTGCATACCTTTTACCAAGGACTCAGACCTTAGTACTAGTAAAGGATATGGGTTGTTCACAATCACTGTTAGGAAAGACCAGGTGATTTCCTAGCTCTATAAATACTGACTTCTTTAAAACTTCAGCAGCCATAAACACTTTCAAGCAGCTGCCTAGAACTCTAAACATGAAAATAATTGATGCTCACAAAGCAGGAGAAGACTATAAGAAGATTTTCAAGTAGCCTTTTCCACAGTTAATTATGCAAGAAATGAATGCTAAAGGGGAGATTGAGGTCAGGAGAGCTGAGAAGAGCTGGTCATAGGATTGCTTGAAAGGCAAATAAAAAAATATTGACAGCAAAGACCTTGATGAAGATTTAGAATATTCTAATGTGAATATGTAGGTTTTTTGCAGAAGCACTTGCACAAATATGACCTTCATTGAAACACCATCAGAAGAAAACCTTTCCTATGTATTTTTTATCTCAAAATCCAGAGTCATTTGTTTTCAAAGAATCATTTAAATCAAATCTAACCCTAACCCTACATCAAATCTTATGTATATTAAGAAGTTAAAACAGAACAGGCTGCAATGAGCAAAGATATATATATATATATATATATATATATATATATATATATATATTCCACAACTGGTAAGCATAGGGGTGGATTGATCATGATTTGGGATTGTGTTGCAGCCAGTGACACAGAAACCCCACAATCCACAATGAACTACCTCAAGAGGCGCAAGTGTCAGGTTCTGCCATGGCCCTTGCAGTACCCCAACCCCAACATAGATGGATAGACCTCAAAAGAGCAATGCATGCAAGACAGCACAAAAATCTCACAGAACTAGACCACTTTTGCAAGGAGGAATGGGCAAAAATCCCCCAAACACAAAATGCACTCTTAGCTCACTCTTAGCTATAGATACAAAAAACATTTAAAAGTTTGTAAACAGGAGTGTTACCTGACCGTGCAGGCTGCCCAAATCTTTTTTTCTAATGTATTATTTTGAAACCAATCAAAATATTAAGGAAATGTGCCATCTTTAACATTAATCCAGTTATATTTCACTTTCTTAACTATTCATAGAAACATAGATTTTGACCAGGGGTGCCAAAACTTTGGCATGCCACTTTATATATCATATAAAATGTCAGATTTTTCCAAACATTAGACAGTGTATGTGTAATGGATTAGCAAGTCAAAAAAAAAAAAAAAACAAACAGAAGAATCAGTACACTACCTTGTGCGTACACTTCAGAGGCCAGCATTAGGAGAATTATCCCAGTGATGAAAGCCATTGGACAGAGAGGAGCAGAAAAGAGGTCAGGTAAAAGAAGACCAAATCACTGCGGGACCTGCAAAAAGTAACATACAGTCACAACAAGAAGATTCAAAAGCTATTATTTGCTTCATTTAGTCGTAACTGTTACCACAAGTAGAGTTAACTGAGGCAGAACAAACTACAGGTACTAATTACAGCAGAACTACTATTTTGAGACCGCAGAATGATAATAGAGCACTTTCAAACCGTGTACTAAACCACCTTAACCTTCTGAACCAAACTTCAAAAACACAATTCTTATATCGTCTGGTGTCGACACAAAGCCTAGAGTTTTGAAAATTATTCCCCAAAATGCTGATGAAGTGAAGTAATGTAGTCTTGACACCCAAAAAGGGTTGGCAAAATAAAACAGACAATTGCCGGACACTCGCAATGTTCAGCAAAACAGCAGGACAGATCACTGCAGGACCATTCATTAAGTGAGGCATTGAAGTTAATTACAAGACAAGAGGCAGGACAGACAGAACACCTGTTACAACCTTTTAAAAAAGTGTGTTGTCGTCCCTGAAAGACGGTAAACGATTTTGGAGGATGGAGGTTTTCCACTGTTTTTCACATTTTATGCACAATTTGTTGGCTTGTCTTCGTATGCATCCCATCAGGTCCTTGCAGCTGATCCAGAACTCAGCAGTAGGTCTTGTCTTAAATATTTCTAAGTTCAGCCATGTAACTCATCTACTGCACTCTCCTCACTGGCTTCCTGTAGCTGCTTACATTAGAATTTAAACACTGACGCTGGCCTACAAAGCCAAAAATGCTCATATCAAAGGTATAAACCCAACCTGTGGGTCAACCCAAGAGCCCTCAGCTTGACCCACCATCCCTCAAGATCTGTGGAAGACAAGCATCTAGATCTAATTTCTCACACCAAGGTGGTGGAACGAACGTTCCCTGGATCTTCAAACATTGACTAAAGACCCATCTTTTTCAAGAGCATCTAATTCAGCACTAACCTTGCACTTATTAACGCTTGTCTTACTGATTTCTCTAACATTTAGACACAGTACAGTGTCCGTGTCTAGCTGCTGTTCTATTTGCCATCATTTGTATTGAGTTATCCAAACTGACTCTGTATTTGGACGGATCTACACTAAGAATCTTTAGAATCTACCCTACTCACACTAGCTAGGGATACATTCCATGGACTAAAGTATTGGGACATCTGCTCATTCACTGTTACTTCCGAAAGCTAGGGTATTAAAAATAGTGTATCCTGCTTTTGTTGGAGTAACTATCTCAACTGTCCAGGGAAGGGTTTCTACTGGAGCAAAAGTATTCCATCATTCCAGAGAACACAATTTCACTGCTTCACAGCTCAGTGCTGGGGGGCTTTATACAATTCCAGCCTGGAATTAGGTACAGTACCAATAGGATTTACGTTTATCTGTTCCACAGAGTCCTATTCTATTCCATACGTCTCTACAGACACTAGACAAGCTGGGTTTGTGTGGGTTTATCTGCATATCTGTGTCAGCAATGGGTGCAAGTTAAAGTAGCTGAATATCTTCATTAAAAAGGGTGTCCACAAACATTTGGAGATATAGTGGACATAGAGTGGACAGCAAAGCGCATCTGGATAAGTGTGTCTGCTTTAATGCAATGGTGGGTTGTAAACGTCCCACGTATTATTTCTTCTGTAGAGTATTTAGATGATTACACTTTAAGTATATTTTAGTATATTTAAGTATATTTGGAGTGTTTTTTTACATTGAATTTTTACTGTTTTTCACATTTTAGAGCAGTAGAAATATCAAAGCTATAGAGTTTAAAATCTTCAATATTATGAAACTCACATTCCTTCCAGTATGTCCAAACTTTTGAACGGTAGTGTAGTTTCTAATTCCTTTCACTTTCTCTAGCTTTCACTCACGCCTCTCCCTTTCCAGACCAAAATGACACCAGGTAACAGCCTCAAAATCTTCAGCCCCTGTTGAACAGATGCTGGACGTACTGAGACCTGCTCCACTGACGCTCAGTGTCCAGTATTTGAGTAGAGGGCTGGACATGAAGCTTTTGGCTCTCCTGCTCAAGCCAACAAGATACACTCAAGGGCATTTTTACTCCAGGGGGATCTCCTGTCCCGCTGGCCGCACACCCTCCTCTCTAAGTGCTAAAGGCAGTGTTAAGTTTCCACGTTACCTGAGGCTTCATACGGGAGGGAGAGGCACGGTAACGGGGCGCGTTCGTGGTGTCGTGAGGAGAAAGCTGACTCACCTGAGGCTGTGCTCCTTCTTCTCACTGTCCAGGTTTTAAGCCGTCGTTTTAAGCATTCCTCAGGTGGGGATGGACACACAGGTACTCCACTGGTTCGCACCCTTTATGTCCCCTTATCTAGTCCTCACTGTGGTGGGGTTTAGGTAAAGACACACGACACGGCCCTCTACCTTCCTCTGCTGAAATCTGGGCGGGGAAATGTCTGAGTGGAACTTTGGTGTGGGGAGGCAGGCGGGTGTGTTTGCCAGTGCTGTCTGGTGAATGTGCGGGACTGGAGAACCAGCACGAAGCGGAAGTTTTCGCTGGAGTCTTTAATTCCACCTTAAATGGTGCAGCAGATGTTCTGGGGAGGTTCAGAGGCCGGGGTTGAATTGCTACACATTTAAGGTGGAACGGGGCTAGAAACCAGCTTCAGAGGCGCGGTTACTGTGCGAAAATGATAGCTAACATTTGGGGAAAATGTCTTAATATAGAAATATATTTTATATGTTTCTATTTTGATTTTATTTCAGCAAGTGCAGCAATGAGGAGCTGTGTGTTTTCATATTCGACACTGGAATTGAGGTGGTTTATTATTGTTATTATTATTATTATTATTATTAATAATAATAATAAATAAAAGTTTTGTCATACTAATGTAGCACCAGCTAGATAGAGCATTACTACTATTATTAATTTATTCTATCTATTGTATTATTATTTATTTATTTACATGTTTTTTTAGCACGTTTAGAGTTTACATTTAGTTTTACCCAAACCTTCTTGATACCAAAAAGTCAATTTTCTATATTTAATAATGCATTCAAAAATGCAATATATTTCTCATATTATTTCAGTATTATATTATAACAGTATTATATTTCTTAGTTAATTCATACCTAAAACCATGGTAATTCCATTAAAGCAAATGGGAAAAGCCATATATTCTGATATATCGGATATATATATATATATATATATATATATATATATATATATATATATATATATTTTTTTTTTTTTTTTTTTTTTCAATTTTAATTCCAATTTCATACTAGTACTAATAACAGTGTACGCATTTAAACAGAATTTCTGAACCTTCTGCTTGTATTAAAGTCATCAGCTGTTTCTTCTCTCCTTTTATAACCAGTTTCCATTTACAGCAGCATTATGTAGCATTTCTACCTTAAAATAACAGCTTTAAAATGACTGTGACGCTTCACTGATCTGTAACAGGGAGAAGAGCATGTCTGTTGTTGCTACTTCTGGCTAAACACGCTGTAACTTTGTGTAAAGTCGGCAGGAAAACGCTCACAAGAACTGTAAACACTGTATAACCATTCATGTTAAATCCTGAAATATTCCTTTCTTTACTTTACTTTCTCTCTCATACATACATACATACATACATAAACAATGTATTTATTTATTTATTTGATTGATTGCTTGCTTGTCAGCAAATACAAGTGAAACACGTCCCTAGTGGTGGCTCAAAGAGCAAACTACACTCCCCAACTGTAGAGGGAGCCCAGGAGCAGAAAAAAAGGTTCTCACACAAGTGCCTCAAGATAAATCTGGTTCTAATCTGTGATCTTTGGCATATCCAGTCAATCTCCAGACGATGCCATTTTAGTTCAATAACTTTTCAAGCAGTCAAAAAAAAAAAAAAGATCAAACATCTAAAACCCACTTTAAGGCAGGATCTTGCTTATTAGATTTGGTAAACTGGAATTCAATTTTCAAACAACTACCACCTTGTTCTACAACCCTGCACACCGATGAATTATGAATAGGCCTTCTGACAGCAGGTTAATATGCTAAACACACTCAAATAAACCAAGTCAGGCCTTTAGAAACTTCCTCTTTGCCAGGAGAAACCTTCATGGTCAAATCTAATTTTAATCCCCAAGCCCAAGATGTTGGTCTGCATGTGAGATGTGAAACTGACTTGAAACAAACTCACAGACATAACTCATACACTTCATGATGACCTGTGCATTTAAATAAAGATATTTGTAATTCATGCTGGAATAATTAGTACTTAGTATAGCACTCACAGAATCATCACATCTTTGCTAAGTAAAATTCTGCTCATTAGGAAAGTCAATGCTCATGTAAACAGAAAAACGTAAGGCCACAGGGAAATTGGTCCTGAGTTCAGACTGAGAATGCAAACCTGATTAGGGCTGCAGAAATAAATAAATGATACAGGGAGAAATTCAAATGCTACATACTACTTTAAAACATCCTACTGACCTGGAACTTGGCAAGAGAAATCAACTTAAATCAAATCAATATATATATTTTTTAATCAAATATTTTCATTTTAGACTGGTATAACATCATTATGAGACTATTTCTGAATCTGTATTTGGGGTATTTCTCATTATATTGGCAAATAAGTTATTTATAATCTGATCAACTTGCTTAAGATAAATACATAAATCTCACAATATTATCACTATTATAATGCTGTTTACAGTATATAAGATATATCAATTAGATTTAAAATGACATCACTTGCCAAGCTGCAAGTTTTACTGTGTAAAATGTACCCGAACTGAATCACATGGCTTTTAGGATTTGTTGAATTATTTCCGCATAGAGCAGTTTAAAGAATAAATATGCAGCCCTAAACCTGGTCCCGATCTCCTGCAGTGTTCCTCCTTCTATCTCTGTTCTTGGACCATCACAGGCATTGTGTAATCCAAGTCTGTCTATTCTTAATAGAGCTTAGTTTGCGTTTATCTTCACTGTGTAATTTTGTGCTTTTTTCCCTGAGTCTGTAGTCAACGAGACCATCCAGGGAATTGCGTGGGAGATGACTCCAAGGGTCCATTTCTCCTTCAGTCTGGAAGCTGAAAACCTCTTATTGTCCTTTCAGATTAGTCCTCCTCCTCATCCTCTACCTCACAGGCATCCTCTCTGGATGTGAGAAGAGGGAGCTCCATGTCTGGGTTGTCCCTTCCTGGCAGTGGTCTTAATGAGGGACCAACACCTAGAAAACAAACAGGTTGCAGATAAAGATTAGTACACTCATGACCAAAATGATGATTTAAAAGACCATTTTATTCAAATCATGGATTCTGAGAGTTTTTTCTGTACGTCCTGTCTTATAATCTTTCGTATCATGCAGCAGTTTACCCTGGTAGACCAAAAGACACTTGTACTCAACGCCAAGGAGCATCTTCCCACTGGCTTCTATTATTAGTGTTTCATGTCAATGGATTTTGGATCTTTTTACTATGTACATAGGAAATATTATCCAAGATAATCAACTGTATGATACAAGAAAGGAAATAAATCCCAAAGAAAAACGGGGAATAATCCCAAAAGCTCAAAGATTCTGTCTTACTGCTAAAACTGCTCGGACCCCCTCGGACCCCTAATAGAAATGCCCTATTTGATAGAAACAGTCCAGTTACACAGCAAGCACCACTAGCAGCAATAATATGCAGACACCTCTGAGATTTTAAGTTCACTTTTGGGTTTAACTGAGGCTTCTAAACTGAAAGAATGGCTGACAGACAAAACAAACTCTACCTTTGCTGTAGTAAGTCTTCAGACCTACGTGTAGCGAGATACCAGACAGACAGACAACAAAGCCCAGCCAGTTTACTGTGCTCATTTTATCTCCCATAAACCCTACTGCCAGCAGCAGAGTGCACACCTCCTGTAGACAGAGAAAGACAGAGAGATTTGACAAGTCTGTTCAACTGACTTACCATGTATTCATCATTTTTCAACATGATAAAAATCTGAAAAATCTGAAAATCGGCAACTGCTACATCTCAGAATCCAGTATCCAGTAAGTATTTAATTTACAGACAGATTCATTGTGACAATAATACTTCTTTTAAACAAACAAAATACTAATGTGTCTCAAATCAGTAAACAATTTCTGTTTATTTTAAATTCTGGGGTTTTTTTTCTCTCTCTTTTCATACTTTCCACTGGTTTGACTTGCACTATATGGACAAAGGTATAGGGACACTTTTATGACATCCCATTTTAAGTCCATAGGCATTAATAAATGGGTCCCTCCTTTGAAGAGTTCTCAAACAGCAGGTTTGGTACTCTTCAGTTATTGAGTCAGCAGAGAATTGGAGAGTTTTATGCACTATGCACTGAGCTCAGCGCTCAGCAACCCCGCTCTGTAACTTTATGTGGTCTGACACTTTGTGACTGAGTTGCTGTGGTTTCCAAAATTCTTCCATTTTTTACTAACGCCACTCACATTTGATGGTGGAATATCTAGGAGGGAAGAAACTGGTCTGTAAAGCCAGACTGCATGGCTGGATGCTGGATTTTATACACCTGTGGCAATGGCACTGAATCAAACTCTGAAATCAATTATTAAGAGGTATGTCCTAATACGTCTATTAGCATATTTGCAGTGTCCTGGATTTTTCCATACTTCACTGTGTAAAATCAGCTGCTGGTATGTCTGGAATCAGCACATCAATCCTTTGTAACTGAACTGACCAGTTGCACACACTACATACCCTAGGGACAGGGTAATCGACAACTGCATAACCTCTAATCGACATAATCTTGCCCATGTCAGATATTTTGATTTTTTTTTAATTCTGTTAATACTTTTTTTTTAGTGTACTGTTACTGTAGTCACGTGACTCTGCCCCGTCCAGTCCAGTCTCCAACATGAAAGCAACCTGAACAGCTTATATAATTGTTTATTAATTGTAAACAAGGAAAACGTTTTAAAATGTACTGTTATATACTGCTCGTGATAGCCCAGCACTAAGAGACTGCATCAACTGTAGTCAAAATAATCTATTATGTGTAGGTCTATAGCTATGTAGGCTATATAATGCCAGGGTCCTGAAAAACGAGCAGACCTTGCAAGACCAGCCCACAGGGAAAATTCCCGAACGTTCTAATGACCAGTCCATGCCTGCTAGAACTAGAAGAAAGTGTTCACTCCCCTACTTCTATTGTGAAAAGCAGTTTGACAAAAGGTTTGATGCTCACTATATGTATAGTATATGACATCAATCCTTTACTGTGAACAAAATTATGGTCTTTCTTACTGAAAATTAGTATAACACACTACCACAATACACTGAAAGGAATAATAATAATAAGAATAAAGTAGGCAGTGGAAATGACAATGTATTCATTTACTACCACTGTGGTCACTGCAGATTGCAGTTCCATTGTTGCATGCTGTCGCCATTACACAGCAATCACATTCGTAACTTTTTGAAAGGAGCAGAAGGTGCTAATTCAGATAGATTTGTAAATTCACCTTAAAAATGCCTGCAATGGAGAGCGTGAGGCTGGAGGTGCGGGAGACCAGCAGGAACTCTGAGAATCCCAGCCCGAAGGCCAGCATACCGCCCACTGACAGAGTCAAGAGAGAGTAGAGCAGCGGCTGCAGCTCACTCACTCGAAACAGCTCATCTGATGTGCTCAAACCAAATCCTGCACACATATTAGCCAATGTTAAGTTACAACATTAAAATGAAACACATAAAAAAAGGACTAAATGCACTGGCCATCCAGTCATCAAGTTGGCAAAAGTTACACAAGAATATAGAATCATTTTTAGTAATAAATTAGCACTTAGTCAAATTCTAATCATCATGGATCCAGAACTCTACTGCTTTATTTATTTTGATTCATTTTTTTTTATCATTGAGAAACAAAAGATTCTCCTAGTGTGCAGTGTGTGTATATTTTAAGGCTAGGCCATGTAAACAACCAGATGGATGCCTAATATTAAGTAGGTCCGCTTTGTGCCGCCACTGATTATTTCAATTTCTTGCTTGTGATCTTGGCTAGTTGGTCACTGGAACTAATGCTCTCAGCTTGCTCAGTAGTAATCTATGTATGAATTTATGTAAAGCTTTTTTTGTGATAATGTCTATTTAAAGATAGAAATAAACAGAAATAAAACTGGACTTTGTCCAGTTTCCCAAAATCGTCTTCATCACAACCTCTTAACTTGTAGTTGCTTGCTCAATCACTTTAAGGGGGAATATTATGAAAAACGTTCCTTTGTCTGAGCTTATGACAAACATTTATGTTGCTAGTGCCTACCAACCCACAAACTGTAAAGTGTGTTTGGCATTGGAGAGAGAGATAGAGAGAGATGTGAGCTCAAGGTGAAATAAATGTTTGCTAGTGTAAACAGGGAAAAATGACAATAAACTTAGAAGTAAAGTCTAAGGACTTGGGTACTCAATGGCCAGTCCAATTGGAGTACTGAAAAGGGTGGATAGGAGAGGTGAGCAGTGGTTCATTATCATTTAAAGGATCAGGCACTCAAGGCTTTTTAGTCAGGGTTAAACGGGTGATGTGACGTTTGACCCTAGTGGTATTTTGACCAAGGCAGGTCACAGAAATTCCATCAACACCACAGAGAACATATGTTAACATGTGGAAAAAAGGAGCATGGCCCCAAACTAATTATGTGACTTACCCTCATTCACAACAAATAGAGGAAAAAGACCCAGGAACATAAGTGGCTGTAGGTGATACATTGTGTCAATTGGGTTCTGAAGGCCTGCATGGAAGTACACAGAACAACATCAGGATTAATAACAGTAGCACTTTACTGTAGGTAATTAAGTAATTAACAGGAGTAACACATTACTCATAGTACTTAATTGCATTAGACCTGACGTCCCCCACATACATCCTAATTATACAAAATATGATATGACATTAATAATATTAATAAATCTTCACATCAACCAAGTAAAGCCAATACTGTATTACTGCTGTCATCCTTTTTCACTGTCAGATGCAGACTCACCCAGCTCCGCTTTCTGCATTAGAACTTGGGTGAGAGTCCAGCGGATCCCACCAATAAAGGAGGCCAACAGGACCAGGATAAAGCCCTCCAAGTTGAACTGAGTGGACTTGAGTGTGAACATGAACAGGCCGCATGATATAAGTACCACCACCAGGATTAGGAATGGGTTCTGAAGAGACAGATGAACTTTATGACCTTCTTATGCCCAGCAGATGTTCCTCAGGTGAACAAGAACAAATCCACAGATAAAAGCCCAAACATGCTTTTACCAAGAGATTGCTGGAGTGCTGAAGCAATTTGCTACTTGCACAACCAGCCATTATCCCTTAATCATTCAGGCAATTTTTCAGGGAAAAGTGCCTCAAAATTATGAGCTTCACAGCTTCACGGTGTGGTCTGCTACTCTAAAAAGCACATTAAAAATATGGCCTTCAACCTGAAATTCTCAGAAACTGTTCTTGGAAAGTCAATAAAAAAAGAACAATCTTTTTTTTTTTTTAGTACATAAGTACATACAATTTTAAAGCAGATAAAATCCCAGTAATTACCACCCATATGTGCCAAGGTACAAGTAAAATATTTGCTACAGAATTTCTAAAGAATAAGACAACAGATGTCAAGATAAAGACTATATAATACAAGTAGGCAATATGATGGTACATTACCACTGAAGAGGTTATGGGTATTCAGGACCACCCATAAGGGAAGAAATACAAGAAAGCCTTACGGTCCCCTGCCACAACACTTTTCATTCATGATCTTACACACACACACATACCTTATCACCTGACAACATGCATCAAAAAAGGCTCACCGGTTCCTCTAATTTGAAGACCAGGGAGAAAAACAGAATGAAGAGCACAGCGGAAGACTTGGTCATCGTGTATCTGCAGAAAACACACACCAATAAAGTCTCCTGATAATATCTGTGGTGTTTTATTCATACTTATTAATGTTAGTCATCATTTTGAAGCTACAGACCTGCACTTATAAAAGGATGGTCATCAACTATTACCAAAAGTTGCAAAGGGTAGAATCATTGATTAACCCCCACCTGCATACAGACATGGGCTACTCACAGACTGATAGTAATGAAAAGGAAGCTCCAATTGGACAGTCCAATGTCCAGTGCAGTTGCCAGTGCTGAAAGATAGGGAATTGATTTTCAGTAAATGTATGCTTTGTCACAGTAACTGTGCTACTGTATTACATGACCAGATCATTAATATACTGAATGGGTACTTGATACACATGTGGCTTTTGGACCGTTTAATATAAAAAGACAAAACGGTGGTCAGGAAAACAGCTTTTAAACGTGGCACAGAAAGCCAGCACTGACTTCAGTTCCACTTAAAGCTTCAAGATAAGCCCAGCTATCTTATCACAGTTCACCTTTATAACCAACGACACACTGGTCCTTATTCTTTAGGAGACTGTGCACATACCTGTTGGCGCTACTTTGTACAGGTACTCTTTCCAGCCGAGTGTAACTCTAGGCTTGCGTGTCCAGCACTGCATGGCATAGCGTGTCAGGGCTGACAAGCAAAATATTATAGTGAGGTGGACCAGTGTCATGAACAAAGGGAAGTGGAAGTCCTAGAAATAAAACATACAGAAGTTAAGAAGTGAGAAAAATCCAAGGCAAACCTTACAGGCTGTGTCAGACAGGTCTAAAAAATCTTAAAGAATAGTTAAATAGTAAAAAGAAAAAAGAAAATGAAATTAGTGTGATTACAGTTAGCCCATATGCAGTCAACTAGCCAAAGCGTTTGAAATCTGCCATGTGCTTCTTTAGTGTACGACGAGAAATGCTAGGCTACCAACGCTAACAAACTCTAAGCTTAGACAGTCACCAATCTCATCTCCGTAGAATAGAAGTTTTTTAAACAAATGAGTTCATTCAAGTACTATTCTGCTTTCAAGCTGGACCACAATGCGAGGAATGATACCACATACAGTGCTGAGGTAAACATGGTTTAATCAAATTGGCTGAGATCTGCTTGAAATGAGAAACGAGCCTTACCTTCATGAGCCATTTGTTGTAGAAAGTGATACCAATTGAGAAGACATAATAGAAGAGAACCAAGCCCACATTGCGGAGCGCCCGGCAGATGATCGCCCCCACCCATGCCATTGCCACACAGTAGGTTCTTCACGGTTCCCAAACGAGAATGAGACGACTACCTAGAAAAACAATAGGATTTTAGGGGTCAGACAAAATAATCAAGAATAATACCTGCTGCCTAATCACAGTGAGGTATACGTTACAAGACCTAGAGTGTCAACCCAATAGTTGGTCCAAGCTAAGATCATCCCAACTCAGGGTATGGTGATATTAAAACAGTATTGAAAAAATACTGATTGAAACCGTACCTGTTAACAGATCCCTTAGATGGGTCTTATGAACCCTGTCCATGCATTGAAGTACCTGATTGAATCCTATCAGACGGAAGTGGGCAGAGAGTGGAGGAGGGTTTTTTCTACAGTCTGCTATGCTCACATAACTAGGCTTTTTGATGAGCCAAAACATTAAGACCATTAAGCAAATAATGTTGATTATCCCATAACAACAGCTCAAGTGAAGGTCTGGGAAGCATGTTAGACAGTAAGTGAACAGTCGGTTGTTGTAGTCAATGAGTTAGATGCAGGAGAATAGTCAAGGACCAAATACAGCAATAACTCCTTCTAAGCATCTTGTGGGGGCTCCTTTGGTGGTTTATTAATGTGTGAGGGCCTATCCCATGGTGAGCCGAGAGAAAGGCTATTATGACATGAATCTCTGATTTGTTTTATGATGACTATGAGAGGAATACCTCTCAACACACTACATCACACCCAGCTGTGAAGCTGTAGACCAGTCAGTGTGCCCATACCAACCAATGCCAAAAATGCCTACAGTCTACAGCTTCTATCCAGGACACTGGAACAATGAAAGGAGGATGCCTGGTCTGAGGAGTCCTTGTCGAGAATGGCCAGGTACACATGCAGCGTTTATGCATGGATCACGCTAGATCAGTGTCACCACTGGCGGAGTTACCATGAGATGCCAGCAGTTAAAAGGTCTCATGGTAATGTCTTGGTGCCAGACACCACAGGGCACCTTCGCAGATCTTTGTGAACTGTGAAGTGTGCTGTTTTGGTGGACCCCAAATGACAATTAGCATAACCATCTTAATGTGTTGGCTTATCAGTATAAATTGTACATTTTGTAATATAAAATCCCCCAGCTATTAATGTCTAATGATCTATTATCAGGTAACTACAGCATGACACAGAAGATGATTCATTAGCACTCCTGAATTCATATGGCTGGCATGGCACGTTCAACTAGCCTTGGGTTTAGAAAAGCCCCACTGTCCCAAGTGTGAAACTGGTTACTGGTCAGACAGATACTCATCTTATCGATCTTAATGACCAGTTTGCTAAGAGAGTGAAAATGATCATTGCACAGTAAAGAGTGGCATGACAACAGCAAACAACAAGTGACAGCATGGACTAAAACGAGATGAGAAACGTGTCAGTGTGCTTCAAGACTTGCCTCAGGTTAGTTTTACTGTTCACCTCCAACCATAGACAGACGCATCAGGACCAGGTGCTCTAATCTGCTCGTCGTGTCCACTACACAGTGGACACGTGTGTGTGTCGTTAGCTAACTAAAAAGCTACGGTTCACAGTGTAATCTGCACATTAGCCAGCTAAACATCTGTTGATCAGATTCTCTTACCTCGTTAACATTTCCCCTCCAATTACAAACTGGTTGTAGTAACAGCGTTATGTTACCATAACTGTTCCTGTGAGCCGGAGTACTGGATTTATCTACTGATAATGAAAATATGAAGTCAATGTATCCAGATGAACAGTGGCCATAATCATCCACACTAACAGCTCTGTGTTGGTGTGTGTCTGTCCGGCTGGCTGGGCGGCAGCACCAGCAGCCACGCTCCTCTGACGTGAACATGCAGTGCACCTCGGGAAATGTGCGCTATTAAAGATGAACAAACACACCCTAGTCTAAAAGTAAAGCTCCTCTGCTGACATGCTAAACATTATTAGGATCTCGTGTTTTGAAGTTTCAGACTTAAAACGAGCTTTTTCACACTTCAGGTTGTTGGTCGCTCCAATATTCCTGCCTCCCTCCACTACTGTAGGTGGCGCTCTGAGAGACAGCACCACATTAGACCTGCTGTGAGATTCATTCCACAAGGGTTTACAATATATATATATATATATATATATATATATATATATATATATATATATATATATATATATATAATAAGGATACAAGAAAAATATACTGAAAAATATATAAGTAACGTATATTAATATTAATATTATATTAATGCTTTCATTTTCAATGAGGTTTTGTTTCACGGGTGACTGTGAGAAACAGGAGAGTGTCACCAGACCAGTCTTGAGCACATTTGCTTTTATAATCTCTAAACGACAAAAAGTTGTAGTTGATAAATGTATAGACATTATTGTCAACATTTTAAGCAAGATCAGTGTATTATTTTTGTTTTTATACCATTTTAGAATGACTATGCAGGGTACATAATTTACTATTATATAATATTATTATTATTGTTGTTGTTGTTGTTGCTATTGTTGTTATGTTTTTGTTTTGTTGTTGCTGTTGTTATTATTGTTGTTATAGTTATTATAAGAAATATAATAATAATAATAATAATTATTATTATTATTATTATTATTATTATTATTGTTGTTGTTGTTGTTGTTGTTTTACTCTAATAGATTGTGATTTGTAAACCCTAGACATCTGACTCATCTACCTACATATAAAGCACAAAAAGCAGGATTTTCTAATATAAATTTAAAAGCACGTAGACTAATAGAGACTTCATGTGTAATTTACATCAAGCTGATGGCATTTTACTTTTTTTTTTTTGTTGTTGTTGTTGTTGCAGATATTACATCCTGCTTTTTGTGCTTTACATTCCAAATATAGGAACACAAAATTCTTATGTATATTTATGTCTAAATTATAATAGTAAATAAAGTGCATGTGTGGCTGATGTGTGTTTATTTAATTATAAACGTTGATATTATTTATAAAAGGTTTATAAATAATATCAAGGTTTATGATACTATTAATATGGATGATAGTAACATAAAGTATATGAAATATGACATAAAGTAAAATAAATAATAACTAAACTAAAACCGCCTCACGCTCAGGTGAAACGTGACTGGATCTATTTGAATAAAATAAAAACTTGTTTTCCAGAAATGAATTAAGCCCAGTCCAAGACTTAAATGTTACTCAGTGGAGAATCACCATTCAGAATGCTCTGTAGTCCAAGACTAGGTGTTACCCCCGTATAGGAAACCAGCCCTTAATGTTTAACATTAATTAGATCCCAAAATAGAATCATTAGAAAACACAATATACATTTAATGGTTTCTATGATGTTAAGAAGCAGGGTTTTATTACTGTTATTTTTCCTGTGCTAGGCTTTAACTCCAGCTGTGTGAAACTGTAGGTGGCAGCAGTTCGCCCATACGCGTTCAGGAAGCCCTGCAGAAGAAGAGGGCGCGTTTGTTGGTGGTGGCTGAGGAGCGGCTCTGTTTGGCGATAGAAAAGGTAAGTTACCAGTTCATGAGACTTTGTACCTTTATTTCAGTTCGCAGTTCACAGTGTGAAGAGTTTCTCTACGAGCTGCGTTTTGTCTGAACGGTGTTTTTGGTTGACAGTAGGAGACTTTAGCTGCGCTCCAGTCCGCCGCACAAACATGGCGGAGGAAGACGACGATCCAGGGTATGATGAAGATCTCGATGATGGGGGAAATGGTGTGGATTCTGGCCATGGAAGAAGGAAGAGGCTGTTCTCCAAAGAGCTGCGCTGTATGATGTACGGCTTTGGAGACGACCAGAACCCGTACACGGAGTCAGTGGACATATTGGAGGACCTGGTGATCGAGTTCATTACGGAGATGACCCACAAAGCCATGTCCATCGGGCGCCAGGGTCGCGTCCAGGTGGAGGACATCGTCTTTCTCATCCGCAAAGACCCGAGAAAGTTCGCAAGGGTAAAGGATCTACTGACTATGAACGAGGAGCTGAAGAGGGCTCGTAAGGCTTTCGATGAGGCGAATTATGGATCCTAAACTGTAACATGCGCTTTGGTGGTCCCTCCTACCACAGCAGTGGTCAACACCACATTGTCTTGGGCTGATATTGGTCAGCACGTTGCAGAAACATTTCTGGTAGTTATTTTTTTATTGCTATTTTTATTTTGAGGTCTCTTTAAATGTTCATTTTCAGCTGAAATTCCTGGCTGGATTAAACATGTGTAATGTTCGTTCAAATACACTGTGTCCCAATAAAAACATTGTAAAGTGTCCATGGAAGGTTTTGTCATTTTTGTATGTCCCTGTTTTCAACTGCAAAATGTATAAAGTACAGTGAAAGTCCTACCTGCTCTATCTGTCCAAATGTTTGTGGACACCACCTCTAAAGAATGCATTCAGCCACTTGCTCACATGCATCCATTGCTCACACAGGTGTGCTCTAGTACATGTAAAGCAGTGTTGACAATAAAACAGGACCCTCGTGAGCAGATAGGCATGAACGTGCAGGGCTGGGAGGGTATAAAGCAGTGGAACTCTGTTCTCTGGAATGATGGTGCTCCATCCAATCCCAACTTTTGGGAATGAGGTGGAGTGATGCTTAAACATCTAGAATAAAGCCTTTCCTTTGCAATAGAGACAGTTAATCCAGGATTGAACAGTGTTTTAATGACCTTGATTTCTGAAGAAACAATGATTAAGCAGGTGTCCCATTTGTCCCACATTTGTCCTGTGTATCTTCATGTAATCTCAAGTCATAGTTTTTGGCGTTTAGTGTCTCCACTCTTTATAAGCTTCTGTTCTTTTCAGAAGACTTTTTTTTTGGAGATTCTGTGATTTATTTATTTTTCAGTTCAGTTGGAGATTTCTTTTTGCTCCTCACCATGCAAGTAATCCCAAATGCATTCTATGATGATGCTTTAGCAGTTTGTTTTGTTTCCAGTAAGAGCTTTTTGATTAGCCCCACATTCATCAGATCCACAGCACAGAGTGGAGAGATGGGCAGAACTTCCTTTATTTTTCTTTTCAGTTTTGACTTGGTTTCCTATGCTCACCATCACAGATGAAAGGTTTAAATGCTGATGACATTTATTGTAACTCATTTTTGCCTAGAATTAATTAAGAGGGGTATTCTTTGACTTTGCACAGTACTATAATAATACCTATGTGTCTATGTTTGGCAAGCTATTCAAATGTATTAGCAGTTCTCAACCCAACACTGACATTTCAGTTCAGCAATTAGGACCCTTAATGTTTGTAAAAACTAATGAGACTACAATACAATGCACATCTAATGGATTACAGCTTAGAGAACTTGTGCAGGGGTAAATTACCACTTGAGAATGTCTTCTGGGAGACACTGCAGACATATTATTTTAAAAGCTTCTGCAGTTGTAAGACTTGGGCAGTGTCTGCAAGAAATCCTGCCGACTGAGGCAGGATTGTAAAGCAGGAAGGCACCCAGTTTAGTAATCCAGCCTTCTACTTTATTAGGCAAAAATGCAAATGGCTAATGACAGCACAGCTAAACGGTCATATCTAGCAGTGAGCTGTCGATACCTTGGTGACATCAGGGAGTATTTTTGACTTTGTGATTTGGTTACAACGACCTTCTGAGACATCGTGGACAGCAAGACATCAAGTCAGCTAGCTACCTCCAGTTTTAGACATAGACTTTGTAAAAGGGCCTCATTTGTAATAATGATATCAGTGAGTTCGAAATGCTTTACGGCAGCCGCCACGAGCAGACGGGAGTATTTTCAGAGCTAGCAGAAAGGCAAGAGGATTCCGTGTTAGGAAGCTGCTTTATATACACCACCAATTGGCGCTGGAGTTAGGGTATGCGGCATTGAACATTAACATAGCATTAGCTGGCCAGGAAGTTAACTAAAATTAAGGAAAATCCTGGACAATCCCCTCTGGCTTATTCATTTGACAAAATGGAGGACATAGGAAGCGACTAGATTCTCCATTAAATAGCTCTGGCCTACAGTTTACAGCAGGTTCCAAGTGGCACACGAACCTCTGCAGTTACTGTCCTTACACTAATTGAGTGTACCGTTTATTGTCCATGTGACTGCATGCACCGAACCGTTTGTTTGGTTTGTTGTTTGGTATGCCTGCACGTACAGTACATCCCTAATAAAAAGTACGCTTCAGAATTTGCTAACTGGGCACAACTAACTTAGAGGGTTTATTTCAAGTCAGGACTTTTTGGTGATGGTTGGTTGGAAAATACAGAATTAATAACACTTCTGCATAACACTTTTCTGAGCAATCATGTGCTCAGTACCTCAGAAGCTGAAGATATGCTGTTGCCTTAAGAATGGAAAATGAGCAGATTATTATAAAGTGTAGTGAAGCGATTAAAATTAAAATGACAACACCACAGACAGGAATTTGCCTTTTGAGAAGAAAGCAATCACCAAACATGATCCTCAAACATCTTAAGAGATTCTCCATCCATTACACACAAAAAAGACTGTGTAATGAAACTGGAGCACTGTTTAATAATGTGAATAAACAGCCACCTGAATCCTTATTTGGGTCAATGAGACTTGTGGGAGAAAAAAGAAAAAAAAGGCTTTATTGATAAATTCCTCGCAACAAAACCAATACAGATCCGACTAAACAGACCAACTAAACACGAGCATGTCTTTTATTTTTTATTCTGTACTTTCAAGCATTTGATCTTAAAATACAGTGAAGTGTGAGTGGTTGTAGCATTGGTCTAAGCAGCGATAACAAGCTGCCGATCTAGTCTAAATCTAGACTAAAACGCCCAGCAGTGTGGGGGTCCACCATGTTGTGTGTTTTTTGATGTACTGGGCACCACCGTGTGTTGGTGCTGGGAACCACACACGCCACAGCTTGGCTCTTTCAGGAACATGCGGGTCAAACGTACCCCAGGATCATGATCGTTTGCATGCTGAACCTTGGCCGACCCCACCCAGGTGTCTGTCTGTTATGTCTGTTGAAGCGGCATAGCTGTGTTGAGATGGAGGGGGAGAGTCAACGGACCAGATGGCGGGCAAAAGGGTAAAGGGGGGCATGAGTAGGTTTGAAAGGATGGGTTGAGTTGACAGGGGGTCAAAGGGGAGAGGAATGTCCATGAGTCTCTGTTTTACTGCACATTCTCCATCATCTTGAGGAATTCTGGAAAATCAGAGCAATGAGGTCCTCCATTAAAATGGTGTATCCACTATACAGCCATAGCTCATCATAATGATGCATTAAAACTACAATAACAGAGTGTATAACAGACCAAGGCTTGGCTTTTTAGTGACATTACTCGATATAAAGGCTGCCATACCGTCAAAGTCAAGCATGCCGTCTGCGTTCTTGTCTCCATCCTTCAGCAGCTCATCAATCTCATCTTCTGTGATGGCCTCTCCGGTGCTGCGGATGATCTCAGCAAACTCATCTCTGTCAATGTAGCCATCAGCATTCCTGCAAAACCCAACGGAGATGTAACATTAGTCAGATACCAGAAAAATAATATCCGTCTGAATAATAAGCCTAGAAGTGTCTATAAGTATGTATTTGCATACTTGTCAAAGACACGGAAGCACTCTGCCAACTCTTCCTCGCTCTTGCCAGCCTGGTCCTCCTTTAGGAGCCTCACCATCATGACCAAGAACTCTTCAAAGTCAATGGTTCCGCTGCCTGAGATTAAAGAAAAATGCTGTGAAGCTCTCCTCAGCTAATTTCACTTTAGTAACCTCCTTAACCATGCTTTGGGTCTACTTATGCAGACACATTTAGAAGAAATGTGCAATTTTAATAGGGTTCCCTTGTGCTTACCATCCTCATCCACCTCCTCAATGATTTCAGCCAACTCCTCTCTGGTTGGATTCTGACCCAACATCCTCATGACAGTACCCAACTCCTTGGTGCTGATGTCACCGCCACCGTCAGTGTCGAACATGTCAAAGGCAGCCTTGAACTCTATCATTGCATGGGACAAAACCATCAGCATACAGCAATCAAACACTTCGCCACTTATTTAGAACTGACCATTCATATATAGCCACTTACCAGCAAGCATCTCCTCGCTCAGGTAGGAGCGGGCCTCCTGCTGTGCGTCAGTCTATGAATTGTACACAATAGTGGTTATCAAAATATGCCAATTGATGTTCCACAATGATACATTCTTGCCATAATCCTGATTATGAGAAATGCTGAGAATAATAATACTGGTCCTCATTCACAAATATCTTCCTAAGACGTTTCTTAAGAAAAGTCCTAACAGAAATTCTACGTCAGATTCATGATGTGCTTTTAAATCACAGACTTGTTTACAGCTCTGCTTTTGTAATGATGGATCCCACTGTCCTCATGATTTAACCAAATCTCAAATGAGAAAACTTTGGTAAAGGTCAGAATCTTTGTTAAATATGTGGGTTTTAAGCAAAATTCTCTTCCTAAGGATGGTTGATGAATAAGGCCCATTGTTTTTCCTCGCTTTTATTGAGGAACACTGTTTACTAACCCTTTAAACCTTGAGGGCCTGTAAATGGGCCCACACCTAATTTCTCTCAAACTACATAACCTACATGTTAGTTTAATTCTAATCATGCAGTGATTCACAGAAGCTATTAAATATAATAAATCTTAAGATTAAAAATAGTCTAGTATAGTTCAAATGGTTAAGACATGGCTCATTGCTTTAGGCCTTTTCCTAGCCTGCAGTTGGTGCATTATTGCTATTTTAAGGATCAACAGGTCAGTCAATGACTCTACATGGCAATTCCGAAATTTAACTCCCGGAATGTGTCGCCTAAGCAAGTAATCTGGAGACACACACACTTTGCTGCCCAGCTCCGTATCAAGTGGCGGCTCACCACCCTGCTTTCACCTCACAGGGGCCCTGCCAGCTTGGCATTATGTACCACTTAATTACAACCACAAACGCTCAGGCATTAAGAAGGATTTATCAAATGCACAGACAATAAGGCCTAAAATCAGGCTAGCCTGTATGCTAACAACGCAGCATTGTTAATATTGACATAGTTAAATTTCATGCTCAATTTTCAACTTTGAAAAAGGTCCAGTGTATTAAATTTCTGCATGCCTTCCTAATTAAACTGACCTAGTTAACACATGCCAGCTTTTTAAAAAGATCTATTTGCAAAGGGTTGATTCAGGTATTATGGGACATCAGTTAATTTGGAAATTTGCATGCCACATGCTGTGGATGGCCTTTGTTCCATATGTAACTTTAATTTAATTTTTCTCAATTAAAAAAAAAAAAGCTTAGTAACCATCAGCTGAAACTGGTATAAACAAATTCTCCCAATTACCCAATGGCCCAAAACACCTGAATGATTTTGCCCCTGATTTCTTACCATGGTTGTGGTTTAGCTTTCCCCACTATTATCCACCAATCAAGGCCAAAGGAGTGGTCAATCCGCGCGCACCTCAACAGCCAGACTAGACGTCAAGTGAGAGTTCAGACACACTTTAAACGGGTGGGTGAGGACACGCCCCCTCCAGAATTAGAATGCTGCACTTTTAGGGCTCTGAGGCGCTGTGAGCCAATCCAGTTCTGCGATGTGTAGACAGAAGATCTGATTTTGTGAGGGGAAAATATTTGAGGCCTTTTTTTTTTTTTGCTTCCTGCAGAAAAAATAAATTGAACTGGTAATATAACTGGTAAAATGAGCAGTAGGGGGCAGAGAAGTTGAGGGCTGTTCCTGATAAGAAGTGTGAATATGCATTAATATTGAGTCTGTAATATAACATAACGGCTACTACTATCAGCTAGGCACTCATCGACAATGTTTTCAACCCTGCACGACTTGTTACTGTGGCTCTAGAACTAAGAATATACTAGCTAGAAGTATACTGGTCCAAAGCCTTTTGGTGTGCTACAGTACCAGTATATGGAAGTTGAAATCATTTTCATCCAAGATAAAAACAAATAAATCCACAAGTGTAAGAGGTTTCACTTCATGGTGACTAGCCGCACTAAACAATATTGGTTAAAGAGGCTTTCTCTGTGAATAAAGATTAGACATCATGTGCACTGTGGCCCTAGTAGAATATTCTTTGGGTGAAGATAAACTCATGGACGGTGCCCTCTCCCATGTCATAAGCAGAGTGAAACCGTAAACCCCAGAGGAAAAGTGCTGGGTTGCAGAACTTTAGCATGCCCTGAATAGCAAATGGTTCCCAGCTACGTGAGCGTCAGGCTACAGCCCACCCTTCCTAAAAACACAAACACCAGAGCAGGTAGTCGATGGCCTAAACACACCAGGCCTGGCACTCCTTGTATGGCATGTGTTTCCTGAGTCTGGGATGGACTGAAGAAAGGGACTGGAGAAATTGAAAGGAGGGGTAATTAGACGTACATGTGTTCGAGAGTTTGGGGAAGCGGATTGGGTTCAGCAGTTGCAGCCAAAAGGTTAATAGGGTGGGGAAAGGGAGGAGGTAAAGCAGTATATACCCTGCACCAGAGGCACCAATGTCCCAAAAGGAGACACCACAAGAGCAGAGTGCCTCATCAAGAACGTTCCTCAGCCTAGCATCTGGCTTGTGACGCATCACTGTGGCACTGTCGTCCTGGAGATTACGCCCACTGCACTGGCAGGGTGCTCGAATCACCATGCACATCAATTGAAGATACACAAGTGGTCAAAGGATCGTTATGGCTAGTCAACATTAGGGGAAAAAACTGTCCAGGTTTTTCCCTCCCCTTGTCCACACTGGATGAAAATGACTTCAACTTTTGCCACGAACCGTTGTCGTTGCGGCATAGTGTGGTCTCTGGAGAGGAAACTGTATCTCATCGCATGAAAGCATGACATCAGCAGGTAAGTATGAAAGGAGACGAGTCCTGTATTGTGTTAAGAAGTAAAATAAGAATGCAAATAGAGACTCTGCACAAAGACTGAAGTAAAAGAAATCAATGAAGCACAGAAGATGGACAAAACGTGGATCTGCTCTGGGAAGCATGATGGAGAAAACCTTTGTCATCTTAAAGCCTTGACCCCTGCTGGGGTCAGCAGGGTGCTTTTTACATGTCTCTCAGGGATCATTACTAGAAACAAGGCAATCAGTCTCTAAATGAATATCCATACCAGTCCCTAACAACAGCTGAGCATCCAAGCTTGCAAATGTGCATAGTCTGAATTCTAAGGTGGACTTTAGGCTAATCAAATAGCTGCGATAATATGAAATTCTGAATACCAATTCATTAAGCAAATATTTTGACAGTGAGTATAATGACATAATTACTCTCTTCAAACCGAAAGCTTGCAACCTGCCGAGATTCATACCTAATTAATAGACTGATGGCATTCTCATTTACAATGACAATAAGACATAAAGGCAAACTGAGGCTGGTTTATTTTGGAACACTACAGGGTGGGGCATGTAGGGCAAAAGCAGGTCTGAAAGCGTGGTAGGCAAATCATGTCTTAAGAAGGAGCTGAGGCATGATAAGGGGGGCCAGTTGGGGAGAACAGGAGGTGGGTGGGTTTTGGAGGATGGGGGTAGGGGAAAGTGGCTCACTCTTAAAAAGGTTGGAGGGTTATTTATAGATATTTATACAGTCCAACAGTGACCGTTCCAGAAGGCCATTGCCTCCGAGCCCTTCAATCTATTCCTTATTGTTTATGAGACACGATTGTTTCCGTGACTTTTCCCACAAGGTCGAGTTTCTTCGTTGGTTCAAAGTGTTCGTTTCATCTTTGCTTGGGTGGTGAAAGAGTGGAATGTAGGATCTTTACTGTATGTTCTCCATCATCTTCAGAAACTCTAGAAGAGAAAGAATAATAAAAAGGTAATTATTAAGATATTATTGCATCTTTTATTTCAACACACTGTTTAAACTTGTGGAAAGCCTCATATAAGAATCATAGTTTCATAGTTTTTTAACTGACCCTCTTATGTCCCAAATGTGTGTGTGTGTGTGTGTTTGTGTGTGCAATGCATGCTTTTGGAGGGAAAGAATAAAAATTTGTATATGAGAATTATTCTACAGTGACCTGTATGTGCAATTATATGCAAAACATCCATGTTTAAAGTAAAATCCAAGTAAAATTTCACAGCAATCTCCTACAAGAAACAAACGTACCTTTTATGATTTTCACTTTAAAAAATACAGTTTGATTTATTTGCTGAAGTTAATATACTTGCAAAAAATTAAAACATATAAAATGTGCCATAACACCTTTGTAACACTAAGTACATGCCATTTTGTGTTGTATTTCTTATGTTAAATAAAGCAATTGAAGTGTCATGGTGTACTACAGTGTGCAGTAGTGTGTTCTCCATAGGTACACAATTGTGTAGAAAATTAACATAGCATCATTCGACCACAGTTTTGCATACGAATGTAATTGTGAATGGCTGTTGATGAGTTTTTACCATCAAAGTCAATTTTGCCATCTTTGTTGGTGTCTCCATCTGTCATGAGCTCGTCTATCTCATCCTCTGTTATTGGCTCCCCAGTGGAGCGCAAGATATCACCAAACTCCTCTCGGTCAATGAAGCCATCTCCATTCCTGTATATTGACATGACAAAAGGGAATAATCAAACCCTCCACAAAGCTAAAGCTAAACTAAGAATGTCTGCTAAACACCATTAATGTGTCGCTAATTTGTTTTATTTCTTTAATCTTTAATTTCATAGCCTGTCTAGGGCTATTTTTGTCTTCTGAATACTGTTGCTCCTCCAGAATGTCCTCTCTCAAGCAAATAACAATTAATAGGAAATAATAAATAGGAATTAATTTTGTATGTATTTTTTTAATGTAATTTTTAAAAGGTTTTTTAACAAATGTGCCCTTCAGCTAATGTCTTTTATGATATTTTAATAGAGAACACAGAGAGAATGTACTGCACTTTGTCAGTCCTATTTTAAAACTTTTAGTGTATTCTGTGCTGAAGGTCAGCTAATTAAAAATTCACATTATCTTCTACTTTATCATGTACAGAACATGCTCAGTTCATCAATTTTGACCCATAATTATTATCAGTAAAGTTGTCTACTACACGATTCCTATAGATACTTAACATGAAATGGTATATTATAGGTTTTTATAGTTTATATATGATTTTCTGCCTTAAACATGCAATATCTTGATTCAACTGAAAGCAAATGTAACATCAGTACAGTTTTGTCCTCTAGCTATAATTATATTAATGTAATTTTGTATTTTAATTATGTGGAAAGATAAGCACATTTGAATCAGGCTAACTTAGGGCAAATCGTTTGGCCAGGGACAGACATTTGCACACAACCATGAGATAAAAATCTCCTATTTGCTGAACACGAGTCAATATAATGGCTGTTACAGCTGTTGCAGTGGGTTACGCACTTGTCAAAGACACGGAAGCATTCAGACAGCTCCTCTTCACTTTTGCCGGCCTGGTCCTCTTTTAGCTGCTGCACCATCATGACCAAGAACTCCTCGAAGTCAATGGTACCGCTGCCTGAGGTAACACATCACATGATCAATTTACGTACCGCATGGGACAGAAGAAACTGAATGGATGGTCAAAAGTATCAATGACTTAAACCCAGACTGTCAGACTGCCTTAAAACAGTGTACATGTCCAATACTATTCAATATGATGAATAAACCTGATGGAAATATTTGACATGACAGACAAAATCTACTTAAGAAAAAAAAGATTACTTCCAGGGTTATTCGGTAAGGGGAATGGTTCACACTGGACTACAGAACATACATTGATCTGCCATAACATTTGCACCACTGAGAGATGAAGTGAAAAACATTATATTCATCTACAGTGGCATCTGTCAAGCGGTGGGGTAAATTAGGCAGCAGTCAGTTCTTAAAGGTGATGTGTTAAAAGCCGGAAACATGGGAAAGCATGCGGATCTGAGCCGCTCTGACAGGGCCCAAACTGAATTGGCTAGACGACTGGGTCAGAACATCTCCAGCAAGTGGCATATGCTGTGATCAGTACCTGCCAAAGGTGACAACCGGTGAACTGGCGACAGCGTTATGGGCACCTAAGGCTTATTGATACGATCTATGGAGAACAAACCTCATGATTTACAGGACTTAAGGATCTGCTGTAACATCTTGGTGTCAGATTCCACTGGAAACCTTCTGAGGTCTTGTGGAGTTCATGCCTTAAATGGTCAAATTTGTTGTGGAGGCACAACAACCTACTTAATATTAGGCGGGTGGTGATCATGTTATGGTTGACCTGTGTAAGTAAAGTGTTTCTCTTAAATGATGTCAGCGGGATGTCAGCGGGAAAGACCAAATGATATATATATATATATATATCATTGGATTTTTTATTTGGCTCACTGTTCCCTGTTCATTTAATGCCACAACAAAAATGGCAGTATTTAGTCTATATTTTAACCTTATTGGACGTGTAGACATGTCTCAGCAGTGTTAACAAGGTTAACATGTCTCAGCAGTGATGGTACCCTTTAAGTAGTGCTGTTGCTAAGATCATTAGAGATGCCCTTTCAAGACCAATATTTTGTAGTAGTTGAGTCCAAGTCAAGGCCAAGACCAGCAGGCTCACCAAATTAAGACCACAGACTCAGATTAAAAACAAAATGATTCATTCATGATTCAATAACTATACAAGATATACACCATAACAATACAATCTAAATAATAAATAAATAAAAAAGCTTATCAACATGGTTTCGTTCTTTTGGAAACACAAAACCAAAAATAATGGACAAAGATATTTCCCTGTGCCTTTAGCGCTGCAATATTTTAAAATACTTTTAAAAAACAGGCTTATTATATATTTGCATTAACAAATTAACATGGCAGCATGGGGGAGAGTTTCTACCTCACTCCTTTATACCAGATTCTTTCTTTCAACGTTCTGTTCTGGTCTATTTTCTACACGCTTCTAGAGTCAAGGAGCAATTTGCATGTGTGCCATTGTTGCAGCGCTTGGCCAGTTTGAAGTGCCACACTGATTAAGACCGAAATGGATGGAGCAGCACTGAAAGAGGGAGGAGGGGTCCAGCAAAAACAAATCTGGCACACGTCTGGTCTTGAGTAAATTTCTTCTGTACTCAGTCCAAATAATTTCCAAATAATGTCAGAATAAGACCTTTCACTGATGACCTGGAGACCAGTCACAAGGCCAAAGCTGGACTACAACACTACCTTGAAATGTGACACATAATATATGTAGCATCCTGTTTAACCAACAACATTGTTAACAAAGGGGTTTCACTACCACAGCTATGCATAAAGTAAACATCTGATTATTCCATTAATAACATACCATCTTCATCAACCTCCTCAATGATGGCGTCCAGCTCCTCTCTGCTTGGATTCTGACCCAACATCCTCATGACAGTGCCCAATTCTTTGGTGCTAATGTCACCGCCACCATCAGTGTCGAACATGTCGAAAGCGGCCTTGAACTCTAGAGAAGGAAATAAAAAACAAAGGTCATGAGCGTTGCATGATAATGAATGATATTTTTTTGGCGATGTTAGCGACAATAGCAAGTAATTGCTAAGCCAATCTTATTCATAACTATATTACTCACACAGTTATATGAGAGCATAGAGAATATTTTAGGCTAATCTTTTTAAAGCTGAGATTTGAATTCACCGGAGTGCTCAATCACAGCCATGTTCTGAAACACGCATGTGGTTGAATTACAAGCTATACTGATTAAGCATAATCAGGAACAATGGTCAATGACATGCTAACACACTCACCAGCAATCATCTCCTCACTCAGAAAGGAGCGGGCATCATTCTGGGCGTCAGTGGGCTACAGGAAGGGCGGGGAAGAGGCAAATGAATAGAAATGATTAGTAAGAGGGAGTGAGATAGAGCAAATACTGTGAAATGCAACCATTAAGTCAACCTAACAAAATGCAACCTAACAAAGCATCATTATAATGAACAGAAAGTCCAATACAGGTAATATGGGTGAGCAGCATGGAGAGTATTGGAGAGTAGAATTCCAACTTAGAGCTCATTACTGTTAATTCTTCTGTTGTCAATCAACAACAACCAACTTGAGAGCACAGTACTGAAAGAAGCTTTTAACCCCTTGACACAGAAAGGCTTATTACACACTAAAGCATATTATTCAGTAATTCAGTAAAGGGACTTCTGTAGAAACTGGTGGGGCTATTCTTTGGCAATAGAAATGTGTAATAACATAAAGAGGTTAATAAATATTGTTAGCTGTGGTTCTCAAATTAACAGAAACCCCAGTCTGGACCATCCAGACTATCCAGCTTCTTCAACACTAATAATCTGAACAGTAGTAGAACACTTTTTGGTGCTTGGTGGCTGTGGTTGTAATAGGGCCCTCCAGAAGGTCTAGATTTTTAGACTCTAACCAACTTAAAGTAAAATGTGGACAGTGTGGGGGTACTTGAGGAACAGCAAGTACTAGTTATAGTAAAAAAGTACAAGTTCTTTTTACTATTGTTCCAATGATTAGCGCAGAAAGTACTAGTGTGTTGAAAGTTCCATATTGTAAGTAATAGTGGTAAAATTATGTTTTCACTATTATATAAACCTTATTGTTAAGGGACGTACATCTAAACACCTACCCAGCTTCTCAATAGGGTGCATCTCTCTATATTAACTTCTGAAGAAATAAGATTTTCCTTACAAAAGGTTAGAAAGGAGCATAAAGCCTTTCTCTCCTTTTTAACTGCTGACTCTTACTATGTACTCGCCCTTGCAGGATCTTATTTAGCCCTCTGAAGGTCCCGTGGGCAATATGCCTGAGAAACCTTAAACGGACAGGGGATCAAAAAGACTGTAGATCCTAACACTCAAGCACATGCTCCAGCTGTGTATTCAGAGCACCAATATAGCTCTAATTAATACCTCCAGCAGCCCAAGAGTGTCACAGAAGAAGACAGGCATTAAAATAATGCTCCTTCCACCCATATGTCCTCTTGTCTATCATCTTAGCAATTCACAGTGCAAATGCCAGAGTGTACCCTTTCTCCACCCGGGGGGGTGTGTGGGGGGGGGGGGGGGGCTTTCTCTGTCTCTCTCTCTCTCTCTCTCTCACGCACACACACACACACATGCCCAGCTCGTGCTGGTGCAAAAGTGATCATAACAAAAATCAAACTTCTTCTTCAAAGCATCTTCTCGACCCTGCAGCAAGTCTGAAATGATCATGATCAAAAATGTTCATGACAAACATGCAGCAGAGTTTCAGTTTCCAGGTCAGTTTTTAGTCTTTTAACTGCCAGTCATCTCGTTCTGAGCTCTAAACTCTAAAGGCACAGTGTCGACAGTCGGTTACAACAGAATGTGTGCACTTTCGCTAACACCCCTGTGTTTCTCTGCATTACACGGAAGGATTACAGAGCATACCACTGTTTCACACCACTCCAAAGAACATGATGCAAATGTTCACATCAATATCCAATGTCAATTTATCCCCTGACTTCCCTCTTACCATCCCCTGTAAATATGACCCACCCACAGACAAGTGTCAACCGGAAACACCAAAACAAACATGTTCTATGTCTAGCCTCTCTCATCAAAATGGCAACAAATAGCACAGTCTTCGGTCTTCAGCTAGTAATACAATCAGATACAACTTGGCGATACGATACATATCCTGAGACAGAGGTCACGATTCCACACAGTCTGAAATATTGTGATACTGTAAGCAAGGTGCTATTTAGCAGCCATGGTTTAAACACAACCGGAACCGGAACAGGAACCACTGTCTGCCTCCAATCTTTACATGAAAACTGTTATTTATTAATACTGTAATGTTAAGAATCGAGACCATACTTCAAAATATAATATCACAATACTTTGATATATCAATATTTTCTGTGTTCCAGCAATATATCACCCAGCAAAGATTGCCTGCTATGAAGACTATTACCCTGAACACCAAACAAGCATTACATCACTAACTTCTCTTGCATCTAATATAACCTAAGACAATCAGACAATCATCCTCTCATCTTGTATAAACAGCACACACACTTTTGTACGATTCACCGACAGCCTTCAAAACAGTCTCAGCAGAAATAAACATCCTCATAATGGCACTAAAAGCTCCTCCAAATGTTCTCTTCCATTGATATGAGCTCCACTGATCAGTGATCAGACAGTTCAGACAAGCGCTCTTACCATGGTGAGGGCCTGTTACACTGATCACAGTGTGTCCGAAAGGAGAACAAGACAAATAGATCAGGATCTTTGTGCCCCACAAGGGTCCGGATAAGCAATGAGCCACGCAGACCCCCAATAAGTATTCTCACACTAAGTCTACCTTTTTCTGAAAAAGTTTAGGATTGGATTAGAAGGTCTTGACTAGGAATGTATTGACCAATGCCCGCCCGGGTTGTATCGAAGGTACCACCCCTCTACAGCATCCCACTTTAATACATTGCCTCTCTTGAGAACCTTCCATTGCCCCATATTTAGATAAAGGACAAGACAAGCACCCCCAATGCCACTTATCAAAAAAAGGAAGGGGGGAGGGAGCACAGAGGAGTTATTTTAGCAGAGGATAAACAGAGATTCCAGTAGCAGATGGACACTAGCCATGACACACATGCATGTGTTTATGCAATGCAATGGGAGAAGGGTAAGATTTATGGCGTTACACAGATGCTTGTATTTCTTCACCTTATCTGCCAATCACTTTATCCGTCTATAGAGTTGGCTCATGATGAGTTTCTTAAACTGCAGTTTGGGCTTCATAACGGTTTAATGAAAACCTTGACATGAGACAAAAGAATGTCTTCATGAATTACACTCTGGTGGGGAATGTTTCATGAAAACACTAAATGTGAAGAATTTAAGGCACATTGGAGAGCTACAGGGGAAAGACAACATATTATGTACAACAAAGCAATACCTTTTTCTAGGTTCTTGTTAAAGGCTTATAGTGTTTTTTTAGGACATCACAAAAATTGATTAACAGAAACTATTTCAATTAGAGTTTACATTTTTCTCGTCAACTCAAAAGACATTGCTGCTTTTATAATGTTTTCATTCCCGTAGCAAAGAAGCTATTTGTGAGTCATTAATCCCCATCTCTACATCTTTCCATGTTCATGCTGTATCTAGTTTCTTGTAGTGATCCTGAGATTGGGTTTCACTGGCTTTGCAAATAGAATCCAGTCTTAGTGTTGGAACCAAAATAAAAGGACCATCTCTTACGCATTCAACTTCCTAACCAATGATTTAGAAAGCCACCATCAAACGAACAGGCAGCAAAAATAGGAAATGGTTACAGGTACCTCAACGTTGTGTACCTCTCATGGACTGTGTTCACACTCTAAGGATGTGCAGGCTTAAGAATAGTAGTTTAGTAATAAGCTCATTAATGTTTGCTTTGAATGTGAGCTGGAGATGGATGGGAAACTCACAGCCCGCAAAGGCCACATGTTAATCAGCCTCTAACTGAGAGCTCGCTTTCCCCTGACGTGATATGGCATCATTTGGCATAGGCGGAACATGTTTCTAATGCTGCTTCATGAATTACAGCAGCACACAACATGATTGTCATTTTCAGATAAAAAAATTGGCACCATGCCTAATGCCAGGTGTGGTATAAAGCCTTCCGTATGTTGTTGTGGAGCAGTGGAGCTGTGTTCTCTGAAATGATGGTGCTCCATTCTAAACTTTTGGGAAGTGTTGGGGAGTTGGGGATGTGGTGGGGTGGTGATCATCCAGTATCCTGACCTCGCTTTTGTTGCTGAATACAATCAAATCCTTCCAGCAATGCTCCAAAATCTAGCAGAAAGCCTTCCCTGCACAGTAGGGATAGTTACTCCAACAAAAGCAGAATAAACTTAAATTTGTGTTGTGCAGTGGCTTGACCCAAAAGGGCTATGCACAGGCCATCCCAGAAATCCTGATGATGAACTGGAACATATTTTCAGGGAGGAATGATACAAACTTATTTGTAGCTACAGAACATGCTTGGTGGAGGTAACTGCTGCCAAATAGAGCAATTTCCCTTTTTCTTCCAAAGGAGTAATTCCAATTAACTCACCCGTTAGCAGCTCCCCCTAGCACTAGTAATGCTACTAGGATGGTAAGGCTTAACACAGATGCCTGTGCTGGCCAACATTGTTTATTAGTAATGAGGTGAGAGAGCACCATCTACCTGCCCTGAGAGAGCACAGCCAATTGTGCCCTCTCGGACTCCAGTCGATGATGGCAAGGCAGCTTGTCTTGGTATTTTGTCAACTCGACCACAGTGGTAGCGCATTATACTGCTGAGCCACTTGGAGCCTGGTTTCTTTAAGCTAAATTATATTTGAATTTCCATCTTTTACCTAAAGCTTTAAACAAATGTTTGGGCACCCTGCACGGTTAATACTTAGTAACATGCCTTTTGGCAAGTATCACAGCTTGTAAACACTTGTAGCAGCTAAGAGTCTTTCCATTCTTGTTTGGGTGATTTTTGCCCACTCGTCTTTGTAAAAGGGCCCTAGTTCTATTACAAGCTATCCGCAGATTAGTGACAGACCCTTCAGATGGCTTGTTTCACTTGTCTTCTGAAAACTTGTAACGCTGAATTCTGTGATGAGGACACAGAAAGGGTTTTCTTCTGATGACTCTTATATGAAAGCCATATTTTTGCAGGTGTTGCTGCACAGTAGAACAGTCCACCACCTTTCCACAGGTCTTTTGCAGTCAAAAGGGGGGGTTGATTAGCCTTTTGCAGCAACCCTACTAGCAGTTCTCCTGAAAGTTTTAGGGTGTGTCTTAATTGTGTACTAATTACTAATACTATGTGTTCACTTCTTTCACTTTCTTTCTCATCTGCTTTTCTGGTTTTGCCTGATCAGTAGCTCATGACTACAGTAAATATACAAAATAAAGACTTGACTAGCATGTGGATTCACATGTCTTCCAGATCAGGCAAAACCATGGAAAGCATATACCAACAGTCTTGGTTGGTATACATTGTGCATATGAACCACTACAATGCTGGTCTTAGGGAAGACACTCATTGATATATAGGGCCCTTTTATCACTACCTATTCTTTATCCTCAGTGTTGTTTTGGAGCTCTGTGTATGTGCCGGTGGGCCTACAGCACTCAGGCAGCAGTTGATGTGACTTCATGGCTTGATTCACTGGCATCTCCTTTCCTTGAGGAACTGGTGTAACCACAGTCACTTTGAGTGGCTTAAGCTTGGGTGACTGACAGCACCAACTGGACAACACACACTTACTCAATCACTCACTCAATCATTTACTCACTCACTCACTCACTCACTCTCACTGTGTGTCTCTCACTTATACTCCACCTCTTTTCCTCACTCTATTCTTAGATATTCTTGAGAGGAACAGCTGGAGACTGGAGACCAACTTGAGACGTGTTTCAAACTAAATAAGGGAAGTGGAGCTGAGAGCCCTCCCCTAACCCCCTCCACAATCCATGTCCTTCTCGACATCCATACAGCGCCGGACACTTTGTAGTCACTGAAGAAAGGAGATTGGGTCACGAGTGGATTAGTATTGTCTGAGCCATTTTCATTACACACCTGAAGACTGGGCTAATATGAACTCCATGTTTCATGTCATTTTTAGAACGATCATTACATGCATGTAAAGATTGTTTTTGTGATCAACTCTGGACGAGGACCTTTGTGGATGAAACGGAACACACATTTGTATTACAAACATGGTTCATTGAGGAACCTAATAAGGTCCTCAAATGAGGCTTAAAGAACAATCTGAAGCACATTGGTTACTTAAAACATGGTAGAAATTTACCTTAGGCCAAGACTACAGTGTCAGGACATGAATGCAAAATTGTTAAATGTTGATTATCAGACTGAAACACATTCTTCTAAAATGTAAAAGAAAGAAATAAAACAGTAGGACTGTACATTATTTGGACAAAAGTATTGGGACACCTACACTTTAAACTTAGGAGCTTTTATGACATCCATTTCTAAATCCATAGGCATTAATATGGAGTTTCCCCTTTGCACCTGCAACAGCAGGTCTGTAACTCTGCAGTTATTGAGTCAGAAGAGCGTTGGAGACTTTTAAGCACTATGCGCTTCAGCACTCACTGACCCTACTCTGCAACTTTACGTGGTCTGCGAGTGTGCTGTGGTTCCTAAACGCTTCCACTTGTCAATAATACCACCCACAGCTGAGGCTGGAATATCTAGGAGGGAAGAAATTTCATCAACTGACTTGTGGCAACAGTGGCGTCCGATTACAGAACCATGCTGGAATTCAGAGAGCTCTTTGGAAACACTTATTCTTTCTTTCTCTTAATGTCTGTGAACGCAGACTGCATGGCCAGGTGCTTGATTTTATAATTTGACTAAAGTGAAACACTAAATTTAATTCCATGATTAAGAGGTGTGTCCCAATACTTTTGTCAATGTAGTGTATGTTTAACTACAGCTGTCAGTAACTCTTTAAATAATCTGAAAAAGACACTCCCATAAATCCTGCCTCTAGCAAGAGGCTCTGAATATTAGAATCACTTTATTAATCTTAAACATTTTATTGTACGTAGGCAAAACCAATAAACACTATGAATAAGAATTTAAATAAGCTAATCCACTTCCAAGAATAAAATCAGCCTACTCTACACATTACACCCTTAGGGAGTGGATGGTTCTCTTAAGCAGTAGGGGTCATGGCCTCCTGGTTGGTGGGCTGTTCACTTTATTTATGCTGAGAAGAGTGTCACAAAATATATACTTTTATCATTTAACATTTAAAAAGTATTACATTTTAATCAGCATTTCATCAAAATCAAAAATAAAATAATATTAAATGTTCTTTTTTAATATTAGACCTTGGTTTTTTTTATTAAGCATCCAGCACTTAATAATAAAAAAACATGAAATCACTTGTTGTCAGTTTTGATCAGTTTTCTGACATTACTTAGCAAACACACGTAACTGAGTAAAACTAAGTCGAAGGCTGAGCTGCGTTGTTTCAATGCCGTGAACTGTCAGATTAATGTGACTAAAGTCTTTGTGAAATTAATGCAACCTTGCCGAGTAGGTTTTGCCATCTCTGTTACCTTCTTCCTGTCAATAGTGCTGTTAAACTCACACAGCTCACACACCCACAATTAAGAGTCAACAGGTTACTCTATATCATAGATTCAGATGCTGAGACTTGTTTGTATTGCATTACATAAGGGCATACTGAGTAGCCACTTTTACTTTCTGCCCTTTGACTTCTTTCCTATTTTGAAACTGTAACAGATAGAAATAAAAAAAAGTAATCTTGCTTAAAATATTAAAGAAATGTGTCATCTTTAGATTTAACTATTCACAATACAGAAATTCTGACATGGGATACTCAAACAAAGTGTAGCAATGTAAATAATAAATATAACAGTGTTAAATACATATTAAAAAAAAACAAAGACAAATAAAGTTCTTCTAAAAAGTGAAAAGAAAGTAATAAACTGTACATTTTTGGACATAAGTATTGGGACATCTACATATTACACCTTCAGGAGCTTTTCTGAAATCAAAAAAGGCATGAATATGAAGCTGGTCCCCTTTTGCAGTTCCAACAGCAGGTCTGTAACTCTGCAGTTATTGAGTCAGAAGAGCGTTGGAGACCTTTAAGCACTATGCGCTTCAGCACTCACTGACCCTGCTCTGCAACTTTACGTGGTCTGCGAGTGTGCTGTGGTTCCTAAACGCTTCCACCTGTCAATAATACCACCCACAGCTGAGGCTGGAATATCTAGGAGGGCAGACATTTCACCAACTGAGTTTTTGCAGCGGTGCCATCTTATTACAGTATCAGGCTGGAATTCAGGGAGCTCTTTGGAAACACTTCTTCTTTCACCAGTGTTTGATCTTCATCGTTAAAAACAAATTAATACTTAATAGTTACATACAAAGCAAATGTAGAAAGTAGCCTCTTCTCCAGTGTTCCTTCTATCACACATGTTTAGACTCGGATCAAATCAAGTTAGCTAATCCTGTGATAATCAGCCATACCTCACACCAGAGACGTGACATTTACGCGTCTAGTAACGCGCTGATACATTAGCCCAGCCTGCCTTTATTGCCATTGTATGTCACACTACACCAGTTTAGAATCCGTGAACAGCAGAACTGCAGAAGAGAGGGTTTGGGAAAATGCATATCTGTAGGAAGATCATACCGCAATACTCACTTTCCACAGAATGGACAGAACTGCGTCCCTTTTCCTCGGTGATGCGCAGAAAGCAGGTGCAAAGCTTATCACCCACCGGTCAGCAGCACAGGAGTCACTGGTTTATCAGCTCTGGCAGCTATCGTGTCGGTTTCAGCCTCTACATTTAAATCTTTCTGGCATCCCTGCTTCTTCAAAAGATTGTACTGAGGCAAAAAAAGCTATTCTAAAAATGGGAAAATTGGAGGTTCCTTTATAATGCATGCGCAGGTGCAGGAGTGGATAATCCATGGTTCCAAAAACAAGCCTTTTTCTGTACATTAGAGCATAATTTAAAAATACGACCCTGCAGAGGTGCTTCCTTTCTTCTGAATGAACTAATTACTAAACTCACTAACTAATACATAAAAGCCACGTCGTATCGCATAAAAACCCATATGTACCCCCGAAGCATTAAATGTGGTTTGGGTGGTTTGTAAGCTCCACCCACATCAATGACAGATCTGTAATTTTGCGCCAAATAAATAATTAAATCCAGTTTTAAAAACTCACGCGCTCCTGAGCGAGAGCACAGCTGCAGAACCAAGCGCAATGGAGGGAGGAGGGATCGCCACTCCGCTCAGCATCTCTCCCTTTACCTGCTGAGTCGCGCTACAGTCAGGGACCGAAACGTTTGAGAAGGATCATGGCATGGCTTTAAACCGCAACGAGACGTGTCCCAGCCTGCTGGAGACCATCAACACCACCTCTTTTGCAAGTTTGCCTGGGCTGGAGCATGGACACTGCCTCTTCACCTCCATCCTCCCTTCAGAAACAGCAGTCCATTTGCTGGTTTTGATCTTTGTGGCACTAATCGTCTTCTCCCTGCTGGTGAACGTATGCGCTCTGCTTGGCCTCGGCCGCTCCGAGGACCTGTCCTGGGAGCCACGCTTCACCTTGCTCAAGAACCTCATCCTAAGCGACCTCCTTCTCATCCTGAGCCAGGGTCCCACCATCATCACCTGCCTGCTGATGAGGCGCACCTTACCGTACGGCATCTGGTGCCTCATTCAGTACTTTCTCAACACCATGTGCATCTTTTGCACCATCCTCACCATCACCTGCATGGCGCTGGAGCGATACCTGTACGTATGCCAGGCCATCTACTACCTCCACATCCTCACCTCCAAACGTCTCCACCTCATCATTGGGCTTACCTGGCTGCTTTCGCTGACAATATCAACCATCAACGTGCTCCTCATGAGTGCAGGGCACGAGGCTGCATTGGTTGGCCAGTCTACCACGGGGCTCCTGTGCGAGCCGGACACCCTGGAGGTCCACCTGGGCTTCCCCCGTGCCGTGGCCATCTTTCGGAAGGTGAGCGGCTTCACACTGACCATGCTCTGCATCCTTTCCTATTCGTTCTCCTACTTTCGCATATACCAGGAGGCTCGCAACGCAGTGCAGCCCTTCCAGCAGGTGAATCGCAGGGCACGCAACACAGTGCTCTTCTACTGCTCCATGTTCCTGCTGCAGCTGCTCCCCGTGCTCCTGAAGATCGTGACGGATGCTCTGTGGGAGCTGGAGGGCACTGAGACCATGGCCTCCATGCTGATGGACTCTCCAGGATGGACCCCTGCTGGAACTCTGCACATCATGCTGCTGGTTCTTCTGCAGGTGCCTCCATGCATCAACCCGCTGATTTATGGACTTCGCAACCAGGAGGTGAGGCAGTCTCTACCCAGGTTAATCTGGTGGAGGAAGCACCAGGAGGTGGCCATACTCAACTAACAAGAAATGTCCTCTTAATATTGGTGGATGTACTGGTTTGGTCCACTGAAAAACATTAGGGGGTGGTATGCGTGCCATATCTTCATTCAGAAGACACTCATCAACGTACATACTTGATTGCTTACAGGTCACAGCATGATACTGTATAAATGACATTCATCAGGCATAAAACAATGGGTTGCCTTGATGCTTCTATTTTTGCAGCAGATTGTTTAAAACAACAATTTCTAAAGTACTGAAACCTTGAATATGCAAGTTTTAGATGATATTAAATTCCAGCAACTGGTAGTTGCATCTCTGCACATTATGGAGAATGATATCACTGCCAGTCCTTGGAATTAGTTCACTGAATTGTTTGCCTCTGCCATTCTGATTTTTCTTCTACCTTTTGAATGTAGCTTTCTAGGATGGAGAAAGCTTCAAATTGATGTTTCCTTACTTTGGAGTTAACGAGTTTAAACTAAATAACATTACTAATAATGTATGGTGTACTTTATTGCTGTGAAATGTACTGTGGATGTCGTTTGTAGATAATGCACATTAAAACATTTTTTTAAAACAATTAATATCACTTCACTTGGATGGTTCATTGTAGCCTCGTAGATGCTCACCTGGCATTCAACTGACATGCAACTGAACTGAATGTAAATGATCTACTGAATGTAACCCTACACCTAACCCTTACCCTAACCCTAACCTTACCCTTACTCGTTAATGGTTAACTTAGGGTTAGTTTAAAGGTTTTGGTTAGGGTTAGGTGTGTTAGCCCCAACCTTACCCTTTAAGGATTAGGTTAGGGTTAGATTTAAGATTTAGGTTAAGGTGAAGTGCAGGGTTACATTCAATAGACAATTATTTACATTCAGCTTAGGGTTTAGTTGGACTTAACACAAATTCATTTGAATATCAGTTGAATGTCAGGTAAGCATCTACGAAGCGTCTATAATAGACCATCCGTGTAAAGAGAGACCAAGTATTTTTGCAAGAGATGAACAGAATACTTTGTTGTTCATGAGAAATGCAGATTAGTGTGTGTATTCTACTGGCCTTTTTGCAATCTAAAAAAAGTCTGGATTGATATAAGAAAAATATTGTTCAGGTACACTGCAGTAACTTTATTATTTTATTTTATAACTAATTTATTTTAATAGCTAGCATTGTTGTGTTGTGTTTTACCAGTTGAAGCTATTTAATATCTAGTAATGTTCTTGATTGATCTTCAGGTGTGGCTTTGATTGTCTCAGTAATGAATGATGTATGTGTTCTGTAATGTGTGCAAACCTATGTTTTTAATGTATATAATTCCATAAGAAATTATGTAATTATAGACAATTGTTGCTGTTCCACATCCCCCCCTGTGCTACAGAGAGCTAGACAACAGCAATAATAATGCAAAAATAACATACACAAGTGCATTTCCTGAAAAAAACAATTGGACCAATTGTGCAACTGATGTTATTCCCTGGTATCACGAGTGTTTTGTTGGTTAGTTGCTATGGTACATCACATGGTTGTTAGTAGTTGGACATGCTGTTCCAGGTGGTTGCTAAGGTGTTGCTACGAGGTTTTTATGTATGATATCTTGGGTGGTTGCAAGGGTGTTTGCTAGCTGATTGCAGTGGTTGCAGGTGGTTACTAAGGTATCTCAGGTGATTATTAATGTGTTGCTAGGCAGATGCTGTATTGTTTCAGGTGGTTGTTAGAGTGTTGCTAGGCAGTTACTATGGTATTCCATGTGAATGCTAGATTATAACTGGGTGATTCCTATGGGTGTTTGCTAAGGTTGCCAGTAAATCTGACTCTGAGCTGATATAATACATATCACAGTAAGTGACTTCACTTAAACTTTCTGAAGATCGAAACATCATATATTGTAGCAAGAAAAATGATGATTAGCAGATGTTTGACTGTTATGACAGTATTGAATGTAGGAAGGGCACTCAAAATGACATTGGGCCTCATTCACCAATCGTTCTTAATAAGTAATGTCTTAAAAACCAATAACACAGTTTTCACCAAGATTCTGGCATTCACCAGTGTTTTCTAACTTGGGCTGGTTCAATTTACGAGGACAGTAGTATCTATCATTTGAGGAGCCTAGCTGCTAACAATCATTTTTCAAGAACAAATCTAAGAACATTTTAGGAAGAAATGGGTAAATGAGACGTAATCTTTTTATTAACTAATTAAAATAAATATGCATATAGATGAATTTAATTCACTGTGATATGAATAGAAATCTAACTGTAATTATTGCCACCTGCTGAGTGTTACAGCTTTCAACTGTCCAGACTTGACCAGGAATGTTAAATTGTTCTTACTAGATAAACCCTAAGAAGTCTATGATACGGGTATTCTCTTTATCGATGGGTTGTGCTCGATAGTAAGATGCATAGTATGCATTTTAATATACCTGATAATTTTACATGTTTCACATTGTTTGTGACAGAGCGATCATTCATGTGCTGTAATACGGAGAATGTTTCATTGGTTTAATTAAACACTACCTCCCTGGTGTGTGCAGTGTGTGCAGCAATGTGCATTTTCAGTGTATGTCAGCTGACTAGATCTAATCATCTTATTTAGACAGAACAGTTATACAGTCTTGAAATGAAATAAGAAACCCTATTTCACACTATTCTCACTGCGCTACACAGCTGCAGTTCGGGTTGTAGGATCGATCCTTGCTCTGGTCTCTGTCTTGGAGGAGTTTGATGTGTTCTCATGTCTGCATGGGTTTCCTCCAGCTGCTCTGTGTTTTTAGAGCTCCCAGAAATACAAATGGTAGATGAATTGGCCATTTTAGGGGTAAGTGATAAGAGGATGAATGGATAGATGTTTAGATAGGATCTGTGCTACTTTTCTGTGTTTTATGTTGCAGTTCATTAAAATGTAGACCATGACCCTTAAACACACACACACTTAGTAGATCAAGTTATTTCTTAATGAATATCCAATGTTAAATGACTGGATCACTGCTTGGCCTTAAAGCTACATGAGAAGTTGAATGATGTGTTTTTGTGTATCCTTTTTTTTTTTTTTGGATCAAATTTTTAAGATTAATTTTAAAGATTAACTTATTTAAGATCTTCTTCAAAGTTACAGTATTGTTTTGGAGGCCTTTCCACTAAGTAAAAATGTTTAAAACAAAATTTATATGCTAGTTTTAGCTGATTGCAGACTACATAGACCAAATACATTTGACTCATATCTAGCCATAACACCTTAAACATGCATTTACTCACTGTAAGATGCAAGTGATAATAAATATGCTTTAAAATCCCAAATTAAAATTGGCAGTTTTTACCATAAGTTGGTGCTAAATAGTTAATGTAGCTTGGAAGCTTGCAATATAAATTCCAGCTGTGGACTGTAGACTTTTCCATTAAAATCACAGTGGTTCTGGAAGCGAAGTGGGAGTGGGAGTGATGCTGGCCTATAGGTCACGAACCATACAGACTACGACCAGAGAACCACTATGGCACAAACAGTGAGACAAACACTGAGTCAAACCCCGCAGCAGAACAACTGGAGGTGGGACAACAGAGAGTCACACCAACCTCTCTGGTCAAACTCTGAGGCCAAACCAATCAGAATCTTGCTTCAGGGAGGGGCAGGAAAACATAGTCAAGCTCAGAGGCAGAGCCTCCCAAATAGTAACGTCAGCGTGCGTTTAGTGAGAACTGCTGTACATCATTAATCCAGTAAATGTTTTACTAAGAAATAGTTGACTCTGTTCATAAACAGGTTTTTGAGACATGGTATATTTTAAATTAGATTATAGCTTGGACAGAGACTGTCCGTAGAGCTTAGAGTTAGTGTTCTGTAACGTCAGAGATCTGGTGGTGTTTTCACAGTCAGAGAAAGTGGTCATTTCGTCAGTCAGTCAGCGTTCCACTAGAACAGTTACTGATACTTCTCCATTAACAAACTAAACTTCCTGCTTCCTTTCAAATTAACTGCACACAGTGTTGGGTTTGTCAACACAAACCAGTCAACCCTCTTAAAAAACTAATTCTAGATCAGCACTTCCACTCCTGAATAGGTTGTGAATACAGCTTATCTGAAAGTCACATCCATCTGGTCTGAAAGCAGGGCACAACTGCAGAACGACCATATTGCAGGAGTTTAACTTCCCACTTGACAAATTACAAGTTCTAACACTAACAGGGTTACAATCTGTATTTAAAATAAATAAATAAAAAGTCAGGGACTCTCATAATGGCTTAACAGGGAAAACACACAAATCTGTTCTTATGCAAGTTAACTTGTACTTACAGGTTTCACAATTTTTTCAGAGAACACCAAAACCATTGCAGATAATCAGGTCTTTTCCTAGCCACTGACATATCAGAGCACAGCTAAGCACAGGCTCCTTTTAAATGAGCGACCAAGGAGAGAAACTGCAAACACTGCATGGAAATTGAACTGAGTCAAAGGGTATTCTGGTGCACAGTATGGCCACTGCAACTCATACTACCCTTAGTAGCAGTGGTGAGTGGAAGCTTTCTTTGTAACAAGCTCTGGACAAAGGATTTTAGTTAGTCGCACAGAGTCATTCAGAATTACTGCATGCAGGCAGGGAAGTAAGCTTGTTCACTCAAGCTGATCATGCTGTGAATAGACACTAGCACATTTCACTTGAATAATTTTAGGGCATTGGATAATGAAGTTCTAACACTCATATGGTCAAATAATAAAACCCCAAGTAAACCTTATTGAAATATGGAAGTTTCTGTTCACATGTGTCTGATACTACAGAAAATTCTACACAAAGTAGAAAGAGTGGGGTGGGGGGGGGCTTTCAATGAAAGTCAATGTAAAGACTCGCCAAATAACTTAGGATCACTTCCATCAGTCAGTCAATCATGAAAACTACCATATTCAAGTGGTGACGTAGTAAAAGACAGATAAAGCTTTGGTTTCAACATTGTGGTCTTTTGAGTCAAGAAATAATCAAGTGCCCACACGGTTTACATTAAAGTTCCCATATTTATTGATGCATAATTGCAAGCTTTTGACCTCTTAAGTGAGCAACAAGAAAACACTCCAGGACCATGACCAAGACACAAATCCAACTACACCAAAAAGATCTAAAACATCATTCCAAATGATCACATTAGGGGTTGGTTCCCCTCAGACAGGGGAAAAGCCCATCAGAGGAAACCAACTACACTTTCCTTTCAATACAGAGTTTCCATTAAGAACACCACATAGCCCAGGCAAGACAAGGATTAAATCTCTGTAGGATTAGCCTTCAGCTATGTTTCAAATGAGACATAAATAAGTCGCCTCTTAGACAAATACAAAAACATCCACATAAAACTGACAATAATTAGACTTTAACAAAAGACTACGTGTTTGCACGTCTCATACGAGTGAAAGGGGATCGAGGGACGGTCAGTGGACGCGTGCTCTGCTTCAGCACCAGTGGCTTGTACCTTCTCACTGGGTTAGCTCTGAATCTGGAATCCTTTGACCAAAAAAAAAAAAAAGGGGAGGGGGGGGAGAATGAGTAACTCTGAAAGAAGCAGGAATGGTAAATAGATTGAATGAGCAGATTGATAGAGAAGCCATTACCAGGAGGCTTTCCTCCCTCAGCTGATCCAGCCTCATCTCACGGGCGACTCTTTGCAAGGAGTCACGTTGATCAAAGGAGAAGGGCTGCTGTTGCAGACGGTCCACTTGCCTTTAAAATATTTTTTTAAATTAATAATTTAATTTATTAATAAATAAAAAGCACATCTAGTTGTGACATACACACAATTATATATACATAAAATATAATAACTTCAGGATGACCAGAATAACTGAAAGTGAAGCACTTTCAGTCACTTTTTAAAAATGTGACAGGCACACACTAACCTGGATTGAGTAATGAACACTGGGTGTGAAGCACGTGGAGATGAACTGTTGAGCTGACTGGACGGGTGGGCTGGTGAAGATGAGCGAGCAGCGTGTAGCCCACCTACAACCCGACAAACCACCAATGAGAAAGCTGTCCATCCAGCTAAAGCTGCAGTGGTAAAGTGAAGTGCACACAGCTGTGGGATTTACTTGTTTCAGAGTCCCCGTTTCTCGCCATCGGACGGACAGTTGCCACTTGACATGGCCTGGAGCCCCACTGAGTTTTCCATCTGCCAAATTCTTTTGTTTCGGATTTCTGAGGCTCTAACAGGAAAAAAAAGGGGGGGGGGGGAAACTGCCACAACTAAAAAAAGTGAATTCCTGGACATTCGTGAAACAGTTTATGGGACCAACCTGATTCAGTATAACCACTGACATCGCATTCAGCCATACTGCTGAAACATCCCTCGCTGCTTTCAGCACAGGTACGATCGTGTGCTTTTATCGACGCAGGTTTGCCAATCTTGAGCAGCGGGTCTTGACCAGCCAGTCAGAAAGACGCAGCGATCAGGTCGTGAGGATAAAGGTGTTATATCAGCCTCATTCTTCTCCTCTCCTCTAGCTTGACAAAGCCTTAATAAACTCACGTGTGACAGGATTGGCTACAGTTTACACTTAAGCTTCACCATCACCTTTAAATGTGAGAAATTCGGAAACGCAAAGCTAATCCTTTTCAGGTGCGGCCCCTGATTGGGGGCGACGGCGTGCTGTGATTGGTTGGCCTGATGTCGGCGATTGAAGTAAAGGCCCTGCTGTTGGCCTTTGTGTTTTGGACCGGCTACTGTTATCTGGCCTAATGAGCTAATGGTTGCTGTGGTGCAACCGCACCGCACCGCACCGCACCGCACCGCACCGCACCGCACCGCACGATTTAGGGCGCGTCTGTGTGTCTTTGCTATCGTAACGCCGGGCATGTACTAAGTCTCTTAATTATTCATAGGTGTGTTTTGGGCGTAACGTGCAATGATCACTTGCCATTCCCTTTAAGAGCCAGGTGCGGTCTGACTTCAATGGCGTATCGCATCACGTGGTCTGGGAAGGCTTGCTAGCGCCTCGCCTCTAGAAAAATGTAGCTATATTTAGTATTCGGTTTATTATTCTTATAAAAGTTTGCATAGCTGCCAACTGGCACGCGCTAAAGATTTGTGCACAGGGACATCTGCGTGTCCATGTGTGCGCAACAAGCGTCTGCCTAGGTTGTTTGCGGTCAGTGGCGCACTTCTGTCTGGCAATACGCCAAAAAATTTCCTGAACACACCTCGTTTCGAGACCACCACGACATTTACATTTATGGCATTTAGCTGACGCTCTTATCCAGAGCAACTTACAAGGTTACTGGTATTACAGAGGTGGGCCAATGTAGTGTTAGGAGTCTTGCCCAAGGACTCTTATTGGTGTAGCGCAGCACAGTCACCCAGACTGGGAATCAAACCCCAGTCTCCCACGTGGTGTGGTAGCTCACTGGCAGGTAGTGGTGTTATCTGTTGCGCCACACCAACCAACGACCATCGCCGTAGATTGATTATATATATTTTTATTTTTTTTTACCTAGAACACCTACATCTAGATTCAGCCACACTTTGGGTAAACCTGAAAGACCATTTAGACCACTTTTTTTATTAACCCAGCCAATCTTAAGTGATCTTGGTTACCTCTTGTTTCCTAAACACTGAAAAGCCACAAGCAAAATCCAGTTAAATATCAGACTCCTTGTACAGAAGAAAAGATTGGACCATCTGAAAACTGTGATCCCGCAATCTGACCCATATATTGCTTATGATCATGTTTAAGGTCTTTATGTTTTATTTAATCTGTGTTCACACAAAACACAATAGTGTCATTTTGTGCCGCAGCAGTGAGAGGAAGGGTTTTAGAGGAGCTGTTTTTTTGTGTTCTTCTCAGGTGAACGGAATGGGGAAGTAAACGTCCAAACCGTGTAAACAGTATCATCACACTGGATGTTTACTGAAGGGGAAATCATTTGTACACATTCGAGCCATAGAGACTGACCAGGTACAGACGCAAAAACCACAGGTAAGACATGTTGATTCAAACAAAGATACTATTCTACTTAATTCAGTTCAACTTTATTGTCATTATACTAATGCAGGCTTGTACAGCACAATGAAACACTGTTAGGCTAAGTCTCTGGTGCAGAATAGGTAGAGCATACAATAGTGCAAGAACAAAACACAAGTCATGAGAAGTACAAAGACAATGAATACAGTAAAAACAAAAATATACAAATATGTGCATGTGCAAATGCTTGTATAAGGTTGTATACTAACAGGAAATGGAATAAATATGTACAGCGGCGATGTTCTCGGCTTGTAAATGAAGAGTAAAACAGGGAGTTCAGGAGTGTATGCTGAGGTAGAACAGCCTGGTTTTGTCATCTGCCTCTTGTGCCTAAACAGAGTGTAGAGTAGCAGTAAGTTCAGGTAGGTACTATTCAGCTAGCAAGTACAGGTGACTGTTCTAAAGGATGATGTAGAGAGTAACTGCCAGTAGTATGAAAGCGGTTTAAATTTAAGTGAAACAAGACAATACAGTGAAGAATGTAATGTTAGTCATGGATGAATGAATCAAGTTGTTTCAACATGTGCAGTAAAACAGCTTCTCTTTTCTGATCCTTCTCTGAAATCTGCCCTGTCAACACCACAGTTCTCCAGAGTACAAAAGTGCTTTGCTATTTATCCAGGAAAAACCTCAGCTTGTTTGAATAGGCTAAAAATTCAAAAATACTTCTATGCTTAGACACTACTACACACAAGTCAATAAGGAGACCATAATACTCTACACTTCACATGAATGTTACACTTACAGTGTAAGACTTTTACCTAGCTTTACACGGGTCCAGACTGATCGTTTGGAAGTTATGTTATCAAAATGTGGCTGCATTCAGCGTTTGACACGAGGAAACATTTTTTGACAGGACTTAAGTTCTAATCCAAACCTGGCACATTGTTTGGGAGATGTGGCAAAACTGGTTTGGTGAACCTCTGTTGCCTCCTTCTGTCTTGTTTATTCTAGCAGCGAGGAATGGAACGGCAAAGATTTAAAGAGGTCTAGTGTACCTGGTGGAGAAATAATAAAACTTGTTAGATACACAATGAGTCTGTTTCCCAGACAAGGATTTAGCCTAGACTTGGACTGCAGAGCATTCTGAATGGGGATTCCCCTTTGAACGTAAAATTTAATCTAGGTCCAGGCTAAATCCCTTCCCGGGACACCAGCCATATATGTTTAAATGTTTTTGGACACCCCTTCTAATGAGTGCATTCAGCAGCTGTGGAGCAGTGGAACTGTGTTTCACTGGAAAGATGATGGTGCTCCATCCAATACTTTTGGGATGAGTTATGAGTTTGGGATGAGGTAGGATGGTGAGCATCCATATTATCTGTATATCTTTTATGTAATCACTTTCCTTTAACTGTAAATTAATTAAAATAAGACCAAGTATTAAGACTGAGACCAAGTACCACGGTCGCGACAAACTGTATTGTTACTTTCAGGATAAAAGCAAGATAAAAGCTGTTAAAAACATTGATGTTGGCCACTGGGGAAAAACATACTCTTTTAATGTTTATCGTCTTTTAATCTTTTAATGTTTGGCACATAAGATCACATAAGAACAAGTCTTAAATGCCAACAAAGCTATTTATATATGTAATTTTATTATATTTATATTATATATACATATATTATATTTATAGTATATATAGTATATAAATATAGTATATTTTATATATTTATTATAACTTATTGAAATATATTTGATGCATTAAAATTAGTGCCGTGATATAGGCCTTTGGTACACAGTAAATTAGCTTGTGTTAAATCAACACTGTAAGTGTTCATTTTTAACACTAATAGTGTTGATTTAACACTGGCAAATTTACTGTGTAGGTAGTGGGAAATGGATGATTTCAAATTATATTTAGTTATTTGCAATATAATAGTTAATATTGTTGGATTGATACAATTAACATGAGAACTTTGTCGATATTTGTTGGTGGAAACCCTCTACATTTCTGATGATTTCATTTTTATTCCTGCTAGTATGCAGATGCATTGGGAGAGATACCACCGGAAAGTATCCATATCTAAAGACATTCCTGAGCATTTGTACTGCTCTGACAACAGTCTAGTGTTTATGTGCAAGTTATCCATTAAAGAAGGCGTCAGAGTTGCAGAGGACCATGAAGTTGTACAAGTCAATCTTCCAGCTCAGTGCACTGTCCACCAGCTCCGCCTGCAGCTCTGTAAGGTTGTACAGGAGACCAGCAAGCTTCCAGATCCATTTGGGCTCCTGGATCCTGAGAAATACACTCTGCTGTACACAAAAGGTGAAGATGAGTTTGAAATTTATGATGACTGTCAAGTGCTGCAAACACTGGATGCACCCTGGTTCCAGGATGCTAAAGGACATCAGTCAGTCTGGATCACAGTCTTGGCAAGGCAGGAAAACTCAGAGGAGAAGATGTGCTACCAGAGGCTTCTGGATGATCTAATTGGATTTGATTTAGACAGTGCAGCAACTAGTCGTTTAAGTGAGCTGAGTTTTGCCCGTAGAAAGTTTGTCACACCACGCAAGGAAGAACTAAGAAGGCGTGATCATGTGGCATATGCCACAGAGCCCTGGACAACTTCTGCACCAGTATCAAAAGACCAGCAAGATCAACTCAAGCGCAAGCTACCAATAACTCTGCATTATGGTAACACAAGCGTTCCCATTAAGGCTGATTTGCATAATACCCCTGGTGATCTTCTCAAGGCTGTTTGGGAATCAATGCCTTCAAGTGGCCAGTCCTTTAAGAAATGGACAGGCGGCCATGTTCTCAAAGTCTGTGGAAGAGAGGAGTATTTGTCTGGAGATTTCCAACTCTCAGACTTACTCTGGGTCAGACACTGTCTTAAGAATGTGCTGGAGCTTCATCTTGCAGTGGTTGCTGTATCGTCACTTCCAGATGATACCGTGAGAAAGGAAAACTGGCCTCAGGTTGACAGTCTCACAGGTCTCTCTAGTTCCCATGAAGAAATATCACTGGTGGGCAAGGAAATTGAAGAGATTGTAATGATTTCACTTTGGGACTGTGAGAGGAACTTTAGGGTGAAGCTCCTAGGATTTGACATCCCTGAAATGCCAGGCAAAATCCCAGAACTTGTCCATGTAGAGGCCACAATTATTTATGGCAGCAAGGTAATATCTTCAGTTTGTTCTTCATCAAAGGACTTTGCAGAAGAGGTTCTGTGGAACACCTGGCTGGAATTTGATATGCCTCTTAAGGTTATACCTCGTGGAGCTAAACTAGGCTTCACAATTAATTCCAGCATGGTTGGTACCCTCTCTAGGAAATCCAAGTCCCCTACCAGTGGATCCAAAGTTCCAGACTTCAAGAAAGCAAAAGGGAAAGTGTTATATTTTGTAAACCTTCAGCTGATTGACCACAGGTCTCTTCTAAGCCAGGGCCTACACACATTGCATATGTGGTCTTTCCCAGAACAGGAAGAAGAAGCATTCACCTATGAGGCAGACAAACTCTCTACTGCCACAAACCCTGACGTGGACAAATCCATGGCAATCACGTTCCTGCTTGATCGCTACAGCTTTCCTGTTGTTCTCCCTCATAGCAGAAGGTCTTCTGATGTCATGGCTCCTCCTAGTGCAGCATCTTCTTCATTAGGTCTCAGCTTGCCTCTTCCTATGACTGAATCCTGCCCGTCCTCTCCAGCAACACCTACAGTTAAAGACCGTCTAAGCAGGTTCAGGCAGGAGAGTGTTCGATATGCTTCAAATCTCCCACAGTTTCTTCGCACTGTAGACTGGTTGCAGCCTAGTGCTGTTCAGGACGTTCACTGGCTACTGGGGCACTGGAAGCCTCAAGACTTGGAATTGCCAGTTGCTTTAGAGCTGCTGAGTGTTGACTACATTGATGAGAAAGTCAGGAGGTTGGCTGTCCAGAGGCTGGAAATGATGTCTAATGAGGAGGTCCTGAGGTATCTGCTACAGCTGGTCCAGGTAAAAAGGCATTAGTAGTAGAGTCTCCTGATTAATTAGTGGCCATCCGAGTTAAGATTTCTCATTCAACTAGGATGGCCCCCAGTAGGCTACATCTGACATGATGATTCGTAATGTTCTTTACTGTATATTACCCAGTGCCTGTTTTACATATTCTTCATTTACATTTATTTTATGAGCACTGTCATGCTGTGTCCCATCTTCTTTCCTATAGACCTTGAAGGTAGAGCCCTACCATGACAGCTTCCTGGCAGGTTTCCTAATCCAACGGGCACTCAGGGTAAACCAGTCTTAATTTAGTCACTCTGGGCAACTGGGCACTGATTTAGTCGTTTTCTTCATATTGTCAGACTTGCTGTGTGGCATATTTTAACTTTTACAATCTGTTCGGCAGAGCAAGCGTGTAGGACATTTCTTTTTCTGGTACTTGCGGAGTGAGGTGGCAGGTTGCCCATTTTTCCGTCAGAGGATGGCAGTCATATTGGAAGCTTATCTTCTCGGCTGTGGCGAGACCATGCTCTCAAGCTTTCAGTGCCAAGTTCAAGTTGTCAAGATCCTGCATGATGTTGCCATCAAGGTGAAAATGTTGTATCCAGAGAAATCTTCTCTTTCACCATTAGGTAATAAGGACAGTTTCTTTCAAACTTCCAAATGACAGAAGAACAGAAAAACAATTATATTGTGCTCAATAATAAACTAATGTATTATTTGTTCCACATCAGCTGCACTGAAACTGCAGGAATTGTTGCTGGAGCATAGCTTTCCTCCTGATTTCCAGGTGCCGTTTGATCCCCGGGTCAGAGCGGGCACCATCCTTGTGAGTTTTGTTTATTTGTGTTTTTTGTAAGATATATTTTAGACTATATTGCAGTGGAGGGAGATATAGGCTGTGGTGTGCGTATTCTGTTGGTATAGTGTTATCGAAGTTGTAAGTGATCTGGCAAAGTCCTGTAAAGTGAGCTTGGAGGGAAGTGGGTCTGGGACCAGACTTCACTGTTGAGCCATTCAGAGGTGTCGTGGGCTTAATTCAAAACACTGACAAAGGGAGGTGCCTACCTGGTGAGCTCTGTGAAGAGGTTGCAATGTAGTGGGTGATTGGCATTTGAGTGAGTGGAAGATTATGTGTAAACTTAACTGGTAGGTATAGGATCTTGTCAGTCCCAGAGAAAGTGTTGCTGATCGGATCATAATTGTGTTAGGTGTATGGTTCTGTTATTTTTGCAGTAATTCAATGCAGAAGCTAATTGTTTAACGATAGGAAGTGTTGCTGATCAGATCATAAATGACCACAGCAACATAAGAAGTGAGGTGTTTACCTGATAGAGCTTGAGATGTAGATTGATGATTAGAGTATGGGGAAAGAGATGTGTCCAATGTGTAACCCCTGTGCAGGATTTTGTCATCTTACTGAAATATTTCACTAGTCAAAACCTTTGCCACAATTCTGAAAAGTGTTCATTTAAGAAAAGTCTTGATTTTCAGTACAGCCCCAGTACATTTTATGCTTTTAATCAGATCTAAACCACACTCTTTAACAGCTGAAGGAATGTAAAGTGATGGCCTCTAAGAAGAAGCCACTCTGGCTTGAGTTCTCGTGTGTGGAGTCAGAGGCACCAGCTGGTCCTCCAATAGGTATTATCTTCAAACAGGGCGATGACCTCAGGCAGGACATGCTCGTCATCCAGGTAATTGTTATTCCGATATTTTTTTACATAAGTTGTGAGGGCCTCCATGAATCGCAGTTTGCCAGATGCCCTTTCTTGGAGCACTTTTGGTGGGTACTGACCACTGTATACCAAAAAACCCCCACAATACCAGCCTGATGTTTTGGAGATGCTATAACCCAGTCGTCTAGCCATCACAATTTGGTCCTTGTCAAAGTGTCTCAGATTCATATGCTTGCCCCTTTGTCCTTCTTCAACAATCACCTTGAAGAACGGTCAGTTGCCACTGTAAATGAAGATAATCATTGTTTTTCACATCACATTTCAGTGGTACTACTGTTAAGGCTGATTGGTGTATGTGCCAAGTTAGTTTAGTATAGCTCCATAATGTAGAAATTGTCTATTTAGGTACAACATCTGACATGTAATGCTTCTATGATTTATAGATTGAGAAGAAGTAAATAAAAATGAAAAGATTTAGAAAAGTAGTTTGATTTCTTTAGAAATTCTGATTGTATTGCACCTAGGCACCTATTCAATCTGACACCCTTCAGTAAAACAGCCTTGCTGAAGAGTGTGATATTCTTATTTTCAGGCTTTACGTATATTCAGATTTGTTACTTTATATTTAGTTTAATACAGATGTGTATTACCATTTATATATATATATATATATATATATATATATATATATATATATATATATATATATATATATATATATATATATATAAATTTAATTGTATATATAATTTATAATGTTTATTACCTTATTAGCTTGTTGCATAAGAGTAACAACTATACATGGTTTATATTGCATTTTAGACGCTAATGGTGATGGACTCAATTTGGCAGGAAAATTGCTTGGATCTTAACCTTGTGCCCTATGGCTGCATATCTACGGGATATAATATAGGTAACTGGACAAACATAAGTCTCTTGATTGAGCACAAGTATTAAATAGCCATTTCCTACAGGTTCTAGTCTTACATATTTTTCATTTAGAATATTTCTGTGATAATTCATATTTACATGAACATTTTTCATTTAGAATTATTCATGATGTTTTTTGTTACTGTACTTTATATCTAATAGACATAATAGATGTTCTGAGTGACTGCTTTTCGTAACTGAAATGATATTGACCCTGTAGACTCTGTAGAAACTGAAGAACTCACTCAAGCACAATAACAGTTTTTTTTTGTAATGCAGGTATGATTGAAATTGTGAGAGATGCGGTTACCATTGCTGCTATTCAGAGAAATCAAGGAGGGACGACAGGGGCATTCAAAAATAATGCTCTTTATGAGTGGCTCAGAGAGAAATGTCCCCTGCTAGAGAAGGTATGACAATAGATGATACATTGAATAGACATGATTTAAATGAATGCCTCCACTTCCAAATGAACAAAACATGAGCACAGTTATTGCCGAATGTATGTCAATTGAAGGCCAAATCTTTGGAAAGGACTTGAATATACATTTTTATTGTATTCACTGAATACACATATGCATTATTGACTTGTGTGCTATTCTTCTGTGTGAGGTTAATCATTCATTCCTCAAATCCCTTCCTTAAAGTGCAGCATCTTTATTTTCAACTGTAAGCAATAATCAGTGCTGTTTCAAGCCCAGCAGACTTTCCACCTCTCACTTTCTCTCTCTGTCTCTCTCACTCTCCTTGATGCCACAGCAATACCAAGCCATGGAGAAGTTTGTCAACTCATGTGCTGCTTACTGTGTGGCTACATATGTGTTGGGCATTGGTGACCGCCACAATGACAACATCATGATAACAAACCAAGGTAAGAGTAAAATGGGATGAGGTGAGTTTGTTTAAAATGCATCAGTTTGTTTCAATAAATGTACTTTCACAAGTTCAAGCAAGTAACAAGTTTGATAAATGTCTACTGTTAAGAACAGATGTAGCTTTAACAGTACTTTAAACTGACCTCATACTGTGCAAAATGAGATCTGGCATAGTTGAATGAGAGGCCTGCTGTAAAAGCGCGAGTTAAAGAGTTAACGTTGATTATGCTGTATTAAAGCAATTGAACACAATAGGGAATGTGTTACACGGCCATTAGTGTTTCAGTGCATGTATCCAACAGGTTGGAAATGAAATAAAACAAGAAATAAAGAAATAAAACTCCAAACTCGGCACCATTATGTTTTTATGTTGACAGTTTCTTCCACCAAATTATAATTTCTCAACAGGTAGCTGGCTGCCGCACCGCATTACGAATTGCACTTACTGTACAGCCATCGTATAGCCTCTGTTTCAATAAATGTGCTCTCACAAGTTCAAGTTGTTTGATAAATGTCTGCTGTTAAGAACAGACGTAGCCTCAGCACCTCTAAGTACTGTACTTTAAGCTGCACTCAGAAATGACTCTTGCTGTGTTAAATAAGACCATGCAGTGCTAAACATGACATAAGCGCAGCTCTATAGGTCAGGGTTGATTATACTGAAGTGTCGGTGTAAAGGAACATCCAACCAAAGACATCCATCTTGGGGGGAAAACAAAGAGATCTTTATGTGAAGCCAGGCATAATGCCTTATCTGCAGGCCTGGATTAGCTCATGGGTTTGAAAAATTAAAAAAACGTAAAAGATAATTGTGTTAATTGACAGTAAATAAAGCAATATGATTGGTACAACTGGGTAGTAAAGTGCTTGTTGACTGAAGGTGATTGTCAACATAAACGGAAGCAAAGAGAAATAGGAGTGGAGGCAGTAACTGAGTGGAAGCACAGTTTCTAACAGTAATTGAAAACTGTGTGTTCACAGGTTTTTCTCACTGTTTTTTTTTTTTTGTGTGTGTGTGTGTGTGTGTGTGTGTGTGTATTTATTGTTGAATAGCATTCGTTTTTTATCTGGATCATTCCAGATTTAGTTCTGCCGTCGCAGCTCCTGAGTGAAAAGCTTAAACTGGGACAGTGACAGGTTCAGAATTCTGACCAAACCAGCTGTGGGTAAAATGAAATCATAAAGATGTCCATTTTCTGTTTATGCACAAAGTAAATTAGAAGTTGAAACTTTAACAGGTTGCTACTTTGCTCAGCATTAATCATCAGTAGAGTGATACAGTGGAAAAACTGGGTTGTCACAAATAACAGCAGTAGTAGAGGGCCAATCAAATTGTGTGGCTAGGGCTATCTGTAGTTGGCTGCTCATGCATACAGAGTCATATTTGAAAGAATGGACCAGTAAGACAAATTCTTTTGTAATTGCTAAATGCTAAATTTGGTTTAAGATCAAAAGATAAACATAAGATGACAGACCAGACATTCAGCTTTTATTTCCTCATATTTACATCAAGATGTGTTCAACAACCCGTTCATTTTCCAGCAGAGTGAAATTACTGGAAGATTTAGATAGTAGATGTTACATAGTTAGATGGAACGTCAATGAATAGCTTGAATGTCTTCTCTTAGTATGAGCCCTGTTTTTTTTTTTACTGTGGAGAATGCATGTGTTGCTAAAGAAGGATAAACCTACAACAAGACTTGAGAGTCTGGGGGGGGGGGCAAATTTGTTTGTAGTTGAGTAGTTTGTAAGGGTCATAGACTCCGATGTTTTGCTTCAGAACTTTCTACATTATTCCACGGAAACTGACTGTACACCAGAAAGTGGAATGAGGTTACATAGAATTGAGATTTTGAGTTTGTGTTTTTTGGTCTGAGTATGTCTGCACCACGCCTCTGAAATCTCCACCCTGCAGAGCATTTCAAAGAACCTCAGTGACCTAAAATGCTGTGTTCTTGTGGGCAGGAGGTCTTGAGTGGTCGTGTTTGAAGCTCAGCGCTACGTGCAGTTTAAAAAGAGTGAAGATTGTTTCCAGAGCAAGAAGGTCTGCATCCACTTAAAAGTGGTGGGGCATTGCCCCAGTACTTTTAAAAGTGTTGAGTCAAAAGCCTACTCATCCACATGGTCCCATCTATCAGTGCCACTGCTCAAGCAAAACCAACACAGAAATTTGGAATGTCCTTAAAAAGCAAGAAACTACTGGTGTACTAACAACTGCACATCGAACAGGCTGGTCAAGGACAACAGCAGTTGATGATGGACATATAGTGAGAGCTAAGAAGACAAAAACAATAATCAGTAGTCAGTAACAACTTCCACAGGGTAGAGGTGAAGGTATCACAGGTCCACAGTTCTAAGAAAACTTCACGAGCAGAAATATAGAGCCCCTACCACATCATCCAAACCACTCAGCAGTAAAATTGGGATGGCCAGATAAGAACTGGCAAGGAAAATACACAGCTTAGCCACAAAAGTTCTGGAACAGAGTTTTATGGACTGAGGAGACCAAGATTGACCTCTACCAAAGTGAAAATAATTGCTAGTTGAAAATGGAAATGTTCCTTTAGCATTACTTCAGTTGCCCTGAGTTAACTCTGTTCTTCTTCTTTTTTCTTTTTTTTTTGTCCAAAGGGAATCTGTTTCATATTGATTTTGGACACATCCTGGGAAACACCAAGAGTTTTTTGGGTGTGAGTAGAGAGAGAGTTCCCTTTGTCCTCACTCCAGACTTCCTGTATGTCATGGGCAGAGTGAAGGGGGAGTCAAGCCTCTATTTCCGGAGGTTTAAGGTAAGTGTTTCTCTGAAATCTTTTCCAAAAGCTTCAGGCAGAGTGGTGTACCCACTGTTGAAACACTGAATCTTATATAAATATATATCCAATATATATAACCATATATTGGACATATGCGAACTGAAAGGCTATGTGGTTAATACTAGAAAGCAACCTGTATTGGAAGCAACCCTTCATAGTCATTTAAAGAAGATCAAGTTAACAAACCTGCATTTTCCAGGTCACATAGGTACTGTTACTTGTCACCTTTTCACATTTTCTGCTCATTTCTACATCAGAGTGAGCAAGAATCCCACTGCCCACTTGAGAAAAGCATTTTTTTTTCAATTAACTGACAGTTACCAGGATACTGCCACAGCATCTAAATATGTTTAGTATAGTTTTATGTATGTTGAGTATGTGGTGTATGTGGCAGTGTAATGAATCCAAAGGCTGAGATGCAAACAAAGTCATTAAGGGTGATTTTATGTGCAATAGTGCATAGTAGAGAAACATGCTACGTTTCTTCTTGGACTGGTTTGCCTAACAATACCTTGCATGCATCTCTCCACCCATTTTCTAACAATCGGTAAATAATGAACATAATTTATATCAATTAATATAGTAAGACATTTAAAGACAGATTTACATTAGCAAGATAAACAATATCAAGAAAAACGCACACACACGTTCCCCAGCATCCAGGAGAAAACTCCTCAGACCAAGGCATAAAAAGGCAAGTACGGGAGGCCGCCAAGCTGTGGAAAGATCCGAGACTCAAAGTAGAGGGATTTCAGCAGCAGGCCTGTGAAACACCCAAGCAGAGATGTAGAGTCACATTGACGGCCGGTCTAGCTGCAGCGTAAAAATTTCAGTGCCATGTCAAGAAGTGCCTTTCAGCCAACTGGAAAATTTTATATCAAACATCTTCTCAGAACTGTTGTAAAACAGTGTCTAATGCATCGGGAAGTGTTTTCATAACCAATTCATGTTACAACTTTACGAGATGTGGCAGGGACATTTAGGGAGATGTGTTTAGGGACATTAAACTCCTCAGATATCTGGTTCCATTCGCCACCGCTGTGAACAGTTTTCACCAAGATTCTCTATTACATTGAATTTCACTCCAAGCCACTCTTATTGACTTTGTTTACTGCTAATCCGGCAGGATTTTTCATGATTTCTTTGGGGGTTTTTTATATATAAGAAATGGGATTTCCCTTTAAGCTACCATACCTTGGTTTCACTTTGTTCTTTTCCTTCACCTGCAGGACATTTGCATCCAGGCCTACTTGTCCCTGCGCTGCCAGTCCCGCCTGCTGCTCACACTCTTCTCCCTCATGCTGCTGACGGGTATCCCTGAGCTAAGCGCGGCTCAGGACCTACGCTACCTGCGGAATGCACTCCAGGAGGAGCAGAACGAGGAGGAGGCGCGCCAGCACTTCCTGCAGCAGATCGACCACTGTGAGGAGAAGGGCTGGACCGTCCAGGCTAACTGGTGGTTCCATTTAATGGTTGGAATTAAGTGAAGCAGATAAGAAATTTGACTTTAAACTGTGCCTGTTGAACCTTTGAAACCTACAGTCTGCATTGGGGTTAGTGCTATGTTCAGCTTGAACAAGACCAGCATAGGATGCCATGAATGAAAGATGTGGCAGAGTGAAGTTGTAATGAATTATTTGGCTAATGGTCTGATCTGAATAAAATTATATGATTGACACATTTATGCATCATGTTTTCCGATCCTAGGTCACACAGGTGGCTTTAACACCTCTAAACTTCAGTATGATTGTCTTTTTAGTCACATAAGCTGCACTAAAGCAGCATTATGCAAGGATTGGCATGGGGGCTCCCTCTACATTCGGGAAGTGTAATAAGCGCTTTGAGCCACCATTATAGGACATGCTTTAACAGTGTATTTCCGGCCTTGCTGAGAGACACATGACCATTACTGATTAATATTAAATGATTTTACATGTATTAGTCACACTGGTTGTGCAATGTTACGTAATTTCCGTGAGCGTCATCTTGCCCATTTCAACAAGTTACATTGTGCAATAGCAATGTGCGCTATTTTCTGTATTACAGGTCAGTGGAAAATCAACATGATTTATAAGCTGTTATTTTAACAGGAAAATGTCATATATATTTACTATAACGTGAGTAACATGACTTTTGCCCAGATGTGCTTAATTGGTGGCCATTCTCCAATAAAGATGGGTAGAGGGTGATATAGGCTACAGTCAATAACTGTAAATGACAGTGATGCATTTTGAACTCCTAGTAGGTCTAAAAGGTAGAGCATGTTTGTCAGTTCCTAACTGTGTTGCCAATCAAAACTTAACACTGAAATTAGACCAGTACTAGAATACTCCATACACACACACACACACACACAATTCTCCACTACTGGATTAATGTAGACCTGAAAGGTAGAGTAGTGCTTTCCTTACAAAGACTGAGTGGTAGTCATTTCAGCTAAGGTCCCGTTTGGTATCAGTTTTCTTACATTGGTCCTCAGGTCAAAAGTGCAAGAACCTCAGTCATAGAGCATCTGGCAGTGTTGTTGTAATAAGACTTTTATGCGCATAGAGGGCACTGTAGCTCATGCTCACTATCCGCATGCGCATGAGGAGATATAGATGCAATGACTTGACAATGACAGTGGTAATTTTATAATGGTTAGTATTTTTGAGGCATGCCACTCACCAGTCTGCATGGGCCTGTGTTGGCTTGATGTCTGATGTTATGTGCTTGTCAGTGTGTATGTGCTCATGCCATGGATGTGCCTGAGGCAGAATCTGGTCAAGCTCATGTGTGAAGAAAATAGTGAAATATTGATAATTTAGTGACTGTCAGCAAAGCATATCAATATATAACTATTACTTGCTTATTTTGTTTGTCCTTGAAACACAGACAATATAAACCTTACTATTTCATGATAAACTGCCAGATTCAACCAAATGCTTAATGTTCTGTCCCGAGCAAGTAGACATTCAGCAATAAGAGGAATACTTCACACATAGGCAAAACAAAAAACACAAGTCAGCATTAAAAGGGCTTGGCTGCAGAGCACCCACAGCCTCGCAATAAACCCACACCAGGCTCAAAACAGTGGGCTGCTGTTGCTGTTAGCGTGGAGGCAGCAGTGAGGAAGAGGAGGGGTATTATGGAGTGTTTTTGGGGGGTGCAGGGGTGTTGTCAGTAGTAGGTGAGGGGGGGACATGGGGTGGGGGGCTGTCAGAGCTGTCTGAGAGGCTGCAGTCACACAGACGAGCCTGCATGCAAGCTTCTTGCCCACTCCATCTACACCCATCTTCCTTCATTCCACTCATTTTATGTCTTTTCTTTCATTCATCCAGTTCTTTATGTTCCTGTCTGTTCGTTTGCAGCACGATTTTTCTCTCCTTTGTCCGTTTCCTTTAGATTTTTCCTTCCTCCATCCACGCTTCCACCTCTATGTCTGTCTGTCTGGCTGTCTGGCTGGATGGCTGTCTCTCTCTCAAGCTTAGACTCGAACACACACACAGACACACATACACGCTGGCTCAACTGATGTGGTGAGCACATGGTCAGACCACACACTGACTCCATTGCTATTTTTGTGGAACAGTGTAATTCTCACTCAGAGAAGAATTTAGATGCTAACATCGCACTCTATTAAGAGGTAAGTCTATGAGTTTTGAGTCTCGATGAGTCTCTTTTTATTTTTAATTTTTTTTGAGCAATGCCCGCATGCCAGTCTAGCATGGCACCATTCACTGCACCAGCCACAACAGCCACAGGGCATGGAAATAAGTGGATTGAACAGGCTATCAACAAAATGAATGTATTATGGTATAAATGGATAGCTACACAGACGGAGGTGGGTAGGTGGATAGACAGAGAGACAGACATAAAGATAGACAGGTAGATGTAGAGATTTGTCTTTGGCTACACCTGATAAACCTGCTAAACTTATTAAAAAATGTTAACATAAGGTTAACATAGTGCAGCAAATAAATGGTTATCTGTCCACTTTCAACTGATGGTTCTTCAACCTCTGATTGAGCTTTTTTTTTTGTAAGTTTTAAGAACCTCCAAAATAAAGGTTCTATATTATCCAAAGGTTCCACTTGGAACCCTACGTTCCAGCCAAAAACCATCTATAAACCTGCCTTTATAGACTGTGAGTATGTAAAAAAAGATGCCAGGTTCAGGCAAGGACACTTACAGAAGAAGGGTTTACAAATGCTGATCTAGAGAGCTACTAAGTGCTCTCCAGAGTGAAAGACTGCACCAGCATAACTTATCTTTACCATTCCTCCAAACCTTGCATCTACCAAACTCCAGGAGAAGGAAAGAAAAAACCTTTAAAACCCTCAATGGAGGTCAATGTAAAAATATTTTATTCCAATTCATCCTTAGCATTTCTATTGGTCCACTTATCCTGAAATGTGGACACAACATAAAGAACAGCTGCCACTGATTGATTCACATTATGTCAAAAAGTGAAAAACAACAAGACATGCACGGCATCAATGATATTATTTTGGCTGACTGAGCTGAAAGCTGCAATAGCAACAGTGGAAGTCCTTTCTTTAAATGTGCTGGATCTTCATTAAGGTGCATTGGGATTAGCTCAGGTCACTGCATCTGCAGCCAGTTTGATACAGGTGAGAGTTTGTACTGGTGTAGTGGTGTGAAATGGTGGAGCACCTATTTCCTTTCACAACGAAACCGAGTAAGGTCTAACAAGAGCACAGTATCACACTCTTCTTTTCCTTGGGTGCTTTTAATGCAGACACACCCTCCAGAAACTCCACCACCATTAAGCCAACACATCTCCTTCCAAAGTTCTAATGAGAGTTAGTGTTAAATAAATTTACGCCACCATTCTGGTAAACAGACTGTCCATCTGTCTGTCTGTCTGTCTCTCTGTCTGCCTATTAATTTCATGCTAATAAATAAATGTATAAAATGTAACAACAATGAATGCCCATATATTTTCCATTTCTAATTAAACAATACCTTTAATTAAATTTTATGAGCATGTACACATGCAAAAGTATTCAATCTGCAAGCGGCATTTGTAAATTCTAGCCTGGGTGCACATGGTAGGCAGAGCAAAACAGCGATGGTTCTAGCAAGAGTTTTGACCTAATTCGTGTCTGACTGACATCGCTCACTGCCCTTTAAGCGTGTGTGTGTCTGTGTGTATGTGCACTGTGTGTGGTGCAAAAAGGGCTTTATTACCAAAATTTGTATTCTTTTTTTAAAAGAGCAACCAGCTCATACCTGACCATATCCATCAACTTTCAAGTAAAATCCTACCCTCAATTTAGATTAATGTGGAAAATGTTTGGGCACTTGACGCATTTGATTGTTTTTAACCATAAAACACAATATTTCCCAACATTCCTTGTGCACATTCTGTCCTTTATAACATAAAAAAGATCATTGTCTGGGCACCTTACAGAGCCTTAGCATCTTTTTCCAAACCTCATCAGGCCTCTTCAGATGCTTTATAGCACACTTCAAAAGTTGAGCAGGTGATGTTTCCTTCTTATGACTCTTTCATTAGTAGTATATGTAATTATGTGTAAGCAGTCCTTCATATTGGATCAGTGCACAGCTCTCTTGAATCAGATTGACTGCAGGGGCTTGTCAGTTGTACAGCGCTCTTACGAGCATTCAGAGTTTCCTTGGTCTTCCAGATCTCATCGTGAACTTCACAGTTCCCCTGAACAGCTATGTCTGCTATTTCCAACCCCTATTTCCAATTTCTAAAGCCCACACTGCAGAAATTGGAAGCTAAACACTTTTGATCTTCTTCCCCTGCATTGAGAGCATCAAATACTGTCATTTTCAGATCTTCAGACAGTTGGCCATGTTTGATGAGTGTTAGCAGGTTTAAAGAGTGAGATCATTTTTGAATCTTGAAAATTTTTAAAGATTGAGCTGACAGTTTGACCTCTCAAAAACCAGCTAAGCCATTGCAACCAACACATTTGCACTTTTGTGTAATTAAAAGTGTTATAAAGACAATTAGTTAGTAGAACTGTGACACAAAATGACAGTAAAATCACAAAATATCTAAGGGTTAAACCTGGAGCATGTCCCTGTTTGTACATTGATGGATGTTGTAATTCCCCTTATAGAGAATGAGTAAATGATTGTGTGCGTTCATGTGTAAGGATGTATATATGCGTCCTCATTACTGCTCTCCTCTCACACAGACCTGCTGCTCACGCTGGCTTTGGGGGGTCCTCTCTTTTCAGCGTTGATGGTCCGTGCCTAAGCTGCTATGACACACTTCAGCGTCTCTCAGTCCACTAGGACAGGGCGTGACTCTGGACACAAGAGGCCCCTCAGATACCCTGATACAGTCTAGGAGACTCCCAAAACTGCAAAAGTGAAGAGACCTTCATGGAGAAGGTATCAGATGGTAATCCGTGACATAATTAAATGTTTCTCATACATGTAGTACAACTAGAATGTAGTAGTTACTATAGTAACTAGAGCATATCTCATCCAAATATAGAGCTCTTGTATAGTGCAGCTGGTGGAGCACACTTTACTTCAAGTGACATAGAAGAATTGTTGCATGGTTCTTTACAATCTATGTGGATCACATATCATGATGCATTTCCCTTTGTGGACAACCCTTCTAATGAATGGATTCAGCTATTTTATTTGCACCCATTGCTGACACAGATGTGCAAATGCACACACACAGCTTGTCTAGTCCCTGTAGATAAGTATCACCAATAAAATATGACTCCCTGGAGCATAAAAAAACCTAGAGGGGTATAAAGCCCCTTGCATTGAGCATTGGAGCAGCGGAACTGTGTTTTATGGAATGATGGCACTCCATCAAATACTTTTGGGATGAAGTGGGGTAGTGGTCATACAACACCTCACATACGCTTTTGTCCTTGAATGCAATCAAATCCTCACAGCAATGCGCCTAAATCAAGAGGAAAGTCTTGCCTTGACAGTAGAGACAGTTACTCCAACAAAAACAGGATAAACTGCTTTTTGAATGCTTGATTTCAGAAGAAACAATAAATGAGCAGGTCCCAATACTTTTGTACAAATAAGTAATAAGGGCCTCTGAGCTAGCAGAACATTTTAGCTCAGTGTTAGGTGGGATGGTGGAGTGAAACATGATATTATTGGCTAATATTGTTTTTGCCTGTCTGTTGGTGCATGGTGATGTAATCAAAAATACGAAGATAGCAAAAGTCAAGGCGTTGTGTTGGAAGAAACTTTCTTATATATTTCTTTTTGTATTATTTAAAGTCCATACATAACCCATACTTAATTTATGGTAGAAATAACATATGTAATATTTATAACACCTCCACATAATGTAAAGATTTTATATAAATTAACATAGCGCTTTTTACCCAAGAACAATTATTAACCCTATTCTTAGTTATTGTTGCTGCACACTCATTTTCTACCCTTATTGGATCAGTTCCACAACTATAAATAACAGAATATAAACTAGGTTAAGCTGACCTGGCATCGGTTATAGGTTATATGAATAACCTAACATGCTGGGTCATAACAGTTATCCAAATGTAATACTTTGAGACAGAAATGAAATTTTTCAGCTCCTTTGTTTAGGCAAATTTCATAAAATGTGCTACAACTAACGCAGTAAAACATTAAAGTATAACAAGCTAATATAGCAAGTTAATTTTAGTTAATTCTATCAGTATAATATCAAGAAAACACATATCTTGCCTGGTTTCTATTCATGTTAAATAGTGAATGATTGTATTTTATGGACGTTTACTTGCTGTTTTCTGTCAGTCTGAAATGACTTGTTGTTAACGCTTAACATTGATCCATTGGCTGTGCTACACAGCCTACCCAGCACCATGGAAATAACCCAGCAAAATAACCCAACACACTCAACCCAGCACATGGGCTGAAAAAAATCTAGCAGCTTTAAGAGCATAATGTGCTCTACTTACCACCTTTCTATTTGAAGTGAATCCTCATGGTCTTACTATCTGCTGGTATGTTCTGCTTCGCTTAGTTCACTCTCTCCCTCATTGTGTTTGTTCTACAGCGACACACGAACAGTACTAGAGTAAAAGCCTCAGGCTTTTCCAGCGAGACTGATTTCCTCTGGTGTTCAGAGTGGCCTGGAGTTTTCTAGCACCATTTGAAATCGGTCGGGCTGAAAGGCATGACACCCCCTTCAGATGAGGAAGACCCTGCAGAAGTGGAAGAATGTAAATTATTTGGGATGAATGCTGAAAACAATACCAATAGTAAACTCAGTTTACTAAATGCAATATTTTGTACAGCATTTTTTTTTCACATTGGCCCCACATATGAGAATGCCCACCAGGGTCAGTGATGAGACCAGGTGGGGGTTAAGCATGGTCCCCACCTGGGGTTTACATTGCACACTGCACATGGGTCTTGGATTTTGACAAAACATGTGAGATTAAGATGAGCTGCAACAATGGGGCCCAGTTGGGAAGCCCATGTGAGCCCTACATTCATTTCATTTAGGATTTCATCGTCAATGTACTGTAGTAACTGACTCATTTAACACCACTATATATCACTACAATAGAAAACACAAATCAACATGTAGTTCATGTAGTCAGAACATGATGTTTGTTCATAAAGGTATTAATATGTTGGTTGGTTGGGGTTTTGTTGCATTAAATTACAGGAGGTTATATCCACAGTATAGCATAGCTTTTGTAAAATAAATAAATAAATAAATAAAAGAAAAACTTTTATTATTACCAAAGAATAGCCCCAACAATTTGTACAGAAAACCCTGTAGTTACTGAATAACGCCTTAGTGTAGAGTGTTAAGGGGTTAAATCAATATGAAAGCATTATAGTAAAATAAGATATCAACATCATTTAAAAAAAAAATCAATATTTACATAAAATGTACAAAGAACATGTAACCGCACTACACTGATCTGTAGCAGCTGGTTTGACTGAGTTGGAATTAGTATTTTTTTGTTTGGTAAAGAACCACAGACACTGGCCTGGTCTATCAACAAGACAACATAAGACCCAATGTCACTTCATGTGTCTTGGGTATCAGGATTATATCTGGATAAGGCCAAGCCTAAACAACAACACAAGTGTAAACACACCCAATTCACCTTTAAAGTAGATACAAATCGGAAACCACTTCAGGAGGTGGTCTGAGCCACATTTGAGCAACCAGACATAATTGTAGTGCAACGTGCAAATTTGCATATTCCGTCCCACGCAGCAATTGGATTTCAGTTGGACTAACTGGAGATGCATTTGACTACCAAGTGTAAATGAATGTGGCTAAATTCTTAGCAGGATACAATCCAGATACAGATACTAGGTGTAAACAGGGTCAACATTGAGTTGGTTGAGGAGCAAGGAGGTTCAGGTGAGGTCATGATAACTGCATCAGCAAATGTGCTGGAAACAGACCTAAAAGTACGGATGGACATGAGCGAGTGATGTCTTCTTAATTACAGTATTCTGCTGTAATTAAGAGAGAGCGAGTGAGCATCAACGGCATGATCTCCCTACAGTCTGTAAAGCTATATATACCACGTTGTATGTGAAAGAACATGATGTGCTGTTAAGCCCCACTGTGTTTTTGATGTACAGCTCATATCTATTTTTGCCGCATCATGTCACGTCTCCCTGGTGTGCCACCTGAACAAATACTGTAGTTACACCAGCTGCCTTTCATCAAAACATGGTTAAACTAACCAAACATGGCAGGAATCCTCACGCTGAGGACGAGAGAGCGCTGCATGACCTATTCTCTAGTTTTAAAAAAGGATGTTAACAGGAATGCAGGGGGTGCTGCTGGAGTGGTCTCGGAAAACACTTTGAATTTGTGCCAATTAAATTGTTCACTAGGTTGGAAAGTCTAGGTAGCAATTCGACCTTTTCTGCTTTACGAGCTGTCTGCTATAAGTCGAACATCACTAGTGGTGGCGAGACTTTAAACTCTATGCTGATGAATGTGTCCTTCAGGCGAGTAACTGAAGTCCTATTTTGGATATTGTAGGGGGTACCACCTTTGTTTTAAAGCAGCCTTGGGTCAAAATTGATATTTTTTGCTTCTGGGCTTTCCCCACAGTCGGGAAGCGCAATTCACACCATGAGCCTCCCTTCAAGGATAGGCTTTACATGTGTTTCTGTAGAAGCTGAGAGGGAAAGATGTGAACTGAGTCTATAGAGTAATATAACTGAATTTTACACAATATGATAGTTTTGAACGCTGTCCTGCCCGCTTCCTCATATAGTGCAGTTAGCAGCATGCAGATCCCAGAGTAGCAATGATAGAGACAATATTCTTCCTGTTACAGATCAGTGGAGCATCAACATGATTTTGTAACTGTTATTTTAAGGTAGAATTTCTACATAATGTTGCTTTAATGGTACGGTTTTGGTATTGTACTGTTTTCCTGTTTTGTATTTTGTCCTCAGCTAAAAATAAAACATTGAGACACATCTTGGGTTTTGTATGTTGGTGTGATGGGATTGTACTGGAAAGCTTGGGGGGGGGGGCGCTTGACTGGCCATAATAATGCTATTGACACTAACCACTAAAACCCTCATGTTCAGCAGTGCGTATGGCCTAATGATAATAGTACATTATCGCTGTCCAATGAAAAACATGTATCTTTCTTAACTTTGAATGTAAGTCAATGTTAAATAAGAGTTTAGTCCAAGTAATTTAGAGCATTTCTATTGGTCTATTCATCCAGAATTATTTACACAGTATACAGAGCAGCTTCAGGGTTCAAACCATGCAGAAAACTAAAAATGCATGTTTTTCATTGGACAGCAGCTATATATTGCCTCAGTGTGAAATCTGGGCTTGTTAGACCCAGATGGTATTCTGGCTGGGATTAATGACGAATACAAACAAAGTTTTTGTGCCTGTAACGCAACCCAGAGACACGCTAAATGGATTACAAACACTTCAGGGGGAACTTAGGGAAAATAAAATGCAGATGTACCAAAATAATGTTTTATATAGGTTAGTTCAAGTTAAGGACCATCACCACATTAAGACACACATTGTGTGTGTTTGTATTGGTAGTAAAATTGTACTATAATTGTAGTATAATTAATGCAAATAATGCATTTGTAGAGTATTTTCGTGCTTTTATGTATAAACAGTAAGTTTGTCACTTTGGTTGGGGTGAAAAAAATGCTAAAATGTGATGTTACAAGCCAGTTTACAATCCTACAATTCTGCTTTAAAATGAAAATTATTTTTTGTTTATGAAGAGCTTATGGGAAAACAAAAAGGGATGAACTCTGTTCCATTCTGCCTATTACAAGTCAAGTCAACATGGTTTTGAAGCTTTTATTTCATGTTAAAAAAGGTTGCATGATGTTGCATTAAGGAACTACGGCAGACTCACCTTATTGTGTAATTTTAACACTGCAGCAAAAAGACTGTAATTATTCCATTATCTTACTAGAGAGTGTTGATGTCCTCCTGTTGTGTCCTCTCAGTGTGATGTGCTGTTAGCAAGCTGAAAAAAAAACAGTGGGTTAGTGTTTTATCCATGCCCCCACTTACTTCCCCAATACAAAATAATAATGCAAAATAAAATTACTAAAAGTCAGATAAAGCCAGACTGGTTTGTGATTATGTACTTTTTTTTTTTTTAGGTGTCTGTCCAATCAGCTGTGGTGCAAATATATGTAGACCAATAGTGGTGGTACGAATCTGCCAACTTTAACGCATTTACCTTTTTAAATGAAAATTAACAAGTTTGACCCCAATTTCCTCCCATAGGTCACTCACTTCACAGAGCCTAGTGATGTATTTGTGGTTTGGTTTAGCATTCAAAGCAAAGCATTTTACACAATTTAGAAATTCGTCCAGACACAAATCCAAATTTCAAATCCAAAAAAGAGGACATGTCTGGGAAAAAGAGGATGTATGGTCACCTTACCTATAACTAGTAGAGTCTAGTGGTGGACACAACAGTGTTTGAGGTTGACAGTATATCAGTTCCATGTACCGAACTGTCATTATTTGACTATGCCAAGGACAGTTTTCCATTCCAAGGCACCTTTAATGTCTGTGGAAATATGAACTTTCACAGGCGAAAGTCAATTATCAGTACTTCCCTCTGTTCATCTGATCTTTCTATCCACTTTGACCCCTTCATAAGTCAGATTCCAGTTTTAGAGGGGAAGAGAAGCTTCACAGTCACAGAATCAATCATTAAACACACAGACACACAGACATGCACACAGTTTCTGGGAGAACACATATTACCAAGCAGCTTCTGAGCAGCTGGAGTTGGAGTTGGAGTCAGGAGGGATCCCCCCTCTGAGGAGTCAGGTGCTTTTCATCACCTGGGTAACTGCGTTTCCATGGACATCACACCGCCACCATCGCTCTGTCTGAGGCAACTCAGGCTGATCTGGAGGACTTTGAGGAAGAAGGTGAAGGCAGAGTTGGATTCACAAGTCCGATTACAGGTAATTATTGAGGTACAACAGAACCTTGTAGAAGTAGAAGTTCACAGACGAATTGACACAATGATAAAAATGCTGCTGATGTCTAATTGAAGACAATGGAGGTATGAATGTTTCATATGACAGTATTTATGTTATACATATATGCTCATCCATGAGTTCAAGCCAGATAGAAGGATAGTGAGATAATCAAATGTTGCATGTACATAACCAGATGCTACATGAACATGTCACATGTGCAGTCTTAGTCAAATAAAGGTGCTTCAAGGGGTTCTTTGAGCACTGCCATAGGAGAACAGCTTGGTTGCATAAAGAACCATGATTTTATAAGAGATGTGTGAGGAACCTTTTAAAGGTCTAACCTTCACTTAAAGTAATGGTTCACCAAGGTTCTTTATGGAACCAAAGGGATTCTCCGATATCATCAGTCAAAGAACCATTTGAAGAGTAAATACAAAGACTTGAGTTGTCAACTCTTGACTTGAGACAAGAGTTGTATTGGTGAATTAGGACAATTCTAAGGGCCTGGGACTGACAGGGGCCCTAAAATGTGTTCATTGAGAATTTTGGCAGTATTGTTAGAGTTGTGGGGCCCAGTGTAATGCCTTTTCATGGGGCCCAAAATTCCAGACTGCACCCCTGGTGGGATGTAACTTATTCAGTCAGTTTAAAGCTAGTCAAAAAGGTCAACTACATTTTACAGCAAAGCTCCAGTAACAGTAAAAGTGGGAAGATTGAAATTAATCCTGAATCCTGAAATACGTCTTCATTCTTTCTGTGCCAAACAGGAGCGGTTGCCAGCAAACATTAAGGATGACTGACCCAAACACAGACACACACTCTGTCTTGTCAGGGAGTACACCGGCTTTAAGTGACTCTGAAACTGACTACAAACAGTACCTGTGCAGGTGCGCTCCTCAAAACACCAGCAAGGAGTGTGTCTATGTGTTTGTGTGTTTTATTGTAAGTATGTGTGTGTGTGTGTGTGTGTGTGCATATGCATATGTATGGATAGGTAGATGGATGTGGCAGTGTGGTAGTGTGTGTGTGGGGGCAGTGTGATTATGGATACCTAGGTGTGTGTGAATGTGTGTGTGTGTAAGCAGGGTGTCAGCTTTGTGTGGCGTGAGTAAAGCATTAGTGAATGGCTGTATAAAGAGCCGATGATGTGATGGATGAAGGGAACGTTTGAGCAGCTGGTGCTCTCTGTTTCAGCGTGTTTGGGGAATGCACTGCTGAGTATTTCCTCAACCCCTCTTCCCTGCGCCAGAACACTCCAGCCTGGTACACACAGATGAGAGACAACATGAGAGGTAAAACATTTACAATAGGACAGTCTGATTAGCTGATTACTGAACTGTCATATGTTCACAGATTACCACTGACTAACAGTCCTTAACAAGAGGGGTTACAAGGAAGTAGCCTGCAGGTCACATTCTTCGAACTGTCCTAGGAGTGAATTGTCAGCATTTAGAGATATTCATTCTGGTTTGAACTGCATGAACCAAATTTTACATACCTACAAATCTAGAATGTCTGGGATTCCAGGATGGACAGCAAGTATTGGCCCTAGCATCAGGAGATCATGGTTTCATCCTTGGTCATGCCAGAAGAATCCATTATGAGGAGTCCCAGTGAGCAAATCTGGCCCCACTTTCTCTGAGTAAGATAGACACACACTCCCCTCCCTCAATCTCACAGTGCAATGCTAGCACAGCAATATATATTCTTTTTGGCTGACATATGTGATATACATGAATAATCAGTTTTATTATGTGGTCATATGTCTGATCAAGTACGGTCAAAGGATCTTGGCCTGGGGTCACCCAGTTAGAGTGTTAGCAATATATTACTGTTATTAACTAATGTTTCACTTAGCATGGCTTAGGGAAGGGCCAAAGCGAGTGTGGTATTGATGGGTAAGTGTTAAAACCAGTGTTTTGTGCGTGTTTCATATTTTTATATAATATAATATCATTTTATATAATATGTTACTGTCATGCAAAAACCTCCAAGTCATTTGGAGGACTTCTATTGGTCCATTTAATGGAGACACAAGCTTAAAATATTCTTATTCCCAAATACAGTTGCAATCAACTTATCCAACCCATATAGCGAAATAAGTTTATTAGCTCTTTATAGCTGTTAGCTGTTTATTTATTTCAGCTGTTTATAATATACCAATTAAACAAGACCTACGCTACCTGGACGTGGCTACCACCAAAATCCTAATGAGGCAGGTGGTCAGAAACCCTCGAGTGACTTTAAAAGACCTGCAGCAAGTTGTGGAGGCAGCAGGCACTGAGATTTCAGTTTGCACAGTCAGGCATTTACTAAACGCTGAAGATCCCCATGCCTGAACACCTCTACTAACCCAAAAGCTCAAGAAAGTTTGGTTCCAATCTGCTCAAAACTGTATAAGTAAGCCACAGGAGCTTCGTGTGGGGGCAAGATGGTTTCTGCCAAATATCAGGAAATTCCAGGAGAAAACATCATGTCAGGAAGCTGAAGGTTGGATGCTATTGGACCTTTCAACAGAACAAGCATACCTTAGAGTCCATAAAGTCCTAGTAGTCCTAGAAGGTTCTGAAGTGGCCAACACAGTCGCCTGACTTGAATGCCATAGAGAATCTTTGGTGGGATTTGAAGAAGGTGTATATACACAAACCCAAGAAAATTTGTGAACTAGAGGCCACTGCTCATGAGGAATGGTCTAAGATTGCTCAGGAAAGCTGGCAGAAGCTGGTGTGTGGCTATGCCTCACGTTTGCAGTAAGCCTCTACTGAAGGGGTGAAGGGGTTAAATAATTCTGAGATTGCAGTACTCATTAAAAGTGTCTTTATTAACCTTGAATGTAAAGAAACCACTTGTACTATTTCTACAGATGTTTTGAGCTATTTAAATTGGTCTAGTTTGATTGGTTAATTGTAAGCAGCTGAAGGTTTATACATTTTTCTAATTAACCTAATTTGTAGTGGGAGTTGAATCATTTCAACTGGCAACCGTATTCTCAGCACTTATTCAAATAGAAAATAAGCATTCTGGAGTGAACTGCATGAACAAAGCCAGCCTTACATAAATGTATAAATATAGCATGTTTTTTATGAGACAAATAACAAAAGATATGTCAAGTACACATTTCCTGAAGATGAAATGCAATCTGCACCAACATCCCACTAATGACTCATAAGCTGATTCTCTAATAACACAAATGCACACACACACACTCAATGCTTCATCTCTTTTCAGACCATGTAAGTGCAGAGGCATTGTGGGATGCACTGAGGCAGCGCTCTGCTCAAATATTGAAGGAAATGGAGACTGAACCCGTTCAGGTATGCTCCTTAATAAAAACAAAACTACAGAAGATACATAAGTCTGAAACTGACCTCATATAACTAATCATCTGTTTAAAGAGTGAGGCTAACTGATTGGAAGGGACAGCCACACTAGCCCTGTGTGGAAGAAATTGAAGACTGCTGGCTTAAATGATAAAACAGTCAGTCTCTGATTAAAATGAATTATGAAATTCAGAGTCTTCATTTAGCTTCCTGAATCTTTGTTGTTCAGTTATTTTTCACTTAATATGATTTTTTTTACATAAATATGTAACTTATGTAGAAGTGCCAGTGGGAAATTTAGATGTGTGTGCACATGCATGTATACAGATAAGGAGGTGCCTAATGTGGTCCAAATACAATATTGCAAACTTGCTGATAGATATTGTTGCTAAGAAAATCAGAATACAATCTTTCTATATTGACTTTACATTAACAGTAAAAAATGGGTTTCCTTCTCCTGTAAATTTGTCATTTTAGAGACACCACTTTCTTCCACAGTCCACATAAAGATACTGAGTTGCAAAAACAGCCCAGTTTGAATGAACATCACTAGCAAGAGGGGTTGTTTGACAACTGGATGATGTTTATCCTTATTTTTTTTACTGATAGGACACTATTCCTTTACATCCCCTACTCAGCCCAAGCCCTGGTTAAAACAAATTGCTTCCCTCTGTGATACTATTATTGCAAAGACCAATGATTAACAAACAATGGATTGTGCAACCTTGCACTGGTATGTATCTGTTAATGCACTGTTCTTCAGCAGGCCAAGAAGTTGTCAACTGACTGGAAGGGGCTAATGAGAAAAGACCACCTGCTTCACCTCTCAGAAATCAGGATGATGTTCCGCTCTGCTCAGCTTAACCAGGCGTACACTGAACTTCTCCTGCATCGTAGACCTCTGTCTTTTCTCTGTGACTCCGATACAACTGAGGGGCCCAGTCAATATTTAAGTAGAACACACGACTGAGAGGATGTGAAAAGATCCCACCACATCAACACTGGAACCTGAAAAATGTCACAAATCTTGTGGGATTTCTGGGTAGTGTTGTAAGACAAATACAGGAAGGTGGTAATACTTAAAACAATAGATATGACTATACTGTTGTGGCAGAATGATGATGACGATTAGCCATAACAAAAGTACCTTACAGGTGAAGTTTAAAAAATTCTTCATTTACAGCTGCATCTGTAAAAGAGGGGGATATATTTTAGGCAGCAAGTGAACAGTCAATGCTTGAAGGTGATGTGTTAAAAGCAGTAAAAATAGACAAGCATAAGAATTTGAGCCACTTTAACAAGGGACGAATTGTGATGGGGGACAGCTGGGTCAGAGCATCTCCAAAACTTCAGACAGGCTTTGTAGTGTTTTTCTAGAATGCAGTGCTCAGTATCTACCAAAAGTGGTCCAAAAAAAGACAACTGGGGTCATAGACACCTCAAAACTTCCAGGATTTAAAGGATTAGCTGCTAAGATCTTGGGGCCAGATTTCCCAGCACTTGGTGCACAAATGTTCTTTTTTAGGTTTTCTGAAATGAACATACAGAGCCTAAAATATACAGCACAACTAATATTTGGTTAAATATCCTGATTTGATATTTGACCACTCTTTTAAGACATATTTTCAATAGGGTTGAGGTCAGGACTTTAGGTCATTTTAATAGTTTAAGTTGACTTTGGAGAAGATACTTCTTTTTTGGATACTTGTGTTCCAGCAGCTTTCAGTTCATGGCTAGCCTTTGTCTTGGTCTTTCTTGGGCTGTTTCTGACCATCCAAAACAGTTTCCTCCTAGCTGAGGATGACAGTTTGGGTCTTGTGCAAAACATGCAAAAAGTGTGTATGCAGTACAATGTTGTGCAATGCAACTCAGAAGAAAGGGGATTGCTAATAAACAGTAATATATACATTGTATAGTGTCCTGTGTGATGCAAATGTCCTAATTATTTTACTGACTGAGGGTCTGAATAGCCCACAGAAAGACACTCCTCTTCATTCCACATATGTTGACCTTCAGGGATTGAAAACTCTTCACTGACGCAATAGAGAAGACAGTCCATTGTTGTGAGGTTCTTTAATATCTTTTATCTCAATATTTTTTGTACATACATATGTGATCTTTGAACTGAAGCAGCATATTTTAATTGAGTGTAATCTCTCCGAAATCTTGTTGATTTTGCTTATATATATATATAGTTCAACTGTGCATGCTAATGTTACTAACAACGAAACGATGCCAGCAGCCACTTAAACTCGGTATTATTGGAGACTATTATTATCCTCTGCCTGGTGGTCCATGGTACAGTGTTGAAAACTCAAAAGATGTTTAGAGGCAGCAGCCATTTTTGAAAGAATATTTTTGAATGCACTCAAGTCCATTACCAGGACTATCCACCTTATTTTCTGTGTAACCATGGTGGTGGTAATCTTTGTTTACTTTGTGTTGGTACTTCTGGTGCAACAGCAGATACATTGATATACAGTAGATCACAATCAAAATAAGTAGTATAATATGCTCATTAGAGTGTGTTTCTTGAACAATAGTGCTATGGACACAACAGAAAGATCAAAGTGAAGTCATCTAAAGAAGATGAACTGCATCTATGGTTAAGGGTGCTAAATCTAAATATCCAACCAAACGTCCTCACGCCTGTTCCTTTTGTTGAGGAGTAACCAACACCAGAACATCTTTACCCAGAGTAATTCATTGGTTATGCAGCTCATGCATGTGATCTAATGAGATAATGAGTCCTTTCAGAGTTGCAGGGGTGTGTTAAAGCAGGGAATCCACTAAGCATATGCTGGACAGCTTGCCCCCAGAACCAGGGTTGAGAAACACTGCTAAATATCTCTAAATATCTAATATCTAAATATCTTGAAATAAAATAATAAAACATGTTTAACAACCTGTTTGAAGTAGCCCACTTTAGACTTTTAATATGATACAACTATAGCCAATGAGAAACAAAATGACCAGAAATACTAACACAAAGGCGGAAGAAACTCTTGAAAGTGGGCGTGCTAATAACTCTAAAAAATATAATATTGTGAAAGGTTTTGTTAATAATTGAATTCAAAAGGGTAAACTGTCATTTTTGTTATTTATTACATGAAACATTATATATTTCAAGCCGTTTATACTTTAGATCAACATGGCTTATCTCACAACAATCAGAAATGTAGTATCTCAATTTTTAATTTTAAGCTTTATGTGTTTAAGGTCATTGCTGAAAAGGCTGGCTGTTCTTTAAGTGCTCTGTCAAAACATATTAATGGAAGGTTATCTGTAAGGGGAAAATGTGGTCGGAAAAGGTGCACAAGCAACAGAGATGGCCGCAGCCTTGAAGCGACTATCAATAGACGTTCATTCAAGACCTTGGACTAAAGCTGGTGTCAGTGCATCAAGAAACAGCACATGCAAACATATCCAGAAAAGTGGCTACTTTCATTTTAAAATCAAGGTCCTACAGTCTGAAGCAAATCCAAGGTGACTAAAGTCCAGTGTAAGGTTTTCGCAGTCTATGATGGTTTGGGGTGCAATTTCATCTGCTGATGTTGGTCCACTGTGTTATATCAAGTCAACGCAGCCGTCTATCAAGAGATTTTAGAGCACTTCATGCTTTCATCTGCTGATAAGCTTTATGGAGAAATGCTGATTTTCTTTTCCTGCAGGACTTCCAGCAGCACCAGCCCACAGTGCCAAAACAACCACCAAATGGTTTGCTAACCCTGATATTACTCTGCTTGATGGCCAGCCAATTCTCTGGACCAGAACCCCATAGAGGATCTATGTAATACTGTCAGGAGCAAAATGAGAAACACTCAACCCAGCAATACAGGTGAGCTGATGGCCTGTATCAAAGCAAACTGAGCTTCAGTGACATCTTAGCAGTGCCACAAGATCATTGCCTCCACACCACTTCGCACTGATGCAGTAATTTGTGGCAAAGGAACCCTGGACAAATAAAAAAAAACAAAAAAAGACTTGAAATATAATTTTAAGTGTAATGATTTTGTAAGATATATGACATTTGACCTTTTTCAATTAAATAATGAACTGTTTCCACAATATTATTTTTTTTCTGATGTATAAGTAGTGATAGGCTGTGATTTGTAAGCAGGTAGGAATTGCTTTTAAGGACAGATTGATAAATGTTTCCATCCATCTGTTCTTCACCCTGGTAAGTATTGGTTTGCAGCGTTAAAATTGCCTTTTTTGTAGTGCATTTGTTTCTCTGTATGTAATACCTCCTCGTTTACACTTTATAATGTAATACAGTACTTAAGTATTGTAGTATTACTTCATTTACAGATTTAAAACACACTTGAGCAATGTTCCACACAGAAATTTTAAAGTTAAGCCCACCCTCTATGTAGCCTGATATCATCACTCACACCACATGTCAGAGTGTAAACTATGTACCCAACAGCATTGATACAAAAAGATGTTCCGTATTAATTAAACACTTTCAGAGTTACATTCAGCACTAGCAATTTAACGCCATCCCCTTTTAACACACCTCTTTGCTGACTGAGAGCAAACTAAAACTGAGAGAACTCTGACTTGTGCTGAATTAACTAATTCATTACGAAGATGAAAACCAAGACCTCAGGATAACAGGATAATAACAGGATAATACTGGCTGTTCATTTACATACAAAATATTACATCGAGAGATGTTTTTAAGAATAACAGAATAATACTGTTGTACAATTGCTGTTATTTTACAGCGCTTTATTACAGTGTATCACAAAAGTCCTAGAAAGGCTTTCTAATAGAACTGTTAGTTTTAGCACAAGATCAAAAGTTCTGTGTAGCCTTTTAATGTGTGTGTGTTTGTGTGTGCTGCCATTTCAGTGCCACAAGGTGGCAATAGGTTATTGACGTGGTGAGTAAGAGGCACTGTAGCCTTCATTTCTTTTTTTGTTGACTCTAGTTGTCAACACACAGTGATCAGGCTTCAATGTACTAGCATTGGCTAAAAGCTGTCGGGAAACAGCTGTCAGGTATCAGGACTGAATGATTTGTTCACAGTTCTCAAATTTGCTCTAGTTATAAACACTGAATTGGTAGTTGTATTAGAATGAGATTGCCGATGAATGGAATTGAGGGTTTACTTCACTTCATTGTAACTTTTAAATTAACTTTTAAACTCTAACATTTTCTCATTTCATGCACACAAAACAACATATGGGCATTTTTAAACAGACAAGCAAAAACTCGAGTATAAACGAGAGTACAACCGAGCTCTTGTGGCACCATGACACTACAAAGAACCATTTGAGTGCATAAATCTTTGCCTGTTTAAATGTTTCTTCTGGAACTAAGAAATAAAAGAGTCTACGTAGCACCAAAGAAGGATTCCACTATTGTGTTTAATAATCTACACACTGTGTAAGTATAGATCAAATAGGAAAAACATTCAAACATATTTGAATATTATGTCGTATTATGCATTACATCACAGTCATACAAAACCTTCTCCAAATGGCAACTTCACAGGAACCTTCTTACTTTTCAATGGAAATCATTTTGAAGCATTTCTCTTGGTCCATTCATCACAGAATTTTGACGCAATGTGAACAACATCTGCCAGGTTTAACTTTTTTACTACCAAAGTAAAAAATGCTCTCAGCTTTCAATGTAAGTCAATTAAATGGTCACTGGCCATTGGCCGTACGTTTTATTACACAATTCTATTAACAAAGAACAGCCCCATTATTTTTCACAGAGGTCCCTTGAGAGGTGTAATAAGCCTTGAAGTGTTTAGGAATTAAAATGGAGTTATTACTGCTGGTCTACAGAGCATTAAATATCCACACAATGTTTATAGTGCCTAGAATTGCTAAACAAGATTTAACCCCAAAATTGGAGATGCAAGGTTTTGGTTTAACCATGCAAACATGATATTTACAGTTTAAACATGATGATTTACATAGAAGTAGAACAATACTATTGTTGTTAAGCAATTATATGACTATACAACTCAATACACAGTATGTGGACTTCAAAACGTCACACTAAATGACTGGTTCCTTTTAAAACCTTGTGGGAAATATTCAAGGAGCTTTAGGTCATTATAAAAACTTCAAGCTGCCTCAGTCTTTGAATTTATGTATTGGGACGGAAGTTTAAATGTGCAGCCTCTGCATGCTTACCTGACCTCTAACCCCTGCTATTCATGCCCTAATGCATCTTTTAACAGCTACTTCTCTGCCTCCTCATAATCCAGTCAATGCTGCGTCCTTGGGATATAACATACTTAAAGTGAAGACTAGAGCTCTTATTTTCTTTCTCTGTGCTATATTATGTTGCAATTGTGTGTGTATGTGTTTTCAGGTTGCTGTGCTGCCATACACTCTGTTTGACCTTTTTTTTATGTAAAAAATAGTTTATTAAAATGATACAAAAACTCAAGGTGCACAATAGCCTTTTTTCATGATAGTGTAGGACCTGTGGGTTTTTAAAAGAGAGTATTTTTACATCTGTGCTGCGTTTCAGGAATAAGAGGCAGTTTCTAATCGACAGAAGAATTATATTCTACCATAACTGGAATTATAATAAACTTTAGGTGACTCTTACTGGCAGAATACTTTCCCTGCACTTCTTTTTCTTGTATTGCATGATGTTACTGCACAAAGGTAACAAAGGTTTGACACATTCATTTGAAAGATCACTGTTATTTCACGAATATTTTTGAACACAAGCTACAAAAGGCATTTTTAATTTTTTTAACTTGTTAAAGGTGCCCTGAAATGTCAAAAGAAACCATAACCAAAAACAGAGCTGCAAAATGGGCCAATTCCAAAACCACAAAACGTTTTTGTGTTTTCAAAATCTACGTAAACCCAGACCATTTGTGTAAGACCCAGTCAAATACGGTAACAAACGAACTAAAAAAAAAAGAAACAGCAAATTGGTCAAATGTGAGGGTGATTTCTTGACAACATGGTGTTGTTGATACTGGAGAGCAGGACATCACTGCAAGACTCTGCTAGTTATGGGAATACGGGATGCTATGCAAGCCAGGCCTTTTCAGAGCCAGCATCCAGGGAAGGGTAACACAAGGGACTCGGCCCCTTGAAGACAAACTGACTAACGTTACCCTTAGCTGACTGCCAACCTGGAGTTAAACACACATTAGTAAAGAATACACTCTCAATGTGGAAAATGACAATATTATATATATATATATATATATATATATATATATATATATATATATATATATATATATAACATGGTTACTTAGCTTTATTTACAGTGTTTACTTTTACAATTTCAGAATAAAACTGTTCTTGTAAACATCATCAGAAACTGAACAGGGAAAGCTGTCAGCGTTTTCAGCTGGTAGCTCTACTGCGCCTGCGTAGTTGATGCACTGTGCTATACACGCTGCTCAACTCCTCCCTGCTGAGTCGTGTTTTTTTTATCCACCCGTTTTCCGTTTCTTGTTTTGATTGGCTGATATTAGATGAGCTCGCGCTTCGTGTTAGTATTGGCTGATGTGAACGTCCACCCAATCGCAGCGCAGGAGGCGGGACACCAGAGGCCAATCCTATCCAAACGGCTCCTGGGCTTGTCGGAAAACGGGTGGGAACAGTCAGCGCCTCCCTCTTGAGGACTACCGTAAGCATGAAGTCAGATAAAGTTCTTAAACGGCGGGACGCGCCGCTGGAGGAGAGCAGGGGAGTTAGGCGGTACCAAGTGAGCAGGTGAGGAACAAGTACTTACTTCTACATAAACTTTTATATGAAAAACTCTCTGTGAACATGAACATGAACACATTTCATGAATACATTTGGCGTTTAGCCCCTCACACTCTCTATAAGCACAGGCTTATAGAGTCTTCAACACGGGGGAGTAGCAAGTGACATTTACTCAGGCCAGTCAATTTAACTTTAATGGATTTTCACTGTTACCTCATCATTTACATAGAAAATGATACTTTCCCCTGCACTCAAGTATTGTTATGAGAACTGACTTTAGTTTCTTCCCAAATGATCCCAAAAACTAGTTGCACCTCACAGGCTGCACAGGCTTCAGCTGCTGTGCGGATAGAAGCTGGATGTGAGACAGGAGTTAGTTGGTGTTCAGTGAGACTAGGTTTTTCCTAGCTTATTCTCATGACTGGAATGTGTGGATGCGCCAATATAGATTTGTTTGCAGATTACCATTAACATTTGTAAAGTGTTACATTTAGGGCCATGTCCATCTGAATCAGCTTTCTAATATATATTACATGTTTTTGTAGATTGATAGGAATAACATTTTTAGTGGAGTAGTCCAGCATCACCTAAACATTCGGCTACTCTGGATTACAATACAGAAATCATCACATATCATTTTTATATTTTTATATGATATATCATATTTTAATGATCAGCTCTAGGCACCTGCAGGCATTGAATCCAATACCAATTCACCTTACCTGATCTAATTACTGCCTTAACAAATCCTTGATTGGCTGAATGGGGTGTGAGCTTTGGATTGGAATTGAAACCTGCAGTAAACAGTAGCTCTCCATGAGGAGTGTTGGTGACCACTGTTTTAGACAGATAGATAGAGAGACAGACAGATAGACAGACATATGAGGGATATATGTCCCGAAAGTAAACCCTTGTATTTCTATTTTTACCAAGGCAATTTTTCCACATTTTGACATAATGTGAATGCAGTTGTTTTTTTTTTTTTTTCATTGTTTCAAAAATCTGTGATTAATGGACCAATAGAAATCATCCTTTTTTGGGGGGGGGTTTGTAACGTTGACCTTTTGGAGATATGTCTTTTTTGTGTGACAGCAACAATATCTATAATATTATTGAACTTATATCTGTCTATGTCTTGAGTCCTGGAAATCTTATAAAATCTTATAAAGACATCCTATATACTCTTCAAACGTTTTTTTAACTACTTCACATTTCTTATTTTTGTCTTTTCCCAGTTCAATGCAATAGTACTGTAGCATCTAGTAGCAGACATAGATAATAAGGGTTATGATAACCTTTTTTTCTCAAGGCTGTACATGTACAGTTATATCCATAGGTGGATATTCTTAACTTATTAGCTTTCTACCTACATGAGCTGTGATTCATTGTAAAAGACACTGTGGTCATGTTTCTGCACTTAAACTTAGACAATCCTACTGAAATGCTGGTTTGTTGCAAAGGAAAGCGCATACATCCTGGCCTGTTTTATTTCTGGGATTTGATGACTTCACTTCATATTAACTTGGCCGTGTGCCCTTGGCTCCTAAAGCTGACCCTAGTAACCTCTTCAGCGCTTTCGTTTTTCATGATTAGTGCTTACATTGGCAGTCAAAGAATAATCGCTTACACTGATGTTCATCTGTTGCTTGATTTGCCAACAAGATATTGCAAGATCATGAAGTGTGGGGTGGGGTGAGGAAGTTTAGAGGTTGTCATGAACAACACAATCATTGGATTTAAAGAGCTTTGAGAACTTGTGGGACCATGTTTGAAAATGTGTGGAGAAACAAAATCCAACCACCATAGCAAGTCTGGGGAGAGCTGTCAAGACGGTGTGAGAAACAGTTTATTTAGATCATTGTAAGAACATTATGAAAATATGACAAAGGAGCTAGAGGCCGATCAAGAACAGAAGAGGATGTAGAAAATGCTAAAAACACTTCTATTTTTATATGTATCAGTGAATATTACAGAAAAACAACATTTGAGCAGACTGCCAGTGTATATTTTGATGGAAACTGTGCATGCGTTTACTATTTGTCCATAAATAAATATTTAACTGACCACTACACTACTTGTAATTAATGAATGGAATAGTTGTTTTCTTTAATTTGTAAATGAGATTAAAAAATTGTAAAAATGATCTGCTGAAAGTTTTTGAGATTGGTCAAGTTGTCCGAAACTGCCACAGAATTCCTTGTTAGCACAGCTGGAGTGGCGGAGCATGGGAAAATATGCTCTTTTCCCTAAGTATTGCTTTAATCGGCTCTGTTTTGACCTTTGGCCTTGTTACTGTGGGCAAGTTTGAAGGTTAAGGAGTTCCACGAGTCTCAGAGCAGACATTCTAGTTCACAAGTTAACTCTTGTTCTGCTTTTTACCAGAAGGAAAAAGTTCCTGTCTTGGACATACAGAGATTAAGTCCTGAATTTAAGTCCTGAGATATGGTGGCAGTTATCAGCCCAACACTCTCATTTTACATGTGTGTTTGTTTTTTTGACACACTAAAGCAACATTATGTAGCAACTTTACCTTTCAAACAGCTTCAGAATCATTTTGATGGTACACTGACTTAAAATAGGGAGAATTTCCAGGAATGCTGCAGCTACATTATGTAACTTTGGTGGAGCGTGAACAAGACCTGCTAACGCTACCAAAGTCAAATCCGGTACTTTTACTCACCCTTGTCCACATGCTTGTTTCACTTCAGATGTTGGTTCTGTATCTCTCAAATGCATGTTTACTGCTGTTCATGAGGGGGAGGTCATAGCGGAATTTGTATTTACAGCTGTGGTGTAAATGTGAGTTACACTCCCCAACTTTAGGGGGAGCCCAGGAGCAAGAAACAGCAATTGCTGCACAAAATGCTGCTTTCACTTATTGGCCAATTCTCAGTCTGTGTTCTTGACTGTACTTGTGTTCTTTGTGGTCTTGTGAAACGTCGTCAGCTGCAGACCAAGTACTGTTTCATTCAAAAGTACAGTCCAAATACCAGGATGTGTTCGAGTTCTGCACGTGTTATCAAGGATGTGTCAAGACGTGACTTACTTGGCTTATTAACAGCCAGTTGACATATTAATGACCAACACTCCACCTTTTTGAGTGCCAAAATAAAACAATTCAGAGCCACAGATTCTAATAAAAGTAGCAGAACTTCTGTTTGGGAAAATATAGCTACAGAGAAACAAGTCTATGGCTAACCTACATTGTCAACATGGTTTCAGATTTAATAATTACTTCCAACCACTGTCAAAAGTGGCAGGGTGAAGAAAGTGCAGCCAGTTAAGTTCCAGTGCTTAAATACTTAAGCACTATGTTAATTCTTTTAATAGTGAAAGCATAGTGTGAAATAGTGAATTAGAGCAGCACAAACCTATTTCCACCCAAACTATGTTTGATTGGCTGAACCACATTGAGATATTAATGCTCCAAAGTGTCAAGTCTCTGCTGAACTATAATGCTCAATGGAAGCAAATAAAACAGAGTATACAATTGGAAAACAGTATGTTGGTTAATAAGCTGGGTAAGTGTACATGCATAAGGACAAAAAATTATAGAAAAGACTATTTTACTTTATTTGCTTTTAATGCCACAGTAAATCAGGTGGTGTGTTTTATGACCCTATGACTGACCCTATTTTGGGGGTTCTATAAAATACGGAAATACTCTGAAAGGTCGGTTTGTTCCAATGAATCCTTTTTGGCACCTTTATTTTCAGGAGTGAATTTCTTAAATGCAGCCCTTTTGTACAATAGAGCTGTTTCATAAGTCTGTATTCTGTGACTGTGACACAGACATGCAGTTACAGAAACAAAAATACGCAAACATCCTATGGAGATAAGTTTGTGTGTCCTTAGGAAATGCTTGATTGCATGTGAGAGCTATATTTTTAACACCAGGAAATAATTACACCCATTTTAGAGAGAAGCTGTCAAAATATCCTGCCTGCCTAATCCATGTATGTGCTCTGCTGGATGTTATTTTCCTCTGGTGATTTTAGAAAATGGGTTCAAATGTATGGAATAAAGCATTTGTCTTAGTTGGGAGTCGGATTTAGTTAAATGTACAAAATTTGCATAATCTGCTGGTTCTTGGTGTTATTGTCCTACTTTTTAAAAATAAGCTTTTGAAATTTTTGTATTTTCACATTAGCCAATGCCAGTAAACAAGTAGGGATATAACAGTGTAATGTATTATGTTAAATTGTATTGCAGTGTATTGTGTTGCATGATATTGGGTTGTTGTATCATGACTACTGTTAGCTTTGGGCTACCATATTAGCTTGCACCAAGATCAACACACTCTAGGGTAGTCTTTGTATTTATTATTATGCTTTTATAACACTTAATACAGTAATAAACAGTACAAAATCTTAACAAACCATTTCATCACACCATTACACTGATAGTTACAACATATACATGCTAAATCAAGTGTACAGACAGCCCTAAAAATAAGCAAATTTCGTTACGTCATGCCAGTCACCATGCCCCATGTCAAGCCTCAGCTAGAGTGGAGTAAAGCTCCCCACTGTGGGTTTGTGATCCAGAACTAATCATCCAACATCAGTAGCTGACCTCACTTTTGCAGTTGTGGCTAGATGTTCTCGGACCTTCACAGCAATTTTCCACATCTCGTGTGAAGACTTCTCAGAAGAGTAGAGGTTGTTACTGCAGCACATGGTGGACAAATCCCCTATTAATACCAGTGATTTCAGAAGAAATGCTGGATAAGCAGGTATCTACAAACGTTTTTCCTAGTGACTGATTGATTATCCTGTTTGAAATCCTGCTGTCATATCTGAGTTCAGTACCTCGCTGTTAGGCATTTTCAGAGGAATGTAGAGAATTAGAGAGTTCCGGAACGTCACTCGTCACTCTTGTGAAAATGCAGTGTAATGGTCCTCCCAGGAATGCCTGCGAGAGTGTCTTTCATTCATAGCTATTAGAGTGGACAGTCTTTAAACTTGTGTCCTTCAAAAGAAGTTCAAAGGTGAACATCAAGCAAAACAAGCGTCAAACGTCATCAAACATATTTCCAGTGACTTTTTTTGATGGCCTCGGGTCATCTCACTAATCCCACTGAATAGGAAAATATCACTGTCATAGCACTGGAACTTTAGAATAAGGTGCAGTGAGGCAGTGAGGTTTGATCTACCATCCCTGACTGCTTGACTGAGAGTGAATATTATATAACAATGGGATTTTAAAGGATATAAATAAAGAAATAATATCACAGTATGCTTCTGAGTATGTGATATATTAAAACCTCATGTTTCTATATAGACAGCATTTAGTTCACACATTAAATAGAGCCTTTGCAGCACTTAGGGTGTCTAAACATCTGCACAGGCTACAGTTTTTTTTTTTTTATGTTTGAATGTTACGAAAGATATTCATTAGATAAGATACGCATAACTATGCATTCAGTTTACAGAATACTTCAAAATTAACAGAAAAAAATGTGTAATTTGACCAAGGGCAAAACCATAGAGTAGTTCTTTAATTACTATGACCTGCCAGATCAAATGCACTGCAGCACAAAGGCTGTCATGAAACTGAGCTGCCTTTTGCATTTAAGAATCATTCAACGCTATGGTGCTTTGGGAAAATTGGAGACCAGACAAATCTCAAAACTGGAGGCAAGATGAATCATCAGGAGTGTACACACCTGCGTATTATAGTATTGAACAGGATGAATCATGTTATCTCTCCAGTCTTGTTCTTGATCATATTTCTTCTTGGCTACTGTTTGGTCTTGCTCTCCGGAAGAGCGAGAGACAATGCAAATACTTCAGATGCTTCACAATATCTGGTTACAGATTAATATTTGGGATATAGTGGGCCTCTATTAGGCATACAGCGCTGCAGGTTCTGAGGGAAGTTGGAAGATGAGAATGGGAATGTGTAGAGCCTGGAGTAGCACTTTACTCCCTGTTTTTCTGTCTTTTAAAAATCAGTGGAGCATCAACATGAATTTGAGGTTAGGTTATATAAGGTGTTCAACTGGTGAATTAGTTCAACTGGTGGTTTTTAACTTTTATGACAGTAATGTTTGTTTCTGTGAAAACTCTATATCTGCTTATTTCAGTGAGCAGTCTGACGAGTGTGAAAAATGATTCATAGTGAGTTACACCATGTTTTTTTTTAAGCCAGCAATAAAGGTCAGTCAGCCAGAGTGAATCTCATTTCGCTGTTTCATGCTGAAGACCTTTTACAATGGAACAGAATTTCCAGCTTTATAGAAGACACTGGCAGCTGTGTGGTCTGAATAGCTGTTTTTAGTGAACTGAAACCAGAACTAGTTGGCCCTGTAGTTCGAAGCAATTTCAGCCTCTTTTACTCATTAACGAGACCTGGCTGCTCCTACATGACAGAGCTCTTCCGTTTTAGAGGGATAGTTTACGCAGACCCCAGTTTCCCTCTGAGGAGTTGCAACTTTTTGAAAGCTTACAGGACATGCACACTGCGACAGTGCCTTTTCACAAGCCAATTCTGTGTTCTTTTTTCAGTGCAGAAGACAGAAGGTGGATGTAGGCCAAAACTCTCTCTTTTGTTTCTGTAATGTTCCTGCTGGTAAAAAGGGTAGTAATGGAGGGAGATGATATGGGCTATGGGCTAGTTTTGGTCATTTCTCGACATCACTGGACAGGAGATTTTGTTTAAAAGGCATGTGTGGTTTTTCGTGGTCCGACTGATTGACCATGTTTGGTCTCTGGAATAACAAATTGCTCTTTTTCTCAGTGGCTGAAAGAGCAAGGCATAGGCTTTATGAATGAACCATTTACTCAAGCTTACTGTCAGATAGTGTTGTTAAGTAATGACACTTTCTCTATTTATCTAAAGGTATTGTGGGAACGATGGAAAGATACAGCCAATCAAACGATCTTAACTAATCAGTTAAACGTTTTTTGGCTCACATTTTAGTTAGTGTTTCTAAACGGCTTTTTTTTTTAACATCCTTTCAGGACAATTTGATTATAAATCTGTGAAAATAATATAAACAATAAAGATTTAGTTATAAACTTAGATAGAAACAGTAATAATGCCTATTATACTGACTTTCCCCATGGGATAAATAAAGTGATCTATCTATCTATCTATCTATCTATCTATGCCTATCCACCAACACACCAGTCTCTATGCAGGCTCCACGGTTTTCATTAACTGCAGTAAACCATTTAACTACATGGTATTTCATTGAGGGTGGTTAGTTCTTTTAGTTTTTGTAAAGGTCAGTGAGCAAGGTCAGAGGACTTGTCAAACTGACCAGGCCACTGAATGCTTAATAAGACATAGAAAGTCTCAGGTTTGAAGCAAGTAAAACAGCATAAGACAGCAGATCCTTTCAGTCCTTTTCAACTTTAAGTTTCAGTGTGGTCATTGCTTAGTGAGGATTAATAATGGGATCAGGGAATAATAATTATGGTAATTAATACAGTGGGGTAATTTGTGGTTAAAGCTGCCAAAGAATGTATTTCTTGAGTATTTTAACCTGTTCATTGATATATAGGTAGTAAGTGTGTGACTTTAGTTGGGGTGAGAAATGCTCAGATACGATGTTAGAGGCCAGTTATTTTACCTTAATGATACACATGAATCTTTTCTTTTACAGAGGACTCTTTAAAAAAAAGGGACAAGCTCTCTTTTTATTTGCAGGCCCACATCACCAGCCACAGCTTACAGAAGCTACTGTAATTATTCCAGAATCTTAACATATAGTGTTGCGGTCCTCTCAGCATGATGTGCTGTTAGCAAGCTGAAGAGATTGCAACTGGGTTTGATTTTAGCCACTTGCTTCCCTGAGTTTGGCTTTTTCAAATCTTACCAGGAAAACAAATAGCCAGAATTTTTCATTCTGATATGTGTTTAGCTCCAGATTAGCCGTCAAATCGGAATCACGGTTCGCTCCCCAGGCTTTTTCTTTGTTGAATGAGTTTGGGCGGCCCTTCCTGCTTATACTGGCATAGGAAAAGCTGTGCTCACAGGGCCAGTATCAACAACACCATATTCTCACAAAGTCATCAACACGTTTTACTATTTTACCAACTTTGACAAGGGCTTTTGCAAGTGGACTCAGTTTCTGCTGTTCATAAATAAAATGAAGACTGTAACATAACAGATTTGGAGTTTTCCAGCTTTGTTTGGGTTATGCTGAATACTTTGAAGGAGGAGTTACAGTGTTTGAGGTTCAAGGTATGTCAGTGACCGGACGAAAAATACAGTTCTAGTTCAGGCATCTTTAAGGTAAATGGTCTTTTTTGGGCTAAAGGAATACTCCAGTGTTTGTCAACCAGATATGCGTTTCCCAAATGCTTAGCTGTCCAACTAGGTACTGCTATCTTGCAAGCACCATGAGTTGAATATTTGGAGGGAAAGCGTGCAGTGGGGTGCTGGGGAAGGCCACGGCAGCACTGCCCTCCCCACTTCACCCCTAGCCAGAGCGAACCTTGCCCAATTAATGGACAAGTGCATTCCGCCTGCCTGGAGACCAGCTAACCCTTTTTACACAGCCGCTTTTCAGAGTGACAGGCGAATTTGAATAAGAATCGCTGTCCATTCATCCTATTGCTGCAGTGACATGAGGAGAGGGAGGAGGAAGAGGCCTTCAGCCACCCTGATTGGTCAGCAGTGTCCAGTCTGTTTTTATACCTCAAAAGCCTGTTGTGCTTGCAAAGATTTGTCCCCCCTTCACTGTTATGCGGGCACTCACACACACACACACACAAATTTATACACACCCACTCTCTCTTCCTCTGTCCCTCTTCTCCTACCCACACACAGGGAGAGAGGGTCTGCGCAGAGGGATTTTGTCACGTTGTGTGCTTGCGTGAGTACCCTAACTTTTCTCAGTCTGATCCTGTCGATAGCAAGCCAGCGGCCTTGTGCTGCTTCAGCTAGACTACACATGCGCACACATACACACAGACATGCTCAGTTCTGTGATGGAGGCTCACTGTCCTCTATCTCCAGACAGTTTTGACTCTTCTTGCTTTCTGCTGATTCTTATACCTGATTTCTCCATAAGTCTTTCTCTAATCTGTTCTTTGCCTCTGCTTTGATGTACAGTAGAACCATGGGAGGTCATGTCATTTTCTGTCATTTATGCTAGAAATGTCATTATTTTATTTCAGCTGTATTAATATGCACTGAAACGTCCATCAAAAAGAAACGAGAAATTCTGCAATTGTTGTCTAACATTATTAATATGCACAAAAACATGATGTCCACTTAGTTCAGAATAATAATCTTATTTTAAATTAAATTAAATGAATTTTAAATTTTTCACTAGTTTTTAGTCGATGTTTAACTCCCACTGTTCATAAATGTTGGTTTTGATCTGTATCAGTATATACGGAAAACTAATCTGGCTTACTTGCTTCAGATCTTTTTTACATGGATAAAATCTAATAAACAAAATTAGCTATTTCACTAATGTATAATTATGTTCATGTTAGAAAGGAAATGAACCTTCTGTCTCCAGTATGTGATTATATATCAGATTGTAGAAGAGTGTGTTGATTTGTCTTGTTGTCATGTGTTTGGTTTGTGCCTGGTTGGTATTTTTGTGAAGCCATTACAACAAACCTCTTAACCCTTAGAAGCTGGGAGTTATTCTCTTTACCATTTAATCTAATAAAGTGCTTTAATTCTGATTCCTATTTGAGCCGATTTACATCAAGAAAATGGTTTATATTGTTATGAATAAAGAAGGGCAAGGCACGCAGGGCCAGTCACTCTTTTTCCTAGTGATCATTTCCACAAGCTAAACTTTCACGTTCCCCAAGTTCAAGAAGTGCTTTACTTCTAAAAGTGAATAACATGGAACACACATGCTGAAGAAGGGCACGTTCACATATCCAGTACTTCAGTTGAATACCTACGTAGGTAAAGAAATGCTGTGAGGATATTGGATACCCATAAATTCAAATAACCTTCCCCACCCCACCCAATGATTCATTCCCCAGCTTGAATTCAGACTTGTGGAAAGCTCTGTAATTACAGAGTAGACAGGCTCTTGCAGTTTAATGGGTTAATAAGCTGAATTAGATGACCTGAACAGTGGCGTTGGGGTGCGTATGTGTGCTTGTGTAGGAAAGTGTGGCTGTGGTGTTGTGTAGAGCCGTCAGTGAGGCAGATTCTCTCAATCAGGATGAAGTCGTCTGTCAGTGTACAACCTCACACGCAGATCACTCAGCTCATAACAAGACCACACGGACGCTTCTGCTTGTCTGCCTTTATTATTATCAGATTAGTCTAACAAAAAGTGTCCGTGTAGTCAAACAGAAGGACAGTGGTAATTAAGTAATTATCTCTATGCAATATGTACACTTTTCTTCTTTAGTGTTGGCATACAGGCAATGGTAATTCACAGTATGCTCACATAATTTAGTTATTATTTTCAGGCTTATTATCCAGTAAATACTATGAAATATTCAGTAACCAGCAGGGATAATCTATCCTGGATAATGTAGATAATCTAATTCCTGGTAGGTCGCTCTATCTGTGGCAATGTTGGTGGGTCCAGAGTAGGGTGTTACCAGCCGGGGGTGGGTTTAAAACCAAAAAATGATCAAATACAGTGTTACGTTTGGTCACAGGGTGGCAAAATAACTGAACACTGTTCAAGGTTTTTAATTAATCATTCAATTGTTAAACTGCCAGTCTGACAATTACAAATATTAAAGTGGTCTGAATGAAGTGAGAGAAGCTGGTTAGCAGGATAACAATCTGATTACCACAGAAAAAAATCAAGTCTGACTGACTGAAAGCCCACTTATAAATGTTTAGCACTAATAACTCGAGCAACTGGTGACTAATGAGCGACTGCTGTTGGATCTGTGGCCCACTCGCTAAGCTAGTCTTTCCTTCTAGTCTTTTCTTAACTAGCTTAGTTACAGCTCCAGACAACCCAGTGCAGCTGCTGTTGACCAAGGGTTCTGCTTCTGGTGCTTCACTTTACATAGTTGTGCTGTCTTGGAAAAGCCTAGAAGGCCTTGCACTCATCTGGCCTCAAGTAACTTTCTACATTTCAGTCTTTGCATTGTGTTTCAGGCCTCTGGATATCTGTCTCCTCTGGTTGCATGATGTCAACGATGGCCAGATGTCTGGGTCTCCTTATTCTGGGTAAGTTGGAGTTTATCCTGTACATAATGCTGCTTTCTCCACCTACTAAACAGAAGCTGCACCCACAGCGTTCTTTAAGAGAGCTGTGATTACAGATGACAAACACAGACAATCCCTCAATGACTTTCCAGAATACGGCTCTCCAGTGTACTGAAGAGAGCGTAAGCCGCTTAAGAAAAGAAAAGGATCAAGCACGTCGAGACCTATCTGCCCACCACCTACCCCCACCCGGATCACCTTAACTGTGTGTCCCACAAGATCGCTTTACAAACACAAAACAGTGGACTGATGTAAACATGACCTGGCTCTCGCTTCTGCTCGTATTTAGCCCTTGACACAAAGGACGCATGTTCCCCTGTGAAGGGCAGTCAGGAGAATTGTACCGTTTTGCTCTCGCTCTTTATGCTGTCAGATAAAAGGTGTGTACAGTTCAGAGGGGAGGCCGAGAGCCGGCCGGGAGCCAACTGCATCGCTCAGTGCAAACATCGTTTCTCTGTGTTTGCATGACCTTGACTGAATAGGCATTACTATGACAACCAATGAAACATTTAGCTCATAAGTACGTGGATAGAAGCTGTTTCAGAAGAATGGAGTAGAGATCCATTGGGGTTCTCTACTCTACATGCATTTATTTGGTTTTATGGCTTCATGGGTCCAGGTTAAGCCATATTCTATTCTATTCTATTCTATTCTATTTTTTTATGGTTTTCTGACTATAACTGTAACCATTGTCCCACCTACAAGCTTTTTGCCTTTGCTGCCTTTGACTGTGCTCAGATGTGAACCCTTTACAAGTGCCCTGAATTACTGCTTGTTTAAAAAGTAGTCTGGGCCTAAAATAGGGAACAATACAGAACAAAGTGTTATGTATTAAAATCAGTCTCAGGAACATCATTTAAGCCACTCTTTTCTGATGTCTGGACTTAGAGTGGCTTAATTGATACCTCCAGGGTTATCATTAAATTACTAGTTCTCGTTTTATTCTAGTTTTTATTTATTTTAGTTCTAGTTTTATTTAAAAATAAAAACGTGAAAAGGCTTTCACTTCTTTTCCAATAAGAGACTAAAACGTATTTGTTATTGACTGAAACCTAAAACAATAGACTGGAACATAGTTTTAAAACTGTAACAAAGACTTTTAGCCTTGGCTCCACTCACTTCCCCAAGTTTGGTTTTCTTAAGTTGGACTGGTAAAAAAAAGAAAGTCTGTGCTTTCCTTTTTGACTAGGGTTGTGTATTAGCAAGAACCTGATGACGCGATACATATCACATTACAGGGGTATATTTTGATATATTGCAATACTGTAAGCGAGGCAATATGTTGCAATGTTTTTACATAAAATCTTTGAAAAACTGATAACCAGTCTAAAATCTAAATCATCTGCATAAAATCTGAGTAAAAGAAAACTTTTTGAAATTAGAACAGTACACTGAGAGTACAACACTGATATCTAGCGGTTGGAGTTTAAACGCAACACAAAACGAACCACAAATCTTGGCATGTAAAATATTTAACATAATATTGCAATCCTTTGATATATCAATATTTTCTTACACCCCTACTTCTATTGTGTGTTAAGCAACAGTTTGGTAGTCAGCCGATGCAGTCCAATTTGTTTTTGAGGGAGTAGATGATGCAAAGAAGGTAAAAGCTTATTGTTTATCATTAGATTTTAGTCTATCCCCCAAGCTTTGTTTTTGTTGTGTGCTGAGCTCTATCTGGAGCACTGGCACAGAAAACACTGCAGTCACAAGGCCAGCTTTGTGTAGCATCCCGTATTCCCATTACTAGCAGGGTGTGATGGTGATGTACTGCTCTCTAGAATCAACAACTTGATATTCCCCCAAAGTCGCTGTTGCGTTATACCATTTCACCAGCTTTGACTTGGGCCTTCAGTATTCGGCTGAGGTTATTTAAATGTTGGAAAATTCTTATTCTGCCCTTTTTCCTTATCTGATCCAGTATTTTCTGCATATGTCTGCCCATAACATATAGCCATGATTACAGACCATCAGTCATATGTAAATATATTTATGGTTGTGACATCACTAACATGATGAATTCCCAAAACAATTGATGGGTATTTTTCATGATATGGGGCCTTTAATGCCATTGGCACACAAGACGTTAGTAGGGTTTGTTAGTAGGGTTGCGTGTGTTGTTTTGTTTTCATAATTTTTATAACCCTTTTTAATTGTGTATGATTTCACCATCAGTTCTCTTTCTCTATGCTGATCACAAGCTGGCTGTTTAACCTGGGCCTCAGCCTCCTGGTCTTTACAACACTGCAGAGTTAATCTCCTGTTTCCCAAACAGGGCAGGAGCATGCAGAGTCCACTCCCAGCAGGACAGCTGGGATTATTTCAGTCCGTGTAACCTCTGAGCCTGCAGAGTCGGCAGGGCCCGCTTTGTTTAGAAGCGTGTATTTTTACCAGTTTGAAGCAACATTGACGACAACAAAGAGCTGTGTTTTACTGACCAGAATAACATGCTGGGAGGTGACACATAAGGGTAAATAGGAAAAACTGTTCCGAAATGCCCTGTGTTCAGTTTTAGTGAGGTAAAGGTGCAAGTATCTGTCACTGTACTATGTACAGTGAAATGTGTCCTCCGCATTTGACCCATCTGTGGTAATAAACACGCACACACTAGTAAACTAGGGGCAGTGAGCACACACACACCCAGAGTGGTGGGCAGCCAACTCCAGTGCCCGGGGAGCAGAGGGTGAAGGGTCTTGCTCAAAGGCCCAACAGTGGCAGCCCATTATCCTGCTTTTAGCACATCACCTACATTTCACACCCCTTAACAGATGCCACTGTAGATGAAGATAATGAATGTTTTTTACTTCACCTGTCAGTGGTAATGGCTGATCAGTGTAAGTACTTACACTAACATTGTGCTCATTAGTTCAGTAGCGCAAGTTCCTAAGTCAGAAGAATGTGCTTTATTATACTTAAACAGTACAACAAAATCCTTCTCCTCACATAACCCACCTTAGAAAGTCTATGCTATGGTGCCCCTCAAGGAGAGAGGTTAGGGGCCTTGCTCCCTGAATCCACATCCCTGTAATGAATAACCCAGTGCTCTCACCACTGAGCCACCACCAGTGTATTCTCTGTATAATACTAAATCAGAGATAAAAAGTACAGACTACAGGACACACCTGCTTTGCTGCTTTTCCTGCGGTTTTATAATGGTGCATCAGGTAATGGGAAAGGGCTCAATGTGCATTTATCCTTCTTTCTCTTTCTCTTTCTTCTATTTCTTACTCATGCTTCCAGTCTTAATCATCACGTCTGATTCACACTGTCTGCATAGTGATAACAGACTCTCTCTGAACGAACTCTAATATAAGCCGTTCCGGCTGCAGTCGAGATGAAGATGTAGGATAGAAAAGACTGGCATAAATCCAAAAGCAACTTATTGCTCTGCTGTCTTTTTCTCTGCTGCTGAGACTAAGGTTTTGGGGACACCTGGCCCTTTGTATTTGTATTTGTCAATTTTAATAATGCTTGCTTGGTATGAAGAACAAGTTTTCCCTATTTAATGATTTAACACTTCACACTCCAGACTATTATTAACCTAACCTTAACCTACACCTTAGTCTACACCTAAACTTTACCTTAGTCTACATCTTAAGATAACCTTAATCTACACCTTATTCTGCAACTCAACCTAATATTTTATCCAACATTATCTCCCAGTGCTGTTTTTTCTATTCTTCTTCAAGTACATGGCAGACTGGTTGTGTTTGTTTGGATGTATTTTGCTTAATAGTGCTGCCAGTGAACAGGTGGAAAAAGGTCACATTTGTGTTCTGGAACAATCAACCCATGTGGATGTTGCTATGTGAGGCCATTTTGCGCCAGAAAAGAAAAGAAAAATGTGCAAGCTGTTAGACTGTTTCTGACTAAGAAAACATTGACTGTAACAATGATTTTTAAAGCATTATGAAAAGCGTCTCTCTAAGTTTTAATTGGCAGTATATATGAAAATTGGTATTAGGAAGAAAGGATGGCTGGAAGAATCTTTGCTTTGATGACAAATGTTACGTGCAGTTTTCCACAGGAACTTGCTGATAATCCTGATGGAGGCAGATTACAGGGTCTCGTGATTTTCTTGCCCTGGCACGGACAGCAGCTCATTATCTGGCACTGAAGGACGCATGCCCACTTCCTCTCACCTGCACTAGTCTGGGTCAGGGAAAACACAACGCATGTGTTAATAATTGTTCAAGACGGGTGATCAAGGCGGGTGTGGGCACCTTGGGCTTTCTGGCTTTCTTTATGAAACACTAAGCCCAGAAATGCATACCTTCTGCATGTGAAGTATTCATTCTCTTACAATGCTACCATTTAGATCTTTAGAGAAAAATGAATAGCTATGTGATCTGTCAAGCATCTGCTTATCAGTCTGCTAGTGTTTAGGGACAGAAATGAAAGAAAAAGAAGGTATTGAACTTTTTTATCCCTCAGCCAGGGCCTCTAGATTTTAGCTTCTGATTTTAAGCCACATTCCAAAGACAGGTATGACTCCTGGTACACTCCAAATGTTTGTGGACACTCCTTCTAATGAATGCATTGAGCTACTTTAAGTTGCACCCATTGCTGATACAGATGTGTAAATGCACACACACAGCTTGTCTAGTCCTTGTAGAGAAGTATTGTCAATAGCATATGGATCTCAGGAGCAGATTAATTGGCCCCATGGGCTAGAGGGGTTTAAAGCACCCCCCAGTCTTGAGCCGTGCAACTGTGTTCTCTGGGTTTAGGTGACCATGACCTTGTCACCGGTTCACCGGTGTTTGTCCTTTCTTGGACCATTTTTGTTAGGAACTGTTAGGAACTGCATACCAGAAAAAAACACAGGACCAGCTATGCTCCACAATCAAGTAAACCCCCTCTCTGGACAGTAGAGACAAAAGCAGGTTAAACCCTTGATTTCAGAAGAAACATTGAATGAGCAAGTGCCCCAATACTTTTGTTCATATAGCTAGACCTCACAAGCAGGTGGCCATCTGAAGAGCTTGTGAATAGTGAAAGCTGGAAAGAACTGGACAATTTGCACAGTCGCCAAGCCTTTCACTTCCAGAGGCACTCTGTCATTCAGGTTGATCCAAGTGCTGACCCCTCCCCACCCTTCACTTGTACAGTATAGACCAGCACGTGTGAAGACTGGCCCTGTGCCCCTCTCTCCGGCATTCCACAGAAAAAGAGGGGGCATTTTGTAGGGGATGTTTCAGAGGCAGTTAGCAGCATATATTTTGACACCTGGAATGTTTTTCTTAATGAGTAACATTTACCCACTGTGCTCGCATTCCTGCCATAGCGCTGCTTTTCTGACGCCAGTGTTCTCCTTATGCTTCTGCTGCTCAAGGATAGACTGTTGGTGCATCCTTGGGTGCATCCTCAGTGGTGCTCATAGGTGTGTGTGCGTGTGCATATAGATGTAGTTTATGATGTTGGTAGATTATTCAAGAGCTGGTGCACTTTCTAGCTGTAGTTCACCAGGAGAAAATCAATCAGCAGCAATCTGAGCTGTAAACACACTAATGCCTGTGTTGAGTTCATCAGCATATATATAATGATATATATAATGATATAATGATAATATAATAGCACAATAACATAACCTAGTATAGTGATACTGAAATATAAAATTCTTTAAATATCTTAAATAAAAAAATTAAATAAAATCACTGTTTTTAAACAAAGTTGACATACATTAATGGGCTCTCTTTGCTAATTAAACACAAGGAGTGATACTGAGGTCAGCAAAGCTTATTGAGGTCATGTCCGTATATTGTATGATCGTCAATAATGTAATTATCATGACAGGCCTACTGTCACCACCATGCTTTACGGTGGTGTTCGTGTGTATGAGGGGATGTGCAATGTTTGTTGTTCACCAAACGTAGTGTCTAGTTTGCCAAAAAGTCAAAATTTTGGTCTCATCAAACTAAATAACCTTCTTTCAGCTCCCACACATGCTTTTAGATCAACTGTAGTGGATTTAATTCACTAGTAGTCCTTCTGAGTAGTCTTAGATGTTCTAATAAATTCCCTTACTAGTCTCCTTTTAGCACGGTTCCATCGGTTTGTGAAGAGATTTACACATATGCTATATTTCTTCCAATTGTTGATGATGAATTTAACTTTGACAAAAAGCACCCACACACTGAAAATCTGCTTTCAAATCTGAACTCTGAGTGCCCGTCTTTAAATTACAATGCAAGTGGTGGCAGCCATTGGGGTCCGTGCAATGTGCAATTATGGGGCCAGTAGAACACACCAAAACTCAATATTTGTACACTGGCCTTGTTTATCATAGTAAATAAGTGCATTTATAAGGTTGATTAAATTGAATAGTTGTTATAGAAGTTTTTATAGACAGTTTTATAGAGCTTTACAGCCCCCATTTTCTTCAGAGGTTCTTCATGAATTTTTCAGGCCTTCGGTAAGCTATTGCTGTTGTATTATCAATATGAGAGATACTTTAACTATGTAGTGTAGTAATGTTTGTAAGTTGGCTAAATGCATAGCGTGTGTTTAATCACACATGCACCTACCCTCTTTCTCTCTCCTGGTGTTGATTTTACAGTCTGGAGAAGAGGAATGTGTGGAAGTACAATAACAGGCTTCGAGATAACATCCCTCAAACACACACACACACCTCCTCAGTCAAACACACACACATGCAGTATCACTCTGTCACCTTTGCCAGTCAGAACATGAGAAACTATGTTGAAGAATTTTATTTTACATGTCCTTCATCAGGGGGTGTGTGCCAAATGCTGCTTATTTGAATTTGCTGGTGTGTGTGGCCTGTAATGGCAGAACAAGCCTGCATGCTTATGAAAGTCCTCCAGACCACAGTCCTGTAATTATCCACCTAAATTCACAGCAAAGTGCTTTAAAACACTACTTTTTAGAATAAACACACCTATAACCATGAGCCTGCATTAAAGGTTTTTGCAATGGAATTTTCAATGGAGTATTTCCAACCCCATATGTTCACATACCAGCATAAACAGTTGTTTTTTGGATTTAATGAAAAATCCACTCTACTCGGTATGTTCTACATAGTAAATTAAGGGGTTCTATGTAGTACGGAAAAGCAGAACATGTTTTGGTGCTATATAGAATTGCATACAAAAAGTTTGCCACCAATGTGAATATTTCTTTAATCAGGCAAAGGACCATTTAAGCATCCAGCATATACAGGGTATAGATGGAACTATTAGGCACACGTGTGCACTCCCACTGAACTTGTTCCCAATGCATTTAAAAGCCCATTAGTGCAGTATTGGTAACTTGCACTGAGGGATAGAGTTATGGGCCATTAGTGGCATTTGGGATGAGTGGAGCATGGACAGAAAGAAGGGGAATTGACCTATCCATGCTCCGCCCACAAATGCTTTCATTCAAGGTTTTGCAGAGCAGCAGCGGAAATCCCATTAAGTTCCATGTTATTGAGATGCTCTTTAGCTAATCAAAGGCAGACACACAAATCACAGTACCCCCTGCTCCACAGCTCAGCACTTATGGGGGCTTTTCTACCCCTCTAGCCCACTCCTGGCATTAGGCTTGGTGCCATTTAGTTCATGCTTATCTGCTCCAGGGAGTCCTATTCTATTGGCAATAGTCCTCTACAGGGACTAGACAAGCTGTGTGTGTGCATTTGGACACATAGTATAGGTCACTTTTGCCAGGAAATTACAGGAATAAGTGGAGCCATAATGCAATAATGATGTTATTGCAGAAAATAATATTTTTATTCAGTGGAATAGAGACATGTTAGCTAGCTACTTTCCACCAGGCTGTATTCACCTGACTTCTCCCTAACAGTTAGCAAGCTCACTTGATTTTGCTTCTTAGTACACTGGCTGCACATCTGCTTTCTCTTTCTCTCTTTCTCTCTTTTACACACTCTCTTGCAAGTTCTCAGTCATTTAACAAAATAAATGCATAAGCAATTATTTATTTTTTAGCCAAAATAAAAAGGCAATGTGACATGACAGTGCACACAAACAGTAGAGCCTGAATACCTCTCAGGTATTCATGCTTCCTGGACCATAGTCTTACCCTGTTTACTCAGGGCGAGTCGGATGTGTACAGATTGGCCTTCCAAAGGTCAGACATTTTTATTTGAGCATTTTGCACTGGTTTACTGTATGTGACCAACCCGAGATTTAGTCCCACTGCCTCTTGGTTTACTGCCAGACAAAATCCACTTTTTTGTTTATTATCTTCTGCTGTTATCCAGAGGAATTTACAGAATGTGTTCTGGTTAAAGCTTTTCCTTGAGAATGAGCCAAGTCTCAATATAGGCACCCTGCTGCTACCCTTATCTGTAACACATCAACAAGGCGGAAAAGGGCAAGGTTATTAAATCATTTACCATGCCTTCCAATCAGTGCATGTGTGAGAGTGGACACATCTGGGTGGAACTAGGATACATGCATGTATTAACTTATGGAATGTTAGTCACTGATTGCCTGCGTGATTTCAACAGCAGCATGTAATTGCATCTCCCATTGGTTTATCTGCAAGACCCAGGAGTATTAGATTTGCCTATAATGTCTTCCAGGGCTATTTGAGTTGGTCAGTGTTGGGCCATTGTTGGAACTTTTTTAAAGAAGCATTATGCAAGAATTAGTCATTTCTGCAACTGGGCTCCCCCTACAGTTGGGGAGTGTAATTCACTTTAACACCACTGCCATAAACAGAAATCACACTTTGAACACCCTCTTTATGTACACATGCATTTAACGATCTCAATATGGGTAATGTTTATTGGTCAGTATGTCTGCCATACTCAAGGAGTGAACTTGCTTTAGTAGAATGTGAAGAACCTTCCCACACCCTCGACATATCTGTCTCATTGTTACTGTTCGTTTACACATTTTCATGTCCAAATGTTTGTGGACACCCCTTCTAATGAGAGCATTCAGCTACTTTAATTTTCACCCATTGCTGACACAGATCTGCAAATGCACACACACAGCTTGTCCAGTCCCTGTAGAAAAGTACTGTCAGTACAATATGACTTGCTGAACAGATAAACATTAACCTATTGGCACCATGCATAATGGCAGGTGTGGGCCAAAGGTGTATAAAGCCCCCCAGCATTGGGAAGTGGAGCAGTGGAACTGTATTCTCTGGAATGATGGTGCTCCATCTAATACTTTTGGGATGAGCTGAAGAGTTGAGGTTTAGGTGGGGTGGAGATCATCCAACATCCTGACCTCAAAAACGCTCTTGTCGCTGAATTTAATCGAATCCTGACAGCATTGCTCCAGAATCTAACAGAAAGCCTTTCTTGTGCAATAGATACAGTTACTCAAACAAAGGATAAACTCATTTTAATGCCTTTGATTTCTGAAGAAACATCAAATGAGCAGGTGTCCCAATACCTTTGCCCATGTATTATATCTAGTGGCAACCAGAGCGAGATTTCTCTCAAAGTTGCGTAGGCCCATCACACCCTGAATTGTATGACTGGATAATTTTTTTAATTGATGATGACACTGACAACCAGAGTTTGTGTTTTATATAGTTATATTTATAAAGGCATGCCTCTGTCTATCTCTTGTAGTTGTCCAAACTGTGGCACAGGAGCTTCCTTCAGGTCCTCATGGCTGCACAGACGGAAGCTGTTACCCAGCTACAGGGAACCTGCTAATTGGGCGAGCTGTTAACCTAACAGCCACCTCGACTTGCGGCCTTCAAGCACCAGAGCAGTACTGCATCGTCAGCCATCTACTGGTGAGTCAAATAAATAAATATTCACACACATATCAGTGCCTGCAAATTTCCTTCCAGTGCCTATAGTGCAGAGTCCTTTGTTGAATGCATGCTTCGTCATTGTGCACTTTGTCTGTTTGTGTGCTTGTCTCATTCTGTGTAAACAGGATAGCGTGTTTTCTTCCTCTTTCATCCTTTTTTCCATTCCTGCATGCAGGGGCTTGTCAGGTGTGTAATGGAGGCTTGCATTGTGAAGGAGGTTTGGTGTGCCCTCTGGCTCTGCTTATTTTAGCTCACTTCAAAAGATATTGTGAGAGAATGAAAAAAGAAAGGCATTATCATTTTGATAACATACACACAAACAGGCGCATATAACTGGTTCCTATTTATCACTATATTCTATTCAGTTTTACTCTATTCAATTCTATTTTATTCTATTAGATTTAAGGAAGGCCTGACTGTTAATCAGCCCCCCCCCATGGTTTGACATACTAACAGTTTTTTGCACCTCACTAAGCAGTTTTAATATTTTTTTGCAAGGTCCATCACACAAAACCTGAGACATAAACTGGCCGCCATACCTTGTTCTGTTAACTCTTTTTCAGCAGTTCAGCAATTGCTTAACCGAAATGGAGAAAACAACAAATTATTATTAATAATGGATAAAAGTATGACCTCAGCCTCTCTGAAAGCTTAAATGACGTCACTCACTCTTTATGAATTGACTTGGTGCCTAAATAAAGTGGTGTGATGGGGTTAAAAGCAAAATACATAGAACAGTTATTACACTTTTACAATGAATGTTTTTTTAAGTTAACCTCTTAAACTTTACAGGTGGTTCCTTATAATTAGCATTGCTGTCACACAAAAGCATTGTATATTCAAAACTTCAACTTTACTGGTAAACTTTGAATGGAAGAAAAATATTTTATTTTACTCATTTTGCAATTCTATTGGTCCATTCGTCATGACATTTTGATTCAACGTTCTGTATCTAATACAGAACATGTATAATAATGTTGTGGCCTCAAATCACAGTTTTTCATGCTTTCATGCTTACAGCTGAATCAAGCTTATAGGCACAGTAATTAAAATTATATAGAAATAAAGTATATAAAGTATATATTTTAACATATGGGCATTTGATCTTTAATTGAACAATATTAAGAGTTAATATAGTTAATATAGGTAATAAGACTATATAAGAATATAACTTAACACATACAACTAAAGTATTATTACAACTAAAAATGATTTGTAAAACATAATTAATAGAAATGCAATTTTCTTGAATGAAAAACATTGGGACACTTTATGCCCTAATAGCTGGTATTCCCCCCCTTGGCTGAAATGACTTCAGTTAGACGCCTCCTATAATGATCTACCAATCTCTGACATCAACTGGGAGAAAGTTTTTCCACTTCTCCATGCAGAATTCTTTCAGCTGTGTGAGGTTTCAGCTTTAGTATTTAGACAGATGATCTCATATTTTCATTAAGTTCCCTCTGAAATAATAAACAATTCCTAGTGGATTTCTTGTTGGAGAGCTCTCTAGGCCCTAATGTGCTGCACCTGATTCTAAAGTAGTAATAAATGTGGGGGTGTCTTCACAATAGTATTTTATTAATTTAATTTATCATATGTTGCATGCATTAAATTACCTCTAATAATAATATTCATGTCCTAATACCTAACCTTTTTACCTGACTGTACATATAAAACTACAAAAAGACCTTATTTTGACACCATGTAATGAAAAAATTACAGTACAGAAATGTCAGGTTCTTCAAGGTGACTCTTAAGAAATAGGGGTCCAATTACTGTCAAATTTAACAAATCAGGTTGTTATAGAAACTAGCGGAGATGACTAGTGACCCACAAATAGAATGTGTAATTTTTGAAAAATGTATCTCTGGCGACTCTGGTGAAAGCTGGAAAAGTTAAAGGGGATAAATCGTTTATTCTGAATAAAAAGAAAAATCAAAGAAGATCAAATCAGAATAAATATCAATACATTTTAACTCCTTTATTTAAACCCCATTTGAGCAATATTTGTGTGTAAGTTTATGATGTAAGTTTAGAATTACTAAATTAATATTGAATAGAGTGGTTAGAGGTATAAAGAGATATTATTATGTTGAAACATTTCATTTGGTAATTACTATAGAGAAGCGATATATCGTAATTGTCACACAAAAAATCCAAAATGTCTACAAAAAGTCAGAAAAAATATTTTATTTAAAGTATTTTTGGAGCATTTCTATTGTATCATTCATCATATAGATATTTTGAAATTGAGAATTTGAAATGTGAGCCATAAAACAAAACCTTAGAATGCAAGGGATGAAACATTTAGAGTGGGCCTTTTTGGATTAAATAAACACTCATCAGACTTGCAGTAACATTTTAACAACAAATCAGTGATGTAGCAGCAAATGAACATTCAGTAGATTGTCAATGAGACTTTTACTGAATACTTCTACTGAATACAGCTCTTCCTCACTTCAGGAGAGTCCAAGTTCACCTGAGAAACAAATGTACAAATTACCTGTAGATGTTCACTGCTCATCTAACAGGTCTAATACAGACTATCTCAGCATCCTCAACAAGCCGTTAGAAACCTGCTGCTGACACCAGTGTGGAACTGGATCTTAACTGGATAAAGCTGTTATTAGGGACCAGGAGCAGTTTGAGGATTAGGTTTAGGGTTAAGGTTAAGGTTAGAATTGGGGCCAGGATGAGGGTTAGCATTATATTTTGGGTTGAGGTTAGGATTAGGATTGGGCCTAGGATGAGGATTAGAATTAGGTTTTGGGTTGATGTTAAGGTTCAGGTGATGGTCAGGGAGGAGTTTAGGATTAGTTTTTGGATTAAGGTTAAGCCTAGGATTAGTGCCAGGATGAGGGTTAAGATTAGGTTTTGGTTAAGGCTGGGTTAGGTTTTGCTTAATAGAAGTAACATATTAAGCACTTTATGTAACATATCAACAGTAAATGTACTTAATGGCAGGAAAGCATCTACATCCTCATTGTATTCAGATGCTTCATTGCTGCTACTGTACTGATAAGATGTTGATGTTTTACTGGTACTCTAGTCAGAGTTTTTAATCATCTATAAGACCCCAAAGACTCCAAAACAAAAACAAAAAAGTGTTACCCTCACAATGATATACATTTTGAGGATAAACTATCATGAGCCTCTAGAACACTGAACACTGAGCAACATAGCACAGGCTGTAAGCAACAATCAGTTATTAGTAACTCAATGAAATGCTAAAAATAAATAAATGAATAAATATTGTAATATGACTTGCATCGTAAAAATGTTGATATTATATTCTTAGCATATGACTCTCCTGCCTTATAATCGAAAGGAAGATTAGGTGCTGAAACTTCAGTCCTCTCATTAGTGGGCTCATACGAACAGCGAAAACCAGGGCAAAGGTCTTCAGCAGATACTGTATGTAAGAAGCTGATATAGTATCTCTGTGGCCTTTAAAAACCCTTGAAAACAAAGTCTCTCACTTTGTTTCACTACCTCTAAGCCCTTAAAGCTCCTCATAGCCAGGTCACTGTTGGAGATTTTGTTACCCTGGACAACAACCCAGTTAAGACAAAGTGATCTGGCTGTATTCCATTCAAGCTCTCTGCTTGGCTCAGGACTCTGATACAAGAGGCCCAGCTGGACCCAGTTCCTGCTCCCCTTCTTATTTCTGCCAGATTCCGACTCACATTTTTGTATCCAGTGACTAATGCTACTACTAATGCTTTGTGAAAATGTGCTTTATAGTTGGAAACATGGTTAGCTATCTAGCTAGCCTGCTCTGATTTAGTAGCTTCCTAACGTTGTCCCATGTTGTAAATATCCAGCTGGACATTTGGCCTTGTCAGAGTGGCTCAGATTCTCACCTTCAAGAACTGTTCATTTGCTGCCTAATATGTATATCCCCATATTAAGGCTGTATGTACCATCGACCATAATTTCCTCTGTCATAATAAAATGGTAAAGTAATGAGTAACAAGTTAACAAGTTGGAAACTCTGACATCCAATAATTACGATGACTAAATATAGTTTTTAGGTTGGAAACTTATTTTTACAATAATTCTGAATTTCAAGTGGGATTGTGGTGCATGTTGTGTTTTGCAATTGTTGATTTTCGCGTTCCTTTCTAATATAGGAGTCGGATAAGTGCTTCAAATGTGACTCACAAAGGCATTATGACCACCACCATCACAGAACCAGCCATCGTGTGGAGAACGTTATCTACCTGAAAGACAGCAAAGGAGAGCTCACCTGGTGGCAGTCTGTCAACGGTGAGTGTGTGTGTTTTTCAATAATTAATGATTTTTGCTTTGATTTGGTGCAAAATCGTATATTGTAGAAGTGTCTCTATGTGTTTCCAGGGTACGGCCCAGCGTTTTTCAGTTTAATCCCAATCTGCGGCATCTGCATTGTACAGTTAACTCTCAAGCCAATAGAAAGCTTCCAAACTCCAAAATAAGCATTTTATACCATATATCACACATTCAACCCTTAGGATGAGACAGACTGAATTAAAACCAGTGGAGTTTATGCATGTGTGCAGAGAGATGGTGCCATTATTTGTATGCTAATATGCCTTTATTATGTTTTTCTCATTTTTCACAAAGAATTTAAGGGTCAGTTATAGCACCTCTGCACCAATAAATTCAACAGAAAAGCGGTTTGCAATCACTACACAGGGTTAATTAATTCTTCCCTCCTTAAAAGTAGTCCCCTTGCAGAATGAATGAATTTTTCAAATGTATAGTTTAATTTACACTTATTGTGTGTAAAATACACACAAGTATGACTAAAGAATTCATAAAAAGAGTTCTAGACATTATTTGCGTTATACTTGTGTTAAGTTTCTGAGCACAGTGAAATGCAGTGCCTATTAAGTAAATGCTGGAGTATTCTTTTAATCACCTATGTTTGCCTGTGTTCTCAGGAGAGGAGAGTGTCAGTGTCAGACTTAACCTGGAGGCAGAGTTCCACTTCACTCACCTCATCATGAAGTTTAAGGTGTGCTCTTGAGCTTGTGCTCTTAAGGTGTCCTGGCTATGTTAACTGCCATCAATCAAACAGACACTTCAAAGCTGGGTGTGCAAACCTTTTATTAATCCAAGCATTTCTCTCCTTCCTCCTGGTTCCTCCCCAGACCTTCAGGCCTGCAGGCATGTTGATTGAGCGTTCTGCAGATTTTGGGCGCTCCTGGAGGCCGTACCGCTATTTTGCCTACAACTGCACCAGGACTTTCCCTCGGGTGCCTGCCCGCTCCCTGCAGCTCATCGATGATGTCATCTGCGAGGAGCGCTATTCTGATATAGAGCCGTCCACAGAAGGAGAGGTAACAGCCTAGTAAAGCCATCCCTGTTTTTTAGAAAACACACATGGTCATAGATGTGAAACAATGTTTCTGGCGGTTTGGAATGTACAGCTATCCTGTGTTTGCATACTTGCTGTGTGTATTGGATATTGTATTGACAAATGTGTGTTATGCTAATAATATAATGATGCTACTATAATTACTACAAAGAATACTAATAATAGTAATAATAATAGTATGTCAAATGTTCTGAAATGTAATAGACATTCGAGCAAAATTCGATGTGAACAGTACAATTACACTCATTTCTTACTGAGATTGCAGTTCAATTCTAGCCTTGTATTTTAACTAGAAGGCTGCATTGGGTGATGGAAGGTGTTCACAGTGGTGCGTCAATTGCTCTGTACTAACTGGACTACACCACTGATATGCCACTGATATGGAAGGCACTCAATGGGCGAAAAGTTCATTGTCGATTTGTCTTCCTTATGGCAGCTTTTGAACATTTCACAAAATTCACACTTTTTGAGAAACATACACTATTATCATACCCTTTTGGTCACCTTTTTTTTTAATTGCATCCTTTGCCCATGATGATCACTTTGCACTCTGCTACAACTGACTAATGTGCTTATCCCAGGCCGAGTTCATTCCAAATGAGGGATAGTCATAATATTCTAAAGGGTCAGTGTATTATAGCTTTAGAGGTAGATAACTCCAGCAGGGAGTTGAAATATTGAAGATTGTGTGTGCGTGCTTATGTTTTTCTTTTAACTTTAGGTTTTCTCTTACATACCAGATACTGTTTGAATACGTTGTCTGCATTTGGTCTTCCTCAGGTCATTTACAAAGTGCTTGATCCTGCAATCCGTGTCAGTGACCCCTACAGTAGTAATATTCAAGGTCAGTTGTTATGTTGTGTTATAACACATTAAAACCTTTTTGTAAGAATGGATAATCCCTGACTACAGTAACAGTCCTTTCTGTGTTCGTGTGTAGACCTGCTGCGCATCACTAACCTACGGATAAACTTTACTAAACTACACACCCTGGGAGATAACCTTCTGGACAGACGGCCTGATGTGCTGCAGAAGTATTACTATGCCCTCTACGAGCTGGTGGTCCGTGGTAGCTGCTTCTGCTACGGTCATGCCTCTGAGTGCGCCCCAGTGCCAGGGGTGAACACCAGGGAAAATGGCATGGTGAGTTTTGCATTATTGCAAGAGTGACATGATTTACAAATTATCTAAAACATGTACTGTCCAGCAAACATCTGGGGGCACCTAGCTTTGAGGTAAGAGTGTTTTCAGTTTGCAATAACTGGTCAAATAACATATTAAAGAAACCTACACTGTTTAAAGTTGTATCCTATAAGGAGCTTTCAGATCATGCATTTTTCTATTAAAATCTATCACTGTAATGGAATAGAAATTAAAAACCATGGAACAACAAACTTCTGACAAACAAGTAGAGATAAAATATGTAGCAGTTTTGTAAGATTTCACACAAGCCAGCTTGAACAAATTCAGGATTTTGTGTTGATGTAAGTCAGTAAAATTACTCTAGATTGAATTCTTTGTGGGATTGGAGGGAGGAAAATGTTTGTAGAACAGAATGTATAAAGCTCTGTATGTTGTGATTGGTCAGATTCATGGGCGCTGCGTGTGTAAGCATAACACAGTGGGGCTGAACTGTGAGCGCTGCAGAGATTTCCACCATGACCTGCCCTGGAGACCAGCTGAATCTGATAACCCTCACACCTGCAGAGGCAAGACACACAAATGCACACACACACTATCATGATGCGTACATGGTTCAAACCTTCCTAATTACGTGAGTGTGAAATCTCTTGTCTTTGATCAGAGTGCAACTGTAACGGTCACTCCAGCAAGTGTCACTTTGACATGGCGGTGTATCTGGCCACGGGGAACGTTAGCGGAGGCGTTTGTGACGACTGTTTCCACAACACCATGGGCCGTAACTGTGAGACCTGCAAACCCTTCTACTATCAGGACCCAGCCAAAGACATCAGAGACCCGGGGGCCTGCGTTCGTAAGTTAAACAGCAGCTGATGTTACATGGATTTACAAAAATGTCATGCATTTCATATGTACTGTGCTTGCTCATCGTTCTGCAGTCTCGATAAGGAAAAGTGGACCAAAAAAAGCTTATGAATTTGTTTCTCTGTCTCTCTCTCATTTTTCTCTTGTGTGTAGCGTGTGACTGTGACCCAGTGGGCTCTCTGGAGGGAGGTGTGTGCGACAGCCACACTGATCTAGATCTGAGCATGATTGGTGGTCAGTGTCGCTGCAAGCCCAATGTCAGAGGTCAGCGCTGTGACTACTGTAAAGAGGGACACTATGGCCTTACCCAGAACGATCCTCTGGGGTGCCAACGTAAGTGACTGTGTGTGAGGGCTGTGATTATGAGTTTTCTATTGATTGATTAGTTAATGTGGGTAACATTTCAAGAATATAATTTGTTTGTGTGGATGATTATGTGCTGGTATTTGTGTGTCGATGTGTGTGATATAAACAGCCTGTAACTGTGACCCACGTGGCATCACCATGCTGGGAGCTCCATGTGACCCAATCAGTGGAGACTGCTCCTGCAAGAGATACGTGACCGGCCGATACTGCAACCAGTGCATAGTAAGAATCGACCTTCACTGCACAAGTACCTAATGCTGCATTACAGTGCTGAAGCATGAAGAGATTGGAGGCCATTCAGTTTAAAATTTGAACAGTATGATAAGCAGCACAGAGACTGTAACCAATGTAGCATAAAGACATTAATCATAAAGGCAATTTGGAGCTTTATACTAAAATATAACATAAATGGCTGATATTTTGATATTGTTTAATAGTAAAATTGTCCTTACTTAAAAATAAGACAGACAACATATTGTGTGACACCTTGGACAGTCTCCTAATTAGAGAACTAGGAAGCTTTTTGAGAGGTGGAAATGCTAGCACATGATACTATAATCTGACCATAAAAATAGAATTTGGCCATTTGTAGGTGTCAGTGTGGACACAAGATCCAGATTGCCCTGCTGTATGGATACATGGACGATTTGTTTTATTACATAATATGCTTTATGTGCTTATGATTGTCGTCAACGAGCAGGTAACTTTTGTAATTGTTTAAATCCAGTGAATACAATTCTATATGTGTCTCTGTGTGTGTAGCCAGAGTACTGGGGACTCAGTAATGACCTGGCAGGCTGCAGATCCTGTGACTGTGACTTTGGTGGTGCCTACAGCAACAAGTAAGTTTCTGTAATATGTGCATCTGTGTTGTTGAGTAATAAAGCAAATTTGATAGAGGTTGTCCAGAAGATTAGTGCTGTCATTATTAATAAATGTCATTAATTAGTTGGTTTGTAAGAAAATATTGATGTATCAAAGTATCGTGAAATTATGTTTTACAGTACTGTATAGATTCTAATAATAATTCTAACATAATGTTCCTCATTCATCTTTTCCTGATTTCTGCCTGTCACAGGTGCATAGTGGACAACGGTCAGTGTGACTGTCGGCCTTACCTGATTGGCCGCCAGTGCTCAGAGGTGCAGTCTGGATATTTCTGTGCTGCACTGGACTACTACAAATACGAAGCTGAAGGAGCAGTGGCCCACTCCCCTGATGACCCTGCATTACCTGTGAGTACTGCAAAGTGACCACACCTCATAGTTAAAAACAAGGATGGGCTGGTCACCAGGAAAACAGAGACAGTTCTTGGCAGGCTAGTGTGTATGCTTGCATTGTTCTGATGTAGTCTCATGTTTAATGAGTAGTTAATAACTAGTTGCTAGGTAGGTATACAACTAGGTAACTGACTAGACTGACTAGAACTCACTGCATCTCACTTATATATGTATGTAGAGCTGTTTCAGTGAACAGCCAGTGTAAAGCACTGTTCTTTATCATGTCTAATCCTGTATAATTAATATAATTTCATCCTTAACTCTCTTCATTACCTTATCACTGAAGCTACAATGCAAGTGTAGCTAACCCATAATACAATCATAAACTTTACCTCACTACATAGTTTTGGGTAAATGAGGGCTGATTATCTTGGGCCTGGTGATCTACTGCCCTGCAGAGTCTCTACAGCACAGTTTGGCACAAGTATCTTTGAAGTAAAAGGTGTGATAATGTATTTATTGGACTCTGAAGTAGCAGAACATTAAGGTGACGATAGGACAACTTCACTGAAGTGTAATGCTATAAATCAACATAGATGTAGTCACAGTGTCTATGTGTACAAATGTATCAGCATAAAAATTTAGAGGACAGGTCAAATAATTGAATTTGCCCAGAATTCCCATATCAGTGGATCCCCAATAATGTTATCTATAAAAACACATGGAAATGTCATACAGGCTAACCAAAAACAGTAGTAGAAGCCATCCTAAAGTCTGAATTTTGTCAATTGTTAGCTACATTAGTATAGTAACTGTTGCAATGGTAAAGAAGCAAACTACTAGCAAAAAAAAACATCGGAAATCCTACCATGCCCTATTGTTGTCTGATATTGAAATTTCAGGATATCCAAATATTTATTTTACAAGCTATTTTTAATTGGGTCCCTTTATTTATGACAAGCACCACCAATTTCCCAGAATGGATTTGTTACAGAAATAGTTCTGATTCATTCATTTAAGAGCTCTGATATCCAATCTGGCATTTCCTGCTGATATCGACTCAAAGCAGAGGTCCATTGATAATAATGTCCCTTCTCTACCAAACATGTCTGATCGACTACATTTAAGGAAAGGGGAAGGTTGTGTAAGTTTCACTTTGTGTTGGAAATTTCTTACAGGTAATTTAAAACCAAATAGTCTTCTAGTTCATCTTGTCAGGACAGAATTCAATAACACTGAGGCAAAATGTTATCTTTACCTGAAGGAAAAGGTCCCTCATACTGGAACATGCTGGTGCTTGATAACAAAGTCAAAACAACAATGGTGGGAACTTCAGCCTATCTTATATTCACATCACCATATCACCTATGTATCCCAAGGGCATGCCCAGACACACATAGCCACAAACAGCGCGCCAAATAATGGAATGTAAACTGTGAGGCACTCTAGGGTTTGGATAGGTGTGAATAATATGAATAGTCGTGCCGTAGTGTCAAGCTCAATGCAGGAAACTGACACCTGGGGCGACTGATACGGGTGCTGATATTTTTATTCAGGTATTTTCGTAGTCTACATGATTTGGGCCAAGCTTGTTACTGTGTGCCCTGTATCAGGCTCCTATTAGAATCTCTATTACTGAGGAGAGACAAGGGTCACATTACCAAAAGCATGTTTTACATCCCTGATGAAATCTGAATGAAACCTCATGAGTAGTTCTGGCTGTTCCACATCGAGGATGGGCGTTCCCCAGTGTCATCTGTCTCTGGTCAGACATATCCCAGAGCGGCAGGAATACACAGATGGACCAAGACACCAGTCTTAACAAAATGTAATCAGAGACCATCTTCTTATATTAGTGAATTTTAGATTTCATGAATTGTTAAATCGCTTCTCAAGGAATCACAATTGAATCAAATAGTTCCAAGAGTACGAACTGACATTCATACTGTACTTTAGAAGCCAGAGAGTACTAGTTTTACTAGCAGATACTCTAGACAACACATGCACACACACACACACACTTAGGGATGTGACCAGGCCATGGTTGAAGTGACCCGTAATAACATCTGAAAACAGAGGACATGCCAGCATGTCAAATAGTGTTAGTTATGCCCACCTCACATACAAACACATAGATCCTCCACCATTCTCTCGTATACAGTCACTCTTTCTGTCTGTCCTTCTTTTCTCTCTTACACAAACAGACTTTCTGAACACATTCCTTTACACGCTCACTGTCACAACACAAGCACCTCTAACACACACGTTCCCAGCTCTCCCTCTCTCTTTTGCTTTCTATATCTTTACTGCTTTAACTCTTTCACTTCCATACTTCCATTCCATACTCATTCTTTATGGTTTTGTGAGCCTCTGTTATCTTAAAGGTCTCGACAGTGTGATATTTATAATTATTGTGGTAAATTTGACCACAACTTCATGTTTTATTACAAAAACAAAAAGAACACAGTGCAGCCTGATCTCACAGTGAAAACGTCCACATTGCTTGGTTGTTTTGCCTTGTAAAATGACCCCTTTTTTATGTTCAGAGGAAACGCAACTCCTAGTGACAAAGAAAAGACTACAATGGACTCCTGTCAGAGTCTAATCGCTTGGGAATCAACTTACAATAGAGAGTTGACTCTTCAAATCCAACTTTACTGTAACAAACCTCACCTCACAACCAACAAACAACACATCAAGCTGCACATTAACCTAATCGTAAACCTTATTTTAACTTGAACCACACTGAAATTATGATTTTCTATCGTTCTATCGACAGTAATTTAGGTAATAAGCAATTTTTTAATCTTGGAAAAATTCATAAACAGCAACAAGATTTCTTCAACAAGATCTCCCAGTGCTGTTTTATCAATTCTTCTTCGTGCATGTGTGTTTGTGTGGACTTTGCTCAACCATGCAACTAGTGGTTAATTGTACTCATAGTTTTTATTAGTATTTTTCATTTTTATCAATGGGTTTTTTGTACATTCTAACTTGTCATAATAAATACAGTCATGTAAAAAGTTAGGACTCCCCATGAAAATTTTCCTTTCTGTTTTTTTGTCATTGCCCCTCACTGATATGCCAACATAAATTTTCCTGGATCAGGGCGAACCTTTGCAGCAGCTTCTCATTTCTCAGTGTAAATGACCTTTATATGTTGGCTTTAATTTCTTCCTATGCTTGATTGCTTAAAATGCCAACTAAAGGCAAGCTTTGCTGTAAGCTGCATAGATGTTGTCTCTGTCACAACATCTCTGTCATACGATTGGCCAGGTTTGGTCAGTTACCGCCAATTATGCCTGCATTACGAATAATTAATTAAATGGTAGAGTATTGCACAGAATTTCTTCTCTATCATTTAAATTGATAGGCTAAGCTTGGCCCTGATTGTTGAGTTGAGTTCATGTGTATGTGGACATGAAGCATCAGTGTGCTCAATCCATATTTGAGCAGTGTTCTGTCAATGAATACAGAACAGTTCAGGAACATGTCAGGATTCTCAGTCTCTCTCTGTTTCTCTTTATGTTGTTTAGGGGAACCCCCGGCCGCAGGCAGGGAATAACTGTGCAGAGCATCTCAACAACCAGCTGAGGAGACACAAGCGCCACCGGCGCATTGCCCAGCAGCAAAGGGCAGCACTGAGACGCATCCGCCAGCTGCAGCAGACTGTAGGCCTCAGCTTCCTCTCCTTTCTCATTTTCCAGAAGATCTCCAAAAGAATAGTTTAGCTAAAAATCTAATTAACACCAAATGCAGTAAATCAGTCATACCTTCGTGGTGTAAAATCTGCTTTCTTGTTTTGCTCTGCAGCTGCAAGTAGCTAACAATTAATGGTAGGTTGTACTGCATCATTTAGCATCATGATGATTTTGCCACGCCCACGTTCATTTCCTTCCACTTTTGTGTAGAATTTCTGGTAATTTTGTGGTAAATAGTTTGTGATTGTGTCATGTTGGAAGTGAATACAGTCTAAAGTAGGCTATAGCTGTGGATACTAATCATTAAGTAGCTCACTATGTTAGTCTAGGTGTGTAAATCTGAGTTTGCCAAGCTATGTCCTCCAACCTTAGCAGTCCGCAGATACAAGTGCTCTGTGTTTTTGTGTTGCTGTTTTTACAGCCTGACGTGACAATTGTAAGTAGAGAGAGGCAGCCGGGTCAGATGGTCACCTGGACTGGACCGGGCTTCGCTCGGGTTAAGGACGGCGCTGGGCTCATCTTCTCCATCAGCAACATCGCTTACGCCATGGAGTATGACATCATGATACGCTACGAGCCAGAGGTCAGCCCTGAACTTGTATTCTCTTTCGGTATAAGCACTGCCTTTCAAATGTTCATCTATTTAATGTGTATTGTCACTCAGTTTCCCAGAAGCACCTTAGTGTTAGGATCATGCTAACTGGTGGCGAGAATGTTCAGTGTGATGCTTGCTTGACCATGCAATACAAAGCATTCGGAAATCCCATACAGATTTTGGGTGGATTTTACAACACTCAGTTTCTCTTTAACGTCTTTCTTGGTGTGATAAATAGATTTGTGATGTGTAGTTTTTTTGTAGAATTATGTTAAAAGCAAAAAACTACAAAAATGGAAATATACTGAGATGTACTGTTGACAGTGTGTTTGCTGTTCTCTGTCTTATTACCAATTATGTTACTGACACTTGTTCTGTTACACAGTCTACCGAAGATTGGGAAGCCATTGTGAGTATTACATCTGTCTTGCTGCCCACCAGTCCTCGCTGTGGAAACCTGCTGCCCACTGAGCAACTGTATACTGTCACCCTGCCCCATCACAAGAGGTAACATTACTCCTGTGTGCCCGGTGCCTGGTGTGCATGTGTTTTTCTAAGTGCACTCATGTGATTGGGTTGTATGGTACACATTAATATGTGTGTAGCTTAATAATATTCTGATAATGATTCATTATTTATATGCTGGGCAAGCGTGCAATAGTTTGATTATGTGAAATAGGTCTTCACAGTGAACAGTACACGCTCAACCAGGTCAAGCTTTGGTTCCACTCTGATGCTTTTGGAAACTTTCCAGCGTATCGGAGTGTGTATATGTGTGTTGTTGTAACATGACTAATCGGATCTCTGGCTCAGGTTCAGGAGACTGGCAATGCCTGCCTTCAGGGCAAATTAAACTCAATGAGAGGCTGTAAATCCTCTTTCACAAACACAGAGTGAATTAAAAACAGAACTCCAGCTGAGGGCATAGAGAGCGAGGTGGGTGTAATGGACTTGGTGAGTTTAGGTGTGGTATGTAAACTGCTGTCAGATACCTGTTTAGGTTTGTCAGTTTGTAGTACATTTCAGTACAGAAGCTTGAAACATCAGTCACCTATGCAATGTGCTGTCTTTCAAACTCCATTCATACTTTTGCAAACCAGGAACAGCTGTATCTGAGTGTAATATTCACTTGCGCTATTATACATTTGTTTATATACCATACCACAAAATAAAAATAAATATTATTAATAAAAATAATAAAAATAATATAATAACATTTTAAATAACTGAATAACTAATTAAATCATTAGTAATCACCGCATTAAGGTGTTTCTTTTAGTCCCATTGCCACAATTGTGTTAAATCAAGAATCTAGCCATGCAGTCTGCCTACAAACATTGTATGAAAGAATGTGAAAGAATGGGTCATTCCAAAAGAGCTCACTGGTACTGTAACAAGATGCAACCATTGCAAGGCCACATAAAGTGATCGCAGCGGTGCTAAGTGCAGAGACGCATATGCATAAAAGACTCCAACGCTCTGCTGAATGCAGAGGTACAGACCAGCTGTTACTCTCCATATTAATACCCTTGGAAATAGAATGGGATGTCATAAAGCTCCTGAAGGTGTAATGTGTAGGTGTCCAAGTACTTTCGTCCATATGGTGTATATATTATTTGTGTTCTCCATGTGTTTTGATTTCCAAGTTTGAACTTGATTTTATTATGGAACAGCCCTCTCCCTCTTTGCTGTCACCGAGTCTGGGAGCAGGGCACAGTCACCATCTGGACAGTGTCACTTGTGCCACCTGAGGCAATAGATGGTTAAATACCTTTTTAAATACCACTCAGTCCTGGTATTTAAACCAGCAACCCTCACAGTATTTTATTTACTACTAGGCTACAAACCTGGTTATAGGATTAAATCCAGCCAATCTGGAGTAGCATGGTGAAAATGAATTTCAGCACAGGCATGTGTGTGTGTGATAGCTGATTCGAAGAATGGACTGTGTTTTTCTTAGCTCCGGATGTGTGTGTGTGACTGCTTCACTACACCATATTTCCTGGTGCTGTTGAGTCCTGCTGTTTTGGGCTAAAGCAAACATCATTAGCAGCCTGAGCTGAAAATGGGACACAGAGCCAAGAAAACAGTGTGTGTGAATGTGTGTGTGAATGAGACTGACTGACAGACTCTAGGCCGTGATGCTCAGATGGAGCCTAGTCTGAATATAAGTAACATCACAAGCATTAGTATTTTGCTCTCCAGTGTTAATGGAGGTGTTGTTTACACTGTAAGCCTTATATAAGCCTTAAATATTGTTCCAGATGAATAAAAAAAAGACTGATAATGTTAGTTTTAGTTTGGGTCAGTTTTTTTTTACACTTCTCAAATACATTCAGCAGCCATTCAGTCTAGTGTAGTTCAAGCAGCTGCCCACAGAACCTGCTAATATTTAGCTATTTAGTTTAATGCTTTTATTTCTTGCTTATGTGCTCCCCCTACAGTCAGAAGGTGTAATTCACACTTTGAGACATCCCTATAGGACACACTTCACACACTCACTGAAAGTGAAAAGAGGATATAAAAGAGTGATGTTACAGGATTTTAAACAAATCTGACTAAGCGCTATGCAGTCTTTGTGAGGGTTGTCTTGCCCACTTCTCTAGAGAAAGAGCTGAGCCCTGAGTAGGAATGAGAGGCAATCTCAATATTACAAGCCAGTGAAGCATCAACATTTTGAAGTAAAATACCACATAATGTTGCTCTAACTGTGAAAGTCTTCATTGTCTGTTTTCTGCATGACTTGTGGTACCACCTGGTCTCTTTTTTGACCTCTTTGTGTGTGTCTGTAGACAGCACTCACTAACTGCTCGTTTTGGGAATCAAACACTATACAATATTGCCACAATTAACCATACTACAGTTCTAATTAAAACAAAGAAGATTTGTGAAGTAAACACAAAGCAATGCTACCATCTGACACCACTAATAGAAGCCTTGGTGTCACTAAAAAAACTTATAACAGGAATTTTATGGATAGAAAACTAGATTTATTGATAATATTAGACAGATAATGTCTTTATATACAATGCATTAAACAATACAATGCACAAACTATTAATACCTGTAACTGGCCCTTGATCCATCAGTACTTTGTTTTTTCCCCCCAAATACTATGATCTGCTGTTGTATTCATTTCCCCCACAACCGCTCCTAATAGCATGGAATTCTTCACAGGTACATCCAGATGCCCCAGCCCTTTTGCTTCGAGCCCAGAAACCGCTACGTGGTTTCCATCCGCTTCCAGCGTCACGCTGTCTCTTACAGACACCTCACCGCCCATATCCTCGTTGACTCGGTGAGGACTACAGCTCTACATCCAGTATTCAGTGTTCATTATCCTTAATTGATGATGAAATAGAGGGATTTTCTCTATTTCATAGCAGTGGCCGCTGGTTGGAGACCTTTTGAATGTTGACATTTTCACTGGTCATCACAGCATCATTTGAAGCAGAAAACCATGAGTCTACTGATTGGCTACTTCATCCCCATTAAGCCCCGCAGCCACCTGTTTGTTATCGACCCGTTAGCATGCATTTTTTAAATGTGCTGAAAGGGCTGGAGGCCAGCTGATACTAGGGTGGATTCAAAAGAAAAATTCAAAACTTAATAAAAACTCTTAAGAGTGTGTATCAATTTCCCTTTAGAAAGCTTTTGAGATAATATTTAAGCCATTTTGTCTGCAACATACTTAACTTTAATCTCATGAGATTCTCTCTCACCCAGACTTTTGCTTGGTGTGCATTTTTAATTTCTCCTATTTGGTTAATAGGATCTAACAAGCATAAAAATTAAACAAAACTACAGGAAGTTGTTTTTGCAAATAAGAATGTCCTCATATGAGGCCAAAGGACTCAAGAGATTAGGGAACATTTAAGGCAAAACTCTACTTACTCTGTTGGGTAATAAATAGAAGTAATATCTGCATTTTATTTAGACTCGCAATTACTAAAGACCTCACTTCCCAGTATCATTACCTTCTAAAGCATTGTATTAAAATTGAATATTCCAACATTGTGAGAACACTACAGCACAACCTGCATTTTTGCAGAGAAGATCCAGAGTAGTAAGAACAGTGAAATGTGAAGGACATTTTTGTGCCTTTATCTGGCACACAGGGAAATATCTGTACAAGAAAATGTGTGGATTAACTCCTTCTTTATTAAATTAGTGTTTTAGATCTAATTATAATTATTAAATGATTTCACCTTCATTCATTTAAATTGCAGTCTGTATCATACTGAATAACTGACCTTTATTAAGTTCTGACCTTTCCCTTCTCTCTCGCTGTCACTCTCTCTCTAGCTTGTTTTAATTCCCAAGTATGAAGAGCTGCCAGGTTTCCAGGGTAACGACCCACTGGCCCAGCAGCGGCGGGACGAGATGGTGCGCTACATGTGTGTGGAGTCATTCATGACTGCTCCCATGCCACCACTGGCTGAGATGTGTATCAAACTCATCTGCAGCATCTCCTCTTTGATGCATGATGGAGCACTGTGTGAGTCATCTAACACCATGCTTCAGGAGCCTACAGTCTCATGTTAGAGTGGTTAAGGTGTTAAAAACAATAAATGATTTTGATAAAGCATCAGAAATTCTTAAGTTTGCGATCGAAAGATTTGCTTTGTAAACTTGCTATTTTGTAGAAAAATAAGCTATAAAATTAGCAATTTATCTGAATGACACCAGACTGAGTAGTAATAAGGGTTGTAACTGCTCACAAAAGTCACAGTTTTGAGCAAATAAAAGTGTGATCCACCTAGTTCTGTAGTCAGTACAGCCTGTGATTAATTAAACATGCCTTACAAATGTCAAACAAAGCTGACACACTGTCATCGTCTGATCTACTATGATTTTATGAGTTAAAATAAAATGGAAAAATGCCAGATTGTCAGCAAAATAGAGGGGTAGGGGAAGAGACAGTACAACCAGTGTGATAGCCCTAAATCCACTACAGCTCCCGCAATACCATGCAAATCCAGCGTGCTAACAACTAACTATCTTACAATTTAAGGAAACTCATGCTTGTGTAATCTAGGTCTGCATTTTGCTTATTAATTTTTGCCCACTGCATGAACATGTTGTCAAGAGCTTACTGCATACTGCGTGTTCTCCATACAACTGTGTGCATGGAATCGTGACTTCTATATTACGACAATTGGTACGAATACACATATTGTCACACCCCTCGTAGTAACTAATCAGAGTTTAGTAGAATCAAAAGCTTCTGGACACCTTTAGATATTCCAGATCAAATCCAATCCTAACCTCAGGATCAGAAATGATATTGAATATGAAAATGTGTATTATTACCTGCCTAATAATTATGTAAAATATCATCTCAAGCTAATAAAATTTTACAGCTTGTGAATTAAATGCATTTAAATGACCTGAGATATTAATTGACCCCCCCTCCATCTGTAATCACCCAGGGTTTTTCTGTACCATTACTGGAATCATGATTACATTATTTCTGTTTCTTTTGTTTGTTTTGTTGTTGTTGTTTTTTGCAGCTTGTCACTGTGACCCTCAGGGTTCACTGAGTGCAGAGTGTGACAAGGTTGGAGGTCAGTGTCGCTGTAAACCTAATGTGATTGGCCGTAACTGTGACCAGTGTGCACCGAGAACATATGGATTTGGACCCTATGGCTGCACTGGTAAGATGGGTTATAGAGGTGCTACATTTAGTTTCTCCTATATGAGATTAGTAGGACCAAACAAGCATAAGAACTAAACTGTGTACAGGAAGTTGTTTTGCAAAAAAAATATTTCCTCATATGAGGCCAAAGGGTCAAAGTTTATCATGGTTTATCAGAAATGTAGGGTCTCAAGAGGTTAATACTGGCTTTGATACTCTGGGCAAGAAGTATAGCTATTAACTGGCAGTAAACACTTCATACAGTGTCAGGGCTGCACAATCTATCTCAAATAATCATTGATAAATCACAGCTTGTCATAATTACTCATGGAAGAAAGTAGTTCATTGCTCCTTATCGGTTTAAAAGAGCATTAATCAATATGCAAGAAACAACGACCTCTAGTGGTTAAGTAAGTCTAACACAAGATCCGCCTTTCATTCCAGACTACTGCCACAAGACACGTCTCTAAAATCTCTATTTGGTCATTTGCTCAGAGCTTCAAACTCCCGTGTCTAAGTCCAGGGCGTGATTGTGAAAACATTTCCCTGAACACACTATATGGACAAAAGAGAGACCTGCTCATTCATTGTTTCTGTTCTATTGAAGAAGAGTCCTATTCTTATGGTAGTACAAGCTACTAGCTGAATGCATTTATTAGAAGGGGTGTCCACAAACATTTGGACATGTAGTGTATGTGGTGCTGCATGTTTCACAATCAGAATAATCACATCTTCTTTAGGAAAAAATTTGTTTGGTGTGCACCTAAATGTGTGGGTGGAGTGTTCACACCTGTCAAGAGAGACCAAACTAAAGGAGCACTTTGATTAGTCTGCACCAAACAGGGCAAAGCGCCCTTTGTCTTTCTCCTTCATAAGGCCTCAGCCTTTTCTTTCATAAAGCCTCAGCTTCATTGATTGAGTGTATTTTTAAACACTTAACAGAAATAAGATGTAATCTAAATGAATAAATCTGTCACAACAGTATGTATTCAAATGGAAGGGATATAGTGTTAGCCAATTAACTGACAAACATTAACTAAGCTCATTAGTACTTATGGCACAGTGTATTTAACTGAGGAAAGCAGAAATAGTGCAGCCCGAAACTTTTAAACTTAACAGGGAAAAATGAAACTTTTCTTTCCTAGGTAGGATGTCCTTCTGATTTTCACCGGTCCTGCAAACACTTTACAAAACGTCCTGTAACTTTTAAAAAATCTTGTCTGCTCTCTCTCTACGTTTCTCTCAGCATGTGACTGCCACCTTGATGGCTCAGCAGGACAGCAGTGTGACCCTTCATCAGGACAGTGCCCGTGTAAAACCGGAGCCCGCGGACGGCAATGCTCCGACTGCCAGCCTGGCCACTGGGGCTTCCCCAACTGCAGACCGTGTCATTGTAACGGACATGCAGAGACCTGTGACCCTCACACCGGTGCCTGCCATAAGTGCAGAGACCACACAGCAGGTCCTCGATGTGAAAGGTTAGACTTTGTTTTTTTTCACATTTTTATTTAGTGAAACATTACAAAATGATCCATCAATCAATGAACCACAGAATATGCATCAAAATAACAAACAGTATTAGACATCTTTTGCAGTTACCTCCTGTTGGCTTTCTTTTTTTCTCTACATTAGTTTAGTTCTGTGTAAAGTATTTACAGTTGTACAGGAATTGAGGGAAGAAATAAAATTAATAATAAAATAATAAAATAAATAAATGCATTAAGAACAGAGTGAAAAAAGTTGCATTTCCTGAACAATTGGTTGCACAGATTAAGTGGTTCCCATTACCAGACAGTTGCTGTGGGACTGCTACAGAATCAAAGGTGGGGGCTATAGTGTTCCGAAGTGGTTGCTGTGGTGTTTCTAGGTGGTTACTTTGGTGTTGCTAAGTGGTTAATGTGGTGTTGCTAAGTGGTTGCCATGGTGTTGCCAAATGGTTGCTAGGTGGTTGCAATTGTGTGTTTCAGAGTGGCTGCTATGGTGTTCCTTATTTGTTTCTGTAGTATTGCAAAGCAGTTGCTGTGGTATTCCAGGTGGTTGTAAGGTGTTATCTATGGTGTTGCTAGATGGTTGCTATAGTATTTTAGGCGGTTGTTAGGGTGTTGCTAAGTGGTCGCTGGTAATTGCTGTTCAATCCCAGATGGTTTCTTTGGTGCAGCTAAGTGGTTGCTATGATATCCCAGGTGGTTTCTATGGTGTTGCTAGATGGGTGCTACGGTCTTACCAAGTGGTCCCTTGGTGAGTGCTATGGTGTTCCTTAGTTGTTGCTATAGTGATGCAGAGCAGTTGCTATGATATTCTAGGTGGTTGCTAGGTGGTTGCTATGGACTTGATAGGTGGTTGCTGTAGTATTTTAGGTGGTTGTTACGATGTTGCTAAGTGCTTTTCTATGGTGTTGCTAAGAGGTTGCATCCAGTCTAATAATGCATCTGCAATGCATATGTCCTCTATGCTCCAGGTGCATGAATGGTTTCTATGGTAACCCGGTACTGGGTTCAGGGGAGCACTGTCGTCCCTGTCCGTGTCCAGGTAACCCGGGCAGCGGCCACTCCAACGGAGACTCCTGCCACATGGAGCCAGCCTCCAACCAGATCATCTGCCAGTGCAAGCAAGGCTACACAGGTCAGCTTCATCAGTGTGCTGCAGAACAGTTTCAGCTATATTTTAAATATTACTGGATTACGGATTACTGATTTGCCATTGCTTCTCTCAGGTCCTCGCTGTGACCGCTGTGCTCCTGGTTACTTCGGAAACCCGGAGCAGGCTGGTGGGGAGTGCCGGCCGTGCGACTGTAATGGAAACATAATATCCGAGGACCCAGAGTCGTGTGACCCGCGCACAGGCCAGTGCCTAAAGTGTCTGTACAACACAGATGGCCCATCCTGCTCCGAGTGCAAGCATGGTTACTATGGCAATGCTCTGGCTAAGGACTGCAGGCGTGAGTAGAACCAAAACCTCTCTTGTGCTCTGTTTTTACATAGTTATCATAACACAAGGGTATCGGGACAGATCCAAATGCAGTCCCTCATTTCCACAGATGACCACATTGCATAAACACACAATTTAAATTAAATTGGATTAAAATAAACCAGACAATATGAAGCAAGAGAATAGAGAAAAGAATATACAGTATACAATATACTGAGTTTCCTGAAAATATCTCTGTGTTCATTAAGAACATCTTAAGAACATCTTAGAGAGAGTGTTTAGTGTGATACATTATAATTCCTTCATCATTCATGTAGGGTGGGGAGGTTATTTGAGTATATATATATATATATATATATATATATATATATATATATATGTAACCTTGAATTACCTTATGTACATTAGAACCTTTCACCACTTTGTTTCTGCACTCACTGTATATTTTATCAGACCTACTTACCATATAGGAGCACTTTGTAGTTTTGTAGTTCTGTAATTACAGACTGTAGTCCATCTGTTTCTCTGCATACTTTGTTGGCTCCTTTCACCTTATTCTTCAATAGTCAGGACCCCACAGTACAATCATAGGGTGTTAAGTGTGTGTTGCGCTGGTTCAAGTGAATCAGACCTCAGTGCTGCTGGAGTGTTTAAACACCTCAGCATCATTCCTGAACTGAGAATATTCTACCAATCAGAAATATCCAGCCAACAACGTCCTGTGGTAAGTGTCCTGTGATCACTGAAAAAGAAGCAATAATTAGGCAAAAAAACACTTTCTGGAAGAAAGCTTAATGGTCAGATGACAAAAATATGTTTGGAGTAGTAAAAGTGAGGCTTTGAACCCCATTAAAATTCTACCAACTGTTAAACATGGTGGTGGTAATGTAGGAGAAATTATACACATATAAACATTGCATTCTGCTCTCCTGCTCTAAAACAGGCTAACATTAAACATGGCATGACATACTTGAACTTCTCACCTCAAGTATGTGCTTAAAAGTCAGGTTTGAATGAAAAGATCAACAAATTAAATTAAACTCTATCAGTTCTCCCAAAAAAGTGGTGAAATACCGAACCAGAATTCTAAACATAAGCTTGTTGATAGCTGCATTTAGAGGAATGTGACCTCCTGTATCTACCCTACAGGCTGTACGTGTATGACGCTGGGGACACAACAGGCTCACTGCAGTGATGGGTTCTGTGACTGCGACAAGCAGACAGGGGCATGTCTCTGCAGGCCCAATGTTAATGGCCATAACTGTGACCAGTGTGCCCCTAACCACTATAACCTGGGCATGGACCATGGCTGTGAGGCCTGCAGCTGCCACTCTCAGAACTCCCTCAGCCCACACTGTAACCTGGTATGGCTTACTAGCACCAACATCTGCTAAGCATATTCTGAACCTGACACATTGTTCTAGTGATGGAAAATCTCAGGTCCTGAACTGTACTGGATCTAAGGAAGAGCTTTCAGAACTGAGGTACTGCCCATCTCTCACTGTTTCTCCTGTTCTCCCTGTGTGTATATATGTAGATCAGTGGTCAGTGTCAATGCAGGCCAGGTTTTGGAGGGAAACAGTGTACGGAGTGTAAGCCACTCCACTGGGGCAATCCGAATGAGCACTGTAAAGGTAAGAGCTAACTTCCAAACACCCAGCTCTTCACCATCGTCAATAGTTATCTGGATGAATTAAAGTTTGAATTTATGTGTTATTTGGTGACCGAATTTCAATGTCAGGACAACGTCTACTGCCAAATTTTATTTGATGTACAAAAGTGACCGTTGACTTTGATATTTTGTTGGTTTTATGTAGTGTTAAGTAAACAAAATCTGCTAAATGTCACATGCCAATATCATGTTGATGTGTAAAACCAATATTTAGTGACATGTCGTGATCAAAATCTGCCAAATGATATAATGTTAATATCCACACATGAAATTCTAATGTTGTTAGATGCTGATATGTTACTAAAAATACTGTTAAGTATCCAAAAATCAACATCTTTCTAATGTTGAAGCCTGAGGTCAACTCAATTTTGTCTTTTTGAAGAATATGTGGAGTTGATATCCAACCAAAATTTAACATCTGTCCAACGTTGTAGCTTGATGTCAACCCAGTGTTGTTTTTTGATGGATATGTACCTTTGATTTCCAAGCAAAATGCAACAGCTTTAAAACATTGGGTTTTGACCTCAACCTGATTTTCATTTTAAATTTCAATTAAAATTCAACATCTGTCCAACGTTGGAGCTTGATGTCAATGTTTTTTGACGGATATCTGTCTTTGATTTCCAACCACCAGTATCTTTACAAAAGTTTTGACCTCAACCAGATTTGAAAAATGTCTGGCAGATGTTAGAGTCCAATGTCTGAAGTGTCAAATTGTTATTCAACAATTCAGCTTTTTTAGATGGCAAGATGTGTTTTGGCAAAAATTACATAAATGTTCTTAGTTTTTCTCCCCAATTTGCTTGAGCTTCCTGTTCCTGCTGCTGAAATCAACTCTCATTTTTTTCCCCTTATCTTCACTCAGAGTGTAGGTGTAACCCGCTTGGATCAGAGGCCCCTCAATGTAACCGCACCACAGGAGCTTGTGCATGCAGGGAGGGAGCGAGCGGGCAGCACTGTAGCGAGTGTGCACGTGGTTTTACCGGAAGCTTTCCCAAGTGTGTGCCCTGTCACCCTTGCTTCCAGCTGTGGGATGACATTGTGTGCCAGCTCGCCAATGATCTGGACAGCATTCGCTTAGTTATAGCCAAGATCCTGGAGATGGGCCAGGTGCCCAGCGTTAGCAGTGCCCGAATTCGTGAACTGGAGAAGAAGCTGGCTGAGGTCCAGGACCTGCTAAAGGATGGAGACAGAGACAGGATGTACCAACTGATCAGCCAAGCCATTGATGACCTGAGGTAATGTAGTTAGACAGAGCCAACACTAGAGGGCAGTGTTTTATAGAGCAAGTTCAGCATCACCCCCAATCAACATTACTGACATTAGCAATTAATATACACTATATGTCCAAATGTTTGTGGACATATAATGAATGAATTCAGCTACTTTAAGTTGCACTCATTGATGTGCAAATGCACACACATACACAGCTCAGTCTAGTCCATGTAGGGAAGTATTGCCAATAGGACTCTCTGGAGCAGATAAACATGAATGTTAGCATACCAAATGCTAACTTTTGAGGAACAGTCTGATTTTCACAATGCGATTAAAAATAGATGGTTCTCACAGCTCCCATAACAGGTCTATTAGAAAGGTATAAAGAATGTAAGGAAAGGTATTTCCACTTGCCTAACTGTAGACTCTGCAGTCCTGTAGTCCTGTAACAGTCCTGGGAGTGTTTACACCTGGCTTGTCTTGTGGCCATATTAATGCAAGAGGTAAACACATAGACATAAATTCAGCTGTAGTTATTTTAAATGTCAGCTTTTCAGAACATTACAGACTCCCTAAAGAATTCAAATGAAAGACCTAACTGTAACCCCTCTTTGGCACAGGGTTGAGATTGCTGTCACTGATGGCCGTTTGATGGGCATGGAGAGAGAAATTAATGCCACAGCAGAGGTGGAAAGGGTCCTGAAACAGAAGCTGACCTCAATGGAGCAGGAACTCCTAAACCTAAATAGCACACTGGCACAGCGGCGCAGAGAACTGGAAAATTACTTCACAGCTGGATTTGCAGGTACAGAAGTATATATTTTATATTATGACATATATACATATATATATTTCAGATTTCTTATATGGTTCTTGATTTTAGAAAGTTGTTTTAAGCTAGTTTTGTCTAGTTGTTTTTATTTGGTTCCAGTTTTAGGTTAATTTTTTGATAGCTGGTATTTGATAAAAGTGCATAATTTATATATATATATATATAAAGTTCATAACTGTGTTGTTAGTGAGGTTTATTTCAATTCTGAGACAAACCTTTTAAACTTTGTATGTTTACTGACAAGGTTGTAGTCATTTACAAGGTTGCAGTTGGCCTGGCATAAAAAAACATGGTATTTCTGGTGTTATAGCAACTGTTTCATGGTAATGACCAAATCTCTCAGCATTGTTTGTTTTAATCATTTTAACATTAAAAAATACAATACATGTAAAGTAGTAAGCTTCAAGCAGTTGTGCTGTGTGTGCTCTGATCTAAAAAAAATATAATAAGCGCTTATTGATCCAAATGGTAATCTAAATTTAAACACACACTCTCTCACAGACAGAATCTGTGATCAGCCATCATATCAGTAACCCTACTGAGTTTGTTATTTAAATATAAGAAACACAGAACTGCTTAGAATCTAACAATTTGGTCTAGCTCAAAAAATCACTTATGCACGTGTTATTAGTCATGGCTAATATGTAGCTGTATGTGGCAGATTTATGCAAGCAACTTTCTTTTTTTGTGGTCCTGGAACAGGTATGTCGGGTGCAACAGGTTTTAATGCATCAAAGCAATAGATCCACACAGTCTTGCTGACATCCTAAATCAAGTTATTTCAGTTTTATAGTTGTTTATAGCTATATAGATAAGTTATATGTTTGATCGGTACAGACTGCATATCTTTTTTGAGTATGTTATGTATTGTATTTTTCTGTGTTTTTATTGGAGTCTGTGATCTGAGTCGGATTTCCAAATCTGACCATATCTGTTCAAAAATCTGTCTGCTGACAAGGGTTTTTGGAGCACTGCCACAGAACAACCACTTTTGGTAAAAAATAACCTTTTTAATAATCTAAAATTAAAACCACTGAGTTTAAAGGTTTGTTAGATTACCAAAAATGGCTGTTCTGTGGCATCAGTCCAAAGGACAGTTTTGGAAACTTTATATTTGATGGTATCCTGAAAATACATTTTCTGCCTACCCAAATCCAGATCAGTTTGAGAAAGTGCAGAAGTACTACCAGCAGTCCCTGGAGGCTGAGCAGCGGTGTAATGCCTCTGTGTATGGACCCCAGAGCCCTGTGGAGCAGTCTAAGGAAATACGTAATCACACTGAGACCCTCCTAAAGCAGAAGAAAGACCAACACCTGCGAACAGTCACTGCTCAGAACAAGTCCTTGTCAGAACTGGACAAGAAAGCACATGAGTTGAACAACAAAGTCCATCACCTCAGCCATAAGGTAAATACTGCTCTCTGCTGTCTGGGGAAACATTTTTATAAAGACACTGGGTAAATGTGGAGGAGGTTGGCTAATGTCATTAAAAAATCATCCCTAGCTCCTAAATCCAATACGCACACTGCTCATTGGTGACTGTCTAGCTTATATGGTGTTTCCAGAACTGTTAATAGGTTGCTTTGGTGCCTGCTTCTCTTGCATGCGGTTTTCGCAGGTGTGTGGTGGCAATGGCACTACGAGTGCTAATGACAAATGTCCAGATGACTCTTGTGGAGGTGCTGGCTGCAAGGACAGTGATGGCAAACTGCTATGTGGAGGACTCCACTGTAACGGTACAGTTGGGGCCTCACTCAGAGCACTGCAGGACGCTGATAATGTCACCAAGAACCTGACTGCTGCCAGCGATGAACTCATGAATATGGCAAAGAAGGTGTGTGTATTCTAATTAAACAATATCACATAATTGTTAGCATGTAAAGAACCCCGAAAATATTTTTCCCTATTTAAATCAGTGCAAATGATCAATTTGGCCCCATCCAGAATCATTTAAGAGCTTGATTCTGATAGTATATTATTTTGAAGGTTAGTAAATTATTTTTAAGCTTCACTGACTTATAACAGGGAGAATGTTGTCTCTATTACTATCACTCTGAGTCCAGAACGCTGCTAACTGCATATAGGTGGAGCTGTCCAAGACATCTCAGGAGAACTGCGTAATGCTGCATAACCTGAGTCATATTTGTTTAAAATCCGTTCACTTTAGATGTCGGTTCTGCTTGTCCACAAATGCACAATTACAGCTGTCCATTAGGGGGAGTGTTAAAGTGAATTACACTCCCCACCTGTCTGGGGCACCAGGCAGCAAAATATTGTGCATTCAATTGTGATTAAATCTGATTTAAAATGTGCAGGTTTGTGTGAGGGGTGCCCAAACTTGCATACAAATGTGTTTATGCGCACTGCCAACCTGTTTGTGAACTTTGTTTCAGCTCCAGGACATTGCCACGCTTACTCAGAATGTGAAGACCCAAGCCATGAACACACTGAACAAAGCCAAGGACAAGAAAGCTAAATTCGAAAAATCTAACAACGATCTGAAGAAGTTCATCCAGAAGATCAAAGACTTTTTGACCGGTCAGTGCTTTTTCAGTTTATGTTATAAACAGAGAACCATGCATTAAGTGGACTTCTTACCCCTTGACTGACTGTTCATCTGTTTTCTCATTCTTAGCTGTGAAAAGCTCTAGAGTTTTGTCTCAAAAAAAAAACTTGGTTGTGTAGGGCTGTGTATTAGCAAGAACCTGGCATTACGATATGTATCACAATACAGGGGTTACAATTTAAAATATTGCCGTATATTGCAATACTGTAAGCAATAAATATAAATTCAGAGTTTGTAAAATACAATTTTAAGAAACATTTGTTAAAAAAAACACACACTACCATATGCAGAAATCTGAGTAACTGTGTTCATGAGAATTGTGATGTATCAGTGTCTTGTCTTACACCCCTATTGTCATGTGTTGTGTTCAGAGGAAGGAGCAGATCCAGAGAGCATAGAGAAAATAGCCCAGCAGGTCCTGGCCATTCAACTGCCTGTCAACCGGACTATACTGGACCGTGTAGTGCAGGAGATTAAAGAAAACATTGCCAATCTCACTGATGTGGAGAGAGTCCACAACAAAACTACTGAGCAGCTGACCAAGGCCAAGGAGCTACTCAATGAAGCCCAAAAAGCCAAGTAAGAGAGAGAGAGAGAGATTTGTACCAGGTTTCAGTTGCAAACGTGGTGCTTAATGTGCCGTTTATGAGGCATGTACATGAAAAAAAACAATGTGTCTTCCACATGCACACACCAATCAGCCATAACATTAAAACCAACCACCTAATATTGTGTAGATTCCTCTTAAGCTGCCCAAACAGCTCTCACCCGTCATCGAGACATGGTGGAGTTCACAAGGTTTAGCCAGCATTAACCTTTTAAGCGGTTTGCACTGCAACAACTTTTCATCGTTGACACAGATGTGCAAATGCACAAACAGCTTGTCTCGTCCCTGCAGAGAATTATTGCCAATAGAATAGGACTCTCTGGATAAACATCCTATTGGCACCACGCCTATTGGCAGGAGTGGGCTAAAGGGGTGTAAAGTCCCCCGGCTTGTTGGCGACACCACTATTTTACTGTGCCTTTAAAAATCCTGCTCTTGATTAGCTACAGGCTTTGTTAAATACATTTTGGACACAAATTCCATACATATTCACTGTTTTAAATACAATGTGTGATTGTGCTGTTTGTGTGCACAGGACCCAAGCAGAGGGAGTTAATGATGCCATCAGTAAGACTAAAGAGGCTTTGAATACTTCTCAGAATGCTATCGAGAAGGCAGAGAAGACAATAGAGATGGCCATGGAAAACCTCAACGCCACACAAAACGCCACTGCCACGGTGTGCTGACTTTGTTTTTTTAAATGCTGACTTTGAGTTTTTTCCTGTTTGAGAAAAAGATAAACCCTGTTTATAGTTATTTAAAAGTGTTCAATGTTTTTGATTTTTTAAAGTAGCTTCCTATGCTGCTAATTCCACACTTAATTAGCTTTGTGATCTGTGCCTGTGAACTGCTGTCTCTGTTAGTTCGCATCTGTTCATGAGGTCCTGAGAGATAAAAACTATTGTTCGGGATGTAAGCTAAAGACATATGCCATTTTATGGGCAAATCCTGTAGTGTGGGGACTATAATGTCTGAAGGATGACAAAAATGACAAAAAAAGTGGAATCTGTTTCCATTCCATAGTTTATTTAATCGCCAGCCGGTAGATCTAAATGTAATAAATATTATAAAAAACACATTTTCAGGAGTGTGTTCAATCTTTTGACTGGTTCTATATGTGCGTGTTACATTTCATGTACATGCTTACTGATCGGGTTGAAGTCTGCACAGCCACCAGATCCAGTGTTTGTTTCTCATATGTTATATTCATTCCAAACTCTGCGTTTTTGGCCAGGTGGAGAACAAGCTCTCAAATCTAGAGACGAACCTGGAGAATGTCATGTCGAGATTGGGCAATTTATCCCAAGGAGTGGAGATGTTAAAGAATAAGACAGAGCAGAACCAACAGATGGCTCAGGAGGCTAAGGCTCTGGCAGATAATGCCACTCAGGGCACCTCTGAACTAAGCAAGGTTTGTGAGATGTCTGAGTTCATCTTTTATCTGTACTCCACTGTACTAAATAAGGCAGATGGGTTTATGTTGTCATTTTATATGCATGTTTTGTGTAATAGGAAATGTCAGAAGCTGAGATTCGGTTTAAAGAGCTGAAAGATAAGGTGGACTCACTGGGAGGTGCTGGAGGGGGCAACATCACCCAGAGAGCCATTGACATGAAGAAGAAGGCGAAGGAACTTCTGGAGAAGGCCAAGATGGGCATGAAAACACTTAGAGGTAAGTGGTCCTATTTGTGGTGAACTGTTACAAAAAACATCCAGCCACAGGAAAGCATTATATAGCTTTCATTCCATCATTTTCATGCTTTTGGGGTAGCTGAGCTCTAGAGCAAGGGCTAATGCACAGACCACATTAAAATAAAGCACATTTAGAGGCAGTGATGTAGCCTATTCAGATCACATCTCACTTTTACAAGCCTATTTACATTTACATTTACACATTTAGGGCATTTCGCAGATGCTCTTATCCAGTGCGACTTACAAAAGTGCTTCGCTATTAACTCAGGAATAACCTCAACTTGTTTGAATAGACAAAATTCAAAGATACCTCTAAGCTTAGACACTACTAAACACAAGTCAATATGGAGACCATAATACTCTACTATTTGCCAAGTACTCTCGGAAGAGGTGGGTCTTCAGTCTGCATTTGAGGACAGCGAGCAACTCTGCTGTTCGGACACCCAGGGGAAGTTCGTTCCACCACTTCAGTGCCAGGACAGAAAAAAGCCTGGACGCTTGTCTTCCATGGATCTTAGGGGATGGTGAGTCAAGATGGCAAGATCGTTTTGAAGTCCAGCAGTTCCCGGCATGTACGTCTTGCTGGGGTTGAGCTTAATGTGGTGAACTGCCATCCAAGAAGAGACATCAGCGAGGCATGCTGAGATGTAGGTAGAGACCTGTGTGTCAGACAGTGGAAAAGATAGGATGAGTTGAGTGTCATCGGCGTAGCAGTGGAAAGAGAATCTATGAGAGGATATCACTTTATCAAGAGAGCCAGTGTAGAGTGAGAAAAGAAGAGGACCAAGAACCGAGCCTTGTGGAACGCCAGTGGGGAGACTACAAGGAGCGGACGTGTTCCCCTGCCATGTTACCTGGTATGAGAGTCTCTGCAGGTACGATACAAACCATCGCCAAGCAAAGCCAGTAATTCCAAGGCCGGCAAGGATAGACTAGAGAATCTTGTGGTCAACTTTGTCAAAATAAGCGGAGAGGTCAAGGAGAATCAGAACTGATGACAGTTTGGCAGATTTAGCTGCACGGAGCTTCTCTGTAACTGCAATGAGAGCAGTTTCAGTAGAGTGAGCCGTCTTAAAGCCAGATGGGTTAGGGTCCTGCAGATTGTTCAGAGTTACTGTAGCCTAGTAGTTCAAGCTAAATTTTAAAACAAAATACTTTTGAAAAAAAAATGCACTTCTTAAAATAAAGTGCTTATTAACATGCCTCTTAACATTACTGTTATTAATTATGTATGAGCATATGAGACATTCTTTTCTATTTTTAGAGCACACCATGTGAATTAACACGAGACACAGCGCTCATCATAATGCACAGATCCGATTGCCTTAGTAGCGTCACTCATATTTACAACCCATGTTGTAAATATAACCCATAACGGCTAGAAAGGTTACACTGGATAAAATAAACACTTTATTAAATTGTTGTCAATTAAATAGTTGGCATTAGTTGATCAGTTATAAGTCAAGGTCCAGATAGGTCAGCATCTGAGTCAATAAGTGACTGCTTATTTAGAAAAATGTGGATTTGTGTTTTTATTGTTTACAACACAACTACAACCGAATTAGCAGTGTCATTGTTTTTGACATATACAGCAATGTGAGCCAAGTGATTCAGTTCGGGCTACTGAATTCATTTTATAACACAGTTTGTTTATTAGTTGAATGTGGTAATTAAATGTCAGGGCAAATAATATGTCAGTGATACTTAAATATGTGGTTTTGCTATGGAAGAGCTAAACTGCTGCTGCACCCACTCTGTGCCGCCCGTGGTGACAGTGGTGTCCTTTTTTCTCTGAAAACAGTCGAAACAACATTGTGACCACTTTGCCTGTTCTGTTCTTGTAGACCTGGAGAAGAGGTTCCAGCAGAACGAGCAGACGATACAGGAGCAGCGGGATGCAATAGAGGAACTGGAAAAGAACGCTACAGATATCCGAGAGTTCATCCGAATGAAAGTAACGGGCTACAACAACTGTCAGTACTAATATAAAATAAATTAAAATCAAATTGGAATATCAGAATTAGCTCAGCCCACTCCAGTGATTCAGAACCCTAACCTCCTTCTTTGACATGTGCTTCAAAAGTAAGACGATCCTACCTGTCTGTCTGCTGAAATCCTTCTGGAAAAGTGTATTCCCCTAAAACTGTATGCTTGATAAATGTGAAAACTTCCAATTAATCTTTAATGATGCTAAAAAGATATTTTAACTGTAATTCTTTTTATACTGTTTCTATGGAAGTGAGAGAATAGTTACACGCCAAAAAAGTGATGCAGCGATTTGATACGTCATTCCATATGAAATCAATGTATTACATCAACACAGTCATAGCTAAAAGTCACTGAAGACAAATGATGTTGATGTGATATACTTGTGTAGAAATGAAGAACACACTGCAATAGACTGAGACTTCAGAAGTTCAGGTTTTTAAGTGTTCATTGTCTTGAAGACAAGGGTAAAGAGAATTTTACCTTCTTGGCCAATGTTTTCATCCTGCTTAACTGGAGGCCACAGGAATGTGACCGACAAACATGCGACATGCAACACTGTAGTACATTTTCCTTACAATAACAAAATCAAAAGCTTCAAACGCTTCAAAATAATAATGCTCCACTGACTTGTAATAGGTAGAAAAGTGTTGCTGACATTGCTACTCCAGGCTCACTGTGTAAAACATGTAAAAACCCATGATATTACTCTACCTCGTCAGTCCTCATGCTTCATTCACTTACAGTGACAGTTCTGCATCTCTCAGCTTGTCCACAAAAACGTGTCCTTCAGTGGCAGCTCAAAGCATGAATTATACTTCCTGACTGTAGGAGGAGCCCAGGAGCTAGAAATATCTAATCTAATCTACACAGCGTTGCTGTTATTCCAATGTAGTGAGTTGGCCAACAGATGTGGTGTCTGAGAGTTTACTTCTTTGTTTTGCACTGGAACTACAAGGCCAATATAATAGAAGTCTCTGTCACTGAAAAAGCCCTGGGGTCAATATAAAGGTTCTTTACCAGTTGAACGGTTCTTCAAACTCACATCCCTTTTACAAAAATGGTTGTCTATGAAACCAAAGATGGTTATTCTAAGGCAAGTGTAGCCTTAGTGTACAGAACGAAAGTGGCAAACCTAAGATACAAAAAAAAATCTCTTGGCGGCTCTTGACTGACTACATTTGGAATAACGGGAATGTTGTGTGACTGATTGCTTTAACTGAACCCTCAAACACCTAAACAGGCAGAGCAGACAGTGTACCTGTGCATCAGCCTTGCTGTCTTATGATGCTTATGAAGTTGTTGTGCTGTCACACGCAGCAAGATATGCCATCAGGTCCACACGGTTTCATGTGCTAAATCTGTAATTCTTTCCGTTCATGTGGGAGACATCTGTGAAGCAAATAAATGTGTATTGATATAATATTTAAAATGTCTGTTCTTTCTGAGTCTGCATGACTCTGACCTCTGTAATCCTCTTCCTGTCTGGATCAGTGCACTTAGCTGATCTCGAGGACTGTTTTCTATCATATGACTCGATCGCACACTCAGCCCACATGCTCATACTTTCAGAAACATTCTTTAAACGCTTTAAAGCATTTCCTCACAGAGACTGTTGGTATGGTTTTGAATGAGTATAAAATATGATGAATAAAAACAGCAGAGTAGAACTTGTTTGGAGTTGGGATCTCTGAACACTATTTTAGAGAATATTAGAAATGTACTCCATAGACATTTTATATTTTTATATTTTTTATATTTTATACTCCATATACATTTTATAATTGTGCTGTTATTGTATTTAGCCTGTAGAATTGTACACCCTTAGCACAAAAGGGTTCTATGTAGTACAGAACCATGCTTTAAAAGGTGCTGTAAAGTGTATATATATTGTCACTTTCAGACAAAAACCTTGTATCTCCAAAATGTAAACTTTAGAGGAGAATGAAATAGTTGTGACACAATGTAAAAAAAAAAATAATAATAATTCTGGTGATTAAAAAAAAAAATTCTAAACTAAAACAAAAAAAAAAACAAAAAATTAAAAAAATGGAGGTATATTGTACCTTGTATATTGTGTTATAGGTATTAAATATGTTTTTGTTTTTTTTTACCACAAAGCCACAACTTTATTTACTTAGATAAAAAAAACAAAAATATGTAATTCACAGCAGTGTGCAAATGTTGGAAAATGAAATTGAGTTTATATTTAAAAGTTATTTATATGAACAGTACACACTGATTTGCCCAGAACATTCTGTATTCTGCTTTATTTTACCGTAATAAATACAAATTAAATACAAAAAAAATATGTTTTAAATGCATTTCACCAATGTTTCACCAAAACCTTTACAGTTCGTAGAAGCATAGGTCAGAAATATGTGCTTCTTACTAGCTGGGAGGATTAAACTACTCCTTTTTAACTTGTTCAGATTTATTCTAATGATATATGGTGTTTTTATGAACATAAACACACATTTTTCTGTGTCCTGTGTTTTTGCTTGGGCATCAGTACAGTATCAAGAACACACATATATGAACACACATATATGCACATGTATATGATCCTCATTTCACAGACATGCTTTCTGCTTTCCAGCAAACATTTCTCTACTGAAAAAAGAGAACGCCTGAGATATTCAGGCTGGTTAAACTTTTTGACCAGTTTAGCACATAATGAGCCACATAATATATATGAGTTTGATGGTTTAGCTGGTCTACAAGCATGACCACCTTGACTAATCTAGCCAATCAGTGACTGAGGCTGTTGACCAGTATTACCAGCTGGTTTACCAAATTGGTCAACAAGTATGACCATCTTGATGTCGACCTTGTTGAGGATGGCCATGCTGATAGACTAGCTAGTCTGTCAAACTATGGAACTATGAAAACGTTCGCTATGCTGGTCAATAGTTAAGCTGACCAACTTTACCACAGTAGTTTTCATCTGGTTGAACAGCTTTTTGACCAGCTAACAAAGACCTGCCTAGACCGTCTGGTCTTGAGCAGGGTTTTTTCAGCAGGACTGGTCGTTGAATCAGTGTTGATATGAGGCTCATGTACGTGATTTAACGTCGTTTTAACGTTCATTCTTCACTGGGTCAGTATGGCAAGATGTCACTGAGGGCAGATCTGGATCAGGCTCATCTTGGACTGAGGGTCAGAAGTCAATTCTGACTTTTATATTATTGTTCATGCATGAATCTATATGTTATTTACCATGAATGTGTTTGTGTGTGTTTATATGTGTGTGTGTGTGTTAATCTGTGCACGCCCTGTGTGTGTGTGTGTGTGTGTATATGTAGCTCCTTTTAAATCAGTCCGCGCGAGCGCGCATTCCTGTTTCAAACGCGCGCGCTCACCCGCTGAGGAAAAACCCGAAGTGGACGGTCAGACAGGGTTTCAGGAGCCACTCGTCCGTCTCTCCTAAACCAAACCCTCCTCGGCCGGACTGAGGAAACCGAGGGGCGTCCGAGTTGTCTCAGTTGTCCACTCCGTGACTTCTGTCAAACCCTAGGTCGGTCAGAAAGTCCGCCAGACTTTTGGGAACTCCAGAGAACTTCAGTCAGCCGTTCAGCGCAGAGCTGCTGCAGAGAGCTCCTCAATGGCTGCGGTCTGAGAGAGAAACACAGCAGTGACCACACCGGGGTGAGTACCAGGTCCAGCGCAGAAAATGACCTTTTGGTCTTTTTGAAGTATTTGAAGTGTTTTATCTGTTGAGGATAGTAACGTAACAGAGTTACAGTAATTTTGCTCAGTTTCATGTACTGAATTAATTTTTCTGGGTTTTTGAATGAACACTTAACTATGCCTCTTCTCAGGCAGGTAGCTAGTTATCTAGCTATATTCTAAAATTTCTATTTAAGTTTTCTATTAAAGTCACATTGTTATGGTGGTTCAGTGCTTATAATTCTCACTTTCAAGCTATAAACTTTCATTTTAGACCAAAATGGTCCTGTAAAGAGCCTCTAGCAAACTTCAGTACCTGTGCTGATAGATGATGGGTGTAAGAGGTTCCTCTGCAGTTCCACAGGGAGCTCTTTAGGACCTGATCTGTTTTTACACATATCAGCATATTTATTTTATTAGCTATTATATGTGTGTGTGTTTATTGGGCTGTATATGTATTTATATTTGAAGGAACAGTATTACCATTACTTCTGAATAGTTTTAGGCTTTCATGTCAGTCACAATATAAGCAAAGTATGAGTCCAGAGTGTGTCCTGATTTGTTTTACTGTCTTCCTGAATGCTGATACAGGGGCTGATACAGGGGCTGATACAGGGCGAAGGACTTTGGGAAAAAGGAAAGAGGAAAGTAAAAGAGCTAAAAGAGCATCTAGAAGAGATGCACACTCTCCTGCTGCTGTTCTGTTGTGGTAAGTTGAAGATGTGACTTAATGAGCCATAAAATCTAGAGCAGGTTCTTCAGTTCCAGTCTTGCAGAGCTTAAGACCAGCCCAGTTCTGTGTTTCCCCTGCTCAGATACTCCTGGATCAACTCATCTGTTAAATACAGGGTTTAGTAGATGTGTTTAGTAGTGTGTGTGTGTGTGTGTGTGTGTGTGTGTGTGTGTGTGTGTGTGAGCTGGCAATCCACAGCGTCCAATCAGTGCTTATTTTACATGGCAGTTAGTCATTTCGAGAATGGTACTGGAATGGATCCATAGACTAGGTTGTAATAATAGTCTGGATGTAATGATAATATTTTATATTTCTTATCTCATTGAAAAGGCTTTTCTTAAAGTGTAGAAATGTCTTATGGTTGCTGATTTAATCCAGGGAAGCTTTAAGCTTAGTTACAAATGGTTGAAAATAGTTACAAAAAGTACCACCCATGGAGAGTCTGTGTGTATGGCATTTGTGTGTGTGTGTGTGAGTCAAAAAGAGAGAAAGTGAGGAGGAGCACTGAATGAGCTATAGAGGGTTTTTAAGGACTGTTTAATTTTTGATACATGAGCTGATCCAAGTCCAGAGTTCAAACCCTTTTGTCTTTAAAAACTCCACCATTCATCTTTACTCTCCACAACAGACTGTAGACAGAGCTGTGTCCAACACTGTGCCCTATTCACTATGTAGTGCCCTACTTCAGGGTTCAGGCATTTTGTAATAGTATGCAAAAAAAAGTAGTGCTGAACATTGCGTGCACTGTAACAACCCCATAAATATAATTCTAATATATAGTGAAGTACCCATAATCCTTTGCATTGTTTGGGTTGAAGGGTCACACACAACTTACAACTCTGAGTAAAACCAACGTACAGATTGTTTGTGCAACACAATCTGCTGTTGCACACCAGTGAGGTCACACACACATAACGAGATGTCTGAAATTCTGTTCTCTTTAACAGTGCTCTATATTGTGATCTGGATTTTTGCATGTAGGGGACAGGGAATAGGGCACAGTTTTGGACACAGCTTGGGTCTGGGGACTTCAGATTTCAGGTTATGAGCATCCCCATGATTGTTAAAATGTAGACTCGGGATTGGCCGTCTAAATTACATTGCATTTGCATATTAATGTCAGTACTTCTTGATTACCCTGTCCAATGTGTTCACTTCCAATGCCAAACACTCACTTCTGGTTTAAGTCAGGCCCACTTTCTGTAAACAGTAATCGTTTCTTAGCCCTACCACAGACAGACTAGACTAGACAGTGCTTTGTTTAGATTTAGTGTAGAGTTAGCATCTGTCTGCATGGTTATCATTTTTTGTGACATATTCCAAGCTGACTCCTCAGCACACCTGTTGGTGGCCCAGTCTGTAACTGGGCTAACTTTATGGCCAAAACTGCCTGTCCTAAACCTGACCCTACTAGCTGTTTTCCTGAGTCCCCCAGTCTGGGTGTTATGGGCCCCCTCACGCTGTCAATTAGTCTGCCCTGTTATCCCTTTAGTGAATTTATTGGAGCACTAAAAGGGGAACAAGAGGTGAAGAGGTCACAGTGAAGGTGAAGCTGAAGGATCATGTGCATTGAACACTGGCTGGTTCTCTTCAGAGCTTTAGATTAGTTATTATACCCTGGTAACTCAGTCTTTAATAACTGCTGACCACTACTCAGTACACACAGTATATGCAGTTAGGGCTGGATGATATGGTAAAAATACTATATGACGATATTTAAAGACATTTTCACGATACACAGTATTTATCACAGTATTTTGATCAGTAATGGCAGATTATTAACCCCTTAACACTCCAAGTCTTATTACATACTAATCTGCATTACTCAGTAACTACAAGGACACCCACCCGAGTGTGATTGGCTTTTTAAGGGGTTAAAAAATGTTATCTTTTGGTTAAAAAACATTTTTGTCCTATACCTACTGCAGTGATTTTTATTAAAAATCTGCCGCACTTAATTTCAATAAACAGGACTAATACAGTTCACTCTTTGTATTGAAATGTGCAGTTGATCAGTGTTTTTTGGCAATGATGATATCCACAATATGCTAAAAGTACATTGTGTATCACAATAAAATTTTGCATGATACGATTAAATATTTACATATATATCCTTTACCCTATAGCCCTATACACAGTATTCATTTACTTTAATGAAGAAATGATAAGATAAATAGGTATTGTCTGGGCAGATCTTTGGAAATGATTAAGCTGACACACATCAAATCACTGTGTTTAAATATTTATTAAATGCTTATTGTCCAGTTTAATAGTTTTACGCTTTTGCACAGCACTGTATTTATATTTATATATTGTGGGGCACATGTGCATGCTTGTGGTAGAGGTTAAAGAGCATGAAAGTAATAGTCTTTATTCCACGTATAGAGCATAGCATGGGTCTGCTCTCAGATTCTCTCAGCTTTTTCAGCTTTTTTCCTAAACCTAGAACTTTTTCTTATGTCATGTTAATCAGTTCACTGTTTTTTCTGTCTTTGTAATTATCTGTCATTACTGTCTGGAGGTGATGGACTGCAGGGCTGTTGAGGGCCTCTCAGTGAAAGGTGGATGATAAAGTAGGCATATGGAGTGAGAGAATGTGTAGATAGATGGTAGGGGGAGCAAAGAGGAGGCAGGGATGATTATGGCTGAGTGTTATTTTTGGTGGAGTCGCGCTCTAATGAGCATGGTGGGAGGTGAGGGGTGAGGGTCAGCAGATGCTAAGATACATTTAGTTCCAGTTACATTTACTGTCTGGCGACTGTCTGAGTTAAATTAGAGTCCTTTGAGCCAATCAGACATGAGTCGTGTAACTGAGACCTCTTACACACATCTGGCCATTGGTCATGGTGGTGTGTTAACTGCAATTAAACTGTTTTGATTTCCTCAACAGATTAAGTTGTCACATGAAATTACCAAACTTGTTTTGGTCATGAACTGAGCCAAGCCTATTGATGTTATAACATTTAGTCTAGACAAGACTAAAAAACTTACATTACATTACATTAAGATAACATTACATTCAATTTAAATTGTAACAATCATCAGCTTTTCTGCTTTAAGCACAAATCTGGTTTTAACTGAGAGTTCAGCATCTTTAATTTTGACAGAACATCTTTTAAATATATATCAATATTTAGTATTAAAGTATACTACGCTTTTAATTTAAGTCTTAGTTTGACTTCTAAAAGCCATTACATACACTAGACACAGTGTCACGCAGCAGAATGTAGAAAGCACAGCTACAACGCATAAAAAAAGATCAGTAATTTAACAATCAAACTTAAACTCATTTTACTCATGGAATAAATCACTTAGTGATACAAGTTTGGTATCAGTTAACTACGACCAGTTATACACCAGTTGAACCGTGCCACATATGGCAAGCCTCAAGTGCTTCACGGTTCCTGCTATTTCACATCAAATATGACTCACAGGCATTGTGTTAATGAAGCAAAGAACTTTTTCTGTCCACATTGTTTTTCCAGTAATGGATAAGTCAATAGGGACTATAAGCAGTGAAGGCTGGAAGGTAGGCTATGGCAAGCAGAAATTAATCTGCACGAAAATCAAGCAACGCCAACACAGTAGCAGATCACAGAGTCTGCTTACATGTAACATGTCCTCACAAAAATGGAAAGTAATGACTAAATTAACCAGTGTTTTTGAATATTTTACACTGATTTCTCTGCCATAGTTGAACAGCAGGATCCTATATCAAGAAGTGACAAGGTGATCCTTACTGCTCATCCCTAATACAACCTGCAGTGATCTTTTGTGAGCATGGAAGAGTAGAGAAATAAAAAAGATATGTCTAAATTATCATTGTTTGCAACCAAGATAATCTAAGAACAGCTATTATTATTTAGGTTTGTCTGAAATGATCAATATCTCTATCATCCTTGGTTTTGTGGACTGTTGTAACCGCTAAAATTACTTTGCAAGTGTACAGTTATTGGGGTCCAAGCACTGTGCCATTATGGAAGCTGTAGAGCACAAAAGATGGGCAATATCTTTAGAACAGACAAAATTTTAAATAGATATGGGGTCTCAAAAGGATCATTTTAGGCATATTTGTATAATTATTGGGCTTTAATCTTCCCAAATCAAACACCCCTGTATGTTTATTAAAACACACAAATGTTTTCTCCTATGAACCTTTTTCACTGCTTGAGGATTGTCTTGTTTGTGTTGTGATACTGATCTCAAAAGTTCATTTATCAAGTCCTTCATAAAGTTCAAAGGAGCCTAATCTAATTGATTATAGGGTGAAAGAGCAACACATATCAGACCTGTGTTTATGCCATGAAGAAAAGAAAGAAACGAGAAGGACTGATGAAAAGTAACATAAACCGCAGGAGGGCTTATGTTTGCAAATCCCTTTTTGAAAGGTACAGCTTTAGTGCTGAGTGGAGGAGAAGAGACTGCTTCCTCCGCTCCTCCACACGTTTTCCTTAGAATGTGTGCTGTGTGCTGAGAAGGGAATGGTACAGGTAGAGATTTGGCACAGGCCTGAGCCCGCAGAATGATCCCGGTTTGAAACAGCCCTCCGGAACTGCACCCAGCAGAACAATAGGCCAGCCAGAGTCTTTGATAGAGCTCAGAGGAGGGGAGGGGTGGACTGGGGTGGAGAAATGAAAGATAGGAGGGTGTCGAGGGCCAGAATAGTTTTGTTTATGAGAGGGAGAGTATTGAATAAGATTTCTCCCTTGGGGGTAAGGATTTGGATATGGAGAGGGAGGGAGGGGGAGAATGAGAGACAGAGAGAAAGAGATGAGAAGAGAATAAGGAGTCAGATACTATATCAAATTATGGCACCAAAGCTTCGGCAGAGGAGTCAGAGAGAACAGGCTGTTTCTGTCTGACTTGCTGGTCTCCAAACATTAACCTGCCTCACTGTGTATTTCTGGTTCATGTGTATGTGATGTGTGATTAACTTTCGACTGGCTGCCTGTTGCCCGGACAGAGTCTTGGCTGTATTTCTGGAGATCATTTGCAGTTCACTTTAAACATGACACCCAGCTCAAGATGAGTCATTGCCATCCATCACACAAGTAGTTAAAAACATTTTAAAAAGCTAAAAGTGTGCTGTATCAAATATACAGCAGGCTTTTTTGTTATTCCAGTAGTAATTCAATACTATTACTTGTTCTAGTTGCCAGTACTGCACGCTGAAATCACTGTTTGGGCATTTGTTATGATGTACACTGTTAATTATGCCAGGAATGTGCTGGGCTTTTACAATATTTAACACCAATTATCAACACTACTCACAGTGGAATACTCTATTCCTGATATATCATGAAATCACTTCATCCTAAAGGAATAGTTTGGCAAAAAGTCAAATTAGCATGATTTCATGCTGTCATGACATGTTTGCTGTGTGAAATTTGCTTCTTTAGTTTTGAACTGGAAATGCTAGGCTAACTTTGTCACCAATCTCGTCTGTGTAAACACATGCTTAAATGTCTCTCAATCAATCCAGCACACGTCCAGATCTATGATAAATCTATGTAGTTTAGGTGGAGGTCTACAGGTTGGAGGCACGCTCTTCAGAGTGAGGGATAAGACAGTTTCCAGTTTGATTTTCTAATATGCTTTCTGACACTGCCTCTTCCTTGAGGTTTTTATCAGAAACCCCAGTGATTGGGAGGGATACAGTGATGTTAATCCCTTCAATGCCCTGCAAATCACAGCAACTTTTTAAACACAGAGTACCAGTCAACAGTTTGGACACACCTAGTTGGATGTGTGCTGATCAAAAAAGAGGATACTGGGGACACAGGTATCCACTGTAGTTTGAATGTTGTGGCTGGGGGGGTTTCAGGTAGGCCTTAGTTGTATGCTGAACTGAAAGCAGATGATTTGGTCATATAGGCTATTAGGCTATATTATTTGGTCTGATTGAGTAAATTAGATCTTTATGCATTAATGCACATAACATACTGTAGTTGCATGGTTTGAGGGGTATTTCCACTCTCACACATACATATTACTAAATTCTATCTGGTATTACAGTCCTACAACTTAGGCCTACTTAAAACACCCCAGCCACGACATCCTAACTACGGTGGATATCCATGTGTCCCCAGTGTCCTCTTTTTTTGGAAATAAAAAATATGGTCCTAGCCCTTGCATTTGATTGCACAAGATGATGATCAGCACACATACAACTAGATGTGTCCAAACTGTTGACTCGTCCTGTATATATATAAGAATACATTATGTACCAACACATGCAGTATATTTTATTTCTATTTTAATGGGGCTGTTGGCCCAAATATCGCCCCTGAGCCACAGCATCAAACTCTCTCATGCCACCTACCCTCTTTCTATTTTCTATCTCAATCCCCCCTTGCTCTTTGACGTAATTTTTTCTTACAAAATCCAGGTGTGGACATATGTATAAAACATCTGTTTTCTCTCTGTGGGCCGTCTTGTGCATCCCTTTGCACGTAGCTCTTTTTAACATTCCTCTCTGGGCCGGAAAGGGGGCTCCCCTGTCTATGCTGCCTTTCCCTTAAGAACAGGCAAAGTGAACTGAGCATTTCTGCAGATCGAGGACAGGTGCACGCTACATCAGCTTCATGTCTCTTTCAAATTCAGCAGCTCACACCACTAAAACAGCTACCAAACCTGGCATTAATAATAAGTATAAAACATGTTATATTGTATAGGGCCACAGTTATTACTGCCATGCTGCTATACCATTTACATGTTATAATAGATCCAGGATTCAGCATTTATTGCCATGCCAACATAGTTGTTGAGAACAGGGAACAGTGAACAGTCCACGTGGACCATGTTAGTATGATACTCTAGTGACAAATAAAGCAAATCAGCTGTTCTAAATAGACAGGGCTGCTGAACCAAGTCATGGTATATGTGTATATGTGCATATGTGTATTCACTACATGATATTAATCATACTTCTGTTAAAGTGAACATGAAAGGATTTTTGTGTTTACAGTGTTTACAACAGAGCCCACCTGGATAACACTGAATTGATTCAAATTTAATGTTGTTCAAATTCATCATATGACAGACTTATTCGCTGAACCCTAAAATACAGTGAAAATAAGCTATTAAAAAACATTAAACAGCTACAGAATTGATCTTTGGATCAAAATGTTTTTATAATATTGTATTTTATTATACTGTATATGCTTTGTCACTGTTTTATAAAGGCACTTGCTCATGCATTACTGCAGTAGAGTGAGTTAACTGCGTTGGGACGTGCTGCGCATCTTTAATCAAGATAAAATTACTGTAATAATTGGGCTTTCGTGGCTCATTGCTGTAAGATGACAGTACTGCTGCCTCTTTGTGAGATCACGCAAACCCGCAGGCAGCCTTTCTCCTGTGGAGTGTGTTTTTTTTTAATGCTAGGCTTTGAAAGATTGTAGCTGTGCTTGGACAATTCTTTAACCATAAAGCGAAGTGCAATGCAGACTGGGAAGGTTTTTCTCTTCAATCAATCAGACTGTAGACAGACAGTATGAACCACAAACGAACAGTATCGTGACCACCTCTGGTCTGTTTGTGGGACATATGACGAAGAAACAATAATTCAGTGGCCTAAGATGACTTGAAACATTGAAAACACCCAAATATAAAAATCACGCTTACAGTAAATACTGCCAGGACCTTTCTTTAATAGCATGCCATTCCTGCCTTTTAATCTATTTTATCCATTAATAACATGATGCTTTATCAGTATTGCTCTTACTTGTAATGATCTAACAATTTGTACAAATAATTAATTAGATTTACATTGTTTAAAAACAGATGTGCTTCTGGCTTTTTATTTCTACTGGTTTTGATGCCTTAAAACATGGCAAACGTGTAAAGTACATTTTTGTGAGTTGCAAAATGACACTGTGACACTGAAATGATTCAAACTAGAATATAAACATCTTTTTTTCCACTTGTGAACTCAAACATGATACAAAATTAATGTTTTGTACCCGCATGTTTGACAGACGTCTGCTGCTTTTACAGATACAAATGAGAAATTAATGCCATCAGCTTACATGCTTTTGCTACTGCCGGCAATAACAGGGACATTTAAGGGTTAAGGATGATGTATTTGGTGGTTTCCCCTCCACTGTGCCTGCCTTCTATCAGTTTAAATGGCTTGAACCTCTCCTCCCTCTGTCCTCGCAGCATGTAATGACAGGGCAGAGCTAACAGCTTGTAAAACTCACTCACCTCTGAACAATGGGTAGGTCTTTGGTGTGGCTTTCAAACAAGTACCTTACGCAGGGTCATAGAGCACCTGTAATTAAGTCTGGACACAAGAAGACTGCGTCAGTGATTCATTAACTGTCTGATGTGTGTATGCATATATGCACACTCAATTAGCACAATTTAATTAAATTCAACTCAATTCTATTGTCATTGTACTAACACAGAGTTGTACCGTACAATGGAACACAGGCTAAATCTCAGGGGAGTAAAGATAGGAGATATAGGACAGTAGTGCAAGGACAATAGACAAAACACAAGACAGGGTGCATAGACAATAAGTACAATAGACAATTAATACAATACAATAAATACAAATATGTTCATGTGCATGTGCAAAAGTATGCATTAAGGCAGGGGTGTTAATTAAACTATACCGATACAGCCAGCGTATGTCGACCCTATGCGTCATTCTGTCTGAAAAAACAACCAAAACAAATTAGAGCACACAGGGCAGTGTGTTGATATGTACAGTTAAAGCTGTTATTTAAACTCTATAAATGTCTAAATCATTTGTGCTAACCATAATAAGAAAAGTGCCCCCAAGCCATTCGACTTGCCAACTGCTGTTTCTCTACAAAACACTCACAGAGCGATTAATTAGAAAGACTACACTGATACTAGGTAGGGCCTTTTTTTGGCTCTCAGAACAGCTTCAGTTCTTTGTGGCTTGGATTCTACAATATATTGGAAACACTCATTTGAGATTCTGGCCCATGTTGTCATGATTGCATCACAAAATTCCTGCAGATTTTTCAGGAGCACTTTCATGCTACGAAACTTTCATTTTACCAAATCCCAAAGGTGTTCTGTTAAATTCACTGCCAGTGACTGGGAAGGCCAGTGGAAAACACTGGAACCATTGCCATGTTCGTGAGACATAGGGCATGGTGCATTATCCTGCTGGAAGTAACCATTAGAAGGTTTGCCACAGTTTTTACCTGGAAAACACAAGGCAGAGAGGTAGAGAGATGGCTGGATTGAGAGCTGAAAATAGCAGCAGTGTTAACACTTGAGTAGACACCAAGGCTGGCCTATGGGCTGGAATTAGCACCCATCCCATTTCCAGAAGCATGGATTACCTTTGAAATTGTGCTACACATAAAGTGTGGTTATTAAAAGAACATTAGCACTGCTTTGTGTTATAGCTATATAAATGCTAAAGTACACTCTCTTACTACATCCTTGTTTTATGCCATATATATTATAACAATAATAAAAATCTCTTAACTCTTTACACTCTATGTTTATTACTCAGTAATAGGGTTGTTATAGTGTTACTGATTCACAGTCATGGTTGGTTGGCACCACATGGTTGACCATTATCACATATCACACGGCTTATTATCACATATCTTAATAAAATGTAATACATTTAATTGAATTTATTTTAGGCTATAATGTTAATGTGGTAGGGGCTTCAATATTTAGTTTAACACTCATACTCAGTAACTACTACTACTACTACAAAATAATCAACTCCTGTGGACACTAATATGTACTCTAACATGCAATTTATATCTATGTAATGTATGTAGTTGTGAGAGTGAAGATCTGAAGTGGACATATAAACCCTTAAGTGGTTAAGGCTATAGAGAGAAATAGGTGGGCTACAAATAGGAAATCTCTCTGGGATGCCTTTTGTGGAAAGGTTACAGGCCCCCTGTTCAGCGTCACACTTACAGATGAAGCAGGTGGTTCCTTGTACTTGGGCTAGATCTTTGACAGTACCTCTCATGGGAGGGTCAGGGGTCAACCACACGGGTACAGTACCTCAGTTCAGTATGCAAACAAGACTTCTGGATTCAATCTATCCTGTGTCCTCAGAGAATTTACATTTCAGGATGGAAATTTTTTAAATTCCTTTCACAATCCAAATGAACCAAGCAGATATTTTTCCCTTTACCTCTAAATATATACACAGACAATTAATACCTTAAAAGCTGTTGTTATGTACTCTTGGCACATTCTAGTAACATGCCAACATGTTCATATTTCTAGCTCACTAGCCATTCATGTTTAAACACAACGTCTTCTTTGGAAGAATATGAAAGCAAGGCTAAAAAGGCTAAAAGCTAAGGCTAGGCCATCCAGAGAATGGAGAAATGGGCTGACTGGAGAACGGCTATTCTTCCCGGAAAGCCGACCAGCTATGATCTTATCAGCCAGCTGCGCACTGCACCGAGAGGACACACAGAAAACAACAACCCTATCTGGTAGTCTTAAAATCAATAATATGATCAGCACACATTTAAACAGGTGTATCCAAACTTTTGACTAGCACTGTACTTACTACTTATGCATCAAAGGACAATTTAAAATGTTCAATAAATACATTCTGTGGTACTTTTCACATACTTTTCACATACTGTTAGACAGTTGACATTAAACATGTTTCATGTGGTTGGTGTGGTGCTACAGATAACACCACTACCTGCCAGTGAGCTGTTACACCATGTGGAAGACTGGGGTTTGATTCCTGGTCTAGGTGACTATGCTGCGCTACACCAATAAGTTCTTGGTCAAGACTCCTCACACTGCATTGGCCCACCTCTGTAATACGAGTAATGTTGTAAGTTGCTCAGGATAAGAGCGTCATCTAAACGCCATAAATGTATATTGATTTATTTTTGATGTTTGCTTTAAGTATATATTGTATGTACCACCGCAGGGAAAAACACTAAGTAGGAGCGCTAAGAGTCTGTTACCTCATTAGGGAAGAGGCCTCAAGGAGAAAATGCTGTTAATGTTTAGCACACGCTATCATTGTCTGCTCAGTGACAATTCCAGCTTAAAGGTATTACTTACATCCGGGTCAAGATGGCATGTTTGTGAGAGATGCTGGCGCTTCTAGATGAACTGTTTAGGATGTGCCAGGCTTTTCTCAGTTGCTCAGCAGGTGGAGAATGTGTTGTGTAAGTGTCACATTTCCCCTCTACTCCGCAGACAGAGCCCGGTGCTGTGTCGCCAAGAGCAGTCTGACTCTCTAGCGTAAGTTGAGGGGGGTTCTTTGCGCTTTCTGCACACTGTGGCAGAACTGTCCACCCCCGAAAGCTGAGACGGCTCTAGAGCTAGAGAAGAAAAGAAAGGACCTTCCAGAATCCAACTTTATAACAAAGCATCAAACAGGCCCTGTAGTGATAATCCCCACCTGGCACAGGGTGCCAAGCCAAGCCCAAAGCAGCAGGAACTGAGCACAGAAGAGCACAACACATACCAGAGAGAAAGGGGGGAGCATGGGGGGGCAGCAGTGAGAGATACATGAGATGGATTGAAAAATTGAGGAGAGGATTTAGGATAGCAACGGACAGAGAGAGCGAGAGGAAGAGTGAGAGAAGCCCTCTCTTTGTCTCATCCTCCAGCTCATGTCAGGGAGATTAGCCGAGACGGGGCAGACAGGAGGCCAGAGAGCATGATGGGAAATGTCTAGTCCAAACTCATTACACTTGTTATTTAAAGCAAGAGAGATAGCACACTACCCCTCAACCCAGTACGGGAGGTTCACTGAAGGACCACTGAAGGGTCTAGAGTTTATTTCAGTGGCTCATGTAAATACTGGCCCTGTTCACAGAAACAGGAGCCAAGGGTGCAGAAAAGAAGGCTGCAATGCACAAATGAGCCCTCTGACCAATCGTGCAGTGAGAATCCTGTGACAGTTCCAGATGAGTGCTTTTGTGCTTGTTTTAACTGATTAAATTATTCTCATGTTGGTCAAAATAATGCAAACCAGTCACTTACCATGTCTGAATATCATTTAATATATTGCAAGCAATAAAACAGTTTCAATATGCAGTGTTATCACAATACTAATTTACTCATATTATGCCGGCCAGCTGCCCATTCTTATCTGAATATTGGAATGGGCTGTCATTGTAAAGTGTGTTAGATAGCTATCCTGAGTTTTATGTCCAATGTGTATATATGTGTATATATGCTTGTTAACCATTCTGCAGTGGTCAGTATATTCTGGGCATGGTAGGTTAATGCACTGCAGGTTTATTTTTCTGTGAAACAGCTGACTGAAGAACTCTAGTTATGAGTTATGTTCCCCAGGGCCAACAGTAAGCCAACAGCAGGGCTTTGTTAGCTCTCTCCTGCCAGCTGTCCTCCTACATTCCTGAGCCTCTTGTCCATGTAAGGAGAGAGTGGCAGAGGAGCTGGGAGATAGCCAGCCTGGCTGACCTGATCCTCAGATCTTTTCTGAACTGGACGTTTCATTGAACAGCAACCAGTTCTGTGGACAGAGCTGAGCTTCATGGCAGGTGTTGAGAGTTGTTTTTTTAATCACACCAATGTGACTGTCAGTTTTATTACTAATTAAGTAATTATCCAGCTGTGTTCAATGGCTAAAAGGTCAGACAACAAAAATGGACTTTGCTGAATTGTAACAAACCATGCAGAGGCTTTCAGCCCTTCCGTAATACTTTACTGAAAAAGATAGAAAGTTAGGAAGCCTTTGTGACCATTTCTGCTTCTTACTGTAGGAGATCATCAATCATACACATTGTACTTTTGAGACATGTATGAGGGTCCACACTTTAATTATTTATATTAATGGCATGATGGTTGATGCTCTTATATAGATTGACTTACATTTGACTTACATGTTTTGCAGGTAGGATGAATGTAGTGTTAGGAGTCTTTCCCAGGTACTCTTACTGGTGTAGCATGGTGTTTTTACTTGGGATGTTACCCACTATGCTACACCATCTTTACTTTCATAACAACATAACTTAAATATTAGTTTTCTTAGTTTTTTTTATGTTTATTTTATTGCTAAATCACAATAGCCTTACTTCATGAACAAGGTTCCATCTACATATACACTTAAGATTGATACAAAGGTCGCATTGATACCGTATAAGGGCTAAAGTTACTTTCAGTATCCTGAAAAAGCCTAGACACGTTTATGGGAAAGTACCCCTTCTTTATTCTCCAAGTCTCTGTCCATATCTTTCTCTTACTCTTACCGCCCACTTTGAGCTGGATTAATCAGAGGAAAAGGAAACTGAAATAGATGAAGGAGTAGGAGCTAGTCTTCTCACTTCATTAAAGCCTATATTTCCCCCATTTCCACTCTTTTATATTCTAAAGGTTTCCTGCTTAGTTTCACTGTTAGGGAGATTAGATTGAATTCCCCAGGCAGGATTTGCAATTGCACAGTAATTATGTTTGCTATAGCTGGAATTATCTGTTGGGAGTTGCACAGACTACAGGAAAGGGGGCAGAGATAGCTTTTCCCTGGTGTTAGGGTTGGCGCTGTCTTTGCGGAAAACTCCAACATGTTCTGTTATTTTCCCAGCACCATCAGTACGTCAGTGGAGTGGGTGGGTGTTTACAATTTACTGAGTCTTACTACTGTGTGTGAAACTGTGTGTAACATCTTCTGTCTGGGTCTGTGTGTGTGTGGGCGTGTGGGTGAGTGGGTGGGTGGGTGCAGCTTGTGTATGAAGTTGTGAACCTGGCAGCAGCGTGAGAGGTGGTGTGGTGCCAGACAAACACAGCTGTCTGGTGTGAAGACAGGTCTCCACTTATATTGTCTGTGAATTCTTCTAACCACACTTTTCCCAGACTCTTTAAAGTTCACATGTGTAACCTAAATTATTGCAGTCTGTATTTATTTTATAATATGTTTTAGTGATAGGATTTTAAAACTGTATTTTAAGGCTTATTAAAACTATAAATATAAAAAATATATATTAGGGTGTGTCTAGTGTGTGTGCACCTGTTCCAAGTGCTCAGTTTTTTTCTGCCTCCAGCCTCTTCATGACCCTCTGATGTTTCACATGGGATTTATTTCAGGACCTGTAATAGCTTTTAGCTCTTTAACGTTTAACGTTTATTTGCAATCAAGGACACATGTATCCAAACACACACACACATGCATATACAGTCACCATTATACTGAAAGAAGAAGGGCTATATACTTTGACAAGGGCTCATCCAAGAAACTCATCCAAGGAGAAGTAAATAGTACTCAATTCACAACAATAAAAACCTCTAAAGGCCTGTATGAGAGTCCATTTTCACAAGTGTTTGTGGGTCATGATATGTCACCTCCATGTACTGAACTCTCATTATTCAGTGTTGTATAGGTAAATACAGTTTTCCATTCTAGGGCATCTTTAAGGAGTTCATGGGAGGGCTATACTTTAAGTTTTTCTGAACAAGCTTTATTGCTTTCTTTTCTCCATCCTTTAGCCCTGGCAAATGCTGTCATTAAGGAGCCTGACCACGCCCATGGCTGCACCCACGGAAGTTGCTACCCGGCAACCGGTGACCTCCTGGTCGGTCGAGAGAAGAACCTGAAAGCTTCATCCACCTGTGGTCTCTCTAAGAGAGAACCTTACTGCATTGTCAGTCACCTACAGGTAACCCCCCCAGCCATCTCCCACTTGACTTCCTGATATTCTGGCTAGTACTGACTTCTTAAATCTTTAGTGGTTTTTAAAACTTCCTCATATTGGGACCGCATAATCTCTTTTGACCTTTGACCCTAAATGTTTTACCTATTGTAGGAGGAGAAGAAATGTTTCCAGTGTGACTCGCGCCGACCGTATGATCCTACGTACAACACCATCAGTCACCGCATCGAGAATGTAATCACCACCTTTAGGCCAGACCGTAAGAAGTGCTGGTGGCAATCTGAGAATGGTGAGGATGTCTACAGTTAGTTTAACTGCACAACAGTTCTGATGCTTCAAAAGAATACATACGCTTCCTAAAAGGAGGAAGAACAAAGTGACGAAGTGATTTAATGCACTTGTCCAAGCCTATTAGCAAGGCTGTGAGGAATTCTACCAGCTTCCAGTGAGATTGCCAAGCCTACTAAACTTTCTGAACCCAGCTGTCTGGCAGGCACCCACACTGAAAACACTTCAGATATATTATTAGATCTCCGATCTTCAAGGCAGTCTATTAATACCATGAGTAAAGCTCACAGTTGCACTGAATCTGACTTGGTTTGAAATAAACAACTATAATAATTGTGAGTGAATTAAAACAAGTTGCTAATAAAGATACAAAGGGCAGGGTTAAAGCAGTAAGGAAGGACTTAGAACGTGGGGATGATGGATTTGCACAATTTCAAAGGCTAAGCCTCTACGTCCTGCAACATCTCCCCAGCACACACTCCCCAGATGTACTGTTGATGGAGATAATTACAGAGTAGGCCTCCTGTTGGCACAGCAACAGAGAGCAGGAAAGGAACCAAACACTACAGACTGACAGAGACCAATGCAGAGACCAAGAACGAAAGAAAGAGAACACACAGTGCCTACAGTGTAAACCATAAAAATCAGTGTCATGTACAGCTCAAATGAATTAGTTTAGTTTGCAATGTTAACCCTTTATTTTCCAAGAGAATCTAAGAAAATACTGTTGATTCCTGAGAACTTTTAGTGCTACAGAAGCAATTACAAGTTAATTCAATAGGTAAATCCTATCCCGTTAAAGTAAACTCGATAGAATTCAACACAGCTGTCAGTTCAGGACTGAAAAGAAGTGTAATTATAATGTTGAAATACAACTCAACCTGCAATTTTGCAAGTAAAAGATAACCAACATTTACACAAAAGTAAAGCACACGTTTGTTTGGTTTAATTTGACTACTACACAACATTCAGCATAAAGGACTAAGCCTACCTGGAAAATGGAAAACAGAGGTAGAAGGATAGCATCGGTCCTAGTGATGTGTATAGTCTATAACTCTATAACTGGCACTGCCAAATTAAAAATGTATGAAACACAGAAATTGCTTGTTAAAGATGTACACCGATCAGCCATAACCACTAACCGATGAATAATTTTGATATCTGGTTAATGGACAAGTGTAAAAATCAAAATGACTTTGACCAGGGTCTACAGAGCCTGACCTACAGAGGTCTTGTGGAGTCCATGTTTCTAGGGGTCAGAGCTGTTTTGGGGTCACAAGGGGGAACAACACAATATTAACCAGGTAGTTTTACTGTTATGGCTGATTGGTGTAATATTGGCCATGCACTCAGTAGACCAGCTACAATAAGCTGAAAACACTAAAAGAAAGCGCTAAAGAAAGACAGTAACATCATCACTGCTGTCCCAGTAGGCAGAAATCCAGTTAGATAAACACAATGACTAAACATTATTTACAATTATTTTGTAAACAGGGATGTAAAGCTATGTAAAACTAGTTGTTACATATTAAAATATTTTCATTTAAAAATAATATTATCTGATTAAAATGATCTCTGTAACCACCATGTTTTCTGACAGACTTCTGTAAAGGATGGAAGGTATGGAAGGTAGATGGAAGGTTATAGTGAAATGTAGAGTGGCTACATGGCATCAAAAGGGTTAAAAACATGGCACATTAAAGTCAAGTAAGATTTGATCAAAAGCACAAATAAGTCTTTCATTTCTGAGCTATGTTCCACTCAATCACTGTACAGAAAACTTCCCAGCAGAGCCCTGTTTGGTAGATGTGTGTAGGACTGAAAGGTCTTGTGTCTTAATCAGCTGTGTTGTGGTGCTGGAAGCTGTGAAGAACATGGAAAGTTGGGAGTTGACAGGAAATGAAAGCTATTTTTGATCCTGGTCACCATGGCGTCAGTGCATTTGCTGTGAGTATGTCATGTAATGAACAGTGGCTCACTTGTGCAGCATTAGTGCACTCCTTTAAGTGTGAGGACACTCCTGTTGACCCTCAGAGGTGAAGAACTGAAGGAGGAAGTTTGGAGGGGGTTGATGTTTATTAGGCTAGCCTGGTTGTCTGCTGAACAACTAGTGCCACTTGCTCCTGGACAGAAACTGAAACAGGTGCTTCACAAGGTCAATCTTGAACAAAAGGGCAGTCTATATATAGATGTTTAGCTTCCTCTGCATTGGAAACAAGTTCTTAATGACTCTTTCCTGTCGTTGGGCAGTAGGAAAGGTTTTTGTGTTAGATCTGACTAATTAACAAGGAGTAATGTTTAGTCCACGCCTTCTTAAAACTAAAGATCATTCAAGGTGGTTCTTTGAGCAAGCAATATAGACCTGACACAATAATTATTTAACTAAATAATTGATTAATAAATTATATTATTATTATTATGTCATTGTAAGACATTTTCTGCCACTGATATAATGATTGCAATTACACTCTTTTAAAGAGCAGTGATGAGATATCCACTGTCTGTTCTTTCAGCTGTTTCTTAAACCATGTTTAATGGCAGCATTGTTTTGTCTATGTTGTAAGTTATGCTGTCTGTGAGGGTGTTTCTTTCTGTGCTGTCACAGTTATATTTACACTGTAGAGCATTAGCCAGCTGTCAGGAAGGCCATGGGTTATGTTAGTGGGCTCTCCTCGCTCATGGGCTTAAAGCCAGAATTCCCACGCCGAAGTCACGGAATACAGCCTTGAAACCAATTTTATTTGGACTTACTCTTCCAAACTATCTGGATGGGATTATGAGATTATGAGTAACATGTCTTCACCTGTCGCAGTCCACTCTGTGTTTAGGGAGGTTGCTTTATTGATGCAGTGGTCATTGCACACACTGCACTTTTTTCACTCACAATACATGTTGCTGTCTGCTCACAGACTTAAGACACATCTCCAACAGGGAGAAGAACCACTTTTGGTTCTAAAAAGAAGCATGCTTGTTATAATCTGAAAAACAACACATTTACATATATACAAATAATCACCAGCGGTTTTGCCCCACCCATTCATACTGATGTTATAAGGGGTGTTTCAGCCTAGTTTGCTGTTTGATAGGGTACAATACAGGGAATCCAGTCTGAACAGAGGTTTAATTTGACATATTTTTGTCTTAAAGTAAAGTAAAGTAACAAATACAAGTCCGCACCTAGAGCCCTTCGAACTTCAAGTACGGCTCGGCTCGACCCGCCATCCCTCAAAATCCGCGGAAGACAAGCGTCCAGGCTTTTTTCGGTCCTGGCACCAAAGTGGTGGAACAAGCTCCCCCTGGGTGTCCGAACAGCAGAGTCGCTCACTGTCTTCAAACGCAGACTGAAGACCCACCTCTTCCGAGAATACTTGGACGAATAGAGTACTATGGTCACCTTATTGTCTTGTATTTAGTAATGTCTAAGCTTAGAGGTATCTTTTGAATTATTAGTCTATTCTAACTAGCTATGGTTTTTCTTGGGTAAATAGCAAAGCACTTTGTAAGTCGCTCTGGATAAGAGCGTCTGCTAAATGCCATAAATGTAAATGTAAATGTAAATATAAATACAGCCTGTTTACTTGTAAGAGGCTGAAGAACATTGTGTTCAAGTAAACATAAATACCATACCATACAACCATACATACCAAACAAGTGGATCTCAGGCTGTAATGAAGTACAACCAAAATGTAAGATAGGTGCCCTTTATTTGCTATATTTAGCACTGGGTTTAAAAGAAAAGAGACAAACAGATTCTTTGAGTCAGGTCCCTCTTTCATGTACGCCCAGGCCCTCTCACTCTCTCACTCTCTCTACCTTATTCTTTTCAGTCTAGAATAGACCCCACCTCTCCTTTCCTCTCTTTCACTTTTCTTCCTGTTTAGCTGCTGGTTGTAAGAGGCAGGTTCAGTGCAGTTCAAACAGTACACATACTCTTCTGCTATTAGGCATAAGATTACAGAGTTCTTATTGTAAAATAGAAATAGAAATTATAGAAATAGAAATATTATAGAATAATACAATTTGTAAAAAGCTAAAAAGCTCAGCCCAGTTGGATTCTGACTGCCTCTTGTTGCTATAAAATGGTCTATCAAACTGTTGCTGTGGAGAAGGAGATAAGAAGGACTTTACATAGTAGCAGCACTTTGTCATTACTACACTTCACACATCATATTTGTTGAGTTTTGATGACACATCACAGGATGGAGTCTTTGAACTGTGTTCACGCTCGTTGAGAAACATAACCTTCTGAATATATCTCCTCTTTTAGTGCTGCTTTTTATAGTGTGAAGGGGAAAGTCCCAGGCCTGAAGGCCTAACTGAAGAACAAACAATAACATGATGATGAATAAAGTACTTAAAATAAAGAAAAAAACATTTAAGGAGTAAAAAGAGTGATGCATTATTGCACTACTATATGTACTACTAATATGTTTTAGTAATAGGTGATTAAATTAAAGCTTGATAGTGTATTTTTGTTGTGAATACTTTGTGACGTCCTTCGCAATACCAAAATATATTGAATCTGCTGTCTTTCCATTTTTAGTGGCAATTTTCTCTCATAAATTCCACTCATTAAAAATAATAGTAAATAATATTTTTCCTATATTACTGTATACATGATCTAGTATATATGTTTATATACATTTTAAGTATATACATATATAATATAAGATATTTTAAACAATACATAACTACATTAAATATATGGATTTTCTAATTTGCAATATTAATCATTAGAAGACATCTGTTATTTGTATATTACAAAACATATTAGAGTAGGCTGTCTTGATAGGCTATAGGTGTACAGTTTACATCTGAATTAAAAGCTTATTAAAGGCTGTGTGCTTTTCTCCTCAGGAAGGTCTGATGTTTACGTTCAGTTGGACCTTGAAGCAGAGTTTCACTTCACTCACCTCATCATGACTTTTAAGGTATGAGTAAAAAAACAAGAAAAAAAATATTTTGTTGCCCCCCCCCCCCTCTGTAAGGCAATGGATTAACACTGTCATGTTTTCTTTCTGTTCAGACATTCCGTCCTGCAGCCTTGTTGATTGAGCGTTCAGCGGATTTTGGGCGCACCTGGCAAGTGTACCGCTACTTCGCCTACGACTGCGCCTCAGTGTTTCCTGGAATTCCTCAAGGTCCCCTCCGAAAGGTTGACGATGTCATCTGTGAGTCTCGTTATTCTGACATTGAGCCTTCCACAGAAGGAGAGGTGAGAATAGTGGATTAGTTCAGTTTTTTTTTTTTTTTTGCTTCACACCCAAATTTAGTTAGAGCTTTATTGTAAGTTCCCAAGACTTTCGCTGCTATTTACTCTTACCGAAATAAACTGAACGACTCACTGTGTTCTTTTTTCTTCTTTCAGGTTATCTTTCGAGTTCTGGACCCTGCTATCCGGATTGAAGACCCATACAGCCCCCGCATTCAAAGTGAGTTGACAGTCATAGTCCACGAATGCCTGCTTTTTTATCATTTAAATCTAAACAAAAAGAACAAATTTACAAAGATGTTTGAGAATCTCTCCTTTCCAAAGCGGCATTAAGCACAGTGACACAAACTAGAGGGAGTGTTCTTTACTTTTAAAGTGCCCTCCACTTAAAACAGCGCCTGTCTGCACAAGCTCTGCTTCACTGCTGTCCACTTCAGCGGTTCACTGCATGCAGGGAGAGAGCTAAAAAATAGATGGATGCTAATGGGTAAAACAGCTGTTGAGCTCCCATTCAATTTGTTTTCATTTTGACTGGCATGGCTTAACTGTTTTCCCAGGAACAACATGTGCAAACTTTTCCATGTTGAAAAGTTGAACACGATGAAAGTGTGTTCTCTGCTTCAACAAAAACAGTGCCACTGCTGAATAGACAAGCATAAGTGGGGATATTAGTGCTCATTAGTGCTTTCAATATCTGTTCTTAACAAAAGTTAAAAAATAAAACAGTCAGATCCCTATTCAGGCCAGACCTGCTCTTCGTTTTTAAGGAAGACACTGTGATGTAAATAAAGCAGAGGGTTGCTGAGTTGGAATTTACTCCCACATGTGAAAATATTTTCACTGGTTTGAAATATGGAATCAAACAGTGCTGCAAATGAGTTGGGGCAGGAGGGGGTGGCCTTATTGGCTGGGAGATAACTCTGAGAGGCTCTGACACAGAGTAACTTGATTAAGGAAGGAGAGGGAGTCTTGTTTTTCTCGGTCAAGGTCCAGAGATCAGGCATCCGTAGTGTGAACAGAACGATACGCTCAGCTAACTCAGTGCAGACCCATTGACCAAGCCAGCTTTCGTTGCTCTGTTTTTCTCTTAGTCCACATTTCTCATTTTTCTGTAATCCTCTGTGAGCACATCTTGGCATCCTAAAGCATTTTTAACATCAACATTGTCTAATATTTTCACAATTGTCCATTATGTTCTATAAGTAGTGGGATGTGAAATGGAGTAACTACTTGATAATTAATAGAATACGCTCTGCAGCTTGATGCAAGTAGTTTTTCAATGGCACTTCAGATGCTTATATATATATATATATATATATATATATATATATATATATATATATATATATATATATATATATATATATTTAAGCGAGTGGGAGTGTAGACAGTGATGCATCACATACTTTAGCCCTGAACAGCTGGAGTGTGACTGGAAGCAACAGGCTTGTGCACAGTAGCAGCAGTTCAACTTTTGCCATCTCCCTCAGCAGCCTTACTTGCCCAAGCACATACACACACATTGTTTGCCAGACTCTTTCAGATATCATTTTCCTTGCATCTATTCTTATTGGTGATGGATTGTGTGGTCCCACTTTGCTACTGTGGGCTCTAATGCTTGACTGCACAAGACTTCCAGCACTAGCCTCAGGGGTTAGAGAGGGTCAACAGTCAGAGATTAACAGAGGTAAGGAGAGGACTTACGGGGCTTTCAGGGGACTAAAATGTGTGTTTCTGATCTGTGATGTGCTATTGTGCTATTCGCCACAATAATAAAATGTCCTCTCAAGCTTCATCAGACTGAATTGAAAAGGTGAATTGTTGCCCAAGTCTTAAGTTTGATTATGCTCTGGAGGAGGTTTTCTTTAAGGTCATCTGTTATAATTCTTGTACTCATCAGTGGCTTTTGTTTTGCCACCATAAAGGCCTGGTTAAGAGATGGTTTTCCATTCAACAGGTTCTTTTGTCTTTGCACATGACTTTTGGAGCTCTTTTAGAGTGACTGCTGGGTTCTTTATTACCTTCCTGACCAAGACCCTTCTTGTGTGCCAGCCCAAACTGGTTAGATGGCCTTCTCTGGAAAAATGGCGCAAAGTTTCTTTCATTTAATTTCACTCTAAATAAGGGTATCAGCTAAATGCAGTAATTGTAAATATATTCTAGGTTGTCTTCGCATTTAAAGGCAATGCAGCGGTGCAATAACAATTGGAGGCATGCACATTTTAATGGATAAACATGTGCAGAGTTCAGTTGATTGAAAAACATCTGGTTGTAGATAACAATCCAATGGGGTTTAAGAAAAATAGGCTAAAAATAGCATATTCGTCTGTTAAAGAAAACAGACAAGTTTAGGGGAGGATGAATACAAGGCTGCAGTGATTTGTGGTCGACTGCTCTTATGGATTTTTGTTTGCTTTTATTTATAATGCTCGATAATGGTTATATGCTGCATACAGCCATTCCAGCAGATACACAACAGTAAGCATAGGGAGTATTATAGCTCATATTGGTCAATTGAACTAAATAAACAATGCTTGGTTCATTGCATTCACAGAACTTGGGGCAAAATGACAGAAAGCAGGAGAGATCATGGTTATTAGTTTAATCAAATAGTCACAAAAAATCATGTATTATTTTGAACTTACTTTGAAAAACCATGGCTTTTAAAGACTAATTATATGTAACAGAGCACTTATCTTATCTGACGAACACCTCAAGCAAACCTCAAGCCTATTTTCTGTTTACTACAGTTATGAATAATAGGACCATTAAACAGAAATTAATCATGCTTTGTTTCTCTTACAGATCAACTAAAAATCACCAACTTGCGCGTAAACTTCACCAAGCTCCACACCCTGGGCGATAACCTGCTGGACTCAAGGCTGGAGATTAAAGAGAAGTACTACTATGCTATGTATGAGCTGGTTGTCAGGGGCAACTGCTTCTGCTATGGTCATGCTTCTGAGTGCGCACCCATTGTGGGTATAAGAGATGACATCGAGGGCATGGTAAGCTATTCATCTGCACAGGAAAAATAAGAAAAAAGTAGAATGAGTTTATTATTAAATGACTTGATAACCTAACTGCACACATACACAGCTGTGTTGCTACTTCAACCATCTCCTGCTTCTGTGTCTTTAATATTTTCTTGCCGAAATGAATTCAAAGAACATGGACATGTGCTTAGGAATGTACTTATGCATGTATTAATAAAACCATTTTAATTGTGATATTGTTTATGTGATGCAAGGTGCATGGGAGGTGTGTGTGCAAGCACAATACAAAAGGGTTAAACTGTGAGCAGTGTGATGATTTCCATAACGAACAGCCCTGGAGACCAGCTGAGGGCCGCAACACCAACGCCTGCAAGAGTAACTAAAGCTTCTTATTTTTATTCAAAGTTGTATATTTAGATATGTTTTGTGTGTGAAACAAAAGGACAGAAAGATTTTCTGTAAATGTTCCCAGAGTGCAACTGCAACGCTCATTCCAGCAAGTGTCACTTTGACATGGCGGTGTATCTGTCTACGGGGAACGTTAGCGGAGGTGTTTGTGACAACTGTCTCCACAACACCATGGGCCGCAACTGTGAGACCTGCAAACCCTTCTACTATCAGGACCCAGCCAAAGACATCAGAGACCCCCGCGTCTGCATAGGTGAGAATGACTCTGGGATGGAGCATTAAGACTAAAAAGGTTACATTCTTTATATCACATGTTAATGTACATGTAATATAATTACATCAGTCATTTTAGATGCATCTTTAAATGTGGTCTTAGTTTGAATACATATGTGATACATGGTCATGCAGCAGTAATGTGAATTGTCAGATTGCAGTTCATGTTTTCATACAAATTGTCCTTCTTGCATTGTCTCCTTCCTGTCTTTCCAGCTTGTGACTGTGACCCAGACGGCTCTGTGAATGGCGGATTGTGTGACGGGCATGACGACCACTCTCTTGGCATGATTGCGGGACAGTGTCGCTGTAAGCAGAATGTGGAAGGCGCTCGCTGTGACAAATGCAAGCCTGGTTTCTTCGGACTGAGTCCTGATGACCCACTTGGCTGTCAGCGTGAGTATCAACAAATCTGTGTGGTGGTTTTTTTTTTTTGTATATTTTGCTATTTGCTAGTATGGACCACACCTGAGGAAGATGAAGCAGGGGGGCAAACTCAGAAAGTTTTTGGGCTGGAGTTCAGGGCGGCTTCTAGGTAGGTGCGTGAGCCGAGCCTCCTTGTAGCTAAGGTGAACATTGGAGGAAACAGGGTGGAGGTGGATGCGGAGTATATATGTAATCCTGTGGAATAGTTTGGGGTGTGGTGCATCTCCCAACTCTTCATTTTGAAATTTCTTTATGTAATTTATTGTTCATCTGATTAACTGTTTTCATTTTTCTAATTTATGACTGATGATCTATGACTAATTTCATGGCTGATTATCTTCTCTGCTGTGCCTACCATTAGCATGTAAATGTGACCCCAGAGGAACAGTGTCTGGCAGCGCTCAGTGTGACCCTGTTCAGGGGGACTGCTACTGCAAACGCCTGGTCACTGGCCGCAGCTGCAATCAGTGCCTGGTAAGCAAAGTGGGCATGGCATGCACATTTGTAAATCTATACCTTTGTATTGACCTTCCTCAACATTTAACAGACATCAGGTCATTTTAAAACTGGTTTAAACACATGATACTTCTTAATGTTATGCTGTTATTTTATTTTAGTTTGTTGTTGTTGTTGTTGACATTAATATTTAATCTTAAACAGTTGATGTTTTGTGATGGGCAACACTGCTACATTCCATGTAACAGACTGGGGTACAGTTCCCAACTTTGGTGAAAACACCAGAATATACCAAGAGTATTTGGGCAAGACTGATAATGTTACATTTACCTACCTCTGTAACTTGATTAAGTCATATGCTGCTCTGGGTAAGAGCATCTGACAAATGCTGTAAATGTAAATGAAATTTGTATGTGATTACTGTAATGTTGTTGCATTACAGTAATATATAAGCATATAAGCTATAATAGTTATTTATTATACAAAGGCACATTTAGATTATTCATCTCCCAGAACTGGTTCATTCTGATTGGTGATCCATCTTGTATTTGGCCAGTTATAGTACCCACAAATCTGAGCAGCACAGTGGGTTGTCACCTACATTTAGCTCGAGGATACAAGGCCCCCTGGCTGGTATTGGGTTACACGAGGCTTAAAATGGACAGCAAGGAAAGAGACACATCCTGAAATTAGACAAGCACGGCATGCCTTTTACCTTACTCTGGTGTCCTATCAGTTTACAAGGCTAGTCAGAAGTCTTTTTGACTAGTGTCCCAGCTGATTTGATATGTTTTTATAGATGTAGGTGCAATTCTAGTTTAACAGTACATGCACTGAATGTTGTTATTTTGGTACCATGAACCACATTATAATGGTATAATGTCCTTCAGTGCTCACACCTGTCTTTTTCTGTGTTGTGTTTGTTCCATTAGCCAGAGCACTGGGCCTTAAGCCATGATGCCAGTGGCTGCAGAGGATGTGACTGTGACATAGGGGGAGCTGTAGACAACCAGTAAGTTCTGTGTGTAGGACACTATTTCCATAAAAGTTTATGCTTTTAATTTTTTATGAATATATATATATATATATATATATATATATATATATATATATATATATATATATATATATATATATATATATATAAAGTGGTATGCAAACGTTTGGGCACCCCAAAATGTCTGTTACTGCAAAACTTATGATATGATATAAATTGATCAGGCTTTGGGCTTGTGTTGCAGCCATTGGGGAACACTTGTAAAGTGAAGAATTAATTCAGAATTAATTAATGCCAGCAAATGTTAAAGACAAACATCACACCTTCTGTAAAAAAGCTAAATATGAAAAGAGGATAGTTTTTTTCAGCAGAATAATGATCACCTAAACACACCTAAAAACTTCAAGAGGAACAAGCAGTGTCCTCACAGTGTCCTGACCTAAACCTCAAAAATCTGTAGATAGACCCCAAAATAACAGGACCAGAAGCCTTTGAAAGGAAGAATGGGAAAAAAAAGTTTTCTAGGTTCAGACCATACATGGTCCCCAAAGTTTGCTTTTCATTTTTTCTACATAATATAACTAATATATTTGAACTTGTCACCAGGTGCTCAGTGGAATCAGGCCAGTGTCTCTGCCGCAGTCACATGGTAGGCCGCCAGTGTGCCCAGGTGGAGTCTGGGTATTTCTTCATGGCCTTGGACTACTACCTTTATGAGGCGGAACTAGCCAAACTGGGTCAGGTAAAAGCAGACTTAAAACAATCTGTAAAACAAAACGTTCAACAAAAAAAGAACTGACAATTTTTTTCACTCATCTCAAATGTAAACAATCAGCACGAGTTATGAATTCAAGTTGGTTGCTCCATTTGTTTTAACTATAAAGCATGCTGCTAATTGATTATGTTTTGTTCTGTTTTGAATTTGGACCAAACATAACTTGATCAGATTTGAGTTTGAGAGCGGCCTGTATGAATTTGATTGCAAACCAATTGTCATGGTTTTGTGTGTGTGTTTATAGGGTTGTACTGTTGAAGAGAGGGAGCACCAGCCGGGTCGTGTAGCCTCATGGACTGGCACCGGCTTTGCACGGGCTCCTGAAGGAGGCAGTCTAGAGTTTATCATCAGCAATATCCCTTACTCTATGGAGTATGATGTTCTCATTCGCTATGAGCCCCAGGTAATTACCCTCTCATATGGTAAAGACTGTGAGTACCTGTTCATGTGATTGTGTATAAAGCTGAGTGAGTTTGTGTGTATGTGTGTTTTGTGTGTGTGTTTGATAGATGCCCCGGGACTGGGAGGAAGTCCGAATAACTGTTGTGAGACCTGGTCCGATCCCCACCAGCAGCCCATGTGGAAACACCATCCCTGCAGATGATCTACTGACTGTCTCCCTTCCTTCTGGATCCAGGTCTGCCTCAAACACACATATACATACACATGCTTTCACACACCAGCCCAGAATATTGCTACAGTAGATTATCTGTAAGTCTTTATGTCTTTATCCACCAAAATAAACTTTTCTGGCTATTTTTAAAAGTAGAAGCCTTACTGTCTTGTAGTGCACGGCGATATAACCTCAAATCAGTATCACGATGAATTAAACATTTTAGCTTGGTTGCAATTAATGCGGGATTGTATAAGCTGCTTGAGTTGGTCAGTCGTCACAGTGTTTGAGTTTTCCTCTATGATGCTTCCATATTGCAGACTAGACAGAGTGGAGTCATGTGACTACACACAGTAGCGAACGTATTAATAGAATTAAAAAATATATTTCTTTTTTAAATAAATAACAAGGTTCAGAATGACCAACTTTGGTTAATTTGGTTAAACTAGCATTTACATTTACATTTACATTTATGGCATTTAGCAGACGCTCTTATCCAGAGCGACTTACAAGGTTACTCGTATTACAGAGGAGGGCCAATGTAGTGTTAGGAGTCTTGCCCAGGGACTCTTATTGGTGTAGCGCAGCATAGTCATCCAGACCAGGAATCGAACCCTGGTCTCCCACATGGTGTTGTTGTAACGCAATGGTAGGTGGTGGTGTTATCTGTTTATCTGTTGCCTGTATGAATTTGATTGCAAACCATTTGATTGCAAATCATTTGATTGCAAACCTGTATGAATTTGATTGCAAAGCCCTACTGCCTTGTTTTTATTATTAGTTTTGTTTAAATAGTTTCTCCAGACTTTCATCACTACATCAATAGTTTGAAATAAAATAATTTGAGGTGAAAAAGGTTACAGTTATATGCTCTCATTACATACATTATATGGATGTAATGGGTTTATTTTTGCATGTATGTGTGAATAAGGATGTTCTTCTCTCCTGCACTGTTCTTTTCTATTTTGTCTCTGAACAACATGGTTAGTGTGTTTTGCTCTGCTCTAGGTTCATGGTTCTGCCCCAACCTGTGTGCTTAGAGAAAGGAGTGAGATACACTCTCCGTCTGGAGTTTGTTCGCTACGCAGACAAAAATAGCATTCCTGGCTTCAGCAATGCAAACATACTAATAGACTCCGTAAGTAAAAAAAGCCATTTTTAAAAATGAACCTGAGTAAATACATTTCTGCCCTCTCATACTAACTGTTCTTCTTGCAGATCGCCCTGTTCCCTCGTTACTCCTCTCTGGAGATGTTTGTAGCGGGTGACTCCGCCTCTCTGGCTCGTAAACAGAGTTATGAACGTCACCGGTGCCATGAGAGTGCAAAGAGTGTGTCTCGTCCAGCTTTGAGTGACGTGTGTGCCAAGCTTATCACCAGCATGTCAGCCATCATTAACAACGGAGCACTGTGTGAGTTACCTGAGTGTCAGAAAGGGAGGGGTTTGTGGTTGAGAGAGTAGAAAGTAGTGACTGAGGTGCTTTAACAGTATTTCAGTATTGTTATCTAATCATATCAAATCACATCTTATATATCTTCCACCCAGCTTGCCAGTGTGATCCACAGGGATCTGTCAGCTCTGACTGTGATGTGCGTGGAGGTCAGTGTCGCTGTAGGCCAAACATAATTGGAAGGCGCTGTGATAAATGTGCTCCAGGAACCTACGGCTTCGGACCTTCAGGATGCAAATGTGAGATTCTTAAAATTATTTGAACCATTAGTACTATAAGTTTTTTCTGAATTTCCTAAAATAGAACAGGACTATATGACACATATGATAGAAGTCATTGGGTATTTTGCCAAATATTATGTTTGTTTTTGTTGGAAAATCGGGTCCATGTCAGCTGACTGTGTGATATTGAAGAAGTAGATTAAGTCAGATATTCAAATCCCTGCATTAATTTAACACTGATAATTATGAACATATGCACTCTCTGTCTTTCTCTCTCTGCATGTCTAGCATGTGAGTGTAGTCAGGAGGGCTCTCGTGGTCGTTTCTGTGATAAGTATACGGGACAGTGCCCATGTCTGCCAGGCGCATTTGGTCAGCGCTGTGATGGCTGCCAGGCTGGACACTGGGGCTTCCCTACCTGCAGACCTTGTCAGTGTAACGGTCATGCAGAAGAGTGCCACCAGAGGACTGGTGCCTGCATCAACTGCAGGAGTAACACAGCAGGAGACAAGTGTGAAAAGTAAGGGCAACTATAAGGATGTCTAGGAAAAGATGTGTAGTGGTAAAGAATACAGATGACAGTTCACAGATGATTTGCGTGTGAGGAATTTCAGTTAGTGTTATGGCTCTTACTATGGAACTCACTACCACAGTCTCCCAGCCTCTGTTCAAAACATACCATACGTACTTTCATTGATTTCCTCGTGTATGCAGAATGCGGAAACCTCTCTCCTCCACCTCCTTGTAATATTGGTCCTGCTTTGTAAAGTGACATTGTGTATTAGAAAGCTACTATATAAATTAACCTTATTATTATTATTAGTAGTAGTAGTAGTAGTAGTAGTAGTAACTTTTACACATTCATATTTTAATTTTAAATAAACAAATTACACATTATACACAATAAACATCTTTTTTATGCAGGTGTGCCAGTGGATACTATGGAAATCCAGTCTTGGGCTCAGGAAACCAATGTCGTCCTTGCCCTTGTCCAGATGGACCCAACAGTGGACGTCATTTTGCTGCTTCCTGTTACCAAGACAACCACAACAGACAAGTGGTCTGCAACTGTAAACAGGGTTACACAGGTGTGTGACACTTTTTTTGCACAAGACAGTGGCAAGATGTGGTTGTTACACTTCATGCTTTAAAGATATCTGCAACAGAGGGGGTTGGGATGAAAATGAAAATAGGATAGTTTTTGTATGTCATCCTAAATATGGAAAGGTTGCTTGGTAGGTACTTGGTCAGCTACCAAATGGCAACCTTCCCTGAGTCCAACTGCATTCAGAGTGATGCAGTAAGTATGATCATCACAGATGAATCCTGTTCTGTGGCTTTGGACTGATGTGAAGTGATGTTGTCTGTTGTCTGACATTTCCTCCTAATCGTCTGAACACAGGGATTGTTAAGCGCTCTGGAGGGACAGTCCTCAAGCGTGAGTAGCCATGGAGATCCCTCCCTCACCTCTGCCACTCAACCCTCCACCACTCCCTCTGTCCTCCCTGCGCATGGCTTTCAGCACCCCAGTCCCGTTTTTCGGTGCTGTACCACCACACACGCCATGTTAATATGCAGAGCCCCAGAGACTGATCCAAGAGCAGTTTTGACTCACCAGACCAAATGTTGATGTGTGAAAGGAACCTGCAGCCTCTGTACCTGAACCAGTGTTTGAGACCAATAAGCTGTTACTTGGAAGTGCTGGCTTTGCTTGCCCAGGCTGGTTGTTAGCCAATTAGTAGTACAGATAATAAACACATCACCAGAGAGGAAAGTCAATACCTGAAGCAGTCCAATGTGTTTGCACTTCATTATTTCCACAAGGGAGTTAGCTTGGGCATCAGGTGTTGTCTTGGCCATGTTCAGTGAAAAGATTATTGATTATTTGATAAAGATTATTTGATATTTGTTTTTCTCAATCTAATGTTACAGTGCCATGCAAAGGTGTAGGCACCCCTGGTTAAAATCTCTGTTACTGTGAAAAGAGAGTTACTGTGAGTAAAAGATGGCATGATGTTTTAAAAGGCATGAAGTTAAAGGTGACGCATACACAGATCAGCCGTTACATTAGCACTACATTGAAAAACTTAGATTTTATATGTACAGTGGCATTTGTCAAGGGGTAGGATATATTAGGCAGCAAGTGTGAATAATCCACAAGCAAAAGACAACCAGTGAATTGGCAACAGGCTCATGGGCACCACTGATGCAATCCCCAACTCCAAGAATTGCATCAACTTACAGGACTTACAGGACTTAAAGGAAATGCTGCTAACGTCTTGGTGCCTGGTACCACAGGATGCCTTAAGGAGTCTTGTGATGGCCATGCCTTAAATGGTCAAATATGTTGTGGTGGCACAAGGGAGACCTACTCAATATTAGGCAGGTGTTATGGCTGATTGTGTATGTTCTAGGTAGATCACTTTTTATTACCATCTTCTACAGTTTCAAAATAACAAAAAAGGGCCCGAACCAATGATGCATGGTCAATACTTAGTAACAACCCCTTTGGCAAGTATCATAGCTTGAAAACACTTTTTGTAGCCAGCCAGTCTTTCAGTTCTTGTTTGGAGAATTCCTGTTCACCTATTTGTTGATGCAAGGCTTTCAGTTCTGTATGATTGTCTATATTTTGCTGCTCTTATTTTTGTTTAGAAGACTGTAAGGAGCATGAAAAACTTCAGCTTGTGCCTCTTGAGGTAGTCCATTGTGGATTGGGAGGTGTATTCCATTACTTCTGTAGGGTTTGCATCCAGGATATAATTGAATCCATTCTTCCCTCTACACAGAAATGTTTCCTGTGCCACTGGCTACAACACAAGGCCAAAGTATGATGGATCCACCCCAATGCTTAACAGTTGGAGAGGTGTACTTTTTATGAAATTCTGCAGCCTTTTTTCATTGCAGCCACCATCATCAGTCCACATGACTTGTTTTCGAAGTTCATTGACCTTTCCTAATGATGACCCTGATGGTAAAAGTTAACTGAGAGCTCAAATCTTTTGGGGCTCTCAAGAGATTCAGCTCATTTTCTACGTAGCTGTTCATGGTAACAGATATTTTGACCACGGAGCCAAAACTTGTACATACCACTGCATTTGCTGTAAGCTGCTTTCCAGAAGGTAGTTGGGTTTCCATCATAGCCCCAAAGCTGATATCTTCTGGACAGCAGTCCCTCTAGACTTTATATAACATTTGTGGTTGGAAACATTCTATACTTACATATTATTATGCTCTAATATAACATGCCTTCCCTTTGTGGTTTATACATGCTCCTAATATACATTCACTCACAGTCTCACAGTGTCATTTAGGACTAGTGATTGTAACCACTTGTTTATAATTCATTCAGTGTTTTACATAAGTATAACTTTACCTTACTATGTACACAACTGGGTACACATATGTTAAAAAGATTTCAGGCTCTGCAGTATAATACTGCATGAGTACAGCAAATTTACTGTTCACAAAGCTTTGTAGAACTTATCGATTATAAAACTGATGTTTCTTTCAGTGTAGTGTTTTTATGCCACAGTGTAGGCATAAAGAGGAGTGAAGAGACATTTGAACAACAGCAGCATTTCTGTGCCATACCACAGCCTACCACAAGGGGAGAACCAAGAATGTCCTCTTTTCTTCCTTTTCTGTTTAATCAATGTGTTAGTTTCATGCTTTCACTGCCTTTGCCAAGGAAAATCTAAAGTGAGCTTCAGTGTTTTGGAAGATTCCAGCTTTGCTGATCCCACCCATGCTTATCTCTAAGTCTTGCCCTGCAGTTAGACAAGATTAATGAAAAGTTGCATGAACTCTGTTAAAAGGGAGGGAATGTCATGCTCTTGTTCTTTTTACATTGGTTTTTCCTAAACTGGTATTCACTCCATTTGTGTTATGATGTAAGTGACAGGGTTTTGGCATTTAGAATCCGAAGACCTCAAGGCTGGGGCATGAACTGCTCCCTTCTGTGTCATAAACATGACATTTACATAACAAATGTCTGCGGGATATATTGCTTCAGGCTGGAATTCGGCCTGTTAATTCTTTTAAACCCTGACCAGCTTGTAGTGCACTTAAATGCACTTTCCATGTCTTTCACTGCAGCACTGCTTTTTTTCCCTCATATCACTGCTCAGTTATCTCTAACTTTGAACACTGTCTCCACTAGGTGTGCGCTGTGAGGAATGTGCTCCTGGATACTATGGTAATCCCTCTCAGCCTGGTGGGCGGTGCCAGCCCTGTCGATGTAGCAACAACATCGACCTGTCAGATCCTGAGGCGTGTGATAGGAGGACTGGAGAGTGTCGTAAATGTCTCTACAACACAGAGGGGCCTGACTGCGGTGTTTGCAAGAGCGGCTACTATGGGGATGGCTCTCGTCGCAACTGCAGGAGTGAGTGTTTAAACCAAAATTATGGAAGTACTGGTAAATCTTGTTCCTGGCTGCCCTTACAGTTGGCAAATGTAATTTGAACCCACTTTGACCCACCCTTAAAGGACATGCTTTACACATGCACTTCTGGACAAAATGAGAGATACAGAACTGTAGCTGAAAGTAACAGAATCATGTGGACTAAAGTGGCAATATTTTTAGCCATGTATGACTTGTGTTACACAGCATCACACCTGTTCTCACAAGTGTTGCCCTGCTCACTTCATCAAAGTTGCATAGTACAGTTTGCAGGGTGCCGAGCCTGATAGAGTAGCAATGATAGAGACGCTACTCTCCTTATCACAGGTCAGTGGAGCATCACCTTGATTCTGTAGCTGTTATTTCAAGGTAAAATGCTACATAATGTTGCTTTTAAATGGTTTTAAATTTTGGTAAAAAAAAAAAAAAACACACACACAAAACCCACTTTTTTCATACCCCACATGTATTCGATACTTTCAGAGCAAAATGTTAATGTAGCTAAGAAGTAATATAAGCAAATGAAGCCTATAAGCAGAATTTACATTTAAAATATTTTCCTAATATTTTTACATTTTGATATTATCCAGAGCAACCTTTGAACATTTAAAACATTACACAGGTATGTAAATATAGAGTTAAGAGTTGTGCCAAAGGACTCTTAGAGGCTGTTTACACCTGGTATTAACATGCATTTTTGATGATCCAAACACATTCAGATTTCAGGTGTAAAATCCCAGGTGTAAACTCCCAGGATGCATTATGATTACAATCAAATCACTCAAACCACATTCAGAGGCAGCCAGAGATCAGTTACAGGAAGAAAAACATATTTATGTGTCGACATGGAAAGTAATGGATCTCATCTGGTCACACTGGGTATGCAGTTTAGTGAAAAGTGTAAAGGGAATATGGCCAAAGAATATGCAGACACTATCTAGATATGAAATGTTTGGCCAGGTGTAAATATGATCTTATTGGAGTAGTGTGCTGTGCATGATCAACCAGTGAACTGAATCCTATTCTGCTATGGGGAAAGTGGCAGTCACCCACCTTCCAACAACAAAAGCCAAACTGAAAGCCTAAATAATCAAACTACATCAGGTTCAGTACCCACAGTTCGGGGCACACAGACACAAGCCTGTCTTGGCTGATTGACTTGATTTAGGGTAAGGGGTTGTGTATATTTGATTTTTTTTAAATAGTGTCATCATTGGGTTACATGCCCATTTATGCATTTTCTTTATCTTCCCAGAGTGCACCTGCAACTTCCTGGGTACAGAGCGTAGTCAGTGTCTATCCCGAGAGGACTGCTTGTGCCAGCGTTCCACAGGACAGTGTCAGTGTCTGCCTCATGTCATCGGGCTTACCTGTGACCACTGTGCCCCAAACTTCTGGAACCTGGCCAGTGGACGAGGCTGCGAATCCTGTGGCTGTGACCCAAATAATGCCTACACATCTGCCTGCAATGAGGTACCTGTCTCTCGCACTCTCTCAAAAAGCATAGTCTTCTTTATAGGATAGGACGGTTAGAATGTGACATGTGTATCATGTTCTCCCTCAGTTCACAGGTCAGTGCCAGTGCCGTGATGGCTTTGGTGGAAGGACTTGCAGGGACTGCCAAGAGAACTATTGGGGAGATCCCAGAATCTTGTGCAGAGGTATGGTCTTAAAACACACTGCACTGAACTAAATACTGCATTGTTATGAAATGTGGTTGCTACTATTTCTGCTTGTATGTCACTATCTATAGACATGCCTGAATTTCATTTAAAACAACTCAGTGCCATAATAAAACAGGAACTAGGTTTTTTTTTACAAATATCTCTTGTTAAACAGTTCTTTTAAATGATCCTAAATCAAATGATCTTAGTAAAGCCCTTTGCTTATCTGACCTGATTCTCTGCCTCTGTCTCTGCAGCCTGTGACTGTGACCGTAGGGGCATTCAGAGCTCACAGTGTAATCGTGTGACAGGCCACTGTGCTTGCCGGCAGGGCGTATCTGGTGTCCGCTGTGATCAGTGTGCCCGTGGCTTCTCGGGCACTTTCCCAGACTGTCAGCCTTGTCACCAGTGTTTTGGGGACTGGGACCGCATCGTCCAAGACCTAGCCACTAAAACCAAGGCTCTTGCAGCCCGTGCTCAGGAGATCCAGAACACAGGCCTAACTGGAGCCTATGAGAAGAGTTTCAAGGAGCTGGAAGAAAAGCTAGCACAAGCACAGAGCATTGTGAATGCACGCAATGCCACTGCTGAGGCTGTGACTGCTCTAATGGGCATGATAGAAGAGCTCAGGTAAAACACTGATTTCTTGTCGGAAATACTGCATTAAACAATGCTTTTTTCTTGTGCCATCAGTGCCATCATCTGCTTCCGCCACTGTCACCAGTATTTGCACTTCTCGTTTTTGTGCTCTGCCAGGTCTCGTATTGGTGACACAACTGACACACTGAACCGTCTGGAGGGCGACCTGACTGCTGTACAGGACAGTAACTATGAGGCCAGCAATGAATTGAGCAAACTGGAGCGAGAGGCCAGAGAGCTTAACCTGACTTCTGAGCAGCTCAGCCGCCAGCTAGACATCCTTAAAAACTCCAACTTCTTGGGTGAGCTTTGGACAGCTATCTTCAGAGGACACCTATGCATGTATTTTCTTTCAGTTTTACTTTTAGTCTAACAGTCTCCTTGTCTTCCTACGGCAGGTGCATACGACAGCATCCGTGCCTCCTACAACAAGTCTCGAGATGCAGAGCGCCGTGCCAACCAGTCCACTACTGACACCCCTAGTACTGTGAGCCAATCAGCAGACACCCGCAAGAAGACAGAGCGACTCATTGCAGAGAAGAAAGATGACTTCAACCGCAAGAATGCTGCGAACAAGCGAGCCCTCACTGATCTGAATGCAAAAGCACAGGGTCTTGACATTAAGAAGATCAATGAGAAGGTCAGAGATTTAAATGTTGCACCTGGGATATAAGAAACCTGCCTTTACAACTAGAAAGTACAAATCCACACTTACTGACTCAGTCTATGTTCATGTGTTGTTCATCATCTCAGGTATGTGGAGCCCCAGGTGATGTCCCATGTGGAGAGAGCCCTTGTGGTGGTGTTGGTTGTCGTGATGGCGAACACAGACACTGTGGGGGACTGAACTGTAATGGGGCTGTTGCAGCAGCTGATAATGCCCTGGAAAGATCCAAACATGCAGAGAAGGAGCTCATTAAAGCCATGGGAGAAGTAGAAGAACTCTTCAAGCAGGTGAACAGTTATAAGCTCACTTGTTATCAAAAACCTAAAGTGAAGCCAAACCAATAACCAGCAACAAGAGCAACTTAAACGAAGAACACAAGAGGATATTAGAAAAGTGGTATAAAGAGTTCTATCCTTGTTTGGCTTATTCAGGTGGCGGATGCAAAGACGAAGGCTCAGGAGGCCAAGGACAAAGCTCAGGCTGCTCTTAAGAAAGCCAGTGATACCAAGAAGAAAGTGGAGCGTTCCAACAACGACTTGCGTGACCTCATCAAACAGATTCGTGGCTTTCTTATGCGTGAGTTGCTGCATCTAACACAGCATGCAAATTCATTGATGCTTCTTGTTTGGTCTTCTTTGGTTAAGTTGTACTTAATAAAGCATAAGCATTATACAAAGCCTAGTCAGTCATATGCATGTCTGTTTATTATTCACTGTCATATTGTGCAATATCTACAGCTACACTGGCTGTAGATATTACACAAGCCTTATATTTGAGGTACGGTGGCAGTATCTTTACTGTAAACTGACTGTGTGGGGTGCTTGGACTTCTATAGAAGAGGGAGCTGACCCTGACAGCATTGAAGCAGTGGCCAATCGGGTTCTTGAGCTGTCCATCCCAGCCTCACCTCAGCAGATCAAACATCTTGCTGACGAGATTAAAGATCGTGTCAGGAGTCTGTCCAACGTGGATGCCATTCTGGAGCAGACACAAGATGACGTCCGCAAAGCTGAACAGTTGTTGACTGAGGCCAGAAAAGCCAGGTATATAAATATTTCTGTCATATTTATATTGATATTATATTTTGTTTCTTGTCAATGACAAATTAATTTCCTAAAGGAATAAGGCAGACAGAGCAAAGAATACAGCAGACAGTGTAAAACAGGCACTGGATGATGCGCAAAGAGCTCAGGCAGCTGCTGAGAAGGCCATCCAGAGAGCAAAGGGTGACATTGGCATGACTGAAAACCGACTAGCTGAGGTACAACTTCATTAAGTTTTGACCTAAACTTGAACTGTTGATTATTTTTAAGTTGACACACATTTTGTTTTTTAAAAGATTCAGTCAGAAACCTCAGCCAGTGAGAAGGACCTGAACGATGCCATGGACAAGCTGGATAAACTGGGGAGGCAAATAGAAGCCTTGAAGGCTAAACGAGCCAACAACAGCTTGGTTGCAGCACGAGCTGAGGAAGCTGCTAATGGGGCTCAAGGCAAGGCTAATGAAGCAAAGCAGGTGCGCATGGTTGTACATTATTTGCTTGTCATTGGCTTTGCTTTGACTTTCTCCTTTACTAACGTCTTCAACTCTCCTTATTCAGATTCTGGATGGTGAACTTTCGGATAAGTACCGCACTGTTCAGGATCTAGTAGGCAGGAAAGCGAATGCAGTGAAGGATGCCAAGAAAAAAGCAGAGCAGCTGAGGGATGAAGCAAAGCAGCTGCTTAAGGATGCGCAGGACAAACTGCAGAGACTGGCAGGTGAGTGGAACGTAGAGAGAAAATGCTAGGAAAGCTAGATGACTGGGGTCTGTTCTATTTTAATACAACCCATGCAGTATATATCTACTCTTTCAGTCACTTCATGCAATTGACTCCAACACACATTAACTTTTCCCCAGTGTTTTTTTTTTTTTCATCTCTAATTCTGAATTTTTGTAGTTGTATGTGTTTCTCTAATTATTAGTGCATTATGTGATGTTGCCCTCTTGTGGACATATGGTAGGCAAACATGTATATCAGCTAGACTGGTGACACCCTATCTCTGTTCTCTTTGTGTGTCTTTAGCACTTGAGAAAAACTATGAGAAGAATCAGAAGACATTGGAAGGAAAAGCCAGCCAGCTAGATGGCCTGGAAGATAAAATGAAGGCGATTCTGGATGCCATCAACAAGCAAATCCAGATCTACAATACGTGCCAGTAAACTGCCAGAAGCCATCCAGACCGATGTTACTGACAATTCAGGCTCCAAAAACATATGGAGCATACCAGACTGACACCAGTCATCAGTGTGATCACTTGTCTACCAAAAAAGCATATTCTTATAATTTGTTTGTTGTAAAAGAGTGCAGCAATTATATTGTTATATTGTTCAGCGGACATGATGCAAAAGATGCATCGGACACACTCTGTTCATATGCCAAGATCTTCTACCGAAACGTGTCTAGATTTGGCCAGTTATGCAAACAAAACTCTGCAGCAAGGCAGCTATCCAGAATGGTTGGTTAGTGATCAGCAGATTACACTGTACGTCCTTACTGCCTGTGCTAGTAATTTCCCTGCTCCCATTCAACACATTAAAGGGATGCATAGAAATGAAAATGATGGGCAGATGCTGAAATATCAAAAGTCAACAGTAAAATAGAGTAAAACACTGATATTTTAGCACAATAGTCCAACGTCACCTACACATTCTTCTGTTCTGCAGTGCAATAAATACATCTTCAGATATTGCTTTGAATCTAATCTAATGATTTAAAGACATCATCCCTTAGAATAAACTCATGAAGTTAGTTGTGCTTTTACCAGCTCAAATACCTAAAGTGTGTGCTGCTGAACCTCTCAAGGATTAGCATTGAGGAACACTGGAAGTCTAAGTTTCAATAATACCTTCTTAAAAACAGTCAGTTGCTTTTTAATGATGGTTTCTGATTTATTACAAGCTTTTAGGGACGGTATCACAGACCCAGATTAAACTAAACAGGATGAATGAAACACCACTACAATTGCAATCAAGCCCAGCACTAGACTTTTTATCTGTGTCTGAGAAATCGTCCCTAATGCTATTTCAACAGCTCAGCTGCTGCATCTTTTATTAGGAGCGACAACGCCAAATCAAAACTGATATCACACAGTACAGAACAGTTTTCACATTTGATTTGTTGTGTGTTTTTGTGTAAATGCTGTTGATATGCACTGGTGTTACTAGTAAAAAGGCACTGAAGTCAGACTTCATGAGCTACAGTGTCTGCTTTCATTCTTCTTGTAAAACTGCCTGATTTCCATACTGACTGATCAAACACAAAAAAGAAGACTTTGCAAGAAATTCTTGACATTATATGAAGCCAATCATTTAGTAACGTGTTCAGAAATGTGTAGTTTTGCTATCTTCATACAGCTTCTTAGAAAATGCATTTATACCAATGTGTCTCTATTCATGTTTTCTTCTAGAATTTGTTTGTCGAAATTTTACTATTTTCTCCCAATCTGGTCCTGGCAATTAACCCACCCACTCGTAACTCCCCCTAGCACTAGCAATGCTCCCCACATTAGGAGCACTTAACGTGCCTCCACTTTGCAAACTGCCACCATTGCGGAATCACCAGGCAGCCGACACGCTCTGAGGAAAGCGCCAGGTCCACAGATGCCTGTGCTGGCCAACATTGTTTAAAAGTGATGTGTGGAGAGAGCACCATCTACCCACACAGAGAGAGAGCATGGGCATGGCTCGAGATTCAGACTCACAACCCTGGGCCATCTGTAGTCTTGTTTGGAATAAGATGATTTTATACACTGCAAATGGTAATGAAGTTAAAAGGAAACGGAAAAGTCTACATTAGGATTCATTTTAACAATATCAACATTTATCGGTCAATGAGGATGTGTAAATAACATGTAACGTCAGTGTAATGTACAATGTAAATGTACAGTCACTGCCTGGGTTGGCTGAGTGCACACAGATGAACTGAAACGTTATAACAGGTGAAGCAAATAATGATTAACTCGTAACAATGTTGCTTGTGAGGATCTAGGATATATGTTGGACGGTAAGTGAACAGTTGGCTCTCAAAGACATGTATGTGGGAGAAATGGGCAGGCATGAAGATCACAACAACTTTCACAAGGGCCAAATCATTAGGGCCAGATAACCGGGTTAGAGCACCTTCAAAAGAGAGGCTAGTGGGGTTCTCCTGGTCTGCAATGGTGAGTACCTACCGGCTCCTAACAGGGTATTTGGTGCCCAAGACTCATTGATGTGTGCAGGTAACAAAGGCTTTCCTGCCTGCTCTAAACTAGGAAAAGGGCTACTTTGATCACAGAGTCACAGAGATACTAGAGTTACTGGATGAAGTTTGTCAGTGCATCACATCCTTTTGCATATGAGAGCAAAGAGTGTCCATGTTAAACTCTGCTCATAATGTTCCCTGGCACACTGCATGCATTGTTCATCAATGGTTTGAGGAACATGGTGAAGAGTACAAGGTGTTGCCCTGGCCTCAAGACAGGTGGTACATGGAGGACCAACATCTGACAGGTGGTAGTTATGGTTTGTCTTATCTCAACAACCTCTAGAAGGGTCCAGGACGTGGTGGCTGGTGGTCTTGGTCAGAGGTCTCGTCAGAAAAGCAGGGAGCTCTTATGCTTTCAGGACTTTGTACTGATAAGATCTCTTTGGCTATGTGCTGTTGTGTTGTGTAGCAGATGTTTAGCTGGGGGGGGGGGGGGTAGTGTGGTGATGGAAGCATCCCCTCTGCTCCTGGTGCTTAATTATTCATCCTAATGTCTACTAGGCTCTCTGTCCTTTCTGAATTGCCTATCCGGGTTGCTTACCCTTCCTGGAAAATTCTGTCTGTTTATGCTCTGCTCTCCTGTTATTGTTCAAGATAGTTAAAGGGCACTGATGACTTGTGTCCTGTCTCTGACCGTGGTTCTGCACTGGCTCAGTGCTACAGTATTTTTAAGTCATGCTATGTATATTTAGACCCAGTTATTGTCCTGGTTGAGAGCCCGGATAGCCTGAAGGAAGAAGCTCCTCCTCATTCTCTGTATTGGCCTTTAGGAAGCAAAAGCACTCAGCTTTTCACACCAGCCTGTCCTGATCGATGCTGTTCCCAAATTGGGCTGTAATATTCCCAGTGAGGATGGTGCAGGTGTTAGAGGCGCCACAGCTCTTTGAAGAGTAGGTTGAAGTCCCTTCTGAGGGGCATCTGATGTGTTGGAGACGCTGACTGGCTTCTTCGTCAGGGTGTTGATGTGGCAGGACTATGACAGGGAATGCGAGATGTGAACTCCAAGGTAGTTGAAACTGTCTACTATTTCCACCGCAGTCCTGTTGCCTGGCAGGGTGGTAGCTAGGTTTGTCTTGCAGATAGATAGAGCAGCATAAAGACAGTGAAAATTAAAATAGCAATTACACAGAAGCAGATCAAAATGATAATACATTTCTTATAAGGAAAAGGAAATTAGATTATATAATAAAAAATAATAAAACATCAAATGGGTGGTAAAAATTAGCTGTGCATTGTACACTAAAACAGTTACACATGTATTGACTACATAAGATGTAAAAACACATAAAATGTGTGAGGCATTAGGCTAAATCTGTACAATAGCCCAGTAAGTGAATATTAATTAATTAATCTATCTTAATGAAATAAGCTGCTCCTGCTGAAGTAATCCATCAACAAAAAGGAGGGCGATGTTTTCCTCCCACACGGTTCCTGGACACAGATTACTGACCCCTGCTGGTCTTAAGCTCACTGAGAGAAATGGTCCGGAAGTCATGCCTGTTCGCCCTGAGGCAGGTTACGGGTGTGATCTCAGCCCCTCTCCCTCCGGTCTGTGTCCGAGCTCCAGCAAAGGGCTAGTCGATTGCCGGGGCACCTGCTGAGCGGGGTGAGGAAGGACATTATCTCCCCTGTTTGTTGTTTTTTTTAGATATATACATTATCCACCGCCGAGGTTTCTTTGTTGAGCAGAATGGGCCCTGGTTAGAATCTTCTGGAAACAGCAGAGCTTTAAGTTGGTAGTCACCGAGAGCTAATGCAGCCAGAGGCTACCGGCGGCCCGCCGCCCTGTTCCGCGTCCCGGGCTTGAGCCGACACCGAGGAGCCGGCTTTCTGCTGGGGAAGAAAGAGAAAGAGAAAACGACGGTCGTAATACTCTCAGCTAAAACGTAAGCCATCGCCTTACGGGCGAACTATAGCCTGCTCCCTTAAACGTAGCTACATTGCTGTTACACAATGTCACTTCTGTAGCAGAGTAATATTTAATATTCTGCTCCACCCGTCTTTGCGGTAGCTAGCTAGCTAAGCTAACCGAGGTAGCAGATGGTAGCTAGCTAGCTAAGCTAACCGAGGTAGCAGATGGTAGCTAGCTAGCTAAGCTAACCGAGGTAGCAGATGGTAGCTAGCTGGCTAAGCGCTAGCGAACGTCTTTGCAAGCGTTGAGATTAGTTAGCTAGCTAGCTAGTTAGCTCGCTACACACCTGGGCTTACTGTTTAGCTATTTGGGTAGCTAGCTAGCTAGCTCTGTTTTGTCAACATTGGCACGCGTGGTCGTGTTTTCTAGCTACCGTACACAGACATTTAGTGCTGGCTAATTCGAGTTAACATCGTGCCAATGGTCAGTACCCATTAAAACCGTTAGATAAATAACGTTGAAGGCAAAGTGGTGCCCGTTCAGAGGAAGGGAGATTTATCTGGGTCAAAGCAGCTAACCGGCTAACGTTAACTTTAAGAACAGGTTCGGTTTGTTAGCTTAGTATATATTTATAGCACTAGCTATATTCTAAAATTGGCCAGGTCGGTCGACGTATAGTGTTTTGTAACTGAAAGGGTCGTATTTAAAGTGCTTGCTGATTGACTGCTGTAACGTTACACCGAATAAGGCTCTTTTTTCTTCGGCTTGTCGTTCCGGTAAGCTAGCTATAGCTAAAGAACAACGCTTAGCTAGCTAGTGACACCGGACACCGGTACTGGTGGTTTTACAGCTCGCTGATGACAACAGAGTAGACGGTGCTCTCACGGTGTTGGTCTGTACGTGTAAGCTAATAGCTATGTTCTCGTTTAGTAGCTAGTTTACATAAGAAAATAACAAGGCAGAGTTCATATAGCTAGCTGTGTGTTCGCTATATTAAAGAAAATGGCAGCAAATGGTTAGACGTGTAACGTTTTGTTGTTAGCTAGCTAAGCTGCTACATCGAGCTTGGTAGGTTGCCCTTATATGTCGAGTGGTGCGCCGTAGCTAACCGGCTCTGTATGGCTGCACACAACATGTAGCTAGCTATTTTTTGTAATAGTAGTAATAATAATAATAAAGGCTAGTTTAATTTTTTTGTTGTTACTTTAAAGCTGTACTAACAGTCTGGTCATGATTGCCGTCTGTCTCCAGCCTCCCCCGATTCTGTTCTGGGAGTGTTCAGACTAGAAACGCCGCCAAGATAGCTGGACCGGGCAGGAAACGGCACAGCTCACAACCTGACCCCAGTGAAAGCGGCTCCGCCAGCGGGAGCGAGGTGGGTGACCGCAGACCCATTAGTGGCAAGTGGCTTAAGATGGCCAGTAGCAGCACTGCGTCCAGTGAGCCAGGCCGCAGGAGAGCGCAGAGAGGCCCTGATGACTCCTCCAGCACCAGCAAGAAGAAACAGAAGGATCGGGCTAACCAAGAAAGCAGGGAGGCCAAGCGGGCTGCTGCGGCCGCCAACACCGAGGCTAAGAAAGGTGAGCACTGAGGGCCATGTTTGGATCTCAGATTTAAGGTTGTGTTTAATTAATCACTCTTTAGATGTTTGGCTATTTGTTCTTTAACTTGGTGTGTTAGACTTGGCCTTCTTGGACCTTTTAGTTAATAACTGTTCTTGTAACTGATGGTCTACTCCTGCACCTTTCTCTGCAGTAACCTTACAGTACCTACTGAAATATGCTACCTGTTGTGGGATCAGCTAAAGTCCTCTTAAAGGCTATATTATAATGTAGTTTGACTTTATATGTTGTCCCATGAACGGTGTGATTATTTTGCCTGGCTGTTACTTATATGCACCAACATAAGAAATCCTTTAAAATGTTGATTAAGTATTCAACTACAGTGAGTTTATAAAATCACTAATTTTGTGCTGTTTATCCTGCTGCCTGCAACCCAGTTTGATCCCAGCTGTGTCATTTCCATCTGTGGCAGGGAGTCCTAGAGAGCACAGTTGGCTCTGCTTTCTGAGTGGGAACGGTGGCTTAGTTCTTCTCTCCTGTCTATCTTTTGCTGACCAATCGTGGGTGTTTTGCAGTTGGGCAGTCCTTACATGCAGCTGTCCTGCAATGTTGCATCTACTTGCTGCCAGCAAGCCAGTTCTAGAGATAGGCCAGTTTCACGTGTCTCAGTGGGGAAAATGTGGTTGCCTTCATGCTGTAACATTAGTTGGTGTTGTATTGGGATGCAAACAGAGAGCAGGGAATTGGTTGTGTGCTTGTATACTAGCACTTGTGAGGATCATTAAGTAAATGTCCCCCTAACAGTGGGAAACACATTGAACTTTCTTGTGATAATTAATAGTGTTTTGGAATTAAATGAACTTATTTAACATATGGTTATCATGGGTGCAGTTAATGGCAGTGCAATAAGGTAAATGTCGCTTTGGGAACCCAAGATTGAAAGTGAAAGTAAGTGTTGCCCAAGACAAAAAGCGGAGAAAAACAAAGCGCTTGTATGTGATTGTGAGCGCTGCGAATGTACATGAGTAATTAAGTGTGTGTGGCTTGGTTGCTGTGGTGGTGAACATTGTCTCTTGGCTACAGCACAGAGCAGCAAGTGCAGCTATTAATCTGTATCATTTGAGGGATTAAAAAGAAAGAAATGCTGTATTCACCACAAAATAATGACACGGTCCCGACCAAAAAAAAAAAAAACCCAAACAGAACTATGCCCTTTCCTACAGTGTTTGCATATCTGTTGGTGAGTAATCACATTTGATGACTATCACGCATGCTGTTTCTGATTCCTCCAGTGGTTGACTTAAAAACATTGTGTTCATCAGGGCGAACTGTTCTCATTGCAAGTTTGCCTAGCGTAAATATACAAATGAACGCAGTGTCCCAGTTTCACTCTCAAACTTCAACCAGAAACCGTTAACAAGGTTAAGTAAGTGTTCTATGCTCATATGGGTTTTCAGCTTGTTATGTAGCATTAAAGAAATGCATATCCTCAATCTGTTTTTGTTTGTTTTTTTGTTTTGTGTAACTGTATCCTCCTTTGAGCCTATCGCACCCTTAGTTTCTGGCATTTGACTTTCTTGCTGGACCAGCTTCTGTCTTTCTGAAGAGAAATATCAATTTTGTTTTTGATTCTGGTGATGTGTCTAAATATGATTATCTAATTGAATAGAAATGCATTAGCCAGGCCAGCCAGTGTGTATATACACTTATATGCACTATACTAATATGCACACTCCCACGTCTCCATGAAGATTATGCAGGCAATGCTACGCAGTGCAATAGTGCATTACCTTCTTGACTTAGCTAAACCTTTCTGCAGGTTCTTGGCAGTGAAGCTGACTGCTTCTATATACAATTGACATGCCCCAGGCCTGATTTAAGAATCAAATAAAGGCAATAAAAAAAGCAATAATCGTTGCTTTTAAATTTTTTTTAAATGATGAATTGTGCTTAACATGGCCAAGCACATGATTAAAATCTTATTTAATCTTAATCTTATTTTTTCATTTTTTATTTAGTTTTTTTTTAGTTTTAAGGTTACTGACTCTGCTAACTGGCCTGTGTGCACTAGGTCCTTTTTGTTCTGAGGTTATTCAGTGTTTGTGTGTGTGTGTGTGTGTCTGTGTGTTGGATCTATGCTCTTTGGCTGCTGCAGTGCTGATTGCTGAAGTGTTGTAATCCAAGCCTGTGAGAGGCTGGCTTAGTGAAGCAGGGCTTTGTCAAGGTCATGAGAGCGGCTCTGCCCTGCACCAGCTCTCCACAGTCCCGACACAGATACAAGCACCTTTTACTGCCAACTGTCCTTAGGCACGTTAAAGTGCTTTAGCACTACGCCCATGCACTGATTCTCCTCTAAACCGTCCTTGCTCACCTCTTTAAGACGCTTCCACAGAGATCCTTAGTGAAGAGATGAGCTTTGAAAATAAGCTGTTTTCAGCTGAAGCATTTCTCTTCATGCTTAGATTGCTCATTTGACTACCTTAGTGTAAGTATGTGCTGTCTCAGGCTCCATTTGTTCCAAGACTCATTCTTCAGATTAATTTTTTTTCCTCCTCACAACATTTGTCTAGATGTGTTTCTGGATTGGAAGCAGAATGCCAATGAGGTGATAGTCCGGCTGCGATGTGGAGAAGGAACACTGAGAGTTGAAAATGTGGATACTGCCTTTTCAGATACAGCCTGCCAAGTTCGCTTCCCAGGTAACAAAACACTGTATGCTTTTCTTATTGTATACACGCACACAATGTTGGGCACCTAAACACAGTATTTGAAAGCATTTATCTGAGCATTAAGAATACTAAAACAGATGTACGGAAACATATAATTACAGTAAACAGTAACACATTTCTTATTTTACAGAAAGTACCCCAGTAAGCATATGAATTTGTTAAATTCTATCACCAGCTCACCTAATTTAACATCATTAAGCACTGATTTAGCAAACCAGTTTTAACAAAACATATAGCTGGGCTGCCATATGGATTTGTAAAATACTGAGGACAGCACACATGTATTTGTTTAAAATTAGCTCTTGTATATTTTTATTTCAGTTTAAATATTAAAATTCAAGAGGATCAGCCTACTTCTATAATTCTCTTTAAATATGAAAACTTGATTATTAAAAGAAAAATATTAAATATTAATAAATAAAATAAACATAATTAAACCTCTCTAAATTGTCCAGAATCCTGGGTCCTCTCATGCACTCTCCTCTTCAGCTCACCCCACAGGTTTTCAGTTGGGTTAAGGTTATTTTCTTGATGAAAGACTTCATTTTAAAGACTTAGATTTAAAATGTTCTGGTATTTCAAAGAGTTCATGATGCCATGCACACTAACAAGGCAGGCTAAACTAGGGGGCTTTGGAAGAGGAATGGGCCTGCAGCATCATCGATCCTCCCCCATACTTCACAGTGGGCATGAGGTCATACTGCCCAATTTGAAATCCAAGTACCAAGTAGCAAACTCCAGAAGTTTACATTGTTTAAAAGCAATTGAGAAAATGCTTTTTCAGTGCATGCCTTGTTAGGAATCGTTTGGGGTGCCAATAATTGTGGAACAGGTGATTTTTGTGAAAATAATTATTTCTTTCAGTGGTGGTGTTTTGTTTTTTTTGTTTTCTACAATTTCCAGTGAGATTATGCTTCTGTAAAGAAAGTTATTTTAAGGCTTTTAACATATCTTAACCTGGGGTGCCAATAATTGTGGAGGGCGTTGTAGTAGGTCCTGTAGTGGTTTAGGAGTAATTCTTTGATAACTGTAGTCTTGGAGACTTTTATGCACTATGCGCCTCAGCACTCAATGATCATGCTGTTACTTCTCTGAGTTGCTGTAATTTCCTAAACATTTAAACTTTTTCAATACCACTTACAGTCGAGAGGTATAACTATATATGTATTCAGAAGTATATTTATTTATTACTTGTTTGTTGTTGTTTTTTGTTTCAATACATTGTGTTTCTATATGAACTGTGTGTTTCTTAGATGGTCGTGAGTGGGGCTGTCACCTGCACGCTGAGATTGAGAGCTCCTGCAGTAAAGTGCAGTATAAGGAGAAAGGCAGCATCCTGCAACTTGTCATGAGCAAGAAGATCCCCTTCAACTCCTGGCCATCCCTCATGGTAGGAGTGCTTGCACTGCTTTGAACAAGGAAGTATAATTAGGCACACCTTAAAGCCAAATATAGTCAGCCAGCAAAGACATGTTAAGTATCCCACTAGAAGTATGAGACCAATGTAACCAATCTAAGTAAGCTTTACTTGTTAGAAACTGTGTTCAAGGTATTGATGATTTCTCACTCCAGATGACTTTCTGCTATCTTTAAAAATGTTGGATCATAAGCTTCTTTTGAATAAGTCAATATCAAGAATGCCAGCACATGTTGAATGACCAACTATGTTTGTAATAAATACAAAGGAATTTGTACCAGTGCATACTCCATACACGCATGGTTCATTTTATAGATGACTGATTCTATTGTGTGTGTTTTTTTTTTTTGTTTTTTTGTTTTTTTCAGAGCAACAAAGAGAACGAACCAGTAAACATTTTGAGTGAGAACGGCAGCAGTCCTCAATTGTCTACAGAGCAGTCTGAGAAAGCTAGCCTGACCTCAGATACGCTGAAAACTCCTAAACATCACACGCCCCCGCCAACGGATCAGAAACGCTGTAAATCTGACCGGGGTGTAAAAAGAGGAATCAAGAACAAACAGGCAGAGAACTCTGAAAGTGCAAGAGTTAAGGAAGCTGAGTCTAAGCCAGGTCCAAAAGGTGACCAGACCCCTGAGCCTATTGCCAAGCGCACGGTCCGCCCTTCGAAAAACGCAAAGGAGCCCACTGTAGCACCAGGCCCTGTGCGGGAGCCCGTACCCAAATCAGCAGTCAATAGCACCACGCCTGCTGTCTGTGGCTCTGCCTCACCATGCTCTGCTGCCCGGGAAAGCAAGGTGGAAACGCAACTTAAAGCTCAAGCATGCCAAGGGTCGCCAAGACAGAAGAGAGCTGATAAAAAGCCAGAGAGACATACGCAGGTGAGCCTGGTGCCCCTTGTCACATGAGAACAACATGATGATAAAGTACATAAACCATGTAAAATCAACAGAAATCAAATGAAGTCCATTAAAAAATAAAAAAATAAAAATCTAAAAGTGAAAGCAAAAGATTGAGAAACTTAAAATGAGGTGATGAAGAATTGTAAAACAATACAAAATAGAATTGATCAAGGATACATTAAGATGTACAAAGCCTTAAAACACTTGAGTAATCTTTTGGAGTGCTTTTGCTGACTTGTAGGCTGATGGAGGTCAAAGCAAGGAACAGGTGTCTGAGTCGAGGGTACCAACGCATGAGGCTCCTGCACCCCGGGTTCTAACTCCCATTCCCACAATCACCCACAAGTCAGAGGAAAAGTGCAGCGGCGCAACAGCCTCAGGGGAGGGAGACAGAGAGAAGAAAAGGGAGGAAGCAGGGACTGATGCTGATGTGCAGAGCCAAGGACAAACGGAGGTCCTGCCCAGCTACCAAGGATCTGAAGGACCTGTTCCAGAAACTGCCCCCAAGGAGGAGGAAACTGCACACACAGAGGAGGAGAAGAGGGACAGATCTAAAGAAGAGCCATGTGAGAAGAGTCACAAAGAAGAGGATGCAGGTCAGTTCAGCACTGGAATGAAGCTCAAGTTGGCAAATGCCCTAAAACACAACTCTTTAACATTCTTTAGTTTGGTTGTTTTTGTTTTGTTCTGTGTATCTACAGAGGAGTACCCTGTGGCTCAGGTTGAATCGGAGCAGTGCCATTTACCATGTGTGGCTCCTAAGATAGAGTGGGTTGCAGTTGGCTGAATCCCACAATGTGGGAGGGATTGAACGATAGAGTTCACAGACTCTTTCACATACACACAGAGCTGTATACAATTTCAGTTAGTTGTCCACTTAGACTTAGTCAATGTCTAGTAATCTCCTCTGGTACTGTGCTAATTTTAGACAGTTATGGCACCCTTTATCCACCAGGATTAAGTGATTTGAGAACTGACTAAAGTGAGCAACAAAAGTCTGCAAAAATGGTTTTACAAATGAATGACAAGTGTTTGTTTTTAGGTCCAGAGCCAATGGTGAACCTGAAGTTTGTGAAGAATGATTCGTACGAGAAAGGGACAGACCTGATGGTTGTCAATGTCTACTTGAAGGAAATCTGCAGGGAGACATCCAGGGTGCTCTTTAGGGAAAAAGACTTTACCCTTATCTTCCAGACCAGGTGGGTGGATACCAGATGACCTCCTCATGCTTGGAGGAATGCAGCGAGTTTTAGATGTGATCAGTTCCAGTGGGGGTCAATCAGGAAAATTAAGCAACAGGTGGAAATAAGAAAACGTAAATGTATATTGACCCATACTCGCATATGTTTGACAACAATAAGATGCAGAACTGCTGCCTTCATTTTTCCAGAATTAGGCTAGTATTTTTGGCTCTAGATACCTAGGACTCCAAATATTAGATTTTTTTTCCAGAGTACAAGAAGAATACTTCTGTTGGCATATAGCACTGCTCTGTTTTACTGATTTTATCCAAATTCACAGTGATGCCAATTTCTTGCGCCTTCATCCGGATTGTGGACCAAACACTGTCTTCAAATGGCAAGTCAAACTCAGGTAAGATGACAGTCTGTCAACAGAATAATTGATAAATATGCACACTTCACACTTGATATAGGCATGTTTAAATGCACTGGAACTCAGTAAAAGAAAAGAAAATAAACCTTCTGTCTGGTCTCTGTGGCCTGAGCCTCTGAAAGCTGCATGTGAGGGTGCAAGCACAGCCTCTCCAAGGCCAAGTGAGGAGATGGTTCTGGACACTAGGCAATTAAAAACTAAGGAATAGACTTTTATTTATTTATTTATTTATTTATTTATTTGGAGAGTTTGTTTGAACATAATTGTAACCAACCTAAAGAAATAGGCCTTCAAAATATTGAAAGGAGATCCTTACATAACTGCCCTTGAAAAACGGTATAAAAAGTTAAGAAGCCATTGTATTGAGAACACTCCATGGACCTGTCTGAGTAGTAAAATAAGTTCTGTACCAGCTCTTATTCTCTTATTTTTCATATATGCCTGAGTTGATCATTTTGTCCCAAAAGGCTTCTGTGTAGTGCTTAGTTTCAGGATCGAAGTCGACTCATTATCAAAATCTAATACAGTTTTGTATTAGATCTAATACGTGTATTGATTTCTTTTGTATATGTTTCAGGAACCTTATCCAGCCAGAGCTGTCTGCTTATTCGTTCACCCCGTCCCGTATTGACATTACCCTGAGGAAGAGACACAGCCAGCGCTGGGGGGGCCTGGAGGCCCCAGCTTCACAAGGTCTGCTGCCTGGCTTCTACTTGCTGTATTCTTCTGCACATTCTTCACCAAACACACATGTAAACTCACACTTACGAGATTCAGAACTGTAGCCTGTTATTGTCCTCACTCTACATCATTCAGCATTGTTGACAGTTATCAGTGCGCTGGATATACTGGCATGGTCTCTGGCACAGACGTGTTGATCATTCTTTAGCTATTTGGGATTGTGGACCACTTTCAATTTACACTTGGACTTTAGGTGAAAACCACAGAAACACTTGTACCAGTACCAACTTGTGGTGATCATGTGGGTCCAACAATCATTGAATAGTGTATGGACATCAGTGAAGAATGCAAAGGAAACGGAGTTAAAAGAATGCTTGGGAACTGTTGCAGTGATATGAATGTTTATTAGTATTCATCACATTATTTCTAATAATGAGCAGTTCTTTTTCCTTGATCAGTTATTGATTTGAATAAGCATTGCTCAGACTATCATAAGTAAAACAGGACGTTAGTGTTTACATGTGGAAATGAGGGCACCACTCAGTGAAGGAATGTGAATGCAGAGAACGATCCAGTAACTCAATACAGGCCACAGTCAGGCTCCACCCTGTCAAGCGCATATGTTCTAGTGTGTCCTTGTCCCAGTGCCAATGCCCTGATCCAGATTGACCTGTAGTTCTCACCAGTGGTGATCATTCTGTTTGTAAAACATAACAATCACTTTTTATCTTGGAATTAGCACTGGATTATGTTGTTGAACTGCAAATGTGCATGCAGTTAATCTAAATGACAAAAAGCATGTGGTAACCTTTTTACTTTGTCTGACCTTTAGCTTTGACCTTTTATTTTCTAACCACAGGCTCTTTTCTCCTCTGTTTAAGGTGCAGTGGGGGGCGCAAAAGTTGCTGTGCCCTCCAGCCCTTCCTCCCTTGACAAAAGTCAGCCAGGAAGTAGTCAGCATGCACTGCCTGCCAAGGAAGAGCCTAGGGTGGGGGAGGAGAAACCCAAGCCTAAGCCCCCTCGGGCTGCAGAAGATGCTAGTTTGGATGCTGTGGTCCCTCGCTCTGTTTCGGAGCATGTTCCTATCAAACAAGAGCCAGCCGTTGCCATGGTAAGACACTGGCTGTGGAGATTTATGTAAAATGTTTGGGTTTATGAAATGCCCTACATAAGTGCTACTTGTTGTTGTTATTATGTAATTAGCTTTTTTCAGTCCTCACAGCTGCTGATAAGGCAGATTGTTGGATCACTGGTCAAAATCTTGCTTGTTCTCAAAGTGCCAAAGACCTTTGATGCTGCTGTTAATAAAGTTCATGTTGTCTTGTATCCACAGCCAAAGCCCACGTGTATGGTACAGCCGATGACCCACGCTCCTCCTGCGGGCAGTGAACGAACTGAGGAAGAAGAGGAGAAGAAAGTGTGTCTCCCTGGCTTCACTGGACTAGTCAACCTAGGCAACACCTGCTTTATGAACAGCGTAATCCAATCGCTTTCCAACACGCGGGAGCTGAGGGACTATTTCCATGGTAAGTGGCATTAGGCTTATCTACACAAAACATGGCCATGTTTTGTGTAATTTTCTTCACATGTGAAGACTCAGAAATGATCAAAAATGAAATTTTTTTGGGGGGTTCTCTTATCTGCTTGTTAACAAACATTGTTTTTGACGTAGACGTAGTCTGTGCTTTAAATGTCTATTTTTTTTTATTTTTTTTTATTTTTTTTTTACAATAGTGTGCGTTAAAGACCCCCCCCCCCCCCCCCTTTAATGTATTTCAAAATTGAAATATATTTTAAAAATGAACAGAAATTGATGCAATATCCTAAACATTTATATTGATTCATTCTTCAATATTGGCCACAATTTCTCTTTACTACTGTATTTTATTTTGCATATTTTTTTTTTTAAATGGGAAACTAAATGATTGTAATACAGTGTACATGTATATTAATATTTCCTTTTCCCTTTATTCCAGACCGGGCATTTGAAACAGAGATCAACTGTAATAACCCACTGGGCACAGGTGGAAGGCTGGCTATTGGGTTTGCAGTATTGCTTCGGGCGCTTTGGAAAGGCACTCACCATGCTTTCCAGCCCTCCAAATTAAAGGTACTGGTGTAGTTGTATAGGCTCTCCACTAACCTGGAGTTGGGTACATTTTGCATGTTTTTGATAAGCTTATGTTAACCAAGTGAACTGCTTTTCTTCTTATTTTCCTTTCTTTCTCTCTCCTTTTAGGCAATAGTAGCTAGCAAGGCGAGCCAGTTTACAGGCTATGCTCAACACGATGCTCAGGAATTCATGGCCTTCCTGTTGGACGGACTGCACGAAGACCTGAACCGTATCCAGAACAAACCTTACACAGAAACGGTGGACTCAGATGGCCGCCAGGATGAGGTGAGGCCACTGCTTTAGCTGCAGTATAGTACCATCCTTGTTGAGTGCTTTCAAGACCATAAACTGATCTTTCAATGATTGTACATTAAAGAGTACTAATTATAAACTGCATTTGTCATGAAGAATATGACCTAGTTAAAACTGGTGCTTTATTGGATCTCTACACACGTGAAATTGCTTTTGACAACTCTTAGATTACAGAGGTTGTGAGTATATTGGAATCTAGTGATGGAGATTTGGTTGTGTACAAGTTTCCTTGGTGCAAAACCTTTTCAAACATGTACATAATTTATATATGCAGAGATTATTTAGCATAATCATTTTTATCTTGTTAATAAACATAGTAAGATGTATTCTTTTGATTTTACAGGTTGTAGCAGAAGAAGCATGGCAAAGGCACAAGATGAGGAATGATTCCTTCATTGTTGATCTGTTCCAAGGCCAGTACAAGTCAAAGCTAGTGTGTCCAGTGTGCTCTAAGGTAAGAAGCTAAGCAATGACAGAAAGCAAAAACTCTATTGAAGCGCAGTTTAACTATCACTGACTATCACTGGCACAATTATGAGGTTAGGCTTCATAAAATGACAAAGACGGAGTGCCAAATTCCTGTACGTGGGTCATTGATGCTTAAACAGGGTCACAGTGTATCATTGTGGACGATGGGCTGTAGTCTGTATGTTCAACTGATAACATTGTCAAGATGAGATGAATAAAGAACATGCTCATACTTTATTAGCTACATTAAAGCATTAATGCACAATATTCTGATTACTGTCTCTTTACCCCCTCTCTGTAGGTTTCTATTACTTTTGACCCCTTCCTGTACCTGCCTGTCCCCCTACCTCAGAAACAGAAGGTGCTGTCTGTTTTTTACTTTGCTAAAGAGCCCCACAAGAAACCAATAAAGGTAAAAAGACTTAAATAATAATTTTAAAAAGTTTATTGATGTGTAATATGTGTTTAATATGGTTTTGTTGACCCTGTCTCAGTTTTTGGTGAGTGTAAGTAAGGAGAATTCAAGCACAGCAGAAGTGTTGGAGTCGATTTCCCGGAGTGTAAGGGTCAAACCAGAAAACCTGAGGCTAGCAGAGGTACAAGGCTTCTCGCTTTAGCCATTTTTACTTTTTACATTTTTAGCCATTAAAACTTTAGATTATTCATGTTAAGAACATCACCACTTTATGATCAAGGTTAACAGTTTAGCAGGCTAACAGCAGTTTAGGCTGTCGTTTTAAAAATGTGTAATAATGTTGTGGTTCCTCTCTAGGTGGTGAAGAGTCGCTTTAGCCGGATCTTCTTGCCATCACACTCTCTTGATAGGGTCTCGTCCTCTGACATGCTCTTCTGCTTTGAGGTGCTGTCCAAAGAGCTGACTAAGGAGAAAGTGGTGCTTCTAAGGGTCCATCAGGTATAGGACACCACTGTAGCAAATCCACCCCCCCACACACACGCACCATTATTAGGGTTTGTAGATGTCGGGGTTTGTTTGATAACTACATGTACATATGTTTCTAAACCTTTTTTCTGCAGAGGCTTCAAGTTCCCAGTATTCCGATTCCCAAATGTGCTGCTTGTCAGAAACCTCCCCTGTCTGATGATGAGAAACTGAAACGCTGTACACGATGCTACCGTGTGGGCTACTGCAACCAGTAAGTTATCCATGCTTCTCATACAGTGTATATTCAGTCATTTCAGAATATTACAACCACCTACCTGGTTATATACCTATAGTCATAGTGGGAATAACCACCCTTGGTTCAGATGATGCAGACGAGACGTTTTGGTATGGAATGTATTAGGTGACGGAATGTGCTCATTGTAGAGATGAAATGGTCCACAGTGGTGCACTGATTGCTCTTTACCTGTCGCCAGAATCAATGACCTGTGGGGCACCACTGTTATTCTGTTGGGAGGCACTCCATGTGCGAGAAGTCCCTTCTCAGTACAGCTTCACTAAGGGCGGCTCTAGAACGTCCCGCGAAGTTAGCAAGTTCTGAGATGCCAAGACCCTTCACCCACTGTCAGTCATATCAGAATGTAATGACCACCCCTGGTTAAGACTGAACTCTGTCTGGGACATCACAGATGCTATGTGACCGGGTTTGCTGCATGTATAAGCAGCAAACTGCTTCCCAGCAGCAGAACTGTGCTGCTCCACAGATTTTTGAATGCAGAGTGGAATGACCTCTCCAGCGAGTGGTACAGAGCATTCAGTTCTCCACTGTGAACCATGTAACCCCAGTTATTCCCACTATTAAGGTAATATGAACAAAAAATTTTGAATAGTTTAACCTGTTCATGGCATCACTTTTTTTGCATCACGTCATTTTATTTTGGCATCGTTCCAGCAATTGTAATGTGATGCACTTCTTTTTTTTTTTCTTTCTTGTGCTTCAGGGCTTGCCAGAGGAATCACTGGCCTAGCCATAAAGCCCTTTGCCGGCCCAACTCTGAAAATGTAGGGTTGCCGTTTTTGATTAGTGTTCCTGAGTCCAGGCTGACCTACACTCGTCTCAATCAGCTCCTGGAAGGCTATTCCAGGTAAGATTCATGTTCATTGTGCTCATATCCATCCAGCTTAAATGAGAGGAGCTGTATGTGGTGTATATAAGTTAGTACTCACATTGGCATAGTTAGTATTTGTGGTGTTTTAAGATGCGGTTGTATTCCTGTTGTATTCCATGTTATATAACTCACCACAGAACACTGTTTGTTTAGTAGCCAGATCAGCAGTAGGTTGAGGCTTCTCCAGCCTACAGGGCAATATACTGAATAATAATGTTATTGAAGTGTATAATACAAGGTTAAGTTCCCCTGAAAAGGGAACTCTGTGTGACTTCGCTCTCTTAACTTCTGCTCATCTTTTGTCTAGGTACTCCGTGAACGTTTTCAGGCCACCCTTCCAGTCTGGCCGGACGTCTCCAGAGACCAGCCTGTCTCGTGGGGACCAGCCCTCCTTAACCGGAACTGTTTCTGAGGGCTTGGGGCCAGATGATGAAGCACTTTCTGCAGGTGGAGAAGCAGGGGACACCCAAGAGCAGAGCATCTGTGTCTCAGGTGTTTCAGGGCCTGAAACGGAAACTGGGCAGGCTTCAGCTCACTCAGTTGGAGACCTGGACACATCCACTCGCACCACAGACTCTGGCTTCTCAGAGCAGGCATCAAGTTCTCAGGATCCATTCAGAGAGAAAGAAACGTCCTGTGAGAAAACGGTAAAACCAGAAGGTAACTACAGTGGTTCACAGCCCTGCTTTATCCCCATTGTTATTAATTAACTGCCTTTTGTGAGCTAAAGGGGGTTTTATTTTGGTCATATTTGGAATAATTTGTTGTTTGCTTGGTGCAGCTGCTGTCCCTGGGTACCAGCAGTCGTCTGAGTGTAACTATGGGAGTGCTTCTCAGTTCTACATCTCACTACAGGACTCCAGCAACAGCAAAGAAGAGAAATTTGAAGACAAAGGTTAGCATTTTCTGTTTACTAGAGACACGTTAATCTTTTTGAAGTTCTTTCTTTAGAAAAACCTCTCCTCCACCTGCTCATTTTGTTAATTTTTTGAATGTCTCACCCTATAGGTGATGCAGTGCTTGAGGTCCCTGAGGATTGCACTTTAGAGCTGGTGTGGAAGAATAATGAGCGACTCAAGGAGTATGTGTTGGTGCGCTCCAAAGAGCTGGAGTTTGATGAGGACCCAGGTTCCGCCAGCGAAACTGCCAGGGCAGGGCACTTTACTTTAGAGCAGTGCCTGAATCTCTTCACCAAGCCTGAGGTGCTAGCCCCAGAAGAGGCATGGTAGGATTTAAAGCAATTTAAAGCATAAAATATATCTATATCTATCTCAAACATTCAGCAACACGGTGTCTTAACACAATTCTGAATTATGTTTGATTTGATGTTTGTCTTGAAACTTTTGATGGACATTGAAGACGCACAATGTTTTACTTAATGCAGTTTTAGATATCCTGTACCTCTCTGTGTTTCAGGTACTGTCCGAAATGTCAGCAGCATAGAGAAGCCTCCAAGCAGCTCCTGCTTTGGCGTCTGCCCAATGTGCTCATCATTCAGCTCAAGCGCTTCTCCTTCCGAAGCTTCATCTGGAGAGACAAGATCAATGACATGGTTGACTTTCCTGTGAGGTATGTAGAAACTATTGCAGCTGCTGATTGTTGTACTCTTTAGGTTTATTTGTGTGTATTTAAAAGAATGCTTTACAAACATGCGTGACTCAGTTGTATGTTACATTGATCGCTTGGTCCACAGGAACTTGGACCTGAGCAAGTTCTGTATAGGTCAGAAGGAAGATGTGCAGCAGCCCCCCATTTACGACCTCTATGCTGTTATAAACCACTATGGAGGAATGATTGGAGGTCACTACACAGCATATGCGCGTTTGCCCAATGACAAGAACAGTCAGCGCAGTGATGTCGGTAGGTGACTCTTCTGTTCACTTGAATGCAGTATATTGTGAACCTCCTCACTGCTTGTTTTGGTATTGTAACATGTTTACTGACAGCACCAGCACATGTTAACCAAGTTCAAAAATGCTGATGTTTCTCACATCTTGTCTGCTTAGGCTGGCGTCTGTTTGATGACAGCACTGTGACCACTGTAGAAGAAAGCCAGGTGGTGACCCGCTATGCCTACGTGCTGTTCTACCGCCGCAGAAACTCTCCGGTGGAACGGCCTCCCCGTCTGCTCGGCCCACTGGGAGCAGAGTCCTCTGCTGCAGCAGGAGCTGCGACCAGTCAGGTGAGCTCAGCAGTCCCTCGTCATCTCTTGTTTCGGCTTGCTCCAGAATAGCTGGACTCCTTGCATTGTTAATGACAATCACGGATAGTGTTTTCCAAAGTCAGTTTAATTTTCTCACATGTAACCTCTTACATTTACCGGTCAGTTGGTTGAATGGGTGAGCCAAAAAGGTCTGGTCTGAACTTCCAGTCGTCTTGGAAGGACAGTAGTCAATGTAAAATTGTGTGGATTGCATAGTAACTTTTTTTGTGGGAAATGTTGTTCATTTTTTTCCCTTCCTAATGTTCATGACTGATTTTACATTTGTAAATACTAGGATCTGCAGAGGTATTCGATTTGTGCTTTGGCAATAAGATATTGTTTTTGGCTTTGCATATGGCCTCAGACATGCACATTAAGCATATTCAGTGATGCCCTTTTTCAAGTGTACTCACTGTTGTTGGGCAGTTATTTATTAGCTGCTTCTTTGATTGCTTAGTAAAACCTGGGAAGGAAAGGGGGAAAAAGCTCTGTCTCCTCCATGTCCTACCAGCTGGGATAACCTTGATAAGAAACTTGCAAAAGCATTTCTCTTTGCTTTTGCTTTAAAAAAAGAAATGTGTCCCACACAGATTTAAATCTGCAAGGTAAATATTCACTTGCGTCTAACCAGTCACCCCAACCTTTTCAATACATTGCTGTTGCTGGGTTTAAGTCAGTGCATTCGTTTTGTTTTTTTTGTTTTGTTTGTATGTTTTGTTTAAAGAACTATCCAACACTGTTTAATAAATGTCTTTTTTGGTCATGCGGTTTTCTTTTTGCAATTATGGTTTAGGGGGCGGGGTTTTTTGGAATGGATTGTTTTTTGGGGGGATTGGCAGGAGACAACTTGCAGCCTTCAGATTCCTCAATCCCAAATGGATCTGAAACGTCCTTTTCCTGTGCGCGTGTGTACTGCCTGTTCTCTAGCCCATGGTGAATGTACCGGCAGTGTTACCTAGCTTACGAGTCCACAGGGCTACAAGATCAGGCAGAATCTAGGAAACAATGTTTCAGTAAAGTATTTGGACACAGCCAGTTCCAGTAGCCCGACATAAACACACTCACTCATTCAAAAGCTAAAGCCATTTTTCCATATAGTGCACAGAAGAATATGCTTATAGGTAGTGTTAAGTAAATGGCCTAATTTGACTTTATAAAACCTGCGTCATACAAAAATTGTTCTTTGGATGTTCATTTCATGTTTTTGCAGCTGTTTATCATTTTTAAATCATACAGACATGTGTTAATGTCACGTTTGGACCATTTCCAACTAACACATGGATTAATACAGATTATTGTTACACCCCTACACTACATATACCATGCTGAGTACAGCTTCTAGCGTGTGCTTATATGCTCTAAGTGTTGCTGCTGTTGGTAGTGTTTTTTAACTTATTCATTGTAGTAATTTGGGTAAGGGTTCTTCTATGGCTGTAATTGGGTGCTTTAGAGGCCTGGCCCTATCCCAGACGCTGACCTAGGTTTCCGCCAATCGCAGGCGTCTCTGATATGGCAGGAACTGGAGGAAGAAGAGGAACGACAGAGAAGCACTTCTTCTCAGGGACTGTTCCGCCCCGGGCTGCGAGGAAGAAGAGTCAGGACAAGGACTGAGGAAGAGGCGGCTGGCCATGGAGGCCTAGTACGACGCAGACGAGACCGCATCTCTGATTATTCAGACGATGACCGCGTCCGATATTTCATCCTGGGCACTGCAGCTGCAGTATTTGCATTGCTGCTCAACCTCTTCTATCCCCTGCTATACAGGTCTCACTGGGCATAGCATGAGCGAGAGCTGTAACTCAACCCCCTTATTTTACCTTTTAAGTATCGAAAGGCTAAATAAGCTATAAGTCAACAACCAACATGCTCATGAAGGGTGACGTTTCTGCTGTTAGCACTTTACAGTAAGAACCTGTGACTTCGCTGGGTTACATACTGTGTAGATTAGGCTTGTCACTTCTGTGATGCCTTAAACGTCTTTTAAACTCTGGGATAGGAGGATGTGCACCCTGTGCCCTCTGAGGTGTCGCTGTGGTTTTGGTGTGTGTTCTTTTATTTTGATCATTATGTACTGTATCGTTTAGCACAGCAGGAGTTCTGAATTCTCAGTACGATCCGTACAGCTTACCAGAATGTTTCACTAGTTCAGAAGCTTTCCACATTTGAGTGTAAGATTTTTGGGTGTGTGCTTTGTAAATGTGAACCCCCTATAATGTCTAAATCAGTAATAGGTTGTGATTAATACATTCTAGGTGATTAGAAGTACTACATATTTTATCCAATGACAAATGTTATGGGTGTGCTGATCAAAGCCAAACCATTGGTCAGATTAGGTGACAGAAGGTCTTCATTATAGAGGGTTACTGGTGCACAGTTGCATGCCGATTGCTCTGTACCACTAGCTGGAGTCTGTTTCCCTCTGCCTCCAAATGGCATAACAGTGATTACACTGACCATTGATGCCACTCAGTGTGTGTTAAATCGCATTCTTTGGCCATGACGATTGTTCTGCGGCCTTCTAAATTTGACTGTGCTCGCTTATACGTGCAGAAAACCCTGTGATGTGGCATCTTGCGGCCATGATATTCTGATTTGACTTAAGGTGACTTTAGGTCATTTTCCAACAGTGTGTCCTGCAGCCCTTGACTAAGACCTCAATGCAGCCTGTTGCTTGTTCTAAATGTCATGTCGTCCCCATGTTAAGTAGTCTCTGGCCTTTCGGAATACTGAAATCTTGCATTTCTTTGGGCTTGCTTGGCTCCCCACCCCCCCAATTTTCATTTTGCCGTAGTTGGTAATCCCTAAACTGTCCAAACCATAGTTTTTAGCTTGCACTGTATTGTTCAGCTTGCTGAATTTTAATAACGAGAGAAAAAAACTTTCGCGTCTAAATACCATACTTGAGAGATTTCCTTAGAAATGCATGCAGAACTGATTTACAGCTAGGAAGGAAATATAACAAAAATGCTGAAATGCTGGATCTTCAGGGATTTTAGTGTCTTATGTAGATGTTCACATAGCCGTCCATATAGTAAGCGGATCCGTTTAGTCACCATGAATGCTTCAACAGTTTTAAAAACCACTGAGCCTCTTCTTCCATCATTGTGACTTTATTATGCTAATGCATATTTGCACATGAACTTGAACTAGAATACAGCTGTTCATGATTGTAAAAGGAACGGATTTCCGCATTACTCTTATGACCGTGAGAAGGAATGCTGAGAAAGTGTAAACTCTGACTTGCCCAGATTTGATGTACATATGTCTTCTTTTATTTATATATAATTACGCGCACCACCATTCATTTGTCTAGATTAGTGGTTCTCAAACTGAGCCGTAGGAACCCCCTTGACCCATATTTTTGCCCAACCAGCATGCGTGCAACAGACCAGTCATGGAGAACCTTTGGGACTGAGAACTACTGGTCTAGATAACTTTTTAATGTGTTAATAGTGTGCTGTGTAAGAGTACTTTTACATGTTTTAATCATAATAATAATAATAATACTATAAAATGCTGCAAATTTGTCACAGCAATAAACTGTACAGAACATGGATTTCCTTTATGTAAAAGAAAATTACATTGTGTTTGATTTGTTTTCTTCCCCTTCCTCCATCATGCTACTGTTGGTCTATACGTCTTCATTGTGACAGGTGCTTTCCATGTTTTGGTCCGTTCGATTTAATCATGAAAGTTGAAATGTCACTGGTTCAGTCCCTTGGATTGGTGGTGGGGGCAGTTGAGGGTGGGAAGGGGAGCAAAGGAACAACGCCATCTTTTCCCTCAAGATTCACAGCCGAGGTGCCCTTAAGCAAGGCCCACTGGTCAGGTGTGTTCATACTGTCCTGTTTATTAGCGAATGAGCGTGTTCACTGCCACGTGTGGGTTACCAAGGTTAAAGTATTCTTTTTTTTTTTTTTTTTTTTTTTCTTTTTTTTTCTTTTTTTTTCCTCCCCCCTTAATTGGCTTTCATGTGGACCAGGCAGAATGTCTCGTCTCCCATTATAACCATGGTTTATTTTACAGGCCTCTAGCCAGGCACTCTTTGGGACAGACCTGGACCCTGAAGGACCCCCTCAGTTGGGCGCAGAGGTGACCTCAGACCTATTTACCCGCTCGGCAGAATGCTCCGGCTCATCTTATACCAGCATGGAGGAGGTGGACTAAACTTGACCTAAGGCTGTGGTGATAGAACAGCGGCGCTCAGGGAGACACTTTTCCTTCCTCTCAAAAAAAAAAAAACTTGATCAAGCACAGCAAAGGTGCTCACGATTGCATTCATGCAGCATCTCAGATTAGACCTGATGAAATGGAAATAGAAAAAAAAGCCATTCACTCGTCTCCCAACACTAAGACTGTATAGATTCACACAAAAGAAGGCAGATTCTACACACACACACACACACACACACACACACACACAATTTAGATTTATCTCCGAATGTGGAGACGTGCACAAGTAGACAGGGTGCTGAAGTTTGATCACACGCACTTCACAGAGGGTTTAGGTGCACTGCCCAGAGGTGTCCAAGTACCCCTTTTACAAGGTGTTGAGCTGCTTATCACACATTTGCACGCCATTTTAAGAAGTTGTGGAAACGTTGTAGACACCCTACCAGTTTTGTTGTTCACTGATTAATGGTTAACACGGTGGACAGATAATATACTATTCACACCCTTATTGACACACAAGGTGGACTAGCTTGTTTGAGTGCTTTTTCTTTTTGTACCTCTCCAGAGTGTAGCCTGTTCAGTTGTAGGATTCGCTAAGTGTTGAATGTTTGTTTGGTTTGTTTTTTTTCTAAATTAATATACGGATAAAAGCTTGAGTAACAGCTTTTGTCCTGCACTTTGTCTGAGTTGTACTGTTTTCTTTTTCTTTCCATTTTTCTTTTTTATTTCTACTGTCCCGTGGAAATGTCTATATCAAGTGCAAAGGCTTGATTGGAAGAGAAACCTGCATGTTGATAAATTGTAGTGTACTGTGTATCATTACCCACACCTTTACCTATTCTTTTTCTCTTTTTTTTTTTTTTTTGTTTGAGTGAATTGTCTTGTTTCCTGACTGTTTTTGTTTTGTTTTTTGTATTAGACTGCATATTAAGTCGGAGCTGGGGGTTTGATCATAAGAATGCTGCTGTGAATAAAGATTATAAATGGTTAATATATAAACAAATTTATTTTTCTTTTAGTAAATTCACTCCGAAGGATAGACAATGGTTGTGCTCATGTTTCTTTAACTTCAATTTTCAACCAGAAGTCGTAGCCACAGTGGAGCTGGTTTTTCTGGATTAATCCTCGCCCTTCGTTTACAATAGAGAATTCAGTTTCAGTGTGTAATTTAAATCTTGGAGCAGACTAAACCGTCTAAACCCATGTCCTAATCTGCTCCTCAGCCTTTTAAGACTCTAGCTTTAACAGTAAAGAAAATCTTCCTGATCTTCTCCACTAACCTGTTTCTTTAGGAACTATGACAATTTATCTAGGCAAGGGGCCTCAATCACTAATATCCTGCTAAGAATTTTGATGTTTTTAAACTGCAGAATTGTTTTTGTTGTGATACTAATTAGCAAATGTGTATAGCCCCTTACTGATGGAAAGGGTTTTTTTTATTTATTATTATTATTATTATTTTTAACATAACTACAATATTCAAGAGTTTGTGTCTTCAGGAGACCGACGGTAGTGAAAAATGGTTAGCTTTTATCTTTGCTATTATCTTTCCTGTTGTCTGTTCTCACACCACATCACATCACACTCTTAAACCGTGTATAGCTGAAAGTTTAGGGGGGGGGTTGCAGTGTCTAGAGTTAAAATGCTATTGCTTTCTATATAAAATGACCCAGTATATGGCAACTGAACTACAGTCTCCAATGTATCCAATCGGGATTTCATGGGGGGGGGGAATTGCCATTTTTACAGTTTCTCCACAACTCAAGTTAATGTTTTATTAATACATTTTATTTTACTCTCATTTACAATTTACAAAATGCTACTAATTCAGTGATGGGTTAACAATATATTAAAGGACAATTTCTGCATAATTTAATCACAGTGATATTAACAGTCATTCAGGCTCAGTGGTGAAACCACAGCCATTTATTTACGATCCAAAACAGTCAGTGAAATTAGGTGTCCTCCGAGTTGCTACATGTAATATAGATAAGGGGAAGTTCTGAATGTTAAAACAGGAAAACCAAAAGCTTTTGTTTCTCAGCTGTACAGAAACCACTTGTTTAATGGTCTGCTTTACCTTATTAGTAAAAGTTGGAAATTGTTGTCGTTGTTTAAGGACCAGCAGTTTTACACACACACACACACACACCCAGAGCGGTGGGCAGCCAACTCCAGCGCCCGGGGAGCAGAGAGGGTAAAGGGTCTTGCTCAAGGGCCCAACAGTGGCAGCTTGTGGGTTCGATTCCCGGGCTCGGCAAGCTGCCACTGTTGGGTCCTTGAGCAAGGCCCTTTACCCTCTCTGCTCCCCGGGCGCTGGAGTTGGCTGCCCACCGCTCTGGGTGTGTGTGTACACACTGCCCCTAACACATGTGTGTGTGTGAGTGTGTGTTCACTACCAGATGGGTTAAATGCGGAGGACACATTTCGCTGTACAGTCCACACTGTACAGTGACAAATACGTGCACCTACTGGAGTAAATTCAGTGGTCCGTTTTCTGAACAAAGTGGGAGGTGGTGTTTGGTGAGCTGGGGCTGCCTCTGAGCGGCGCTCTCCGCGGTCAGCTCCGCCACTTTACTACGCTGAGCCGGACCGGAAACAGGAAGTTGTGATGATGCCGTTCTGTCGCAGCTACAGTCGGCCGGCGGAGACTAATTTAATATTTCTCTAATATTAAAGAAATATTAATATTACACTCCGAAAACACCGCGACCATTAATGTCACCTTAGAAAGCAGTTAGAGAGAGAGAGAGAGAGAGGGCTGTGAGTGTAGCTGATGTGAGGTGATCTGTTTACACTGGATGTTATTAGTGCTGTCTTAGCGTTTAGCAATGTGGCTAACCTAGCCCCTCTTCTATAGCTTGGCCGTTGAGGTTAGCTGACTCACTGCGACGGGATTATCCGTTATGTTAGATAGCGTTATTAAAATGATGTAGCCTTCATTAATACTCTGCCCTGTGTAGCTATAGCTTAACTAACTGTATGGAGTTTGTTGGCCTGTAAAGTACCTCAGTCTAATCTTTAGCATTGGCTAACTAGCTCACTAGCTCGCTGTATTTCAGCTACTCAACCTGCAGGTTAATGTAGGAGACGTGCTTGTTTTTGTTAATGGCTACAGGGTTCACTTTAACTAATACTGTAAGAATAAGCTCAGTTTAACTTCGTCTAATAAGGATTAATGTGAAAGTGATATTTGTAAACACCGTCTGGCTCAGAAACCCTTGTGAAATACCACAGACCTCCAATAAGAATTACAACAACAGGATGTAGCTCACTAAAACACGGACATTGCTAAACGTCCAGCTCTCTCAGTTTCAGAGTTCACATCAGCCAGGAGGAAGAGAACAGTGAGGAAGACCTCAACACCACCATCCCTGGTCTCTGATGCCGTTATAAAACAAGGCACAGTTGCTGCTCTTGAGGGTTTTGGGGATGGGGATGGATGGCAAAAGAACCACAGCTAATCATTCAGCACCATGACCTGACCTCACCAATGCTCATGCTGTTGAAAGCAATCAAATCCTCACAGCAGTGATCCAGAATCTAGTGCTGTGGGCTCTGTCCAGGCTCCTGCAGAGCCAACAAATTACTGCCTACAGAAGTCCTTGGTTGGCTGAATGAGGGTGTGTTAGAAACCTGCAGAAGGGCGGAGGGTGGGAGACCCCTAATTTAGTGTGATGTCTTCCCAGAGGACTAGAGGCTGTTTCTACAGCAACATGGCATCAATATTCAATGGCAATTCAATCACATTTATAAACGTTCAGCTGTTATTAATAAACCAGTCGGACAAGGAGCATGGAAATAGCTCAACACCACTAATGTAACAAGCGGTTTCTCCAAATTCTACACAACATAATCTTTTAAAGACTACAACCTCAGAATTGTTCAGCCCTTCATGACCCTTTACCCAGCGTCTTTAGCACTAAGTAGAGACCTGTTCGCTGTTATGATCTGCTGCAAATGTGATGCACAGCCAGACACCAGCTTCATAACCAGCATTTCAGGGGAATCTCAGTCCATTCCTTGTGGACAGTGGCCCCCAGTTCTCTAGTATTTGTGGGTTTGCACCCACCTTGCGACCGCCGCCTTTAAATCCCACCAAAGTTTCTGTGAAGTATGTTTGGGATCATTGTCATGTTGACAGGTCCAGTGACCTGCAAGCTCCAGCTTCCTCACAGAAGGCATGATCTTTTCTTATCAGTTTCCTGATGCTTGACTGAATAACTGAGAGACTGCAGTCGTCATTAAAAGTGTATAAATTTGTTGCATGAACTTAAATTATTCTTCTTTGATTGTTAAACTCCAAACAGCTGAATGTTTGTCAATTTTAAAAATGAACCATTTCAATATTCACTGTAATATACTGCATGGACAAAAGTATTGGGACACTTACTCTTTCATTGTTTCTTCTAAAATCAAGTTTATGAAACATAGTTCATCCTGCATTTGCTGGAGTGACTGTCTCTACTGTCCAGGGAAGGCAATCTACTAAATTTTGGAGCTCTGCTGTGAGAATTATCACATCCTGCAACAAGAGCGCTGGCGAGGTCAGGATGTTGGATGATTACCACCCCGCCTGATCCTCAGCCCCCCCCAAATCATCCCAAACGTATTGGATGCAGCAACACCATCATTCCAGAGAACAGCTCAATGTTGGGACCACAAGCATTGCACTTTAGCCTCAGAGCAAAACATCTGGGAACACCTGCTTTATTTTTAAAGCTTTATAAAAGCATGACAAAGGCTTAAGGATTTAAGAAGAACTACATATTGATGATAAACATCAGTTGTTTAATTGGAATTAATAATCAGAAATCATCAAAAACTAAAGCAGTATTCAATTTATTGTGATTATTGTATAGTATTTGATTTATTTTGTTTAAAATGTAAGTATTTAGGTTGATGGATCTGGGACTGGTACATGCCAACTAATCATAACCTTTTTTTTTTTTTTTTCAAATTAATAAAACAGTAAAGTAATTAATAATGAAGTTAAAATGTGATTTAATTTGATAGTATTTTAGAAGTATTTGTAGAGATACAAACCCTGAACAGCATACTAAACAAACTGAAGTCCATGTGATCTGCTTAGGTGAGATTGGACATGGTTTTAGGGGTTTAGAGAGACATGGCTGCAGTTGGGCTCACTGGGCCTTCACACAGGCGTGATCTCGAGTAGTTTGGGCAGTAGAGGCAGATTTGACTTCTGCAGAGGATTACGGCTGAAGCTGTGGTCACATCTGCTCCGGCAAAATGAGTTTAATTAATGGCGAGACTGCAGGGGAGTAGACAACAGTCCCACTGTATGTGGAGCTAATCGTTCCGCCTGTGACGCACAGAGGGCAGAAGAAGACCGGGCGGGGGGGGGGTCCTCTGTTTCTCCATACAGTCCCTGTCTATCAGCCACAGTCTTATTTCCTGCACAGCCTCAGCCCTGAGGCATTTCCCCCCTCATGCTGATGCTCATCAGTGTGTTCTCACAGCTCCCTCGGAATGGCTGGGCTGCTGGCGTGGTCTTAGCATAGCTTGGCAGGCTGGTAGCAGCTGTGCGCTTGACTCAGCACAACCCTTAGTGGGGCGTGTGTGCATTCTGACCCCTAAATTACACGAGCTAGCTGATGAGCTAGCTCCTTTCCTATTTCTCGGGAGTCTGCACTGCAAAATGACTGCTTAGATTAAATAATAATAATAATAATAATAATAATAATAATAATAATAATGCGGTTATATCAGGTGTTGTGCCGAATTTCGACTCCCCGCCAGAATCCGACTCCCCTTCGCGTGCACGTGCGTCACGCAGCACTGTACACCTTTAATGACTCTCATTAGTCAGTTTCTCTTCACAACAAGCAGATCATCACTTGAGCTCTACTTTCAACTAATGAGTCGACTGAGCTGAGTTACACACACACACACCTCATTTCACACCAGAACAGTAAACGCTAGCACGGTAAGAGCACACCAAAGGGAGATTTGTCACAAATAAAAGCTTAAATTGTGCTCCCTCAGACAGCCTCTTACTAGTGCAGTGTTATGCTTTCTGCTGGTCAGGTTTTTGGTCAGCATAATGGCGTGTGCGAGCTTAGCCTTAATCTTCAGGACTGAAGAACATGTGAAAACGCGTTGCTTGGTGTTGCACCAGGAACATGTGAAATGAAATAATATAAGTAATGTTGTATTTCTGTATTATTAGAGACTAATATTTTGCTGTGCAAATATTAATCGTATTTTTTTTTTTCATAAACAGAAACAACAGGAATCGCGAGCATAACCTGCTGCGTGACGCACGTGCAGGGGCCTTCCAACAATGAAGCCAACGAGTGAATGGTAATGGACAGGGGGCACAGCAGTAGTGGTGGTGTCAGCTTTCTCTTACTCAGAGGCAAAACCAGCGCATAACAGGCATGACTTCATTATGTCTGATGAGCTGCATTAGGTGTGTTGGGACGAGGAAACTTACAACTGAACTGTACCAAACCGGACTGAACAGTTATTTGCACTCTGCCTATTTTGCACTATGACTATTTGCACACCTGTACAGATGTCCTTTTCTTTTCTGTAAATATATTTTTCAGCTCTTTATTACCTTTATTACCTTTAGTACTTTCTACTTTTTTTTTAATTTATCCCCTACCCTATTTATTGTTTAGTGTCATTTTCCTTTAGTTTAAGACTGTGTCCTGTGTTTCTTTGTTACTTGTCATGCGTGTTGCTCTCACCAAGACAAATTCCTTGTATGGGTAACATACTTGGTGAAATAAAGAGATTCTGATTCTGATAAAGAGATTCTGATTCTGAAAACGTGAACCTGTCCTGATCAGTAGATCCATTAGGAGGGGTGGGGGTCAACAATTTACCTGGACTGAAGCTTGTTTTTTTTATAGTCATCAGATCCATACCTGGAAACACCAGGACTTGACAGTTCACATTCACGTTTATTTATTTATGGCTCTTGGCTGATGCTCTTATCCAGAGTGTTACACAGGTAGGGGAATGTAATGTTAGGAGTCATCTTTATGAGGGGTTCAATATCAGTCCCAGTCTCCCCATTGACTCCTTTTGGTTTTGATGTGTGCGCTTGTTTGGGATCTAACCCTAATCTGCCACAGAAAGCCAGTGTTGTTACAGGTACAGGTATGAAAGGGCATATTGGCTCCAGTCCTAGTCTTAATATTTTTCATGCCTCAACATATTACTGCAACACCCTCTGAACCAGGGATGGGCAGTTCCGGTCCTGGAGGGACAAATTCCTGCACAGTTTTGTGCTTTTTCTGCTTGAGCACATCTAACTTAATTTAAATGTTATTAGCTAGGTTTAGTAGGTCTGTTAGAGGAGCGAAATCAGTAAACTGTGCTGGACTCTGGCTACCGTTGCCCACCCCCCTGTTCTAAACTGTATTCAAGCAATTGAGGCAGCTGTGGAGGCTCATAGTTTTAATACCCTTTTTCAAACAAACCACACCCTTGCTGTTATGAGAAAGTGTATCATGGTTAATTTTACTTAATCTACACAACCTAATTAAACTCAGTGGTACAAAATATATTATATCCTTCTAAAGAGATCAAAAGATTAGCTTACTTAATATTTTAATGATCTTTTATTAAGAAGCTTAATCAAGTCTGGGGCAAGTTCCTGAATTACACCAAACTTGCTATCAGAGATGTGTTACAGTGCTGAAATACTGTACTTTTGTGTTATCTTTAGTATTAGTGTTGAAAATTGTTGATTGTATGTTATTGATTGTTGCCATGTTGCTGCATTGCACACTATAGACTGGAGAGGGAAAACAAAACAGACTGGTCAAGTAAAACCAGGAAAATCACTAAACTTGGATAATTGCCCTGCTGTAAGGTAGCTGAACACAGTATTGATGGATGTTGGGGTTTTAAGAAGTCCTCACATTCATTAGAGTCACTTTTTGTTGTTACCAAAGTTTAAAATGCCAGCTCTGATTCAGGCCCATTCAGTCTTTAGCATGTGCTTGAAGGCCAGAACATAACCTGAGCAACCAATAGACACTCTGGACTTTTCTAAAGAACTTTGGATGCTTTAGGTTATTATGGGAAAAAAAACATAAGTGAAATCATAAAGCAAAATGATCATTTAATCAGGGTTTCCTGACTCAACCTACAACAGGGTTGCATAATTAGCTAACCATGTTGAGCCACGTTTCTTAATCAGGAAAACACGAAACCATGCAAAACAAGCAACCCACAGGAAGGAAATGGGCAACAGTGAATTCAGTGAATATGCCAACCCAAATCAAACTCGCGTACACCACCCCCCCTTTAAAAGAAAGGACAGAGAGGCTGTGGAAATAACAGACCATTCTAACCAAGAAACACATGTAATACTGTTTTATTTGTAAGAAACTGACCCTGGCAAATACAATTAAAAAAGGAGAACACCACACACCCTGCGAGTACAAAAATGAGGACACTGTGACAGAAAGAAGCAGCTAAGAGGGGAAAAAAAAGAAAAAAAGAAAGAAAAAGAACGAACGAGATGGAGAGAAAATAGTGGCACTGGGCCCACAGTGTAAAATCCATCTCTAGATTGTTCTGGAAGGCCACTGGGGAACAAACAGATAAAGATCAGGAAAGGAGCACCACTGCATATTGTATTGACCTTTCCTGGTCTTGAACTAAAGCTTGTCCGACAATACAGCTTTACCATCATTGGAAAGAACAATTTACCAGAAGAAAGGGGAAACCAGGACAATGCAAAACCAGCATCAGATCAGTGATGTGTAATATTCAACTTTGCTTTTTATTTGCATTTGACTGCTACCATTATATTACACTCAGCTGTGGAGTGCAGCGAATGAAGCCCCTCAACAGCAACAATAAGAAACAAGGTCCAGGTTCGCAAAAACGCTGTAATGTTAAGATAATCTCATGACTGACTCTCTATGCTACATCGCTTTTGTCGCAAGCCACTGCGGGTTAATGAAAACCTTAAGCTGATGCAGATGTTTATTCACTTGTGCAAAAGTAGTTCGACAAGGTCTTTTGTTTGTTTGCGAAGGCTTCAGTCATTGGTTTTGCACAGGGAAACAGTACCTGCAAAAACTCAAGGCTTCCAAGACACTGGACCCAAGACTCCACAGCAATAATGAAGAGATTCGACTGTTATTAGAAGAACCAGTGAAGCAAAACAGATGTGCTGATATGATATTGCTGCTACATGAGATAATGGAAGGGATGAAGGGGGGGGGGGGGGGGGGGGGGCGCACTGTTGGCACAGTGATCCTAAACCATCCAGACAGACAGTCTCTTAATTCCTAAGTCACATTCCACACAACTGAGCATAAATTAATAAAGCATGATTAACGACCTAACAAGGCAATGGCTCACTTCAAAAGCAGAAGACAGGCATTCAACGGTGAAGGGAACTTAGAATACAAGTTAAAATTTGGGCAGGGAGGGAATATGCATGCACACAAACATTATTTTCTGGGACCTAGTTTTTCCAGGAGTTCAGTTCAATTGGGATATAGCACCTGGTCTGAATGAAATGCCAAACGGAGAAGAGAATGTTTAACAAACAGAACAGAAAACGCAATTACAAAACTCACGCAAAGCTCTATGTAGATTTACCACTCACCATAAGTATTAAGCAATGCTAATATCTCTATTTGGCTCAAGGTGAATATGACTAACAGGCGCTCAAACAGCATTGAGCAGCCTTGGCTCCTGAACTAGCTTTGAGCAGAATTTCCACAAAAGGAAGACGCAAGGTCTGTACCTAGAACAGCTTCTGTTTGCTTGCTAAAAATGACTAATTTTTTTAATAGTAAAAGCAACTAGTGGGGGAAAAAGAAAAGTTTCAAAACATTTTATTTGAATTCAACCAACACAACGCAGAACAAAATAAGTTCTATCAAAGAAAATGAATATTTGTGAAAGGGTTTAAAACAAACAAAAAAAAATGCATTAAATATAAGGCAAAAAAAAAAAGAAAAGAAAAAAAAAAAAAAAAAAAGACATCAATCTTTGCACTGAAAGTGCAGAAACTGGCAGTATTTCATGTTTGGCCTTCAGAACCCACCACCACAGTGGCAATGTATTATGGTTGGTTTAGTCTTCCATAAAATTACTTAAAATGCTTACTAAAAAGGGCAAAGTAATCTAGGATGCTTTTGCAACTGTGCTTTCAATGTCTCAGCAACATGAACATCCCAAGAGACTGTCCAGAAGACTGGTCAGCAAAGCCTTTTTACAATCACTGCAGTTTGTAGCAGGTTTTGAACATTAGTGAATTAACTGACCTTTTTACTGCACAACTGACTTACTGGACCACAAGCAAAGTTTTCTACATCCATGAGACACACAGAGACAAGGATAGACCAGGCAGACTCCAGACTGGATCTCCTTCCACTCAGTCTGTAAGGCACAGTCACAGGTTCAGAGCTGGGGCGAAGGTGACTGCTACTAGCCTTTCAATAAAATTATCACTAATGAAAAATAATATAAAAAAAAGCAATGAAGGGGGAACATGGGCAATTCTAATTTTGCAGGATTGGTTCAAAGAACATTGTTGACGTTTGTAGATTCACTTCTGCATCAGTTACAACCAAGATAACGTTAAATGGGCAAAACATTAGCATAGCATTAGTGTGAAGCACATGCCACCTTACTTATGCAGAACGAGGAGACGTCCCTCTATTTAAACAGTGGCAAAAGAAACAGTGTCGAAAACAAAGTCAACATGTAACCTGACCGATAAATCTGCAGGTTCCTCTGAAGTCGCAGGAACAGAAGAGAACATTTAACACAATGCTGAATCTTAAGAGGTGAAAAGCTCTCGCTCTCTTCTGAGCCAAAGCGAAGTCGGCTCAGTAGCGATCTTGCTCCTCTTAGAGGCTAAAAGGGTCACCAGAGGTGGTTCTTCAAACTTTACTTTTACACTGCTCTGTATGCAGAAAGGATTTTCCATACAGGCTTCGTTCAGAGTCCAAATGCATAACATGATCTGGGAGGCATTTCAGAGCGTGAGGAAGTGAATGTGTAGAGGGAGTGATGAGGAAGGAGACGGTTGAGGACTGGATGATCTAGTCGTGGGCATTAAAACTCCTCCTGGTCCTCCGATTCAGCATCCGGTATGACAAAGCCCTCCTAAAAAAAATTGGGACAGAGAGCAAGTAAGCAAAGGAAGTTCATCTCTTAACCGCCTCACTTCAACACCCAGTATACCAGACTTTCCTCATGTCTTTATGCAGGTACCAACAGAAGACCCCAGCTATAAAGTTTTAAAGGTTTAAATATTAAAAACCACACACACATTTGTACATAGATGAACTTTAAATTGTAGCTGTTTATATTTCTACATTTGTACTCCATAGCAAATTCACCACTCTGCTGAACCTAAAAAGTTATTGCATAAATGGTTACGTGTCAAAATGGTAAAAGGCTTAAAAACGGAAGGATAGGCAGCATGACAAAGCAAATGTACTGTGTACAGTTTATTAAAATAAATAAACACACTAGACTTCTGGAACTGTCCAATGTAGTTTTTCTAACAGCAGTGGTTTGCTCTGTGGTAACCTTCCTTCAACACATTCTTGAAGATTTAAACAAGTTACATCTCCAGCCCTAAAACCCTAGCAGCACTAGAAACGACAAGACGCGTCAAAGGGAACAATGAAGTCGTCTGTCAAGCGGCTTTACTCACTCAATAACAGCTTTGCTTACTCATACTCAGACCAGAGAGCTGCACGAACATGAAGCACTGTCCCTAGCGTCTTCAACACTGCCCCGGCTCCAGCCTCCAATGTTTCAAACCCATCCTGCTCCCATCACCGTTACAAGCTCCCACACTGACACCTTATCCCAACATATGCTCACTTCACAGCATCTCAGTTAAGATCCCATTACCAACTAAATAGCAAAATTAGTTCACTCCCATTCTGGTGTGTTTTACAACAGTATCTGGCTTGAAAAAGAAAATATGCAATGGGATCTGAGGTATGTTTTATTTTGTTTAAAGAACAAGTCAACTGCGTTTTGTAATCAGCAAGAGGCAAAGCACTCGATGCTTAAAGGCTTGGATTTGGAAACCATGCATTTCTGTTTAAAATACATTTTAATGGGACTTACTGCAGCCCAGAAGGCAAGGCTTACTACAGACAAATCTGTCCCCAAACTATGCCAAAACCTTTAGGCTGTCCAGATGTCTGGTGTGTCATGACAGACTTGAACAGAAATTAACAACCATGTTTTTAGCACGTTAGCATGTTCCAGACTGTCCGTCTAAAGATATGTTTAAGCGCAGTAGATACCATTAAAGAGGTGCAGGCACCAGAATACAACTGCCGCACCATACATTCAGTCTTATCTGGAATAATGAGATCGTCTGATCAGATAAGACACACAAGTTTGCCATAGACAATTATATTTCGTTCCCATACCCGACGAATCAGCAGCGTTAAAGCTGTCCCCAGTCTCATACAACTCTAGCACATGCCTTGAGGTGCACAATTTTATTTGCAGATTCTGGGTTGAGATTAAAACCCAAAAGGGTGAGGGGTGACTACACATCCCGATCCATAAATGTAAGATCTTACCTCCCTCTCCGTATTGAGAGATTACACAAGAGTCCATCTTGATTTCCTCCAATATACCTCAAGCCTTAGGTACTACATGACACTTTTTTTAAGTGGAAAAACCCGATGGCCTATGGACCCAGCTACAGGTCTTTCTGGGCTGTGAAAGCAGTACAGCATGTCAAGAACTTGCAAAAATGTGAGCATGTGGATTCCAGCATAAACATGCTTTAGTGACGTCCCGTGAAGGGTTGGACATCAACCTCCTGAAATGATGCTAGCTTTAGCAGTTGCCTTTCCCATCCCCCGTCACACACCCACCAAGGAAAAACAATGATTAGCATAGATTTGACAGCCATTTCACCACCCAACCCCTTTATTAAAAATGTTTTATTAAAAATCCCATATGTTGTGAAGACATTAGACATATAAAACAAACAAGTTAAGAAAGGCAAATGCTTTGGGGTGATGTAATTCTGCACTGAACTCACATCTGTGGCATAGAGTATATCCACAATCCTCTGTAAAGTGGGATCTCCCTCGCCCTCCTTCTCTTGACAGATCAACTCAATGTTCCTTAGCTTGCCGAAATAGAAGTCTCGCTCCTTCTCCATGTCCTGGATTGTAGACTTCAGCATATTTACCTGATGAGAGAGTGACAAACATCAAGAACGTAAGATTCTGTTTCACCACCCTCTTTTCTACTAAAGCAATTGGGGAGCAGATGAGTAAAAGCACCTCTTGGATAAGCTCTGCCCTCTCGTCATCTCCACCAGCACCTGGCCTCCTTGCAGAGCTGGGTGCCACCTTCGGTGTTACTTTAGCAACAGCTGTTCTCTGGGGTGCTGAAGGGAACAAGACAACAGTTAGACAAGTGACAGCCATTCAAGTACCTTAAGCAATAACAGGAAAAGGTTATTTTAAACTAGGGCAGCACAATAAAGTGTAGTAAGAATATCATGAGAAGAAGCACGCCATTAAGGGCTGCAATAACATGGACTATGCCAGTGTACTGATGGGAACAGTGAGCAAAGCCCAAGTGCCTTCTACCGCTAGGCTTCAACCCAGCTCTCCCACAAGGAGAGCAAATCAACTCAGTCCTTAACCTATTAGCTTATTTATAATAAATAAAAATAAATAAATAAATAAATAAAAAAGTTAGACCACCATAACATCCTCAATACAAAAACAATCATACTCAGCTCATATGCCACCTGCTGACAAACTGTTAATATGAAAATATACAAGAAAATACAAAAGCATGCCCTACACTGAAACCTTGACCTTTCAAATGTATTTTCTGGCAGACATTTCAATGGTGAGCTTAAATAAATTCCTTGTACAAGTGTTTATAATGCCTTGATTTGAATATGCATATTGCAGAACAGTTAGTCGGTCATCCGAGCACTTCTGATAATAGTCTTAGCGCGTCTTTTGCTGAACAACTTTAACCAGCTACAGTGAGTGACGGCAAGGTTTCTTGACCACCAAAGTGCAAGTGTGCAGAGAAAGCTGAGGTGAAAAATATGCAAGACCAAGTGATAATCCATTCTGATTATCCAAAAGACCACATCCTTCCCATTTCTACAGTAAATGCTAAGCAGTATAATCTTGACCACTAAACACCACAGCTCATGTGACAGTTATCCATGTTGTACAAATGATTCAGCAGATTTTCCACCAAGTGTAAAACATGTGCACACCAATAGCTTGCGGCAATATCTAGTATCAAACAGATTTTTCCTAAATCTACAAACTCCTACCAACCATAAAGCTGCCTTTCAAAAATACCCCCCCAATTTGCAGTTTTACTGCACCTACTAAAGAACAGTAATCTCACACGGGAGAAATTATCGCCATAAAAACAAATTTATGGCATTCCTCAGAAAAATCTTATGTTGAAAACTTGATATTGCCCAAGCCAAAGAATGTCATCATACCAATTACAGCAGCTGGCTTTATGTTTTCAGGAGAAGAGACATTTTCTGTGAAATAAGTTTAAGGTTTGGTTACACTGCAGAAATTAACTCAAACACTCAAGACAAACTAGATTAGACAAGAATATTAACATGAAAGATCTCCATCCTCACTGTACTTGTCAATTTGACAATAAAGCTGGATGGATTTTTTTAGGGGGGGGGGGGGATTATTGCGACATCTCTTCCTCTTCAAAGGGATAGAATGGCTGAGGAGCAGGATAACCTACTTTTATATGTTTGTCAAAGGCAGAGCTTCATTTAAATATAACACTTAACACCCATCTATATATAAACCTACCTGTGTTCATAATCTTGGGCTTGGGCTTGTTAAGGGCAGACATGGTGGGGTTGGGCACAGGCATGGTGTCCTGGCCCTGCCGCGCCTCCACTGGGTCATACTCTTTCCCATCGTAGTTTGCATCAAAGAACTTTTTAAACCACTGAACAAATTCAAAGTTGTCCTGGAACTTGCCCTTTATCAACTTGTCAACAGGGATGATCTGTCCAAGGAGAGATAGATCAAAGTTACAAAATCAGACAGATTAAGATACTAGCCATGCCTAAACTTTCAGAATGCATTGCATGTCTCCAATATTGGACACAGATTGCATTACCAATGTCATGACATGTCATAAATTTTTGGAGGCTAATAATCAGGCAAACAACTCCTGCTTTTAATAGCCCTGCCTAAAAGAAAAAAAAAACTGCAATGTCAGCCCATCCCCACCCGGAGTATCCTACATAGAGCATCACTACCCAAACACTCCTTCATTCTGAGGGACTACCTAGCACTCAAAGCCAGCTCTGTTCAGTGTGCCCATGGCTGGAGAGCCCTGGCTGGTCGCCACCTTTACTGACATATTTGGAACAAACTTTGAGGCCATTTGGCTTGTGATCTGACAGACCAGCCGAAACCAAGGTAAACAGAGCTAACTGGCATAATTATTACTGAACATAATTTGTACAGGACAAACATGGGATCACTACAGAGACCACTAAGGACTGTGGTAAACATGCCTTCTAAATCTCAAGATGATGTCCAATCAGCAAGCAACATTTGCATCAAAATAAACAAGATTAAGAGGACAGACCAAACATAACTCACTTTGTCAACACCCATTCTCTTGAAGCCAGCTTGCAAGAGCTTAAAATTGTGAATGTATTCATGCTCCAACTTGGCGGAAAATTTTACTTTCTTCAAAGGCACACAGCCAGGGAAGAGCATGTCCATGAACTGGCAGTAGGCTGCACCTGTGGGGCACAAATGCATGAAGAAAATTACACATACACAAGACCCTCCAAATTACCAGGACTGAGCTAATCATCATCAACTGATCCATTTATAACATGACAGAAGCACAAAGCCTAGTCTCCACCTACCTGAACATAACAGCTCAATCTTAGTGAGGTTCATCTGTAAAGACTCGTTGATCCATGCGAGCATATCATGGCGACTCAGGTTGTCGCTGGTCACTGAGGTGGAGTATACATTTACAGCCATGTCCTAAAACCGGGCAGTGAGGAAAGCATGCTTTATTAAAACATTCATCATAATCATCATCATCATCATCATCATCATCATCATCTGCCCAGGCCAATATCTGACCAGTCAACAACTCTGAAACTGCGGGTGCCTGGAAGTTATTGGAAATACGGGCAAATTCATACAAAAAAAATAATAAATCAAAAGGGATGGTGTACTACAGTACAATGCCAAACTACAGCTGGAGGCACTCAATATCTGGGTAACATGCGGGCATTGTATGGCCACTTCTCCCAAAGGCGACCATGTAGGAGACTGCCTGAGCAGTTGAATGGATATGCAGCCGCAGGTCTCTAGTGGATTTACTAGGTAGTAGAAAACTGGAGAAAATTCGTACATTAAATAACACAACGGGTTGAATTTAGTGGCATCAAATCTCCTAAAATTGCCAGTTAACCACCGTCAGCAACAAAGCCGGGCATTCAGCGCTGCTCACAGGCTAGGCCTACACCTAAATCTTGCTCAGCTGCTAGGATGCGTCAAGTTAACCAGCGCTAGTTAGCTGACCAGCTAGCTATATAACTAGTACTGACGCAGATGTCATCCCGTATCCTTAATACCACTGCTGCTACTACTACTAATAATAATAATAATAATTGAACTAACACGACCTCATTATAGGGATATAATACAAATTAGTCATGTCGAGCTATGTTAAGTTAACCCCGGATTTAGAGCAGGAACAGTCTAGTAAAGCGCCTCAGAGCGAACTTCCGTGGTGCGGCTTTAGCTAGCTAGCTAAATAAACTGGTACATTTAGACTCTACGACGAGATTAAACACTTTGGCTAAGATGTCTGTTTAGTTAATCAGGGTTGCTAGTCATAGACAAGGCGAAACTATGCCCAGAGAGTCGAAATCCACCCCTAAACATGGAACAGTAGCAAAGCCAGGTCCGGAAAGTGCGAATCCACCCCGGGGTTTCGTTCCAACTGCATGGGCGGCTCTGTCGCAGCCCGGCTGCGACAGAGCCGCCCATGCAGTTGGAACGAAACCCCGGGGTGGATTTGCACTTTCCGGACCTGGAGTCGAGCTCATGCAGTCCGAACAAAACCTTCGGCTGACTTTCTACTTTGTAAACCTGGATTTGCCATAACTGCATATGCACTACATGGCTCTGAGTCGATCAAAGCCCTGCGACGTCCAGCGAACTAGCAGAAAGGGGAAGTATCGTATCATTAGCCGACCAGCTAACAAACTAGCTAGCTCGCTCGCTAACTCGGCTACGCCTTCGCAGATAACGGAGCTAACCGGTTAGCCAGCCTCTTTGCTAGTTCGCCGAACCGGACAGCAGGTAAACGAACTAAACGGACGCGAACAGTCGGGGCCATTATCCTAGCAAGTGTTCAGCCATGAGGATTATCCAGAAACACGTGCTGTTATTCGTACTGAAAGCCATCCTCCGCTTTGTCTCCACCCCGCCGCGACCAACCGGCCAGCTAGCCAGCTAGCTAGCTAGCGACCCCGACTACAGGCGGCTAGCTAGCACTAGCGAGTCTCTACCACCCACAGCTTCCCTCGCCTTCTTCCGCTTCCCTTAGGAAATATACACACAATGAACCCCGCCAAACAACACCATTCTCTGCGGTAGATTGAAGACAGATTTAAGATACGTGCCGCACACAGAAGCAGGTTTGTGAAGTGCAGTATGGAGCCCGTTACCTCCCAGTCGCCGGCGCTCCCTTTTCTCTGATTTGGCGTCGGTGCGTTCAGACAGATGGTGACGTCACGGCGGAGTATGCGACAGGAGGATTATGGGAAAGAGCGTGTGTATGAGCAGCGCGTCGCTGCCTTTTATGCTGCCTTTAGGTCGTGTCGGAAATATCGTATTTAGGGCAAGTCGCTTTGGCTTTGCACCGATTGTAACTACATTTTTATTAGTACCAGCCTTAGTAGAATTTCTAAGTTCAGATATGAACCATTAGCTATAGAGCTCATTCCTACTGCACTGTAATTCCAGAGATCCACACTGTAATGACTCACAGGACTACACAGACCACAATGATGATTGAGTAACTGCACATTAAGATCTGCTGAAAATATTATTTTATCTTTCATTTGTTTGCTAACATATAATAACATGTGTAATTTGGCAGAGGATCTCCAAACCTTTGCATAAGACTATAAATGCTTCCAATTCACAATAACAGCACTTACTGATGACTGGGGCAGATCTAGCTGGAGATATAGTAGTAGTTTCCCAGTAGTTATTATAACATTGTGATAATCTTGTAAATATTATATTTCTGACCGGACTTGAAGGGCAGTAAGTCTAGACGTGATTTTAAAAGCATGCATTTGAGGTTTTTATTTGTTTATCTGAAAGTGGCACAGTTCAATGACACATTACATTAATAAACAAATGCACTTTATTGACATCTAAATGTCTCTCTCTTTCTCAGCAGAGTTTACCTGATGGTGTTCATTCTTCCCTCTACCAGTGAGATGTTCCCTGTGTCACTGGCTGAAATGCAAGTACAAAGCATAAAAAACAGTCATGTAAAAAAACGAGGACATCCCTTTTTTATTTATAATATGGACATCTCATATTGATCTCATAACACAGAAGGAATGTCTTAAAAATAATATATCATTTATAAAGCAAAGAGCAAAATGTCTACTTCTAAAATGTCTCCTCAGGACTTACTGGGAGCTCCTGCCACAGTTGATGTACATTCATCTACCATCAGAAAGAGACCGAACAAGTCTGATTTGCATGAGAGGTGGAACAGGAAACCCTTGCTGTCAGAAAAACATTATTTTTGTAAAGCACCTACTTTTACATGTAATGGTGGATATTTAATCATATTATGAAATCCTATTTTTTTATATATTGATGGTCTTAATAGTAATATATATACTGAAATAAAAAGGAATACTGACATTTATGAGGCTGTCAGGTCCTGTCACTGTAAAAAGTCCAGGACACATAATGTACATTTCTGGTAGGATGTCCCCAGCTCTGAAACCTGCATCACCTCAGCTTTGCTAATGATGACTGTGAACAAGCCATTGCCCTCACAAGCTAATTAAGGTCTGAGACCTTAGTTAACATTATCTGAGATCTCTATTTCATGGTGTCCTTTTCTCTTTCTCTTTCAATTGCTCATCTTTAACTTTACCATGTAAGGCCCTCAGTACAGCTCCTGAATGAGAGAGCTTGACTTGACTGTATCTATCCAGATACCACAGGAGGAAAAAGACCTCACTGGAGAATGTTCTACTTGGTGGTTCAATATTATTTAACAGGTAAACAAGAGTGTTCCTACAATACTGGAAGAGTTTAAATATGGCAAATTGGCTTAATGTAGCTCAGACAATCTGCATTTCAGAATATGAGAAAGAATTCTGTTTGAAATGTGAGGCACTGAAAAGTTGATGTTAAAGGGCCTAAATGACATGAATTAATGTAGTAAAAACTTCTCAGGTCCCATATCACTTTATGACTTTATCATCATTATTCCAACACAGGGTTGTACAGCACAATGGTGCACTGGTAGGCTAAGCCTCTGGTGCAGTAATAGGTAATAGGCGTGGTCCAACAGTGCAAGGACAATAGACAAAACAGGAGACAGGGTGTATAGACAGTAAGTACAGAAGACAATAAATACAATAAATACAAAAATAGACAAGTCTGTGTATGCTCATGTGCAAATGTGTGTATGACGATTAATTGATGTGTAATTAGAGTCCAAATTAAGGTGAGGTAGACCAGCCTGGTTTTGTAAACAGTGCAGTAATGAGTGTCAGCTAGTGTTCAGGTAGAGAAAACAGTACACAGCTTATGTACAGAGAGGGCGTTTCAGTTAAAGTGCAAAGTGCCTATCACTGCTGTCCATTGAAAAACATGTATCTCCATTTTTATCCATTTTTAGTTTTCTTTAGTTTGGTTTGAACCCTGTAGCTGCTCTGTATCCTGTGTAAATAATCCTGGATGAATGGAGCAATAGAAATGCTCTAAATGACTAAACTCTTATTTTATATTAATTTCCATTCAGAGTAAAAGTTTGTGCCTTCTCCTGTAAAGTCACCATTTTAGACATTATTTTATATGTATTTCAATGGACAGTGACGATACAGTCCCTGAGCTAGTGGAGCTCAGCTTGGATAAATAAGTAAATTGGAAAGATCAGTAGCAGTCTGTGTGTGTGTGTGTGTGTGTGTGTGTGTGTGTGTTCAGGATATGATTGGTGTTGCTGGTGGAACCAGTGTAGACATTACATGTTATATTATACTGTGATAGTATTTTGCAGTTTTCCCCTTTTTGTGATAATCTGAATCTGGCAGTTGTTCTTTATACTGAGATAACATTTCCTGATTAATGGACCAATAGAAACACTCCAAAATAGTAAAGTCTTTGTACATTGACTTCTATTAAAAGTTAAGAAAGTTTATTTTTCCTGTAAATTTGCCATTTTGGAGATACAATATTTTACTAATCTATTAGAGGACTAAAATGCTGCAAACAACGGTTGTTACAACACAGTCCACACCTCTCCACACATTTCTGTTCCTATTAGAACTGTCCCACATTAAACATATTATGCTGTTCCACTTCCCAATACATATTTCCTAAACTAGCAAACCATGGAAAACTGGACTGCAATATAAATTGTGTATATTTTCACCATATTTTATTTAGTTTTTAATGAACAAACCTATCATAAACATACCATAATACAAACAGGTAGGATTGCTTTATTTATCAGAAATTTAAATTTTTTAATTAATTTTGTCAGTAACCTTTGGGAGGCCTTAACATGGGTGCTTCCTGTTAGATGATCTATGATTGGACATATTTTTTAGACATTAATATATTTGTAGAAAGACCTAAACTAAAGAATACAGCAGTTTGGCTTGCAACAAACATGATCCACTTATTGATAAAAACCCTTAGATTTTCTGACCTTCTGAACATTTCCAGTCATAACATCTAATGTTAATGAGAAGATTAGAGACAGGGGTGTGTAAACTATGACCTAGACTGAATTTCCTTCCTCTTTTATCTGATTAACTAAAAGAGTTACTTACTTACCCTTGAAAATAATATGGATACATCTACGTTAATTATACATTTTACAGCGAATTTTACAGAGCAAAAAACATATGAGCCTGGACACACATTCACACACTCTCACACTCATAGACGCACATCATCAAATGACACCCATCAATTTCTCCTCTTAAAAAAGCTCTTACAACCTGGAGCTTCTCTATCACCCTACCTTTAGATACTCCACAGCACTATTCAGAATGAAGGGAGTGAACTGAGCAGGCCACTAGAGGCTGCTCTAACACCAGTAAACCCAAGCAAACAAAAGGGAATGGTCATTTATCTGCAGTCTGGAGACAAAGGAAAAGAAGAATAAGCAAGCAGAGACACATTACAAGTGCAGAAGCTTCCAGACATTAGCAGTACAGTGAAGTAATCGCCCTTCTGACATGTTTTATGAAGAAGCATTGAAAAATGGGGTTGAAAATTGTGGTCAAAAGCGTATCTTCAGGGAGCTTGATGACTTCTGTTGAAGTGACGTAAGGAATTCAGAGCATCATGCAGGACACGATCAGCATCTGTCGCCATCAACGGTACACAGGTCATGTGGGGTCACCAAATAGTCCATGGTTCATTGTTGGTATGAATCGTATGCTGTGACCGTGGCAGTATCCAGATTTCAGTCGCTCTCCATCATTCATTCATTCATTCATTCTCTTACCTGCTTCTTCTTCTGTCAGGGTCACTGTGGTTTTGGAGCCTGGAATTTATGGGTGCAAGGGAGCCTGCCCCCTGGCCAGGGTACCACACCATCAGTGGGTACCCACACTCCCCTCTTCACTCACACACATACATATAGGGGCAATTTAGCAAGGCCAATTCACCTATCATGTGTTGTTGGGAGTAAACTGCAGAGTTAACCCACCTGGATACAAAACGAGAATCAATGAGAATCAACTCCCACACCCAACTGCCTGCGCATACATGTCTGAGTGGTATATCAGCAGTTAGAGCACCGTGCTATTGAAGACAGGGTTGATGGTTTAATACCCGGGCTCGGCAAGATGCCACTGTTGGTCCCTTGAGCAAGACCTTTCATCCTCTCTGCTCCCAGGGTGCCGCTGCAATGGTGCTCACTGTCACTGTGTGTGTTTGATCATGAGTGTGTGTGTTCACTGCATGGGTGGAGGCCCAATTCCATCTGTGTCCAACACAAATGGTGAACACGGTTGTCTGGTCTTGTCTCTGGGACTGCACCGGCAGATGAACACCACCCTTCTTTTTACAGACGCAGGCAGACTCTACTACGCTGCCACTCTATCTACCATCACCACCATCACAATACCAATTAAGAGAATATCTTTTACAAGGGTGGTGTTCCTAATGCCAGTATAGTTCCAGAGACACATTGACATTTTTGGTCATTAAGGATTGAGTCTAGTCATAGACTAGATTTCCCTTCAATGCAAAAACTCAGTCCACTACAATGCTGTAGTGCAGGTCTGGTCTTAATCCTTGCCTGGGAAACGGCCCTAAATATTGAATTTTGTTATCATTTATCACTCATCTGTAGCTACTGCATACGTTAGTTTCCCTACTTTAAATGATTAAGAAATGAAGATGACTCACATTGTTTTTATTTTTTTTTTAGATAGTTGTCTCCTTTAATTCTTTAGCTATTTACAATATGTAAACAAGGGATGCCAGGAGCTAAAAGGGGAAATGAAATGCTCAGTAACTTTTAATGAAACCTTTTCCCATTTTTAAATGAAACCTACCTTCGTCAGGATGAATGAGATCATTAAACCAGCTACATAGAGTGTGATAGAGTGCTCATGGGGGTGGGTGGGGATGGGGGCTGTAGTGGAAATCCATGAGAATGAACAATTGTTCCTTAACAGGTTGTGAATTCATAAAGTCACAGCATGTTCACAAGATCCAAAACCTCAAAGTATAAAGTAGGCTCCACCTGTCTGGAGGCACCTAAGTGCTGCAGTCACTTTAAAAAAAGTTACAGAGCAGAAGAACCCATTTATTTGCACTATACAAAATGAAACTGTGTATTAACAAAAAAACATTATTATTATCTTTGCATATTTTATATGAAAGTCTGTTTGAGCCTTTGTACAAAAACAATCTCATGTAGATAAAAAAAAAAAAACCATTAAATGACTGTCAGTAATATACATGAAAAGAAGTGAAGCACCATCTGTATGCCCTTGTGGTGTAGTGAGCTGGTCAGGAAAGGAGTGTAGGTTCCGAATGTCTTTGTGATCAGAGCTTTGAGGAGAGGAGAAATACAAGAAAAACCTGCAGACTCCAATCCAGAACGGCCCCAGGTTCCCCAGTCTTTACACAGGTCCATACTCTTCTGAGGAACAGAAATGTATAAATGTCTGTAGTCTCTGGTTAGGACACTGAGCCAGCAGTGCTCCCCCTTGTGTTCTCTGCTGCGGGTGGGGAGCTTTTGTGTGTGGGCGATGTTTTGTTGGCTGTGGGTGAGTGCTGGGCTTTAGGTGATTGTCCTGAAGGCTTTGCAGCTGAGACTGTAGAGGAGTCCTCCTCTTCTTGCTGAGATGCTGTAGCTAGGCAACAGGAGACAGTAAATCAGTATGGGCGTATATACTGCAGATATGAAGAAAACTCAAACATGCAGCTACACTACAGGTAAAAAGACTGGTAACTGCATCAACACACTGCAAATCACTTAATACCTAACCTGGCCTCTCTGTTATTCACAAAATACTTCTTTAAGTAGATCTTGCATGACGTTCAGCACCTTTTTTTAAAGGAACAAAATATGAAGATACAAAATAAAGTGCACAGAGTAAAGGACATGGTTTGGAGTCATATTTTAGGAAGAACCATGTGGTCTATAGGGCTAAACCTATGAATTGTGTTCAGTTGAAACTTGGTTTTCTGCCATACAGCCCATACGTTCTTTTTCCCATTTATGTTTATTTGATCAACTTGTCCTTATTTTGGGTTTGTGTTGATAATTGTGGCATTGCTATTTGTTTTGGTTGATCCATCAAATATCAAATGGATTTATTTGACTGTGTAGGTTTGACTTATAATCTCAGTGAGTTTACATCACCGTAAACCAATCAAAACCTCTGAATCTAGAAACAATATCTGGTTATGCCACATTATACTGAAACAAGTTGTGGAATAATAAGTAAACCCTGCCCTGACTGTGTGTGTGTGTGTGGCAAGTACCTGATTGTGTGCAAGATTTCATGTGTTCAGGCCAGTGAGCTTGCTGGCAGGGGTAGTCACAGTAGCTAGTGTTCCAACAGCAGTAGAAAATGGCCTCCTTCTTACAGTTGGCACACCACTGCTTTTTCTTGGTCTCATCCACAGCCTGCTGTTTCTCCAACTCCATCTGCTTCTTCACCTCAGACACCAACCTCTCCCTCTCCTGCTCCAGACTCTGCCTCATCTCTGCCATGGTTAGCTCTATAGAGAAACAGCACAAAATCACAGTACTGTCAAAACCATGAACATAAAAGAGTTAACCATGCACACACACACACACACACACACACACACACATTACCTAAATTATGTTTCATCTCTGAAAGTTCTTGCTGATGCAGCCACTGGAGCTTTTCAATTTCTATCCTCAGCCTTCGGATCTGTTGCACAGAAATGAAGGAGATGATTAGAAAAACACAAACTGTTTAATTACTAAAATGTAAGATTAATTAAATACTTAAAATAAAGGTGCTACAAATGGTTCTTTAAAGGAACCTCTTTTCGTTCTATAGAAAGTCCATGTTTGTAATAGCGATGAGTGAGTGTGTAGAATTGATTAAATCATTTAAGTCAAGTTTACAAGAAGCGATGGGTCCTTCACACTCATTCATCTCCATTACAACATGGTTCTACATGGTAGTAATAGCACAAACATGGTATGGAACCAAATGCACCAAGCAGCTTAGTTTTTATGAATGTACAGGATACTGGAATAGCATTCAACTTTGTAAATAGCTACCAAAAGTATTATTTTTAGTCAACTGCTAAGAAGCAACACAAAAAAATATGCACAATGTAAATAAGCAGATCATGTTACTTTTGACTGTATTATAACCTGAAGAATATGCAAAGAAAGATTCATACCTCAGCAATAGTGTTTCCTGTGGTGCTTTTAGAAAGGTCGTTGTATATCTCCGTCATTGTTCCTTTAATTGCATCCATCATCTACAAAACAAGAAAAAGCAGGACAAGATGAAACCAAACAGCCCGTAATACCAAAAAACGTAACACTAAACATCCAACAGAACGATCATAATGAAGTAGAGCAAATTATAAATTAATAATTATAAATAAAATTAATAATAAAATTTTTTTCAAATGGTGCAAATATGGAATTAGTGTTCACACAGACAACATGGTTAATGTAAATATAAATCAGTAAAGACAGCCAAGAGAAAAAAAATGACTTACTTTGGACGTGTATTTGGCGATGTCAGCAGCCACATCAGCGGAGGCAGGAGGGGCGAGGAAATCTCCAGCCAGTATAGAAGCAGAAGAGGTGTCCTTCTGCTGGACAGCTAGAAAATACACACACACAAAAAAATAATAAATACACTGTGAACAATTTGGAAAACAGTGGAAAATTCCTTTTTTCCCCCCCTTATCCCCAATTCAGTCGCTCAGTTGGGATATATTTGGTGTCTGAAGGTATGACAGAGTAGAGTACCTTTGGTTTAAAACTGAGAGAGGCTAGGCTAACATTGCTATTAAACACTGGTGTGGACTGTTACCAATCTCATCTTGATGAAACGTACCAAAATAAAATTTATTAAGCTTGAAACATCTTGCTTTGAAACACTTTTTAACAGTCCTGCGGTGTGGTGCTGCCCCACCATTCCAATAAGCAAAAACGTTTATTTTTGTTTTTATAGACTAAAGTATACTGTATATAATGTGTCACATTAATTTGTCTGTGTGAAACATTTGAAGGTCTGCATACATTTTGAGTGGCTTGAGAGATAATATTTGGGCGTATGTTTAAAAGATGAAATCGGTGACAGTCTTAAGTCCCCAGCTCCCATTCTAAACTAAAGAAGCAAACTTCAGCCAATTTCAGGAGAACCAGAGATCAGTTCTAAAATACACCAATATAAAAACACCTTCATACACTTGCCTCAACCTGCATGAAACTAAGTGAAAGACTAACTTATGGTATTAGACACTGTTTGACTTACTGTTCTCTCAAATAAAATAAAAAAATAGGTAAAAGTGTGTAAAATCGTAAAACTGCAGATTAGCAGAAAGCAGATTATTGGACACAATGTGAGACAGCAAACATGTCTTGGCTGATAAACTACCTCAAAAGTAATTTCGCTCCTAATAGCCGGATCTCTGAAGTTCCACACTGATGGAGATTATATATGGCTACATAAGGTATGTGACACAAACATCTTTATATAGGAGTTGTTTGTGCAGGTGGGGCTTTCAAACAATTCACAGCTTCATTAGCTACCTTTCGTAGATTGCCTGGTCTGGTAGCGGGTGCTGGCGCTGCTGGAAGCCGCTGGGCTCGGAGGCTGGGGCTGCGAGGCTGGCTGCCCACCTTGTTGTTGCTGCTGCTGCTGCTGCTGCTGCTGTCTCTGGACCTTCTGCATGTGCCACTTCTGAGAGGACGTTTGAAACTTATTCCCGGGCTGGTTCCAAACCACAGCCGGCTGGCCAGCCTGTGCTGCCTCTTTGGGCAGCAGAGGGCGCTGTTTCTTCACCGTGGTGGAGTTGGAATTTGCTGCCGAGGGGACTGCTGGTACACCTGGCTGGGAAGCTGAGGATATCGTACTGGTGGAGGTGGAGAGCTGGGTGGAAATGCTTGCAGGCTTGGCAACTGCTTGAGCGGAGTCTTTTGTCGTGGGGGTTGAGGATGATATACTGGTGGCTGTGGATGGAGAGCCTGATGAGCTGGCTGCCGTCTGAGTTTTTCCTGAGAAAAGACAACAAGGAGAGGATGCAGAACAGAATTACCAAACAAACCACTAAAATTGTCTATACGGTCACATTAAACCTGCAGTAACATGCATGCTTGTGTTCCTGATACAATTCTGTATTTGAAAGTTTGAATTTGTAATTTTCAGTTTCACTCAGTAAGTTTCACTCCTTATTACAAAATGTGAGCAGTGCTGGGAGAATGAACGCTAGCACAGAAGAAAATATCGATATATTGTGATATTTATGCAATACTGTATCAATTCTATAACACTACTGATTTTTAAATTAATATTTTACATATAAAAATTCGTACCAGACAATTTTGTGTTGGGTTAAACCCTGGCTTCTAGATAGCAGTCTTGTTCTCTGCCTTCTGATTGCATGGTTCTGACTTCCTTTTTTATTACTATTAGTTTTTCTAAAAATTGGATAAAACCCTCAAAACAAATCGTAATATATTGCATTTCTTACAGTATCACAATATATTGAATCAAAACCCCTGTATTGTAATAACTATTGCATATGCCCTGTTCAATAGCAAAAATCTTTTAGAAGCATTATATCACAGATATAAATAATAAAATGTTATCACAGTATAGCTGTACAGATTATAGACTACACCCCTACACTTTCCATAAAAAAACATGTTTGTAACAGAGATGACTGAGCGTGAATCGATAAAGAAACTTAAACAAAGTTTCTTAAAATCTTTCCAAGGTTCTTTACAGTCACACATCTAATACAAACATATTTCTTTATAAAACAAAAAAAAAAAAAAAGAACCCGTTCTAGCACCTTACAGATAAATAATGCGGGCACTAATGCACACCCACTGACTTTCACCCACTGATTTTTCACTAACATTAAATTAAAATAAATGCATTTGGTTAACATAAAAGAACCATGTACTGCAAATGTCTGTACATCTTGCTTTAACACCCATGTTCATCAGAGAACACCAACAGGATAAAATGCATGGACAATGACGTTCTCGAGCGATTACTTTTGACAGTTCTTAATTTACTGTTTCAGTTTTTGCAAAGACGGCAAGATCAAAACAATGTATTTAAAAAAAACTTTTTATTAAAATGTATTCATTTTTATTAAAATTAATATTTATTCAAATACTCCATAAAGCAAGAAGAGTAAAAGCTTAGGCCTACCTTCAGGTTTGACGGCTGCTGTGTCTTTGGCTGTAGAGCTTGGGGCTGACGGTGTTTCTCTCTTTGGCTTCTTCCGCTCTCGTCCCCCATGCTCCTCACCGAGATCAATCACTAGCTCTCTTTCAGAATCTGAGTCTAGATCATGGTCCTTGGCAGTCTTGCCCCCTTGTCCAGCTAAAGGCTTCTCTTTCTGGGGTGGTTGCTGATGAGTGGTCTTGGGCTTCTCCTGGGGCTCCTTCTCCAAAACACCACTGGATTTCTTTTTTGCGGGCGGCTCAGAGGCAGTCTTCTCTGCTGTAGGTGGAGGATGTGCCTTGTTGTCCTGCGGCTGTGAGGTTGGTGTTCTGGGTCTCTTTTTGGAGTCTTTATGGATGCCATTGTCGTGATTGCTGTCCTTTGGTCCATGCTCCTCTTCACTTGCATATTCGCTGTCGCTGGAGTCCGACTTGTCGGAATCATCAGAGTCGCTGTGATCCACACCCCGGTACACATCATCTGAGATTTCTTGAATGCCTGAACACAGTGTGCATCGGAAAAACAGTCAGAAAGGAGTAAGAGTGCAAGAGTAGCTCCAATAAAGCATGTGCTTTGATATTTATGAGGGTATTTTGTAATGAAAAGCATGTCAGTACAGTCTGGTACAGACAGGTAAACGTGAACAACACTATTACAATAACAGAGCGAAGTAAAATCCATTGAAATCAATTTTATCATGAAAGAAGAGCTAGTTAATATAATACAATGCCAAACACTGTGCAAATGTTTTAGGTTGTTTATAGTCATCATCCAACACCTAGTTTGGTAAATCAGTGGATGCTAGCAGTGCTGCCTGCTAGCATCCAGGAGAAATCTGGACTTAAGCTTTGTTGTTCAAACCAGCTTAAAAAGAGACTACTACTGTTCTTTCCTGTATTTATGTCTGTTCTAATGTGTTTTTCCAGTAAAAACTCTCCTATTGATCAATGGGTTTAAATATTATGCTTAAGGTGACTAAAATTCTGCCCATTACTAAAATCTATCTATTTTACACACAGACACACAGTCAAAAAATTGGACACACCAAGTTGAATGTGCTTATCATCTTCAACATTTGACCCAAATGTTAAGGCCAAATGTTTCCAAAAAGAGGGACACACACTGGGGACACGTGAGTATCTGCCGTAGTTAGGATGTTGTGGCTGGGGTATTTGAAGTATGTCAATTGTTTTTGAATTTGAACTTACAGTTTACGACTGACAACATATCGCTATTAATGTGTATGGCTATTAGAATGAATTCAGCAGAAAATGCTGGACATGATATCACAGTGGGAAAATTCTGTAACAAATTTAGCCTGAAATAGCACACCCACCCACACTGTATGACCATGTTGTTACAGTGTGCATTTTTGTGGGGTAGTGTTGAGTATGACAGCCTACCTTTAAATGCTCATCTTAAGTGAAACACTTCAATCAGAAATAGCTCATTTTACAGCTTGGTAGTTTTTAAAGAGACAAAAATACTGGATCATTATTGATACTCAAGAATTTCAGATCCTTATCAAATTATAAACAACTAACAACTAACAATGCTACTTTGTAAAGAACTGTTTTATTGTTTTATTTGATATTTCATAAGGAGTGGTTGCTAAAATTCTTTGCTACTTTGGAGCAGAATGGTTAAATATCCCTAAAATCTGTTTGGTGACAATTTTCATTTGAAATTTTATACTAGCTTAGACCATAGTGTGTGTGTTTACATCTTACCTAGCTGGGCCTTGCAGCTCTCTATGGTCTTGTCAAGGCTCCTGGTGGGTTTCTTTGGCGAGGTGAGGAGTACAGAAGCTCCCTGCTGCTGCTGTTGCTGCTGCACAGTCTCGCTCAGCTCCTTTAGGTCCATCTCTGCTTTAATGCGGTCTGAGAGCAGAGTTCAGACATCAGGCATGATCCAGAAAAAACTCTACTATTCAATTCACTTTTATTTGTGTAAAGCTTTTTAACAAAAGACACTGCCACAAAAGGGCTTTAATAAAATCCAGTTCCAGATCCCAGAGGATGACACTGGTAAGATAAGACTTCCCGATAGAGTAGAACACAGCAGGACAGACAACTGGCTTTAAGAGACTCACCAAGATTGAGGTTGAGAATGCTTCCAGTGGCCTGTGTCCTTTCCTGTTTGAGGGGTGCTGGAAGCACAGGTTTGGGGCTTCCTGTAGTCTTCTGAGATGCAGGTGATGCTGGAGCCAGGAGAAAATGATACTGCGTGTTAGTACTGCATTCAGTAAGCTGCAGCTAAAACAGCACGACTAAGGGTTAGCGGTACATGATAGCCTATAATAACATGTGCATGTACCTGTGCAATCCATGGAGTCTTCCCCTGCACTGTAGTGACTAGACTGTAATTTTGTTCCTCGCTCTGACGTGTCCTGCTCAAGGTCTGACCCTGTGTGGACGGAGGAATTAGTGCTCATTGGAGACCGGGGCATGTCCGTCATGGAGATTCTACGCCCTGCCCCTGCTGGCATCATACTCTTGCCTAGGAGCATTTTGGGAGACGCAGTCATGTCGAAGTTGAACTTGATTTTCTCCTGCTTGTCCCCCATAACCGTGCCTTTCTTGGGGTTGCTTGGGTCCTGCAGCATCTGGAACTGGTTGTTGGGGGTGTAGGGTGTTCTGAACGGGGCGTAGTTGAAGACACCGTATTTCTTGCGCACGTTTTCCACATACACCTCCATCTCTTGCATGGCGCTGTTGAAAATGCTCTTGGTTTTCTTTACAGAAAAGGGAATCTCTTTTGACATGAGGTAGCAGTTGTTAATGGGCACCCAGGCTCTGAAGAAGAAAAAAAAGACAACAACAAAAAGCATGATCAGTGCAACATTTCTTGGTACTGTCAATTAAGCCGTTCGCTACTCCCCCTAGCAATTGCACTGCTCCCAACACTACGAGGGTAAGGACTTAACACATCTCATCAGATACATGCATAGCCAGCCACTGACTCTTTTTCAAGACTGCTGCTGGGTGCACAGCTTCGCCGCACCAGCTAACAGACAACATTGCTTAAGAGTCAACCCGGAGAGAGCACAGCCAATTGTGCACTCTCAGACTCTGGCCGGTGATGGCATGGTTAAGGGTTTTAAACTACAATGCAAATATGAAACAAAGCCGTTCTTGTTAAGATCAGTGTAAGTGAACCATGTAGTCAGAATAGCGGGCTCACCTGTCATGTTGGCCAAAAAAACGAGCGTCCACTTGGCCATCTTTGTCCCTCAGAGCTTTAGCAGGCCAAAAAGGAAAGCCTTTCAGTTTAGCCCAGACCAATGGATGGGGCTGAGACTGGGTGGGGGGAATAACACACACACAGGTAGTGGTAAGTTACTATTGGCTATTCACTGACTCCCATCTCATTGTACAGATAGCAAACATATTGCAGATGACTGCTCTGTACCTCAAATTTAACCAATAGTGGTTGATGAATGTTTAAATGTCATAAAAGTGATCGACTTACACAAGGTTCACAAAACCAGTTGTCTCTCTTTTGGCAAGCTGACAAGTAGCACTCTGGACAAACTTCAATTTCATTCATCTGGAGATGAAAACCAGACCAGACGTATCATACACTGCAAGTACCGTGGACTTCCTCAAAAAAATGACCATCAAGAATGTTATATGTCATAAAACATTACACTCACTTCATGCTCACAGATCTTCACAATAACCTTTGCTGTTGCCGTCAGTTTATGATTTCCTGCAGAAGAGACCAGTTACACATCTAACACTCAATTTTCCAATGCAAAACCAAACTCAGAAGGTTGATGTCAGAACTAACCTCCATTGTAAATAATACAATTGTGTAGGATCCATTTAACATCTGCTAGGAAAGCTTCTGTGCAGCCGTACATCTTCTTTTTAATATTCTGTGGAAATAACACTACTATTTAGCTGGTCTATATATTTAGAACCCATACCTTTTTTTTAAATGCATACAAGCAAGTAGTACCTTCTCTAAGGTGCACAAGTCCATGGGGTGGAAGATATACTCTGCGTAGTCCGGATGTTGTTCCAGAGAGACAGGCTTCTGAAATGGCTCGGTCTACATGCCAGAGAATATGAGATGTATGTTTAAGGACATTAAACACCTGTTTAATTCTGAATTGCTCTAATGTTGAGTAGTAGCAATCACAGAGATTGATCACAGACAACAGGTTTTACTGATGCCCCCACGATTACATGAAAAAAAAACAGTTATGGGAATTGTTACTTGTTAAGGATGTAATCATCAGTGCTAGTGCTAGCCTGTTTGTGACCTGGCCTCCGGACTAGTTTTCCAGCTGAGTGAATTTTCCTGTTTGCCACGACCATTTAATTGCAACCCTACCACTACTACGAGTGCTGCCCTGACCCGACCTCGATTCTTACACAGCAGGATGATACTGCAATGGCTGTGCATGAGACGGTTTAGTCAGAATGGAGAACAATTTAATCCCCCCTTATTGCAACACTGAGCCTGTACATTGCACTCACCCACATCTGCACAACTCATGCCATGCTTTCACATTAACAACAGTTCTTCACTGTTTCTAATTTATTGCAGTTTTGTTATTTGTTGTGCTATCCAGTATTGACCAGAGGAGGATGGGTTCCCCCTTTGAGTCTTGGTTCCACTCAAGGTTTTTTTGTCTTGACGTTTTTATTTGCCACTGTTGTCACTGGCTTGCTCAAGGGAGGTTCAGACCTGATCTCTGTTAAGCTGCTTTGTGACATCCGTTGTGAAAAGTGCTAAATAAATAAACTTGAATGAAATTCAATGTGCTACTTGAGTGTCTGTCATTTGTAGAAACCACAGTCACAGGTCAAGACTAGATGCATCTCAGTGCATTTAAAGATCGCATATCATATCATGCATATCTACATTAGGGCAATATCAGTAAAAAAAAAAAAAAAAAAAAAAAAAAAAATATATATATATATATATATATATATATATATATATATATATATATATATATATATATATATAAAATAATAATAATAAGGGAGTGAGCAAAAACAATTGATCTGCTCCTATTCAGTAACAAATTAGTCTAAAATAGACTACTCACTCATTCTGTGTGATGTGATCTTGTTTTTATTTGGGGGTAATAGACTGTTTGAGTAGTTTAAACATGAAGGCCAGGTTTTGATTAAAGTGTTTTAATTAAAAACAGCATATCTGAAGCACATTATAAGAAAACAAAACTTAAATCAATATTGGCCAATCCTCTAGATTCTGACAAAGTGATATTGCTCAATCTCTAGGTGAAGGGCTTATGCTTTACACATATCCCTATGACTGTGCTTTTTCCACAACGTTGCTTGTAAATTTTAGGGGTTGTATTTTTCTGGAATTGAATATAAGAAATGTTCTATTTGAGAATTTTTATTGACGGTAAATCAAGTCTGTGTAGTCTGTGTAGCCTCTGTGTAGCTCTGCACAACGAATACTAAACTTTAAATTACATCTGAATGTGAAGCCTTACCCCTGGCTGCTTCATTTTCTGCAGGGCAAACTTCAACAGGTAGGAGAGCTGTTCCAGATTCAGCATGGTCATGGCTTTGCTTTGAGTCTCGATGCATTCTGCTACCGTTATTTTCTGGAACAAAGAGTTGAAATATTATAAAACAGCAACTTCCCCAGCTGTACTGAAAGCCCTAATCAGACTTAGACAAGGTTTAGACAAACAAAAGCACAACACAAATGGGCAAGATATGCAGTGGGTAACACAAACGATCTCAATGACATTAAACTCTAGAGTTCACTGATCTAAACCATACATAAGCGCAATAATGTATGGCTGTATATTATCTATGGCCGAATATAGACTTCACAGCTGCTTACAGGAATGGTGAACAATTATATTTACACGATATTCCCAACCCAATGTTGCTTTACAAATACTGGATGTCAATAGTCTCTCAAATCCCTGCCATAAATACATGCCCACACACTTTTCTCATCCTGCTCAAACTACATTCAGGTGAACTATAAAAAACAAACAAAAATGTCAGTGTAGATGAATGCTGGGGCAACCCTTTTAGCCAACAAGTGCCAAATTTGGCCTTTACTCCATATTCCGACATTTCTTCGTATGCCTGTATGTCAAGAAATAGAGATTATATATGTGACCTCAAGCCTAATCTAAGAATCTAAAATTCAAGCTGCATTTATACAGCCTGAGATACGGAATAGATTTTTGGTGACTGTTGACTTTTGGTGTTTATTAGCAACATTAGTCTTGTAGCTACAATGCACAACTACAAAAGCTAACTTTGAACACCAAGCAAGTCTTGGCTGATCAACTACATCTGGGGTTGCTAAAAATATGTGTAAATTAGATTTTTCACCATCATACACCTTTAACATCTCTATCTGTAGCTGGCTGAATCCCTAGATTAGCAAAGTTGCCTCTAGGTCAGTAACCCAATGAAGAACCAGAATGACTGGCCATGGTAAGGCTAGTGGAAGCAATTTAAACATAGCTGGTCTTGCCATGCCTTCAGATTTGCATCCAACCAAGGTGTTTGCAGCTTCAGTATAAATGTATTCTAGCACTCCTAATAACCCCTACGCTCTCGCTTTTCCACTGGGTACCTCACACTCAGGACAGAACCAGTCGCCTTCGGGCTCAGCGGCCAGTTTGAGGCACTTGGCGTGGTAGACGCGTGGGCAGAGCTCACAGCAGAGCACCTGGCCCTCGCGGTGGCACACCCAGCAGTAGAAGTCATTCCTCCCGTCCTGTGGCACAACATCAACAGGGTCTGTGGTGAGTGCTGGCTGCTTGACATAGTAAAAGGGACCATGTCTTAGCTCACACTGAAATGCAGGCAAGAGAGACAGGGGCAGGGGTCAAAACACACGCCACAACACTGCAGGGGAGAGAAGTAGCAAGGCTCTGCAAAAAGTCAAGTCAAAGCACAGACACAAGCAGTCACTATAGGTGCCGGACCAAAAGCAGGGGGAGGGAACCCTCATGCTGGAGAGATGCACAGTAACATTTCGCTCAAGCCCTTCAGAGCAACAATTATGCCAGGCCAGGCTCCCACATATGCCTCTCCAGGAGGAGGGTTGACTGCTCCTTCATAAAGCCACAGCTACCAAACACAGATGCAGGTTAACATATGCTAACAGGGTCAAAATAGGACATTCTGCTCATTAGTGTGAACTAGCTTTGCTAAAAAAATGTGAATTAAGGAGAATTCTGAAGATTTTTCATGAAATTGTTACAAATTCAAGTTGACGCCAGAAAGTGTTTACAGAAGTTTTAAGAAGAATGCAGTCCCACCCCCACCCCACCCCCCCTGTAATTTTTTCTCCGCACATAGTTATCTCTAATTGGAACTATTAGCAAGGGGACTCCTCATCACACAATGCTACCAGAATTAGGAGAGTGAAGGCTAGCATATGCTTCCTATGACACACAACAACCTCTGGGCAGCTCAATATACTTAAGGAGAATGCTAAATCTGGTATGCCAGACAACCCACTACTGGCAACGGATGGCTGTGGCATCAATGTGGGATAAAACTTGCGATGTCTTAATGAAAGGACCAGCGCTTACACAGCTGAGCCACTCCATTTACGAGGAAAAGACACATGCATGATGTTGCAAGGCAGAACAGTCTTCAAAAAGGCTCCCTAGTGATGCAGCTGTTAGCGTCCTTCTCCGAGCGCATTCAGCTGTCTGATGATGCTGCGTTAGCAGCAGCTTGAAAAAAATGCAGTGGGCTGCTTTCATGTGCCTTGGAGGAAACATAAGCTAATCTTTTTTCTTCCAGCACTGAAAGCATTGTGTGATAGAAGGAGTCCTGGTTAGTAGATGGAAATTGTAAATTACTACATTGTACTATATTACTACTCAACATCCATCATTAGATATAAAAATTGAGAAGACGTGTAGGTTTACTGGTCGATAGCTATTGTTGTCTTGTGAACATCACACCACCTGGTTTCAATCATCACCAGGAATCAGAGACAGGACGTCTCTCTGCAATTAACCATTTCATCTTAAACCACTCTAACAAACTGGTGGAATTCTACCTTCCAAGTTGAGTTTAGGTCAACCTGCAGTTCTGTGTCTGGTTACAAACAGCACACAGACATAGCACAAATGCTGCAGTACAAAGCGTTCACTCAAGCCCAGTAATGCTAACAGATGCAGTTAGGATCTTCTGCAATGATAAAGAAATGGCTCTTTGAGAATTGGGTCATGGATTCAAGAGCAGAGCTTCGACAAGCCACAGTATCATTTTACAAGGGTGGTTGATGAGTAATTGGATTCTCGAAAGCAAGAAGTTTTGCTGTTAAATGTAGGCAAACTGCCTTACTGACAAGCAACCTCAGAATTAATCAATCACACTCCGTTTACCGTATGAGAGAACAGAGAGGACCTCAGACGCTAACATAAACGAAGGGATCTCTTACTTGATCTTTATTGTTGTTGGTGACTAATCCAGGTTTCTTTTTCTTCTTGGCGGCAGTGGGAGAGGTGTCTGAAGGTGAATGCCCATTAGATGAGTGTGGCGGACTGGGTGCTTTCCGTTTTTGGGCAGCCAGCGCTGCCTCTGCTGACCCTAGATCAGGAACTGTGCAAGAAAGTGAAAGAAATCTTAAAATGCTACTTTTGAGATGAGACAGTAGCACCTTTCCTCTTTCTGACACTGTGATCTTGTGTATCAGCGGATACCGGCAAGTATCACTGAACTATTTTCTTAGATATTATTTTAAAAAAGGGTTTGTCATTGAAAAGTAAGCTAAAATTAGGCCATCATGCTAAACGTTCCTTCACATAGGACGAAATACACACAGTTAACAACATGATCATATCACAGCGTGAATGTGTGCTATTTCAGGCTAGATTTAGATTAGACCTGATTAATTCATTCATTCATTTTCCCCTCAAAAATCAATTATCAATACTGATGTCATTTCTAGATGCTACATGAAAGCTGACATCCTACACATACAGTGGAAAACAACACACAGCTCATCTTTGCTGGCTTGTCCAAATGACCTTTACAGATTTAGACCTGACTCATAATTCAGTGGAACAAAATGTCTCTTGTGCTACACTATCTGTTTGAGAAGATAGTAGATATATATGAAACCCTAAACCCATTTCCACTAAGCCACAATAATGCAATTGTTAATAATGTAAAGATTAGATAAGACAACTGCCCAGTCATTCTTCTAAAACCCTGATAGAACTGTGTGAACTCTTACCCTTAGGTGCCTCCATCCCTTCAACCGCATCAGACTCTGTCTTGATCTCCCCCTCAGCCAAACTAATGTAAAGCAAGACAGTGAGAGAAACAGAAGGAGCAGAGAAAAGACATAGAAAAAAATGTGAGAAAGACAGTGGGGTCTCATAAGGTTTGCTTCAGAGATAGAAACTAGAGGTGATGCAATCGAATCTCAAGAGTTTTGTTGTTGTTCACTGCAGCAACTCTCCAAACCTGCTCACAATTAGAGAGTGAGAAAATGCAGCTTGAAAGGTGTCTGAAAACCTGACTGGCTAGGATCAATGCCTCAACGTGTGAGGGCTTCTTCATAGTACTTTAGAGAACATGATCAACAGATCCCATGCAGAACCGCAGATGCTCCAGACAGCAGCAAAATACAAGCATTTCCCTGGTGACCGGTATGTGTCTCATCTGGGCCAGGCATTTCCATGAGGATCACCCCTTTGAGCTAGACCAGTCACAAGAGATGAGACGTCTCCAAGTCAACTAGGCTAGAACCGCAAACGGCTCATCAACAGGTTAGTCCCATTAGATAACCAACCAAGAGGATTCTAATATTACTTAATCAAGGCCTCGATTAGGACAGGATAAAGACGCAATACAAGAAACTATTAAATAATAAATCAATAAAAACAAACACACATATAAATAAAATAATATTCAATTCAGAGAGTAAACCACATACACTGTCTGCACCAAAGTATTGGGGCACCTGGTTATTCATTGCTTCTTTTGAAAAAGAGTTTATCCTGCTGTTGTTGGAGTATCTGTCTTTACTGCCCAAGGAAGGCTTTCTACTAGATTTTAGGGCATTGCTGTGAGCATCTGACTGTAAGCAGCTACTTAAAGCGTTAGTGAGGTCAGGATGTTGGATAATCACTGCTCCACAGCTCAAATCTGGGGGGCTTTGTACCCCTCTAGCCCATATCTGGAATTAGGCATGGTGCCAACAGGTTCATGTTTATCCAGAGAGCCCTATTATCTTGGTAATACGTCTCTACAGGGACTAGACAAGCTGTGTGTGCGCGCGTGTGTGTGTGCATTTGCACATCTGTATTAGCAATGTGTGCAACTTAGTAGCAGCTGAATGCATTCATTCAAAGGAGTGTCTACAAACATTTGAACATATAGTGGATGTTAAAGTAAAGGAACCCACAAAGTTCCCATTCATTGATCTACACTCAAACCGAAAAGGTGAAAAGAGGGGGAATTGGGAGTGATGCCACCAAAGAACCGTTCTGCTTCCTTAGATCAGTGATTCTCAAACCAGTCCCCAGCCCTCCCCCTCTCCATATGGCTCACATGGTTAGCCGAACGAGCAAAAATGTGGACCATCTTGGGGGGGCACTGAGAAGTAGTTTGAGAACCATGTCAAAATTTGAAGAACCTTCTTTCATTTTATAGAAATGATCCACTGAGAAATAAAACACTTTTCTCGTCACACCAAACGAAGCTGACCCGCAAATACAGGTTTGGTATCCAAATACTGTTTCTTTACCTTTGCAGTAAAGCTATGCTTTTACTAATGCGAGAACACACTCCTTCTCCGCTTTGGCCTTCTGTAGCTCCAACACTAAAAACTAAAGAAGCAACCCATTAAACACCAAGCGAGTCTTTACTGATCAACTACTTGAGAAAGGTGTGCAAGTCTGATTTTCTGGATAAACCATTTCCCCTAGAACTGCATGTGCAAGCAAACCATTGAGGAACGATTCATGCAGGAGTGTAATTTGTACAAAAGCAAGCGTGTTTCAGCCCTCTCCTTGAAAAGGGGAGCAAAAAGGGGTGTTGTAGCTGATGCTGCGCTTTGAGATGTCAGATCTTTCTCATCTTGTCAGACCACAATAGAAACATGACTCGCACTTTAGGCCTCATTCAGCCACCAGCAGCAAAGTCCACTGAGGTCAGAACACAAAAATGCCAGCTTAACCACTGAAGGAGGGGGAGGGCAGATGATAAAGAAATGAATGATTCCTTAGCTTGGTGAATAACAGATGTATGAGAGACTGTGGGTCATAGATCAGGCAAAGGCCTAAGGTTCTTGCCCACAATGCTACCAACCATATATCCTCCTCATCTGCTTACCATTAGTTCACCAACTGAAACTGGACCTGAAATCCAATGCTTCCTGCTTTTGCAGTAAATATCTGAAAGGTATAAATGAGCATGCCGGAATACAAAGCAAGACTGGAGGTGTCTATCAGGTCTTGGCTTGAAAAGCCAACATTAAAAAAATAATATCCTGCCGACTGATGAATGAGGTGGTGTGTTGTGCGAGTCACAAACATTCACTTTGTGGTAATGGTAGAGTAATACTGGCCAAAGAGCCTGAGAGGTATTTCAGGCACCTCAACCATTGTTCATGCAGGTTCAGCAGACAATAGATCAAATGGAGAAGGTCGCTCGGGTTGGTGAGGCAAATCAGGCAAAGCAGGCTAAAAAGGTACAGAAGGTTACAGTGGTTGACAAGGCAAAATAAAGGCCACAACACATTACTGATGCCAAGGAGTCAAACTCACCTGATCACAAGTAGGCCTCAACAGTCCCGCTCTTGTGCTAAGTGTTGTGCCAGGTAAAAAAAAAAGGGCTACCAACAAGGTGCAATTTTGTCGATGTAGTGAGTGATTGCCATTGAATGTGTTTCGGAAGTGCGCAGGAGGTAAAAAGTCATGCCTTGGCAGGCCTTGGGGGCTTTCCCTCCTGGCCTATAGTGAGGCTGGTAGGAGTGCCATCAGGATTTCACATGAGGGCCATGGCTCCTGAATGCAGCCACGACCTTCATCAGGATTTCACTCCCTGTCTGAGGAAGGTGTGGGGTGGTCAGAGTCCGAGCTGTCAGCTTTGGGTAGACGAGGATATCTGTCAACCAGGAAAGAAGAAAAAAAAAAAAACCCAGTCCTGGAATTGATCCACAGGCTGCTAAAGGATGTGTTCAGAGGCGCCACAATTGAGCTCCACCAAATGAAGCCCACAAAAAAGCAACAGAAAAAAAAGGGAAGGATCTTCTAGATTGTTCTAAGGAGCCGGTCGCCTGCTCTCATTGCCAACAAAGGCCATCCAATCTGAGGGCCCGTTTGCAGTGCAGAAATGGAGAGAATGGCGGCTGTGAATGTGCAGATAACTGGACAGAGAGTGAGTGAGCCGAGGTCTCTTTTTTTCCCCTCTCTTTCTCTCTCGCTCTCTCGCTCTCTCTCCTCACAGGAAATGAGAATGGCTGCTGCTTCCCCTCCCCCACTGTTCTGCTGAACGTCCCCCTCCCCCCTCCCTCTAGGCCTGATCTGGCACGTCCACGCCACAGGAGCTTTACAGTAAACAGGGAGAGCGAGCGAGAGGCAGTCAATATAGGTCAGTCTCAGGAGCAATGGCACACGTAAACAAACATGATGCAGGCGAAGAGAAAACGCGTGGGCAAATCTTTCTGTGCCTGGACAAACCGTAACCTCAAAGAGCACTCGCAGGGTTTACAGTAGCCCAGCCCTTGAACAGAGACAAGAACAAGATTCTGGTGAAATGTGAAATACAGCTTAGACAAGAATACAACAGGTCATTCTGACGGAAACAGAGAGTGCCGTCTCTGGAATCCCATCTGTGGTGGTTTCTCTTGTAGGAAAACCACTGGAAAAGCCTTTGAAGGCAGTTTTCTGGAGAGAGGCTCCACTTGCGACACCTGTTTGTCCCAGGCAGCACTGCACATAAACCTCAAGACACACTTCATATGTAAATGACATGTAATAATCTTCGTTTCTGGCCGAGCTGCATGAGGACAAATGAACGCCCTGCAACAATTCACCAAGCAAACAACATCTCTATTATAACCAGAAACATTCGATCATACCTTTTCTTAATGAAACAAAGCTGATGCAGTCTCCATTTGACGACCTACACAATCTGAATCAGAGACTGGTTGTGTAATTTTCCAGAACAGGCCCTTCTTTTTCGCTGGTCAGGATCTGACTGTCTCTCCGATTGGCTGAGACGCTTGCCTAAGACCAGCCGATTGGCTGGCTGTTCAGTGCCACATTTTCTCTGCTTGTCACTCACTCTCTCACATTAAGAACATAACAAAATGCAGTGGATCGGTGTGGAGTCCTAAGACAACGTCAAAGAATTGAGTCTGTTTGTTTGCCACGTAACCTCAGGGTTAATTATCCACCTAGTGAAGGATTCATTTGGTTTACATGCAGCTTTACTTCCTATGTGTGTGTTCAGATTTCTGCGGTGTCTGTACCATATGAAGGAAGAACAAAGGAGTACTGAGAACTTAGCATCGGTGTGGGGTTTTGTGGTTTGGATTCCTTTGTCTTGACACACCAGCTTTCAGAAAATCTGCTCAGCTGCTTTGTTATAATTTAGGATCAGTGAGATTCCCCTAACCCCTTTAGCCAACATGGTGGGACGGGGGTAAAACAAAACTTCAAATACTGGTCTGTCTCCTGTGACCGCGTCCATGTAACGTATGGTATTAGTGTGTAACTGAGAAGCGCAAGGCGCAAGTCTCCCATACAGCTCGTGAGCAGACATGTAGCAGTGTGCTCAGCTGGTTTGCTCAAGAGAGAAGGCAACGTCGACATATGGCCGTATCTTAGGCTGAAAATAGAGAGGACGGCGTTCACTGTGTGCCCTGGGAGACGGCAGAGGAACAAGCACTTTAGGTTAGAGGTCAAAAATGAAAAAAATCAAGCTGGTTCTGCGCAGAAGAGGATAATCCAGCTTCTCAGTAACACATGTCCTTCGTCATATCCGAGCCAGGTTTAAACAAACGTTCGGAAAACAGCTCTAATAAAATATATATTGTGTACATGTGTGTGATATTGAGATCTAGGAGTTTCCAGATTAGTAACGGAAGGAGTGTGTTACGACATGATAGGTACAAGACATGCATCTGTACCTATGTAGCAGATTCTTTTGGTTCACTCCCTCACCAAACACAACTGGATGATCTTGTAACTATTGCCTATAAACGTTAGTCACCCTGCCCTGTGGAAATCACGGGTCTGTAAGGGAACAAAGATCATGAATGAAGAGTATGTAGACATGATCTGCGGTTCACTGTCCTGCTCCTATGCAGCACCGTCCTTTCCCATGAACACCAATACGTGCTTCCCTTCCATGTACCACCATTTTCTCTGCCATGCTCAGTGACACACAAACAGACAATGGGCCAGGCAGTCAGCTCACAAAGGAGGGACACCATCCAGACACCCCTCCCCCCATCCCACCATCCTCTTCTTTCCCCTACTTGCACAAGGAATGGGCAGAAAGAAGGCCTTGCCCCCCCCCCGCCCCAACTCCAGCCCAGGTTCCTGGTAAAAAAAAAAATAAAGGCAACATATCCAGATATCTGTTGACCACTTCAGCAGTGAGCAATGCCTGACTGAGTTTGCTTTGCAATCATGTGACGTGCTCAGGCCAAAGCTCAGGAGTAAGAAACAGAAGAGAGAAAAGCCTGCTTTCCCTTCCACAGGCCTCCTCCTCCTCCTCCTCCTCCTCCGCCCCCCTCCCCCTGTTTTTCAGTATGGAGAGACAGAGGCCTTCTGTTAGGCCTTCACTGTAGACTCCAAAAAAACAGACTGTGAACAAAATGAACGGTGTCAACGGTGAACATGAGTACGTGAAAGGACGGCAAAGAGGAGAATAAAACAGAAGGCTTACCTCTGCGGATGCATGGCTGAAAAAGTGTAATGTCAGTACTTAGGAAAACATGGAGGACAGTCTCTCAGCCTTTAGACAAGACAGGGCTAGCCTCTCCACACTCGGCGCTCTGGGCCCTGCGCGTGTGGGATCAGAGACGCGCCGTGATTGGCCGCTCTCCCACTGGCGGCATGTTAGGCCTCCGCTGATTGGTCGAGCCGCTTCCTCAGTAAATTATCTTTGTTCGACGGGCAGAAGCAGAAGCAGAAGGACGAAAGACGGGCCGGGAACGCTAGGCCTCGCTCACCAAAAATACACGTCAAAACGGGCTGTTTTCACACAAAATCGATCAGAAATTTGCTTAGAACAGCCAAGAAATGTCGAATCCGCCATTTTACACCAGAAATGTCCTGTATTTTTGCAGTGGAAGAGTGCTGAGCTTAAAGGCTTGTGCTAAATCCCTCCCCCTTCCACAGCCATCTGAGAAACAGGAGAAACAGACAACATGGCACACCAGGTGACTGTAGTTCACCAGCTCTGTGTCCACCAGCCCACACTGTCAGTGGCACCTGGATATACATGTGTATATATATATATATATATATATATATATATAGAGAGAGAGAGAGAGAGAGAGAGAAGCTTAAGTTAATGCTGGCCATGTTTTGTGTAGGTATACCCTTTCATTTTTATTGTGAGAATATTTGGGGGATGTAAAAATGGTATAAATTGAAAACCAGAAACTCAATCAAGTCATTAATACTTTAATACTATATTAAAAAATAAGGTTTTTAAAGTGTCAAAACTATGAAACTGAATTTCTATTTAAAGAAGAATGCCATTTACTCCCCAGCCCGTCCAGTCTTTATATGGCGACCAGTCCCTGGTTTCATTGGTTTCATGTCATTAAAACTAACACATGTACGTATTTCTGTCTGATCAGTCTGTTCATTCATATGGAAGTTCTAAAGGGTAGTTGAGATCAGACTGCTTTTTCAATGAGTCCAAATACATGATGTCTTAGCTATCAGGCACAGTAACAAAAACTATTCGTTTAAGCATAAGGAGCTGTTGAAAATGTTCATGTAACATAAATTACAAGAGTTCGGTGCGTATGTCTAATCACAAATATCATAAGTGCACATCCGGAGGAAAAAAGATTCAAGAAAAAACTCAGACAATGCCCTTTAATGAGGGCTCTTGCTATTTTCGCCAACTTGGCAGTGAAGGTTAGTAACTTCATGGCATTATCGCAGCCACCTCAAATTTTATTTGATCATCTGTCAGTCTAATGATGATGATGGTGACATGATGGCTTATACATTACATGTGTTGTTTATGGGTTAACCTAAAAGGAAACTCATCCCATCGCTTGTGTTGAGAGTCTATGTGCTCTAATAGGTTCACTGACAGGGCAGTGGTAGTATCAGTAACTGGTGGCTCTGAATACTACCCCTCTTCTAAATTATTTACAGCTTTCAGATGCTAGTGTCAAGCTTAAGGCATGTGGATTGCCTCTTGCATAACCAGGTCGAACTGGGTCTCCACCAGATCCCGGTTATTAATAGGGTAGTGTAGGCCTGTAGGCCTCAGAGTGAAAATGTCTGAAGCACCAGGTTCCTGTTGTGCTTACAAGTTGCATTACACTGACCCCTAGTGGAGAGTAAGGGAATGGTCACAATGCATGTAATAGATTTGACTAGTAGGTAAACGCAAGACTTGTTTGTCTAGAGCAGTGGTTCTCAAACTGGTCACCAGGGACCTCCAGAATTTTTTACATACTCTGAACACATAAAGACAAGTGGTTGGTTGTTGGTTGGTGTGGTGCAACAGATAAAACCACTAGCTGCCAGTGCACTATTACACCATGTTGGAGACCAGGGTTTGATTCCCAGTCTGGGTGCACTACACCAATAAGAGTCCTTGGGCAAGACTCCTAACACTGCATTGGCCCACCTCTGTAATATGAGTAACCATGTAAGTCGCTCTGGATAAGAGCGTCAGCTAAACATCATAAATGTAAATGTGTCTGGGGATTGTTGGGGATGGTTCTCATAGACAGTATGAGAACCAAAAAAAAAAAAATGTTGCAGTGAAAAGCTAAACCATCATGCAGTTTCTTGGCAGCCTTGGCAGCTAAACCCTCATGCAGGTTATTGGTAGTCATATAGGGATTTTGACTTGCCCTTCTTACCAGCATATGACTCTCTGAGAGTTTACTTGGTCTTCCATATCTCACCTCCCTCAGTTCCCATGAACTGTCATTTCTTAATTACAGTCCGCACTGTAGAAAGCTGTCCAATTTTTAGACAGTTGCTTGGAGCAGCCCGAGTTTGATAAGTGTTAGTACAAGGTTTGAAGATTATAAAGTTTGGAAATTTCATTTATTTTATCATGGCTTAGACCTGATTTGCTGATCACATTTTGAGACTTTATCAAAACTAGTCAGAGCCATTGCAACACTGACGGTGTCCACATTTATGTACAGGCCATATAGATGATATACATTTATTTGTTCAGATTTTCATTGCATAAGGGCTTTCTGAAAACATGGTGTTTAATGTCTGATTAGAGACAGAGGCCATGGTTCTTGAAAAACCTGAAGAAAAGCCCTAAAAAAGAATAGCACTGTATTTTGTTTCACCTGCAAAATGAGGCTGTGATGTGCATTAGGCTTCTCTGTATAAATAAAATGATTTGTTTATATATTCATTCATTTATTCATTCATTTATTGATATAATCAGTGAACTCAGGCACTGAATGAGGAAAACCCACAGGGAAGGGGCGAGCAGGGTGAGTTGTGGGGGGGGGGGGGCTGTTAAAGGCAATAGTGCTCATGTGATAAGAAAACGACTGATGAACATGTGGATATCTACACCCGTCTCTCATCTTGTCCACACACAAAGGTAAGCCTGTAACGATCATGTTTGACAGTCATGTTGACAGCTTTGATTAGATATTTTATTTGACTCCGATCACATCACACTGTCAGTTCATTTGTGAGTTATTTCGAGCATTTACAAAGTGCTAAAAATGTTAGTACTGGTAGTAATGTAGTAACTAACACCATTAGGGGTTAATACTAACTACTGCTACTTAATAAGTACTATAAGTACACTGTATTACTGTGCTGTTAGGCAACTGACATTCAACTTAAATTGCACAAGTTGTCAGAAAAAATCATTTATCTGCATTATTTTAGGAAATATTAATTAAAAAATATTAACTTTCAATTCTGTCCTTTAGAGTGATTTTACTTTTTAAAAGTACTGTATGCTCAAGGTTCCAATTTTGCATTTAAAGATATGCAATATAGAGAATATAGATATGTAGAAATGCATATACTATAAAATTCGAGTGTAGATATTTTCTGTTTCCTTTATACTTACGCTGTGTAGTGTGTGCTGTGTTTTCCACACTCTCATAGACTTTTACTTGGACTAACTGTAATAAAACAACATTTCTTTAATTGTATTTATCAGCTGCATTAATGCTAAAGTGATGCTAAATGATGGATTATTATTTTTTCCAATGTAAAGGCATTCATATGTACAAATCATATTATTGTTTTATAAATTTGATCTGTTTGTAAGTATCCACAATGCCCCCTGCAACTGCTACTAACCTGGGTTACACTCCTCCTGATGGAGGCTGGGGATGGGCCGTGGTGTTTGGATCGTTTATCTCCATTGGCTTCTCCTACGCCTTCCCCAAGTCCCTCACCATCTACTTCAAGGAGATTCAGGAGTACTTCTCCATCTCCTACAGCGAGATCGCATGGGTTTCCTCCATCATGCTCGCCACCATGTATGCAGGAGGTGAGGGGCTTTTCATATTTGTTTGTTTGTTTATGTATATTATTTATTTAATACTAAGGCTTTTCAGTCCCATCAACATTTTTGCTCAACCCAGCATGTCCTGCTCATGACCAAATATCAGAGGCGCTTAAGCAAAGATTGCTTGGATGACCCCACACTTGCATAACTGCTTATCCCACTTTGCAATCACGTGCAACCAAAGGTTATATACACCAGTGAAATTCTCAGTGTTAGTCTTGAGCGCAAGCTTCTTGACCTTATGCTTTGTCGCTTCCTCTCACATTCTTCTCATATATCTCATATTCCCTCTTTCTGCAGGACCTGTAAGCAGTATCCTGGTCAATCGCTATGGGAGTCGACCAGTGGTCATGGTCGGAGGCCTCCTGGTTGGGGTTGCAATGGTGGCTGCTTCCTTTGGCACTACCATAATGCATCTGTACATATGTGTAGGAGTGATTGGAGGTACAGCTCTGATTTCTATTCAGATTCATCACAGTTTGTGCAAACCATATGTGAATAGTCTTCACTGTGTACGGACATTTTGGTCACTAAGTCCCTGATTCGCCAGGTTCACTGGACTTAGGAGCCTCCCCTGGGTGTGTTTGTGTGTATATGGTTAATGATACGTAAGGGTCAAACACAGAATTGGGCGCACTGTTCACATGGTCAGCTTGAGCTTAGTTGTTTTGTAAAGGGTTACGTTCGCAGTGTGCTTGAATGTGGTTCAGTATTGATTGAGGACACATTCTAGCTGGGGGTGAGCGATATGGCAAACCTCACATCACAATACTTTATATTTTTACATTTTATGATGAATATCACTGTTTTTAGTTTTACGTTGTAGCATCGAGGGATTTTTATTTAACATTTCAAACACAATTTTACAATAAACATTGTTGAACAGATCTTTTAACTGTCACTACAGAATAAAAATCAATTCCCTTCATGTATTTAATTTCCAGTCATTCATTTGTCATTCTGAAAAGATTCTGAAGAAATTAGGTCTATGATCATCCACTTCCATAATAAAGGAGGACAAATAAAAGAAAACTCAAACAAATATTGAAAAGAAAACCAACAGATTTTCCAAAACAGACATTTTCAAACAAGACTGGGTTGACCATGAAGCTGATGGTGTTTTTTAAAACAATGAACTGACCAATCCAGACCTCAATATCATTGAATATGTTTAGAATTATAGAAAATTGTTTAGAAACAGAAAATACTGCAGATCCTAAAAAAACTCCTGTAAAGAATGGAGGCTGTAAAAAGACAGCGATAACACACAGGGGGAAAGCCTATCTTGAGTGCACAACTCAAGTCCTGAAGGCCTGTTTTCCAGCAAATCCTTTCCCTACTCAAACACACCTGATTCAACTCATAAGTTAATTGTTAGACAAAGTAGGTGTGCTTATGTAGAGCAATTACCAAACTTTGCTAGACACTAGCCATCCAGGACTGGAGTTGAGCACCCCGTCGAAGTCTAATGTACACTTTGAGCCACCACTAAAGGGCGTGTTTTTTCTGGACAAGCTGAGAAATACAGAACCGTCACTGAAAGTGAAAGAAGCATGTGGGCTGGCACTGTAGAGTAAGAAAACTGTTAAACAATATGATACATATTTTACAGTTTATTTACTTTTGTGTGTCTTTTTGCCTTATTTCTCAGGTACTGGTCTTGCTTTTAACCTGCAGCCTGCCCTGACCATCATTGGGAAATACTTCCTTTTAAAGAGACCCATGGCAAATGGTTTGGCCATGGCAGGAAGTCCAGTATTTTTGTCCACTCTAGCCCCACTCAACCAATACCTATTTGACAACTTTGGCTGGAGAGGGAGCTTTTTTATCTTGGGAGCTATAGTGCTCAACTGCTGTGTGGCTGGAGCGTTGATGAGACCCATTAATGTTAAAACAAAGCCACCTGTGAACCAGAGTGGTGAAGGTAATAGAGCAGCTGGTGAAGTGGGCGAAGGAGAGGGGAATACTGACCCTCAGGCAGTTGGCCTGGTCAGTGGGAAGCAGCAGCCAAAGCAGGCAGGATGTGCAGCAAGAGTCAATGAGTTCATCGACCTCTCTCTTTTCAAGCACCGAGGCTACCTCATCTATCTGGTGGGGAACATTGTGATGTTTTTTGGCTTCTTCGCCCCAGTGGTTTTCCTGGCGCCCTACGCCAAGCACCAGGGTGTTGATGAGTACTCTGCAGCCTTCCTGCTCTCAATCTTCGCCCTGGTGGACATGGTGGCGCGGCCAGGGACTGGCCTAGTGGCCAACACCAAATGGATCCGGCCCAGGATTCAGTACTTCTTCAGCTTCTCTGTAATGTACAACGGGGTGTGTCATCTAGCGTTACCCCTGCTGCCTGGTTATACGGGTCTGGTGGTGTATGCTGTGTTCTTTGGGCTGGCCTTCGGAATGGTGTGCGCGCTCCTTTTCGAGGTACTGATGGATTTAGTGGGAGCCCATCGGTTCTCCAGTGCCGTCGGTCTCGCCACTATCATTGAATGCTGCCCTGTTCTTCTGGGGCCTCCAATTGCTGGTAAGATTGGAACCAGGATTTAAATGTGTGTGTGCATATATGCTTTCAGTAATATAATCAGTTTCCAATATACATGTTGTGTATCACAATAACCAAGACCCTGTTTACATCTGGCAATGTGGCATAGTATTGGGATTTTATCTGGACAAGGCCAGGCCACAGATAAGCGTAAACACACCCAAGACTCATTTAAACCAGATACAAATCCCATCACTAAAACCACTTCAGGAGGTGGTCTGAGACGCATTTGAGCCACATGTTATAGCAGTGTAAACAGCCCCCCCCCCCAACTACAACCAAAACACCTCCCCCTGCATGTGATCCGTGTCTGTGAGTACGTTAATCATGGAGGACAACGGCATGTAAAACTGTGAATTTCGGGACAGCAACCACCTTTAGCACATCAGAAGTAGAGTAGATAAAACTGGTGGTCAGGCAATGAGCAAATTTGCATATTCCCACACAGCTAGCAATCGGATTTCAGTCTACGTCAGACTAACCGGAGACGCATTTGACTGCTGAGTGTAAATGCATGTGGCTAAAATTTTAAGATGCAATCCAGACACTAGTCACATGTAGTGATAAGGTGTAAACAAGGTCAGTATTTATCATGATACCCTAGAACATCATCATATTGCCCCCCTTTACTATCACATCATAAAAAAGACACCCCGGTCATATAACCTGTTCTTTTGTTTTTTAAAGTAAAAAAGGAAACTAATTATGTACAGAGAACACACTTCTGACCCATTCATGCATAATTACTTACTGTAATGTGTTCAGTTAATCAGAAACTGTGCCTTAAAATTAAGAGAGAAATCATTGGCCTTGCTCTCTCCAGGGTGAGCAGGGTGGTGCCTTCTCCCAACATCACTCCAGTGCAATGGTGGCTGGTGCTGGCATCTGCTGGCCAAAGCATCAGAGCCAGGTACACAGCGCCTTCCTTCGAATGCGTTGGTTGCCCGGTGACGTTGCATGAGTGGAGTGGAGGCGTGTGTCAGTTTTTACTCTCCCAGTGTCTGTGCATTGAATGTGATAGGGGGAGAATATGTATGGACTGGGTAACTGGTGATCCAAATTGGGGAAAAATGCCATAGTTTGTTTCCTGTAGAACTCAAGTCAACAAAATATGTCATTGAGCATTATTATAACACTGTATATTATAATAATATGCCTCATATTTTAGAACTGGTGATCAAATCCAGCATCAGATAACTTGGGAAAAATTATAAATATATATTTATTAAACAATATTAAACAATAGCATGTCTAGTTTCTAGTGTATGACATTTCTATCATTATATACATAATTTTGTCTGTATAAAATAAATTTTTAGTGAGTCCAACCTTTAAAATGGCATCATTACCACCTCAGATGCTTTTTTCAATAAATAAAGAAGGCTAATCATTAGGAAAACTACAAATGTAGCTCATGGCAATGTGTGTACTAGTGTGTATGAGTGTGGAATACTCTGAATGTGGAACATGTATGCCTGACGTTTCTATGCTGTTGACTCTTTGTTCTTTAGGTGCATTGGTGGACATCTTCATGGACTATAAGTACATGTACTACGCATGTGGCGTTATGATGTTGGCCCCTGGAATCTTTCTGTTCATCATGAACTTCTTCAACTACAGATGGCTGGAGCAGGAAGAACGAGAGAAGAAGCAGGAAGAGGTGCAGATGGGTTCAGCCAGAGAACTTGCTGCTATGGAGGAGGCCACTGATGCTCATCGTGGCATCAAACTCAGTCAGGAGGAGGAGTTTAGAGACTCAGAGAGCAAAGAGGCTTAATATGCCTACGGATATGTTAGAAGATATAATACGCATATTGTAATGTAGTGTGTATCAGTATAGCGTCACTATTGTGCATCTCTGTGTTTTTTTTATGTTTTTATAATCTGAAAACACAAAGTTACTTTTTGCATGGTGTTAAGATTTCATGATGGACAGGCCAAAAGAAATGAATCAAAAGTAACTATTTTCACATTTTGAGAGTGTTTTTAAATTCTATAAAACTGTTAAATAACCACACAGTGCACCCGCTATAAATTCACCGAACAACAGAAAAACTTTATTATAAATAATTCATTATTAATATTTATTTGACACCCTTATTTGGCAACACACTCAAAAAGCCTGTCTTCTTTAGCAAGTGGAATGTATATTGCAGTCAGTAAGCAACTGAATAATGCCGTTCTTTTAATTTTGGTTCTGTGCTCGCAGTACACTGGATTATAGATGAACTTATCTTGAGTTCATGCGCAGGAGAGCCAACAAAAGGTCTGGAGATGATGTGCCATTTGCATCTGTTGTTGTGGTCTTAACAAGAAGAGGAGCAAAGAAATGTTAACAGTAGTAAAGGGGGACAACAGCAAGCAGCAAAATCATGGTGAATTAGTTAGAGACCAAAGATGTCAATGACACTATGAGGTGTAAACTGGGGTGACCGATTTTTGGTTTAAAAAGAGGACACTGTGGACACAGGGGCGTCCATTGTAGTTAGGATGTTGAGGCTGAGGAACTTCAAGTAGGCCTAACTTGTGGCAGTGGCTAAATATGAGGGTAGGAGGGAGTTAAATATCTGTAAAATCATACAACTGTGTAAACGATCAATAATACATACACATTTACTCATAGCCCTAATAATCTTTATAGCTAAACCACCTCCTTCCATCTCAACTCACATCTTAAAATTAGTCAAATCGCAAAAAAAAAAAAAAAAAAAAGTTAGACAAAGTCAGACCTATTTGTGTTTATTCACATTTGCGTTCGGGCATTTTTAGCCTGTGTCCAATTGGCTGGGGTGGGAAGCAGTTTGACCAATAGTTGATGTCGATGCAGGTAGATGTAGACCGGTAGTGGCGGTGAGGTGAGAAGGCGGTGAAACAGACGTGTTTAAAGCTGTTTACAGGATGTGTGGTGATTGTAAAAGCAAACCCTGATGTGAAATCAGTGCAAAATCCTCAATTTATCCACTTTAGAATTCCTGGCCAGATGCAATTTTTACATCCCAAAAAGAGGACATGTCCAGGACAAAGAGGACAAATGAGAATAATGAGAATGATATCATGGCTTCAAACTATGACACACTGGTTGTGAGATCTCACGCTCTTGTGCTAAATTCGACCTTTCTGACGCATTTTAAAGACTCCTCATTCCCCTCCAAAACAGCCTCTGGATGAGTGTGACTGCATTTTATATTTACTGCATTGAAGACAAATCACACTTTAAGCTCCCTTCTCCTCTTGTGGCATTCGTGAACTTTACAAGCTGAGAGATACAGAACCAGCACTGAAAGTGAAATAAGCTTGTTCTGACGCAGTAGAGTAATATTATCAGCCTTTACACAATTATGACTCGGGTTACGCAGCGCTACATTACGCAGTTCTTCCTTGTGGCCCCATGCTCACTTCACCAGAGTTGCATAGCGCAGTTTGCAGTGTGCTGAGCCCAGAGTGGCCAAGCTGTTCTCTCTTTTACAAGTAGGTGGAGAATCAACATGATTGTGAAACTTTATTTTAAGGACAAAAAATGCAAACAACTGGTATTTTTTAAGAACAGAAAGGCCATGTCACGGCTTGCTAAAAGCACAAGATGGGCAATTATTTGTATATATAATCAGTCTGCACCAGAGTGATAGAATACTGTTACACATCCTACCACCTCACCTCTGAAACAGAGTGGCATATCCATGAATAACTGGCTTTTCTTTCTTTACTGATGATGTGACTGTTAACACCAGCCACAGGAGAAAATTCACTCGGAACGGAAGTTCATGGAACACAAGGTCAACAACACACAGTCCCTGAAACAAGCAGGGACTCAAAATAGCTGTGTTCTAGGCTTACTAGAGCACCACCAGCAAAGACACCCAATGTGCTGGATTACAGATGCCCAAAACTGTCGCTCTCCAGTTGCTTACTGACTGCTTGGGTTATACTCTTGAGAATTTAAAGGAAAATTTCAAACATGATATTAACATGTTACACAAAACACATTTCAAATGAAGTCTGATCACAAATCAACTACATTTGCACAGAAATACCAGGCTAAGTCAGTAAACATATAGCATATTATATATGCATTATAATCAAACATAAGCAAGGAATTTTAGGGGTGTCTTTTCTTTGAAGACAGACAGCACCTACGCCATTTTCTACATAGGTCTCTTCAAGTTTTAGTACATTTATTAATTCTGTATTCAAGTTTTCCCAGCCGATGAAACAAGCTCCTTTCAACGTTGATTCAATGGCAACTGCTCACTGGGTTGCACCTCCTCTCGAGTCAAATGCTAAATAAGGGGAAATGTAAGGTCACAATTTCAGCCAAGGGTGTTTGAGACACTGAGCTGCCGTTGCCCGTCGCTCCGGCAGGAAATCTAGCATCCGGAGCAGGAAGTCAGAGAAGGGAACTGCCTCTTGAAGAAGAAAGTGATATTTCTCTACCAGCACTTCATACAGCCCCCATGGACGAAGGACAGGAATCCTCTGGAGGTCACCTGTGTCATCATACATAAGCATGGGCCAATAAAGGGATTTGCTTGTTTTTTACGTTGCACAGGAACGTTCAATAGTCTTGTTGTAGCCGTCTAAAGTAATCATCGTAGTCAAAATCACATCTCAAAAAGTTCAGTTCTACATTTCATCACGTCATTTTGGGAATCGTTTTCTGCTCACCTTTGCGGTTGAAGTACTCAGACGAGTATTTTCCAGACAGTGCTACTGATGCAGGGATCTTCCCCAGGAGCTCGATAATATGTGCAAGATGGTCTGAAAAGCACAATGTGGTCAGTATAAACAGCAAAATTGGGCTGTTTTGTTTTTAATTGCTTATGAAATCACCCATATTTTTAGAGGAATAGAAGAATAAGCAACTGCTATACCTTCTTCCAAAGAGAAATTCTTTCCAGCTTTTGGTTCAAACAAGGAGTCACCAGTGGCAAGCTCAAAAGCCTTTGGAAAGGAGAAAATATGGCTTCAGAAATATTCATCCAGTGCTAAAACATCAATAGAATTCATGCCCTTATTCTTCCAGGTGACTGAGAGTAAACAAGCATTTGAGAAGATTTCAGAAGATACATTCAGCTTGAATGTCAGTTGTTCCTTGAATGTGAGCAATTACTGGTTGCATCAGCTCATCAGAGATGAATTTGAATGAATTGGATCAGTGAACTGAGCTCAGCCTTGTCCTTAAGGCCTTCTAATGGCACAACTATGAGTTGTACATTATTAATGAAAGCAATGTTTGGTTTGGACTGTAGGTAATCCTTTTATTACACGGCAAGGATTACTAATCAGTAACTACATGCAAAGCAATAAAAACTAGCATATATGAAATAACTGGTGTATAGTGGATGAATGTGCTGTGATTTGGGTTTCTATAGTGTGTGTGCATTAGCGTTAGCCTCCACTCCATTCTGAATGTACTGGTGAACAAACAAACAACAAAGAATAGTGTGTGGTTCTCCAGCTGGTAAAATATCCTAATGTCCTGTTTCACTGTAAAATAGTTCCACACTGCAGACTCTACACTCTTTTCTTTACCTTCTGAGAACCTTACTGCTATGGACAACAGACAGGCACTCTGAACACCCTGGTTTAAACACAGACTCGGAACTGGATTGGGGTTAAAATAGCCTATACCTGATCCATTCAAATATTCCTGGATTTGGACGTCTCTAAAATGAAGCACACAGACAGGCTTGGTCTATGGCCTTCAATCCAGATGGCCTCATGTTTCTCACAGATGTAAAGCATTCACAGGGTCATGTGCCCAGGACATCAGATCTGGCATTAATTCAGGAAAAACTTACAGGCATATATTTTCACGTATAGGAATTTACATTCTCCACTTATTTTAGGGCAAAATGTGTGATTTAGAGATATAAGGATATAAACGTATTATATATCAACGTATTATGATATTAACGTTGTTCTGAATCCACTAGTTTCTACAGCTGGTGGAACTGTACATTTCATTTTTTGCCAAGCTATTCCTGTAAATGTCTGTAGCTTACCATACAAGCCACACTCCAGATATCAGCTGGTGGACCATAATCAGAGCCCAGCAGAACTTCTAGTGAGCGATACTGCCGGGTCTGGATCTCCTCACAAAAGTGTTTGTACTGGAACACAAATATTCCTTTTGTTTATTGTGAGTTGTCTGTGAGGAGGTCTGCATTCGATCTTTGTTACTGTAAGAGGCATTAATACTATACAAATTTATGAAGAGAGATGCCTTGAACTCACCACCCAGCAGGAGCTGCCAAGGTCTGCAATTTTTACGGAAATGTTCACTAGTTTTGAAGAATGACCTGGACACACAAACAATAACAGTGTACTGATCAAATTGTGCTCAAACCTCCCAAAAATACATCCAGAGTTCCAGAGTTGCAAAGAATTCTTGGTTTCCTGGGATGACTTACCAGCATCTGAGTGTGCTGTGGGATTGAGGGCTGCTAGAGGCTGCTGACCCAGGCACACCAGAATGTTCTCAGGCTTGATGTCTGTGTGAATGATCTTACAGTGGGTGTGCAGATAGTCAAGACCCTCAAGCACCTGAAAAAGAAGTGGCAGTGTGCCTCAGGTTTAAAAAATCATCACAGTTGTGCATTATAATGATTATTATATGAAGACATCTGTTGTAGTTAAATACCAGTGGCTTTCTAAAGATATGTTTGTTTGTTTGCAGTATATTTAAAATGGAAATAAAACAATTTTTTTTGGTGTTTTTTTGGTGGTTTGGTTTGTGGTGCAACCTCTAATCAGAAATCCTGATCCAACCACATGTTTTAGCAAAAGTTTATTTAGTTTTTTTTATCTTTTCTTATGAAATATTTTTATTGTTATTATACTTGTTTAGTACAACGGAACGATTATCTTTGAATTTCCCAAATAGAAAAACATGTGTCAGCTACGCTATGGTGCCCCTGTAGTAGGGAGGGTTAAGGGCTTTGTGCATTGGTCAAACAGTGGCAGAACAGCAGATGTAGGTAATAAACTCACAATGCTGTGATCAGCAATCACCACTCTAACCACCATGCCCATGGGCACCATATGGGGGGAAAAGTTAGGACAATTTTAATGGCCTTTCATTGACAGGGTCTTTAAAATGAATGAATTGTTTTGGCAGAATTTGTAGAGTTGTATGGCCCATTGTCATTTTTTGTCTTTTCATGGTGCCCAAAATCCCTGGCAGCACCCCTGACAGTGCTGTCAATGCCCTTCTAACATTTAGACTGTTCTAGGGAGTTGATATTCAGATTGCACGACCCACCTGAGTGATTACTCGTCTGACACAGCTAAGTGACAGACCTGGTTGTCCGAAACACACCTGCCAACCACGCAGGTCTGGTCCTAGCAGCTCCAGCACCAGACAAATATCTGTGTCAGTAAGTCAAGCCTCAAAACATCCCACAAAAAAAATAAAAAAATACTACATAGGTACGTTTATGTTTATATGTTTTTTGTATGTAATGTGTTGAATTTAATTTGTGAAGAGGTTAGTCAGAATATCAGTAGCTTATTCTTCTATTCCTATTAGAATATAGGCCAATTGCATTAATCAGGTTTAAAGGTACAGTACCAAGGTCAGCTAGTTTAATACTTATAGATATTGTGGACATTGTGGTAAAAATGTTGCAAAAAGGATACGGATGCCATTAATGCCTGCGATTTTAAACTCGTCCAACAATTGGACAATGCGTCCTTTCAGGGGGTGGCGGGCTGTAGGACCACTGGCCTATGGGATGAAGATGAAGTAGTGAGTAGGTTGAGAGGCAAAGTGAGAGAGAGAGAAGGAGAGAGAAAGAGAGAGACTCTCACACAGCGCAGTAGTGTTAACTCATCTTGGCCGGCCTGGGTGAAGCCAGATCCGCTTTTCAGAACCTTCACTGCAACATTCCTGCCAGATCTGAAACGAACCCACACAAGACATAGACACTCGTATTTGCATGCACCAGTGATGTCCCGAGAACACACTACTAAAAATGGTGCATTACAGAGGTCTTCAACTCTAGAAGCTTGGAAGCCTTTGTTTCAGCACAGTTTGGTGATATCTTTGATATCTCTGGTGGCTGAAGCAAAGTGAATCGAGAGTTCTGGTGTTCAACACTGACAGTACAAACCTGAGGTCCACACACAGCCACACAGTAGCAAAGTAGCCCCAGCCCAGCTTGGATAGAACCTTGTATCGCTTGTTAAAAATATCTCCGACTTGAACAGGATGGTACCCACCTACAGAGAGAGCAGACGCAAGAGTCAAGCAGCTACAGTGTCTCCGTCTGTACCTGTGCTTGTAGTAACTTAGTGAATGGAAAGGCCGGGTTTCAGGAAAGCAGCTGACCATAGCAGTATTCTCTTGGGTCCTCGTGCTCCTCTGTGTTCTCTGTCTCCAGGTGTTCATAACGACTCAGCTGACTACATTTAGAAACTGTCTCACAGTGAGGCCTGTTTTGGACACACATATACCACACTGGGCATGAATACGCTGTCTCATAATTCTAGGATTTACAGAATATAACTGGACACTTTATTGGAAGCACATTATTAAAATGTTATCACTGTCATGTAAAACCTTGTAAGAAGAAATTCTTTGTAGGTACAAGATTTTTTTGTGGTGTACAAGACAGACTGTAGGTAAGCCAGGGGTGGGGAGGCCTGAAGGTCCTGGAGGCCAGCTCAAGCACACCTGGATCAACTTACATGTTAATTGGCAGGTTTAGTTGGTGTGTTAGAGCAGAGGAATCAGCAAACTGTGCTGGTCTCTGGCCCTCGGTTCCCTACCTCTGCTCTAAACTTTCATCAATGGCCAGTTTCTGACTGCTGAACCACTCTTGGCTGGATATTTTAAGAAAGAATTTTTAGCAACAGTGCTGATATGCCTGATACACATGTATCAGCAGCACACAGACTATCATATCGCTACCATGCCGGTTTCAATGGCTCATTACTATAATAATATTTAGCCAAGGATTCTGTGGTCAAAAACTACATACAGTGGCTAGGGAATGGAAGTACAGAAGTTAGTGTTGCTAATAAAATGGACACTGGGTAAATAGCATCAACATTACTGTGTAATGTTCATACAATATTATTCATCACGATTATCTTTTACACTGAAGAAATAACTATTCACTGTACTTATAAATACACATGCTGACGTAATGGAACAAATACAGCAGAATAAATCAATAGCACTCGGATATTAATAGACTCTCACAAAAACTCCAGTTAGGGTGGATACCGTGACCCCTTTAGTCTGCTGGTGTTTGGTTACCAGGCCCAGACACAGTGCTACTTATAGACTGACAATTATAGACATCCTTTCTGCTCACCCAACAAACCTCATTAGATACTCATTTACCAATAGGAAGTCCTCCTAGGCTTGGAAGTCTCCCACTTACATACCACTCTACATGCCATATTACGACAGTGTAAGAGGTGCTAAGCGACTCATGAGTCTCATTCTGTGATTCAACTAGACTGTGTGTTAAACCCAGATGAGCTGGATGAACTGTCCACACTTTCTTCAGTGCACTCTTTGCTATTGCTAGTAGTAACAGCTATTTCAGGCCAGCAGATTCAGGCAATGCTCAAATTAACCATTAGAGTCAGGAAATATTGTGATCTCAGTGATTATGAGCTGGGAATTAAGTCATTTTAGAACCCAAGATTCGTCAGACAAGGCTATTTTTAGTTTTGGAGAGTTTGTGTAGCCTCAGCTTTCTGTTCTTGGCTGACAGAAGGTTGGACGTGTTGTGTATTGTGATGTGCTTTTTTGCTCAACACAATTGTACTTTGTAGTTTTTAAAGGCTAATCCCCGAATGATGTACCTAAAAAAATGTCCAGTGAGCCACAGTTCCACAGACAGTCGATCACAAGGGTCAACAGAGAATTGCCAGACAGGTTTGAGCTGACACAAAGGCTTTGATCATTTAGATAACCTCACTGTACAACTGTGGTGAGCAAAGAAAAAGCATCTCAGAATGCACAACATGTCCAACCTTGAGGTGGATGGGCTCCAACAGCAGACGACCATGATGAGTTCTACTTCAGTCAGCCAAGAACAGAAAGCTGAGGCTGCAGTGGGTGCAGGATCACCAAACCTGCACAGGTGAACACTGTGGCAGGGCCAGAACCAGTTGCAAAGAGCATGAATCCACGGATCCAGCCTGCCTTATGTCAACAGTCTGTGCTCGTGGAAGTGATGTAATGATGTGTGGAATGTGTTCATGGCATACTTAGTGCCTGTTAATACCAAGCAATCATCGCTTGAATGCCACAGTCTATTTGAGTATTGTTGCTGACCATGTGCATCTCTTCTAAAGGCTACTTCCAGCATGATGATGCACCTTCATGAACATGACAACATGAGTTCAGTGTTTTTCAGTGGCCTTTCTAGCCAATGGAACACCTTTGGGATGTGGTAGAATGGGAGATTTGCAGCACGAAACTGCTGTAAACATCTGCAATAATTATGTGGCAAAATCACTACAACATAAACTGGAGCTTCATCTATTGAAACTATGCCATGAAGATTTAAGGCTGTCAAGAGAAAAGGGAGGGGGATTTCTAATAAATTGCTCAGTAAGTATATCTCCATTGATGTCTGTTATCAGTTCCTCCAGTGATTTGCAATTGGATTTCTTGGAATTTCTTTTATTTCTCTGTTACTTTCAGCATATTTCAGCACAATATTCCTCAGTTATCACTGTAATGTACTTATTTCCAGTTCTACCCCAAGCACACACAATGCCACCACGCAGGGAGGCGTGGTGGCACTGTTTCAAGACTGCTTCACCAAAGTTACATAGTGCAGTGGGCAGCGTGCCGAGCCAACGGCAACGAAAGCAGCGCTAATCTCCCTATCACAAGTCAGTGGAGCGTCAAGCAACAACTTGAGCACACAGACACCACATTTCACTAATGATGGTGTCTTTGCCCTTATCAGAGCTTTAACTGGTTAAGTATGGCTGACACATAGCATTCCTCCCAGTAACCACATGTAGTCCACATGTAGGTTTAAATATTTTTACTGAGGAAAGGTTTTGTCTAACAAACAGTTAATAAGTTAGAATCCTTCCACTGAATATCCACCAAAAAAAGGTAAAGTTCTAAGCTATGCTACGGTCCAAAAAACGTGTGTCCATTTTCCAACCAAATCAAAAAACTGTTCTGAATCGCCCCCTAGTGAGCAAAAAGATCCAGATACCGCATTTAGTTAACAATAAAGAAAATGTGTTACTTTACATGTTCTGTATGTTAACTGTAAAAATTGGTTATGTGTTATGTTTTTAATGGTTTACTCTCACTCAAACATGAAATACATACATGCTACGGAATACATAGAGATACGTACACGCTACTGATTTTTTTTGTTTGCAGTAATTGTACGTATAATAAAGTAAATATAAGTAAATATACTTGCCCTTTGTTGGCACCAGAAAAACAAAACGAAGTAAACAAAAAAAGGGTGTTCATGTTGTTTCCGTCCAAAACCACTTCAACCACAAAGCCAGCACACCACACGTACCTGAACTTCCGAGGTGGACCTGAAGGCAGCATTATTACCATGTATGTATAATAAACAATTTGTGAATTAATAGGTTAAACAGGATCTTGGGATTTTGATTTACATTTTATTTACTGGCGTGTCCAGTAAAAGAGGAGTCTACTGATTTTGAATAAATTGCATTATATTGCACTGTAATCAATTCCATTATATATAAAAACACACAATTTATGCACACTTTTCCCACCCCTAATAAAAATCAGTCATGCAGATGAAGTGAAACATCTCATGCATTAATATAATCTGTGCAATAACAATGATGAAATACAGCACCAGGATTACTCACATCTTAGTGCAGGTCAGCATACTGGTCATCTCTGGCTTCAGTTTGACTGATCGTGCTCTCAGACACACTGGAAATTTGTGCAGGGAAAACCCCTCTCTGTCCTACCCTCATTTTCCATCACCCCCACCACTGCTCTCTCTCTCTCACACCCACACTTATGCTCACTCATACTCACACACCCACTCACCCAGCTGGGGGATATTCTGAGCAGAGGACGAGACAGGTGGTTGGAGATCTTCAGTTTAGCCCTGAAAAGTCTCTGTAGAACAAAACAGGCAAAAACATTTAGCATACAGCTAGCATGGCAGCACTGAAATCAGAGAAGCAGTGTTAATCCCAGCCTGGCACAGAGCTCAGACTGTGCTTTACACAAGCCTGTTAACACCGACTACTGACTCAGTGCTCAGAGACCACAGAACACAGTGAGAAGCAGTGAAGAGGTCTTGTAATTGTACATTAGCTGAATGCCCATACTCTAGCAGAGCTGAACAATGGGTAAAAAATAATTAGACATCAGACAGTCCATATTGCAGTTTGATACCCAGACTCAGCGAGCTGCGACTGGGCCCTTAAGCAAGGCCCTTCACCCTCTCTGCTCCACAGCTCCGGGCATGTGTGCTCACAGTCACTGTGTGTGTTTAATCACTATTAACTAGAGCCCAAATGTGACCACTTCTGCCGTGTTTGGACTCGTAACCTGCTGTCTAAGCTACCCTGGGCTTGATTTTCCCCCCTACCTGTTTTCATAGCATGACAGGAATTTTGAAATGTTGTCCTAATTTTTTGAGATACTGTGGTATGAGGTCTTACCATTATACCGTCCAACCCTACACTCAGCACTCACTTTATTAAATAAATAGGCCACATTGTCTCTTTTACAGTAAAGCCACCTAAATACTCTTCATCCACAATGAAAAAATTACATCAAGGTTTTTCTGGTCGCTGGTTTCAAATGTTCTAAGTTAATTGATGGTCAAGCTGGTTAAAAATATGTTTATCCAGGTGATAACATACATTATGCTGGTAAGACAGTTGGTTAAGATGGTGGACCAGTTTAGCTCTTGACCAGCATAGGGTATGTTTTCTTTTGAGTTTGTTGGCCAAGCTGATAATAGTGGTCAACCAGCTTGGTGATGATGATTGACTAGCATGAGCATATTGATTGACTAGCTTTGATCAGGTTGATCATGCTGGTAGACCAAGAACTGAACCCAGGGGCTCTGAGTGGCTCAGCAGACTAAGCCACTATCATTATGGAGGTCGCATAATCCCAGTTCAAATTTCAGTTCATCCTACTTTGCCATCAACAGCCAGAGCCCAAAAGAGCACAATTGGCTATGCTCTCTCTGGGTGGGTGGTGATCTGGCTGCTGGTCACTCCCATTGTGATGCTGGCTGGCTGGCTGGCTCTGTTGGCTGATGTATACAGCTCTCTTCTTTAGCTCTCCTGGCTGTTGCTGGGTTTACTGATGTTTTTTTAATGGGTTTACGTTCTTGAAATACCTTCCAGCATGGAATTTACTGACTACAGATGACACATGTTTGGTGTGTGCAACTTAATTCCCAAAGCATTTGGACTGGTAAATACAGCACATCAGTAGTTAAATCTAAGAGGCCCAGTGGGACCGCCGTTGGCCTTCTTTAAGTCTAAATGATCCGACCTTCGCTCCCTGGAATTGACATTGTTACCAAAAATAGTCTCTCCCGTGCATCAACGGCAAACTTCTAGGCCATCTAATTTAGGTTAGTGGAACCGAAACGCATGCTTGAATGCACTCTATATCATCCGCAGCTAAGTGAGTGCATGTTCCTCATTGTCCTGATCACTTAACTACTGTAACAGCCTCATTACACTGACAGACATCTCAAAGCATAATGCTTTGTATATGCTCTTTACTATGAGACGTAGTTTTCCTCTCTGCTCCAAATAGTCTGTCATTGATCCTCAAACAGCAAGAACAACAAACTAAGCCCAATGCCTGTACATACAGTGGTTACATTCCTCTGGATTCATGTTGTTCTGGTGTGATGTGTGGGTGAATGAAGGTGTGAGACTTTTGACAGGCCCTTAAGAAGCCTCACACAGAGGCTGAGCAGGTATGCTGACACACAATCTCTGCGTAGGCCTGTCAGAGCTGATTTTAGACATGGCAATGTGTCAATGCTGCCATATCTCAGTGGCCCTGCGTGACACGGCCTGACACTTTGATCCCAGGCTAAACAGTGGGAGGGCTCACTGTGGAGTCCTTATATGGTAAACTCAACAGCCATTCCTCAGCTGTAACAATGCAGCCTGCAGACAATATCATACAATTTTACATATCTAAATGAAACGACATGATTTGACACAAAACATAATTAGTTAATAAGCTAAGAGATCAATGTACTCACCATCCAATTTCTTAGAAACACTGACTGGCTGCCCTGTATTGTGCCTCAATACAGGATAGCCTATCATGGATGGATTACTACACCAAGGCTAAGGGAGATCAAATACTCCACCTGGTCACTTTGCATGAGTAGTATCTGGATTGTATCATAGTAAGGATTTAGCCACATTCATCTACTCGGTAGTCAGATGTGTCTCAGGTTAGTCAGACTGCTGGGTCATGCTAATGTGCCTGTTGCATAGCAAATGCTCCTGGTGTTTTGGTTTGTTGAATGCGTCTTGGAGAGACGGATATGTTTATACTGCTATAACATCCCGCTCAAATGTGTCTCAGACACTGGTTTAAGTCTGGTTGCATTTTTTTGTGTAGCTTGGTCTTATTCAGATATAAGTGCATTTTCTGAAAGAAGTGCAGGGGCGCCAATATTTTAGGCCGTAACTGTAACATGAATGTATCAGACACAACAGTGTTCCTGGAGATTGTACACCTGTCAGTGTCAGTGCTGAATGGCTGAGTGGTCTACTATCAGTGCAAACTGTTTATGGCAACAGAAGACCTCCAGCTTCTGAAAGTACTCCTGCGAGGCAGACCAACAGGGTTTTAAGAACCGGCCTATAACACAACCCAGACCCCAAACTGAACTACAACACGGCAGACAGGCAGGCTGGTCTTTCTGACAACTTTATTACTGGACAGTTTTTCACAAATGCACCGTCGCTACATACCAACAGCTTGGGATGCACACAGGTGATTACAGCACCTCTATTTACAGTATCAAAGCGCACCTATAAATGACAAAGTTAACGTGACATGATGAACGCTCAAAAAGAGCTCAAAATGACCAGCATACCTCCAAAGCATGATTTACAAAATTACATTCTCACCATCACACAAAATAGCCAAAAAAACAAAAACAAGGACACTGAAAGTAAGACTTGTACGTTGTCCGCAATCGTGTAAACTAGAACAATTCCCAGGGGGGGAATCAGAGCCATTAGAAGCGGGGTCCAAAATCATCCATGGGAATTTGGTCTTCACATAAATCAACTGTTAGCAGCCAGCCGGACACGAAATAAATAAATAAATAAATAAAACTCAGCAACACTAGGCAGCGTGACTGGTTGGCGCGCAGTTGCTTGCGTTACCTATTATTAATGCGTCTGATGTAGGTATTTTGCCACAGAACACATACATAAAGCATTATAAGACCACATGAACAGAGCATGCAGAAATCCTTCCAGTGGAATTTGAGGAGCGTTTCTTCTGGCATGCCGAATGTGTTGTTGTGCTTTACTGGCTATTTGGGCATTTACAATTTGGTGAGCGATTTCCACATGACGTTTTCCTTTCTATCTAAACACAGCACACACACACAATGCTCAAAACGGCATTGTTCTTCTAGTTGTTTTGGAAGACGAGGGGAAAACAAAGGAATAAGGTGTTTGGTTGTATCCCAAACCAAAGCTGGAGAACCTACATGCCTGAAGTATTAACATGTTAAAGACTTTCAACTAGGCTAGCTGTTAAAGAGTCTGTCAGTACTTGCAGTGCTTTGCTATTACAGACGTCATCATTGCACAAAAAGTTAGAACTTTACAACCGGCAGCAGAACCAGTTTATTAACAAATAAATTAATGTAACAAGGAACAGAAAAGCTGATAAGACTTCTATTGTTTTATTGTATCAGCTTGTTCTGCTGATTGAGCTGCTGCTATAGTCTGTGGTTATGTGGTCTATACATACAGTACTGTGTTATTGCAGGGGACAGCAGCCTCATAAAGTGATGGAAGAGAATAAAATAGGCGTAAGTACAGCACTAATCAAGCACAGGTTAGTCTTCTGAGCTTCGGGACCAATTAACAACAGAGCAGTCATGAACGGGTTGCACAAGCTACGACACGGTTTCATTCTACAGGTGTTAGTCTAGCGGTGAGTTGTTATCTGCAAAACAGTGTCAGTACAGGGTCACAGTTCTAAATTTGATGGCAGGAGCATTCATGCGTGCTTCTTCCGAGTACTGCTTTCATGTAATGTAAGTTTGGTACACTATCGTTTAAAAGTTTGGAAGCACTTGTCATCTCATTTTTGTTTAATATTGACTTGTACAGTGTGGAGTTAACTGTTATAAAATGATATTCTTTAGTATTTTGGAAGCAGAAAGGAATTCTGCAATGATGAGCAATATTATCAACTTATAATTACTTTCTTCTTGGTGTTTACTTAGTTATTTCAGAGTCATCTACAGTTTTCCAATGTTTAGATTTATTCAAAGCTTGAACGTGCACAGGGCTTACATATTAGAACCATTTTCCACATTTATCAACAACCAAATGGGGGATATTTTATAAAAGAAAAGTGATTCCAAACTTTTGATCAGTAGCACATTCCCTTTAATCAGAGTTATTTAAAAATAATCCCTAAATACATTAAAAAAGAAATCTCAAAATGTGTTTATACTGAAGATTTTCACATCTAAAAAAAAAAAGCTGAACTGAAAGGATAGATTTAATGTCTTGCCTGAATCTGTACCGTGTCCTGTTAAGACTGGGAGTAAGGCTTAAGTGAATTGTACATCATACATCGTACCAAAACACCAGAGAGCGCAGTTCCCCATGCTGCCAAAAGAAATGTATCAAACGTGCACTTTTTGATGCAAGAGTTGTGGCTGTGATCAGGCTGGGCACGAGCTAGCACACAGGGGCTTCTCATTTCAGAGAATGTTGAAGTGCTTGTTTTTATGTTCTCTCTCAAGCACAGAGCAATTTCAAATGCTTTTACAGACTGGTAAAAGAAGAAGCTCCATGCTTTCTAAGAAGTATTGCATAAGGTGTAGAGCATGTATTGCTTGGCAGCTGATGCACAGTTTTTATTTTATGTATGTGATGCTGTTTTTGAAGTAAGACCTGTAAGACTGAGCCAAAAGAAACAAAATTCTGGAGATGGCAGGGCTCTCCAAACACAGACCTTGTGTTGTTGCCAAGATGTATCTTTTAAAAGTGCCAAGAAGGACCCATTACAGTCTGCACAAAACCTCACTGACCATCTGCCAAGGTCCTGTTGCCAGTCTGCAGAGACACCATGACAAGGCACCCAAAAACCACCTTCGCTTCTTCTCTCTACTGGATGCACTTGTCCATGTGTACTTTCTCCAAGCAAGTTCTTCTGAGTACATCCGAAGTCTGACTCCGTGTGAAGAAACTTGTCTTTAGACGTCTGAGTACCTTGAGTACCTGAGTCCTTGGCCCAGTCGCTTCTAAATTTCTTCAAATGTCCACCTGAGTCTGCATGTTAAAGGTCAGTAACTTTGTTCTCCACAGCTGCTGCTATCTGCTGAAGCCTGTAACCCAGCTGCATCTTCTGAGCCGTGGAGTCTTCCTCTAGAGCTGTGATGATCTGGTAGTGAGAGAGAAAGATAGAGAAAGGAACAGTAAAGCAGTAAGTCAGAGGTGAAATGGGATAGAATATATATAAATGGAAGCTGGATTGTTGAATTTGCCTTACCTGATCGTAATATTTGTTGATGTACTTGTATAATTCATGCAAGGCCACTAAATGATTCACCTCACTGGAGTAATTCTGCAAAGGTGACATTATTAATGAATTAATGAGACAAATGTTAAAATGATTTAGGATTGTCTTCATGTGGACAACAAAGAATATAAACAATAATGTGTCCGTAAATATGTGTGCAAATGTTTCGACTTCACGTTGTTCCCAACCGGTCTACTGAAAAAAACAAAAAAGGCTCACTCACCCGGGACAGCTCAGCCAGAGCAGAGTTCATCTCTTGGTCACTTGCAGATATAGTTTGTCTTATATCTGCATAGTATCTGTATTAACACAAGCATGTCAACAGATTACATAAACGCCTTTTAATCGCTACAATTGAAAGTAGGGAAAATGCTCACCTTTCCACCATCTGTTTGTAGCGTGGGATGTCTCGAGCGTACAGCAGCTTATTGATAGGAGAGTCCTGTATAAAGAAATGGACAAAGAACACATAACCCACATCAGTTTAATAAAACCTGCCATTATAATATCCAGTCAGCACTGGTCCTGCATTCAGAAACTGAAAATTGATAAAGCATGTAAATATAATGTGTGCATAAAAAAATATAGTCTCTAACTGTGCACCTACAACATGTACCACCAAGTAAGTATGTCTATTAAACTGGCCAATACATGTAAGTCTAATGAATTAGAAAATATTGGAACATGTGACTGACATATTCTTGTTGCCTGTTTCATGTGTGCTCTGTGAGACTGAACCATTCATTGTTAAAACAATTAATATCTCTGAATACACAGAACTTTAGGCAGAACTCCTGAGAACAACTGAAAGAAGCTGGAAAAGTCAGGAAAAGCATCACAACAAAGAATGCACCAGTTTGGCAACTCGCTTGATGCTGTTTGCAAGTGTTATTTACATTTCTATACTACAAGACTACTATTTTTATAATACTTTTGCTCACCTAAAAGTTGGGTGATCTATATAACAAATGTTTAATTAATTCAGATTTAAATCTCATAAAATAAAAGTTCATGAAACTCTTATTTACTGTCTCGTTCATCTTTTGATCTCCAATCCAAATGTCTTCAGTATATAGCAAAAATAAATAAATAAAAAAAATAAAGAACTGGCCTTGCCATTCCGATACTTTCAGAGACTATTGTACGCAAAATCTTCTTCTTCTTGTCTTACCCTCCCCAGTTTGTGGTCAGCAATGGTGCAAGAGTCCATAAAGGTCTGAGCAATAACAGACAGCACAGCATCCACATTGTCTGATGCTTGAACGTCAAAGATAAACTGCGGGTTCTTCAGAATATTGATCCAGAACCTCAAGGGCAGACTGTAAGATACAGACATGCAATGAGTCCTTTAGTGACAAATTAATTTCATCAGGCTGTGAACAACACTATCTGCAGCTACTGTTACTTATTACTGATGACAACATATCAAGTTACTAGAACCATTACCTGTTGGTCTTCCAGATGTGGATGGTTTCTGGGTCAGTAATATTGTGCTGTGCTGCCTGGTCATCCAACAGATCAAAGAAATATTTCACAGCCAGAGGAACTGGCCGACTGGTGCTAAGGATAACGGTGAACAGGTCATCTACAAACTTCTGCAGTGTACCCTGCAACCCAGAATTAGCAATGTAAGCATGTGATTTCATCAGCCAGGGGTCAATGTTATTCAGCTTATGCCTCAGACTGCTATATATTTGTAAAGAGTTTTAATAAGCATTCTACATATTGAGATATACAGTAAATGTAAATGAATAGTAAAGTACCCATTAGAAGCACTACACAAATCATGACATACTGTACAAATTGTGTATGTGTGTGCTACCTTCATAGACAGCAGACGTGTGAGGTAGATCTCTGGTATAGCCTTGGCTCTCTCCCGCTCTCTCTCTCTAAGACTGCCTCTTCTATGTTTGGACAACTCTGGCTCTTCGCTGGCTTTCACCAGGTGCCACAGCCTCATTCCCCCTTCATCTCCATCTTCCAACATAGGAGTCTCTAGGTGAGGGAGATTAAGAAATAAATAAAGAGATGTTGAGTGACAAACAAATAGAGAAAGTGAGTTGGTTATGCACTCATGCCCATTTAATACTTGATCGAAGTTCGGTATGCTGTATTACTCACTCTCTCCTGGTATATAGTCATGACTGTCATGGTGGACTTGTTTGGACTGTCGTGACACCAGTGTTACTGTGGCACCATCTGGAACCTGCAGGAACCAGCTTGGAATCAGTATAAGGAGAAAAAGACATCAGCATGTAAACTACATGCAGAGCCATTTCATCACAATTGGCAGATCTGACCTTATAGTGCTGTAAAGTGTTGAGGCGTTTCCATGACCCCTGCACCACGGAGGTCAGGTCTTCATCAGACAGAATCAGATGACCTGCCATGCCAGCTCTCCACTCTACATTAGAAGAAGAAAAGGCAAACATTTAAGGTGTCATCTGCCATGAAAACACAGTTCAACCAAGCAATAACAATAAATGAAAGATTTGCAGAATGACAACATCAGGTATCCTCAACATTTTATCCTTTATTCTGACTACTGATTGGCTGCAGGCTTGGGTGTTTTCACCCCAACCAAATTCACTAAGTAATTTATACATCAAAGAACAACTAAAATACTGAACAAAATGCATTCTATGGCAGCTTTAAGGTTTTTTTGTTTCTTGGTAGTCTGAGTTCAACTCAGCTCTTACCTAAGTGCACAGAGTCTGTGGAGGGTCTCTGAGAGTATGACGTGCCCTTCCATGTCTGCTCCAGGATCTTCTCCTTAACCTGGGTGATGGTGTCACAGTCCAGCACTTTTGTAGGAACAGTCTGAGACTCACTAGCGCCACTATTGGTTACCAAGACATTCAGTGTCTGTAGAAAAAATTTAAGAACATATATATGGATACATGGATTTGCAGAAAAGAAAAGAGTTGTCTCAGGAGATTAGAAAGAAAATTATACACAAGCATGTTAAAGGTAAAGGTTATAAGACCATCTCCAAGCAGCTTGATGTTCCTGTGACTACAGTTTTTCTTTCATTAACCGAGGGGCACCAACAATTTTGTCCATGTGTGTACATTTTGATAACATGGATTCATGAAAAATGTGACAGTGCCAGATACTAATTAACTGTGAGGAGAGGCCACTTACAATTAAATGCATTTCTCAGATGAAAGATACACAGTGGGAAAGACACCATTGCTAATTTTGAGACCATTACAGTGAGTGAATCTCTCACCAGTGTGCGGTATTCCATGTCTTCACGCAGTAGTCGGTTGTCGTTGAGTGTGTATTTGGCCTTGCCCGTCACTGCATCTACAGGGCCCTTATCCACTTGGTGTTTTATTGCACGGAATAACATGTAAAAAGATTCACCAGCTGAGTCCTGCAATATAGTAGATGCAGAGAAACTGAGTGAAATTAAAGCTTACACTGATCTAAGGACACACCTGAAGAAGCTGGAATTGATTCCTGGAGACTTTTTCCATTTTTGTTTTTTATATCAGAAACATAAATGAGAATGGTTAGAGCTGGACCACACCTTCATCAGAGAGATAATGGAAAACTGAATGTCTTGAACTCACCCTTAAAAAGGAGTAAAGACAGATGGACATCCAGTTGGTCAGCAGCTTCTCAACCACAGATTCTGTTCTGCAACACCACAAAAAACAAGATGAGATTAAAGATGGTCTGCTGAAGACTTGATGATGATTGCTGTTTTCTATTGTTATCATGTAGTTTGTCTGATGCTAATTTGTGGGATTTAAGTTCCTATTACTTGGTAGCTACATTAGCCTTGTAGCTCCAGGGAAAAATAACCATACTTGCTCTGGCTTATTAACTAGATTTCAGGTAAAATGTGTAACTGTCACTTTAGGAAGTTTGTTAAAACCGAACCTGCGCAGCATGAGTTTAGGGTTCTTGGTGGTGTACTGCTCCACCAGGTGACTTAGGAGGGTTTTAAGAATATCCGTAAAATACTCCAGCTTCCCGTGCAGGGCCACAGTAAGCAGGGAGGCCACATATGCACGGTCTCGTGGAGAGAATGTTCTTTGCCCCTCCAGAGTGTGGATGAACTGCAATTATGGATAGAGCACAAACACAACTTCACAAATTCAACACTCATGAAGGCTTTTTGTCATATTATTTGGACGTTAAATCTTGAACTGTGTAAACATGTTTTTTGTGGGTACAGGAGGCTACCTTGGTAAGGAAAAGCTTGCTATTGAGTAAGTTGGAGAGCTGAACCAGGCCCTGCTCCACTGTAGCCCGCCGACAGGCTGGCACATCCAAGTCTCGTCTCAGTGGCGACTCCCGGTGGCCGGGGAAGAAGATCCTCTCAGCATAGGTACGATAGTCCAGAAACGGAATTCCTGACCCCACCAAGTCACTGGACATGTCCATCATCTCCGTCATTAAATCTAAAAATAATAAAATGAACGTTCTAATATATTACTCTGATATATTGCATGGGCTTTGCTAAACATTTTTTTGGGGTGTGTTGTCCACAAAACACTATACCTGTGAACTCCTTTTTGCAGCAATCTCTCACACTGGTCTCCAGGTTCTCAAGCTGAATCTGAACCTTTTTATAGTCCCTCAGAGCCTGTTTACTCTTCCGCCTGGTGAAGAACATACAACTACATTCTTAAATTTCAGACAAATATGCACATGGAAGGCTTTTAGCCAGCACGGTAAGTGCCTGGGGCTTATGAGATCCTGTGAAATATGTCACTCATTAAACCGCCTAGCAATCGCTGATTAAAAGTTGTATCTTGGGACTTACTAGACCCGGTGGTAGGAAACCAAATGCCAGCAGCATTCCATCTGGTAACATCTGAAACATTTCTCTGAACCTTGACCGCTCACTTGCTGTATAATTTCAGGTAATTTCAGGTCAGGTTTCCTCCCTAGTTTCATTACTTAAAAACATTAAGCTAATCATGAATCAATTCAGGAACATACGATTCAGTGCAGCCAAAAGGGTGTGCATGTAAAATTTGGTTGGTCTATAATGTTTCATATGTTTATTATGTTACATGTGAGTTGCTGTATATAAAGATATGGAGTAGGGTCGGAGCACTTTGTAATCATTACTGACGTCACTGATTACGATAATAAATTGACTTGCATAATGCGTATCGACGAGATGCAGGTGGTCATGCCCACTGAAAGCATAGACTTCTCTGGAGATCAAACTTTATACACGAGAAAATGTCAGGCTGTAAAAGCTTTACTAAATAACAAACCTAAACATACAAGTATATTTCAACTTCAACATTTTGGAATGGCCAAATCAAATGCCATACCTTAATGCAACAGATATATTGTGAAAGACCCAAAATGAGCAGTTCATGCCATCAAGTTCATTCATCAGTTAAAGCAGGAATGGACCAACATTCCTCCAAACTGTTGGGAAGGACTGGTCACCAATTATTGCTGCTCAAGGGGATCATGCCACTTACTGAAATCAAGGGTTCACATACTTTTTTCCAATAAAGATATTTAATGTTTGATATTTTACTAACAATAATGTAAATAATTTATTTAATTAGGTTCTCTTTATCTATTTTAAGACATGCTGAAGATATGATCACATTTTCTATCAGATTTATACAGAAATACAGAACCTTGTGAATGTATGCAGCATGGTTTTACCGATGGTGGTTCAGTTTTTACATTTCATTGGGCTTGAGTTGCAGTTGAACTTAAACTGTTATGTCAGACTGGGCTTGAACAGAAACACTGGGATGTATTTGGGTTCAACCTAAAAATGTAGACCTGATTAAAACTCTAAATCACTTAAATAACACTACAGGCCATGTTATGTAATTGCACTGTTATTATTTACTGTTGGTGTGGCCTATTACTGTTATTAGGCTGTCTCTTCTACACAGGTCTTATATCTATTAATTTTGATGCTACCTCAACCATTTTTTTTCCATTTTTGAAGTATGAGGACATACTAGAGCATGTAAAACATGATATTACAGGACAAATTTACAAATTTACATGTGTGCACCTCTTTACCATCCCTGACACATTCCTGATACCATCATAAATTGTGTTACGTCTGTGAACGTAAGAAAAACGGGTTTGCTGTTTGAAAGTCTTATGTACCTGTATATGAGCACGATGACCAGCACGATGAAAGCCACAATGAATGCGCCAACACCCACCCCAACCTGGGCCTCCAGAGGAAACATGGCATGGCCTGGAGAATCATACTGCACCCTTCCTAGGGAAAAATTCAGATTCCCCATTCGTACCTACACACAGCAGAGGATACACTTGAAATATGATCTGAGAGAAATATATATTTACAGATATTATTTTTATCACACATTTTTTCCAGTTTCAGAAATCACACCAAACTGAATGCCTGAAAATGATTAACGAGAAACAACTGCAACTTTGAGGACTCACTGTTAATGAGTCATCTGAATCAATTAATGAATAGATGCTTTCATTCCAGTGAACAGACAAACATTCCAGTGAACCCGAATGAAACAGCTAATGATTATGATGACTCACTGTGAACTCTGGTAGAGAGTCTGTGCCCTCTCGTTTCTTGGTGGCAGACACTGAGGGCTGCTGGGTAGGAGGTTCGCAGTAAAGATGGTTCCTGGTGAGGGTCTTCACAGCACACACTCCATCTCCCATCAGAGCCACCACCTCCTCCTTAAAAATGGCCAAGTCTAAGTTCTCCCCCTACATCAAAAAGCAAAATACTCATTTAACACTGCGGTATGGCTGAGACAAATTCTATGGCATTTGGCAGATAATCTTTATGCAAAGAGACTTAAATAACTGAAAATCGAGTAATGCTGTCACACATACTGTGATGCTTTATAACATACTGCATTATGTTATACAGAGTGCGCTCTAGGTGAAAAGGTGCTGTACCTCCACAGAGATGATGCTTCCAGGTTTGTGGCGGTAGGGCTTGCTGGGGTCACCTCGGTTGAGTGGGTGGAGGATGGGATTCAGTTCATAGCTAAAGGGGCTTCCACTGACCGACTCAAAGTCAAAGCTCAGGTTATCCAGCAGGAAGTGGACGCTGACGGCAGCATGGCGAGCTTCAGGACCCAGCTCCGGTGTTGGGCACAGGAGCAAAGTGGAGCTGTTGACTGTACAGCGCTCTTCAATCTACACATACACATATATATCGTCATAAGGAACCCCTGAATGTCCACAATTCGAACTTAACATTTACTTAACATTACTCTGTTAATGTTTGTTTTTAGCAGGTCTGTTTAGTCCATTTGTCCAAACTCATTCAAAGCCTACCTGCTTGGTATCACAGAGACTCTCTTCAGGACAGCCTGGCTCTGGAACTATGCGCCTGTGTCGTTTGAGAGGCCAGGGCTTGTCTATTGTCCCTGGGCCTATATCACTCCGTCTCTTTCTTCTTTTCCGCCCCAAAAAGGTTGTCTCCAGTGGGCTCAAGGTCACGCGGATGTGAGGTTCTTGAACCACATCCAAGTTCTGACCAGAAACTCTAATGACACGACCCCCACTGGGCAATCAGATAAGAAAAAAATATTTTATAATAATTTTCATTTTGAACATACATTTTGGGGGTAGTTGGGGGTAGATATCTACTGCATCTGGTACCGTATAGAAGTGTAGAACACCAGTTTTTTTTTAAAAACATGCAGTTTGTGATGCAAGTTCAAACAAATGTTCTGGAAAAAATTATTTTAGATCAGGCCATCATTTCTGTAAGCATTATATGTGGAGCAGCCACATAATTAGGTGTTTGGACAACCAGAAGTGAGTTTCGCAAAAGTCTGGTAATGCTGGCAACTAGGTAATTAAAATGTCTGTTAATTACAGAGTGTTTCCCAAAACCTCTGGTTATTTTACCTAAATTTTTTCAGGTAAAATAATAAAGACATACTGTGTGTCTGAATGAGCTGGAGCGATGGTTCAGGTTTAGACTGGTCGCACTGGTCAACAAAATGTTCTTTGAGGTCATCTGTTAAGTTTCGGTTCATGAAGCTCTTCAAGAAACTGGTAAATATTTCTTCTTAAAAATAAGAATATACCTGAGGAAACTTTTTGAAGGAGCAGCAGTGGTGATGTTGGGATCCGGGCTGTAGTGATAGGAAGCAACCGATAGATGGCGCTCTGCTCTACCAAACCGTATAGTCACTCCATGTTCTCCTGTTCTGTTACTGCCACCGGTCACACATTCGATTTGTTCATCTTCCAGTTCCAGAGAACTGTAAACCAAGTTTTCCAAACAGTGACTATTCATCATCATGTTAACACATGTCCACAACAAAACCACCTACAACACATCACCAAAACTAACCTTCATTGCAAATACAAGTGATTTTCATTAAAGCTGACAGTTCTTTTTAATTATTCAGTATTCAGTGCATAGCTGACATCGTGAAGGAACAGATGTCTGGCTGATGTTCTTTATTGTCTCTGCTTTTACAATTCAATGAGATGAGAACATTGTAACTCACATGAGACATGGCACTCCGCCAATCAGAACACTGATCTCACTCAATTGGCCAGTACGTAGGCCACGCCCTGTGATGGTAAGTGATGTGCCTCCAGACATTGGGCCTTTCAGCGGGTACACTCCCAGTAACACTGGGTCCTGAGAATCGAAATCACACACACACACAAATCAAAAAGCAAGCCTAAATGTTGGAATGGTTAGATAAGAAAATTAAGACTAATTAAAGAGAGTCTGTAAAATCCCCTCACAGAATAGTGCACTTTTATTGCATTTTTTTTTACCAAATCAGTTCAGGCATTTACCTGGTAGCGAAAGTGCTGGACAGACTGTCCTGTACCACCACCTTTCACCTCCACAGAGACCTGTCCTCTTCTCTCCCCTCCACTAGCTGAAGTCTCACATACAATACTGAATACACACAAACACACACACACACACAGGCTAACATTAATCACTGTTTCACATCAGTTTTACAAATTACTTTTTTTTAAGTGCATTAGGCTTACAATAGATTTAATAGAGCAATAACAAACTATTATAAATAAAATATGATCCTTAAGAGATTAATTAAGAGTAATTAAGAGTAATTACTTTCCTGAAAAACTGTAACAAAGTATTCACAGTCACACCCTGACTTTGCACCCTGAGTGGTGTTTGGGTGAACTGTATTGGTCAGAAATAGTAAAATGCATGTTTCTAAAATTAGAGTTACCTGGAGGAGACCTCATATCTACTGGGCATAACTGTGCAAGGAACTCCAGCCACGGTCACAGAGTGCTGGATGTCCTCTGCTCTCTGGCCCAGGTTTGATCCAGAGATAGTTATCACAGTGCCGCCCTCCACTGGACCAGACAGAGGCTCTATCTACCACACAATGCACAACATTATTAGAGAGACTGTCAGGACAGCTGAAACAACTTGGTATAATACTTTTTGTACATAATTTTGTGGTTGTCCAGTACTGCAAGTGTACTGCCTGATAACAGTATGGTACAGTCTTTGCAGTTTAGTATTACACCAGGCGCTTTACTGTTTGTCCCTGCCTTGCACTTTGGTATTTCTCTATGCCTCTATGATGAATGAGTGAGAAGATTTTCCATTATGCTGCTTTTTTTGGTTTATGGTGAACTTGGTTCAGCTGACTTAACCTGAAGTGAATATGTGTTAGGAATATGGATCTCTTAACAGTACACAAAGAGATCAATGTATTTAGACATAAAAACTCACAAGTATTGAAAATTTTGTCAAATTCAGAAAGTAACCATTTTTGTGGGCTCTGACAGCAATGCATCAAGAAAACAGTACAAACAAATATGTTTAAGGAGAAACTGATTTGGTCTGGTGAATTTCAGTGTACTCTGAGACTAAAATACAGAGAATTATTTAGTTCATTAAAATAAAATCTCTTTTTGAGACCCAAACCTTTTACAAACCCTTCTTAGAACTTCCCATTTTTTGTGCTTAACTGGCTCTATAACAGCACAAAGTGCTTGGACCCCTATGATCGCCACTTTTAATGCAACCTGAAGGCGGATGCTCAACTCTCAAAGCAGTTACATAAAGATTGACATCATTTTCAGACCATTGCCAAATATTAGTTAGTTGTTAGTGTTCCAGGTACCAATTAGATATCAATGACCATTTACACACATTAACCACTTCACACACACAAACACACACCAGGTGTATGTAGGGTGCAGGGCAGGTGGGCTGGATGTGGTCGGTGCACGAGTTGTGGAAGACACAGCTGGACCGTGCCCCCTCGCACCATACACAGCCATACTGAGGCTCCGCTGTATGGCATCGGCTGCAGTCCGAGCGGCCCACTGAGCAGTTGTACAACCTCACTGTAAATCAAACACAGGCCTTAATGTCAACACAGCATCATTTACATTTACATTTAAGGCATTTAGCAGACGCTCTTATCCAGAGCAACTTACAAAAGTGCTTTGCTATTTACCCAAGAAATACCTCAGCTAGTTAGAATAGACTAATAATTTAAAGATACCTCTTAAGTTTAGACATTACTAAGCACAAGTCAATAAGGTGACCATAGTACTCTGCTATTCGAAGAAGTATTCTCGGAAGGGGTGGGTCTTCAGTCTGTGTTTGAAGACAACGAGCGACTCTGCTGTTCGGACACCCAGGGGAAGCTTGTTCCACCACTTTGGTGCGGGACAGAAAAAAACCTGGACGCTTGTCTTCCGCCGATTTTGAGGGCGGGTCAAGCCGAGCCGTACTTGAAGCTCGAAGGGCTCTTGGTGCGGATTGGCTTTTGACCATTGCCATCAAGTACGGAGGGGCTCGTCCATTCTTGGCTTTGTAGGCCAGCGTCAGGGTTTTCAATCTGATGCGGGAAGCAGCTACAGGAAGCCAGTGGAGAGAATGCAGCAGTGGAGTGACATGGCTGAATTTAGGGACATTGAAGACGACCCGTGCCGCTGCATTCTGGAGAAGTTGCAGGGGCCTGATGGTGTGCAGAGGGAGACCAGCCAGAAGAGAGTTGCAGTAGTCAAGTCTGGAAGTGACAAGAGACTGAACAAGTACCTGGGTGGCCGCACTAGAGAGGAAGGGTCGAATTCTCCGGATGTTGTACAGGAGGTACAGCTCAATCTTTTCCAACATTCTGATCTACATTAAGGCCTTACCTTCCAGTTGAAGATAATAAGTAATATTTTCTTCAAATATGTTTACTCTCATACTGTTAAGATAATTAAACTGGGCTCTCTTACCGTGCAGGCCCTGAGGATGGTCCATCTTAAAGGAGCCTCGTCGTCTTACTGCAATCGTAGCATTATATTCTTCCACAGCTGCAGAGTAGGAGTACTAAAACAAACACACAGAGATTAATGCAATTATACATTACTGGGTACTTTAATAGAGCTATTTGTTCTGTTGGTACAGTTTGTAGATGTTCAGATTTACAGTACAGCAGACTGAAGCTCCTTCCCGTACATAATTTACTGATAGTGGGATATTTTTCCTTTGCTTTGCAGACTATTCTCATTGTAATTGTGTAAAATTACAAGCAAGGCTGCTGTGCTTGATATACATACACTATTAACATGTCAGTACCATCATATGGTCCTGTGGTCCACCACACAAACAATATGGTGGTCAGAGTGTTTTTTTAATGGTCTTTCTCCATTGCAGGACTGGGAAGACAGTGGCTGAATATTTGGGTAGCTACAGATGAGCTACAGTCAGTAATGCTCATCTAACAAAGTGACCAATGAATGTAGTTACAAATTATAGGTACCTAACTCACTGAATATGTGTGTAATATTTTAATGTTAATTTCATAAATGTCATATGTTTGTGAGGGCAAGAGCTATATAGAAGACCTGGTGCAGCTGGCAGGTGATGTAGAACAGGGAGGGCTGTGAGTCATCCATCTCCACAAATGCAGCTACTACCACAGACCTGCCTTCGATAGCCAGCACACATTCATAATCCAGCTCCTCATCCTAAGAACACACACACACACACATACAGGAGACAACAATTAAGTCCAAACCTTCTTATACACCTTACTGGTGTCATTAAGAGGCATTTGAGGATATTAGTGGTGTCAAAATCAATATGCTAATAACGTTTTAACAAAAAAAACTTAATGGCACCATTTAGAAACTGTGTTAATGCATTTTCCTAATTTAACCTATTAAACAATCCATAGTCATGCCAATATTTAAGAACTACTGAATTTGCTGAACTGCTGAATTTCTATGCAGCAGAAACTAATGGGATTTTAGAAAAATGGACTCTATTACACAATCTGGAAAACAAAAATGTTTTAAATCAAAAATTTCCTGTGCCACATGCATGACATAATGTGTCATGCATGCTATACACAGGCTAACACCCCTGCACATAAAGGTTAAATAAAAGTCAACTATCAATTTATTATTAATTAAGGGGTATACAGTAGCATTCAGGAAAGCACAAAACAGGGCACGAGAACAGGGATCTAAACTAATTTGCTAAATAATTTACCTACAAAATTGACAGTGACAGTTAAGGATTCAGATTTGTGTCTCATGTTACCTGATACAGGTGCAGGTTGCGTCCCACCAGAGTGATTTTCCTCTCAATATTAACAGGTAGGAGGAAGGAACCTTGAACGCTTTCAACACACGGGCAAGAGTAGGAACCCCCGCTGACCAGTGAGTCCTCATCACCCTGATTCATACACACACAGATACAATGCGACATACTTGTGTCTCATACACGCGAATTACTTCAGCACATCAGTATGTAATATTAGACGATCAAATGCGTCAAAACTGCATGAAGCTGCAACTAGGGCACAAACAAAGCCCAATAACAGCAAAAGACAAATGGCCTGCTGCTCAAAAAACAGCAGTCTCAGTGCTATTTTTTGTCAGGTTGTGTTGTATGAGGAGTTTTCTATGAGGACACAAGGACACAGTGAAACAGTGGAGAAAAGACAAAACACATAAGCTTATTCCTGGATTTAGGTGTAGATATTTGCTGACTGATTTGATTTACTTGGATGGGCAGCACTTAAGTAGATCACTTAAAACTACTTCTGATTAACCAAATGAAAGGTCAGTTGAAGAGCTTGGTCAGCTTTAAATGCAATCATTGGCCAGCAGCTTGATTTTGGAAGTGCTAGGGTTTGCTTGCTCTTGCTTTATGCTGGTTGAGCCAGAGGCCAGAAGAATCTGCCTCACCAGTTCACTCTTAAAAAACAATGAGGGTTCTTTGAACGGTGCCATCCCTCAAAAATCCTTTGTATAAGTGTAGGAATGAAGGATATGAACTCATACTTACACTACTCTCTGCTCTAAACATTATTATGCACAATAATAACACCGACTTCAGATTAGAAAGGGCTAATTAATTAGATGATTAGTTAAAGGTATGTTGGAAGCAAGTAAAATACTATATACGCAGGGCAGTGGGTACTCCAGTATCAGCACTGAGAATCACTGGTTTAACAGACTGGTTTAACAGACTGTCTTATTTAAAAAAAAACAAAAAAAAAAACAGTTAAACACAGTTTTCAGCTGTTCAATCTGTTACTGTTTCATTTGTCTTGGAGGGTGGGGCTATGTGTACTTTACTGTATTTGGGGCTTAATCTCAGTACCCATGAAATGGTAAAATCAATGGCATGGGGCAGCTCTACATTTTTTACCAGGACACCTCCCACTCTTACTCACCGGGAGGAAAAAGACGGCTGGATCGGACTGGTAGTCCACATCCGGAGAGTGAGGGAAATCAGCTGAGACAGGATTTTCCTCACCGTCTCCAGACGGAGCGGAGGCAGAGGACACTGGAGGCCCGGTCTCAAGAGAGGCTTCCCCGTCGTCAGTCTCCTCTGACCAAAGGGTCACCACAACAGTAGAGGAGGCTGGCACTGCTTCACCTAACGGCCCCATAATGCGCACATCCCCAGAAGGGGCTGTGGGGACCAGAACTGTAACTGAATCTATCGCTGACTCTTTATGGGACACATCAGCCATGTCTTCACCATGGCCACCAGGAGCTGGTGTTGACAGCAAACCCACATGTGCCTTCTTCCCACCTGCTATGCTGTCTTTAAGCTGAGTGAGGGCCCCTGCCACTGTGGTTTGAGGCTGTTGGGTTGAGGAAGGCATGGTATGCTGGAATGTGGTGGGCAGGTTGCTGACAGGGGGTTTAGTTCCCACGGCTGTAGAGGGGATTGCAGCTGGCTCTGGAGAGGTAGGAGGGGGAGCAGTCATGGCTATAGATGTTCTTGGTATGTGTGGCGGTACATCCGTGGTGGGATGTATGGGAATAGCTGACGTGAACTTAGTTAAGTCAGTTGTTGTTGTAGGAGAAGAAGCTGGTAGTTTGAACTTGAGGTTGTACAGTTAGAGTGAGGAGAGGGAGGGGACAAAAGGGAGGGATAGACAGGAGGGTATTAATGAGAAAGATGCAAAAAAAATTAAAACTAGATCAACACAAATTCTAACAGAAAGTGATGGGCAAAATACTGACAAAGACACAACACTGATGGACTACACACACACAAACACATAATTTTCAGCAGTCTACCATTAGATTTAGTAAGCCAACACAAATTACTACCTACACCAATCAGAATCCCCTTGTGCACTCAAACAGTTATAACCTGTCAGACCATGGTCTCCACAACACATTCACAGTTTGTGCTTCAGTAGTTCTACTGTGGGAATGGACCAGACAGGCTAAGCGTCACTCTCCATGTGCATCTCTGACTCATGGGTTCACTTGTCCCTGTCACCGATTTACCCGTTGCTCTTCCCTGGAGCATTTTTGGTAGGTAAATCCTGGAGATACTCAAACCAAGTCATCTAACCATAACATTTTAGCCTTTGGCAAAATTAAGCTTCTTAAGAGTCTTAAGCTTGTCATTTTTTTCTTCAAGAACTGACTGTTCATTAGCTGCCTAATATATCCCACCCTTGACAGTTGCCGATTTACCAATTAATCAGTGTTATTCACTTCACATCAATTGTTTTAATTTTATGGCTGATTAGTGTGTGTTAAGCACCTCTGACTGACCTGCTGTATAATTACAAAGCAGACTGTACAGTTTAATGAAATACACAAAAATCAGTTTACCTCCCATTTACACTTACATGTTGGTTATAAATGATTACCCCTTGGTCACACGTGGCCTGGTGTGTGCACACATGCTGATGGATGCACCAGTTACACCTCCAGCGACTACTCACACACCCTATACATCTGAAATGGGGAAAAAAAGAAAAACAAAAGAGAAAAATGCCTTCTGTTAACCTTTGAATGCTAAGGTAAATCTTCATATACTATATAGATAAAAAGCATTGGGATGCCTGCTAAATAATATTTTTTCTCAAAAATCAAGGGTATTAAAAAAACGTTTGCCCTGCTTTCGTTGGAATACCTCTAACTCTGGAATATTTTGGAGCATTGCTTTAAGTATTTGATAGCATTCAGCATCAAGAGCGTTAGTGAGGTCAGGGTGCTGGATGATCAACAGCCCACCTCTTCACCAACTCCCTTACTCATCCCAAAAGTAAGGGATAGAGCACCAACTATCATTCCAGAAGTTCCATGGCTCTACAGCTCAATGTGGGGTGTGTGTGTATGGGGAGGGGGGGGGGGTATGTGCGCATGGTTATCTGCTCCAGAGAGTCTTATGCTATTGGCAATACTTCTCCACTAGACAAGCAATGGGTGTCAGCATTGAGTGCTTAAAGTGGTAGAACGCAATCATTAGAAGGGGAGTCCACAAACATTTGGACATATTGTGTATAACCATTTGCAAAACAAAACAATTTAATTCACAGTTTCAGTGATGTCATGAAAACCAATGCATTTGCAGCAGCTTCACAGTATACTCATCTATCGAGTATACAGCAGGTTCACCCCCAGCCTATTCACTCTGAAGCTATAACAAGTGTTTTAGCCCAGACTGCGTTTTGGAACTACAGAAAAGCCAATCAGACAAATTCTTCAGAAATCATCAAACTATTGATATCCATGGCTTCCTAAACATCAATGCCGTAATTAAAGGCAACATGAGTGAAATCTAAAGTTCTGGTGAAATGCATACTGGGAACTATTGGTAGGAAGTAAAGGCAGGCGAGAGAAATGGAGGTTCATGAGGAGGAATGTCAGAGGCAGCTGCTACATCATCAGAGAGAAATCTGTCACTGAGATGAGACCAAGCAAGATGCTCTCAGATCTCTTACCTAAAACTCTGAAATGCTAAGGCTGCAGTTCTATGAGCACAAAGCCATACATACAACAGAATTAGACAGGCTCATCTTAAATGAAGAGAAGGTCACTTTAATCTAGCAAGCTAGCGAAGTCATCAGATACAGCAAATACATAATATCTCAATGTCTCAATACTGAATTAGTTTGACACTACGTACTGGGCTCTTATGCAACACCAAAGAAAATATCAACAAAATGAAAGTCAAACAGAAGAATGAAATGTGCCTTCCACATCAGTTAAAACACAGGTTTACTGGTAAAAAGGCTTTCACTGTAAATACAATCAGCACTTCAGTACTGTATGGCCTTTACATGGTTAACAATTTCAGCAGGGGCTAATGAAGATTAACCAGAAGACTTCACTGATATAGCATATTCCTAAAGTGTCAGGTAATGTATACAGTATGTGAAGAGTGAACTGCCTGATTCAGCTCTGTTTATTGTGTACAGAATATGAGTGTGTAAAGCTACGAAAGTGGAGGGCTGATAAAGCCTACTTACTACAGTGGCCTCTACAGGCTACCTTAATATAGGAATTAGCTTCATCACTAGTTATGTATTTGTGTTTTTGAAACTTAGAGCTGTATGAGACACTGACAGTCAATAATTGCCGACTTTTTTTTTTTTTGGTCCTGAAAACATCATAAAACACTCAAATCAACTCCTCCCATTCCCTTCAAGGGCAGAGTACATAGAAAGGTTTGAGAACACCTGATCAAAGGTTCTGTGTCTGTGAACAGTTAAGCAGGTTAAGTTTGTCCTGATTTCTAAAAGGCATGAAGTTAAAGATCAAGCATTCACACAGGAGCCTATAGATAACATAATATATCATAAATAGTATGATACAATAAATAGTATAATATAGCATAAATAGACTAACCAAAAAAGTTTACAGCCCCTTTCAGGTGCATCTTTTGCTGATACAGGCATTCAAATGTGTACATAGAGCTTGTATTCATGTCTCTGATTGAAGGCCCAAGAGGCCTTCACTTAGCGCTGGTCATTAATATGAATTATTATGTATTAATTACTGTGTGGTACAATTTGTGAGGTTACTACTGAATGTTATTGGCCCATAATTTATCAGGTGGAGTAAAATACTTACGGCATGGTGTCTGATAGTTGCTGCACAAGAGAGCAGTCATAGAAGATGAACTCTTGAACTGCCACAGTTACATTCATGAAGCGTAGAGACAGAGTGACTGACACAAAATCTGTCAAAACAGCAAAACAAATAGTCAAACATATTACGAACTGTGCACTCTGAACTCGGTCGTGAGAAATGATTTAATGTGACAAGACAAGACAAGAGCTTTCTTCTGACTAGACTGCCCTACTAGAAACATTGCTTCACCATGATGTAACATTATGTTAACTAAATCAAATCTCAGAGGCATATTTCTCATTTAGGGTCATTTCCTTTTAAGTGACCTGGGCACAAAGTTTGGGACACAGGAACTAGGAGTCTGTTCCCACTGAAATGCGTCCCTCAGTGTGACCAGATGAGATTTGACTTTCCCATGTAAAAAAACAAATATACATGTACATCATTATCAACGGTTTCTCATCAAGGTGGTATGGCTTCAGTTTAGAGGAGCGATGGAACAACAGAACCACTTGCCTGACTGTATCCGGATACAGAACGCACATTCCGTTTACACCCGTGTTAAATGTGGGTGAGATTCGTTTCTGACCACCTCTGAATGTGGTTTCAGTGATCCATTTATAATCTGATGCACAATGCAGGGGTGTCTACACCTGTTTTTTCATGTGGCTAAGTAAAATCTGAACGTGATCCAATCACCAAAACGCATATTAACGGCAGGTATAAACAGGCTCTAAATGTCGGAATTTCGTAGTAGGCATGCACGTCAGTGTTGCCCAAAACATAGTACTGAATGCAACCTAACAGATGGCTCTTAAGGAAATACTCCACCAGATTATGTCCAGCAAAACATGTCCTACCCTGTCCATGAGGCACAGGAGGTACCCTATGGGCCGGAGGAGTAGAGCAAGTGACAGTAGTGGCATGAACAGCAGCAGCACTCTGCGTCTCTTCAAAGAAGCATGCGTATGCCTCCTCTTCAGAAAGGCTGGGCAATCCTGGCACTTCCAGAGCCACCTAGAGGACAAAAATAGTGTTTTTTTTACTTTATTCAATATAAAGGTGGTGTTATTATATTAGTACTTTGACATTTGACACAATATGAATGTTAATGTTGATGGGAATTTGATGTTCAGAACCTGATATGGTCATTAATATTAATTTGACTAGATTCCACCAGCTTGAGGACCATATGTGGGTCCCAAAATGCTGGCATCCACATACCATATAGCAAACTGGTGCTATATGGAGTGCTGAATTTGTATGGATCTGCGTACATTTGTCTGCTCTCCTATGCTGATGTTGTACTGGCTCAGTGACTCCACCCTCAAACATTTCTGCTCCTCATCAAAACTCCACAACCAGTGGCCTTCTGCCGAGCTCCGTCTGCAGTCAGAACGCACCCCACACCTTTAAGATGAAAATTGAAGATACAGAGGTCATAGAGGATGAGTCTGGCTGATGACAAGAGAAGAATTAAAGGTAGCCTTTAAACTCGAAGGCAAAATACTATAAAAGTTATTTTCTTTGTTGTGTGGAATAAGCTGACACTCACTTGCCCTCAAGGACACACCAGCCACAGTAAGGGTCGTGAGCTGCAATACAGGACTGACAGTCTGTGTGTCTCTCACACTCTGCAACAGGCCTTTTCTCTACCTGCAAACATGATCACAGACATTACATACACACCACAACCCAGAACTGAAATGAATTATACATTATATCATTTTAATAATATCTATAGGAATTATACATTAAATCTAACACAAGCACCACTTACAGTATAAATTACACAACTTTGTAGGCATTAGGGACACACATCACATCACAACATACACAACTAGTTTAACTGGTTCATAATTATCAGTTTTAGGCATTTAGGCAATAATACTTGTATAATCAAGACTCAATTACTGTTTCTTTTAATCTTTTGGTGCTTTGGATACAGTATAAAGTATTTTGGCAACAAGATTATTAAATAAAAATGCATATGCTGCAATCATCTGGTTAAGTTAAGACATTCTAAATATTAACTGTTTTGCAACTCCATTCTTGATGTTTTACAGTTTTCCCCCTTTTAGACACATCTGAAATTATATTTTATACATTCTTCTGCAACTGAATGGGTTTTAACACTACTTCCAAACTTTTGAACAATGATTCAAAATCGACACTGAACCACTAAAAGTCACATTTTTAATGACCAAAAACCAAAAGCTTTAGTTAAAAAAGTGATTTTTAGATTATGTGATTGTCAGTTCTCAGTTGCCACATTTCTTAAAATACAATGGCAGAAATGTACAAAGTCTGATTTTTTTCTCACATCATAAATGGTGCCACTTATTGATGCTTTATTGATGGACATTTGACCAATACCAAAAAAAGGGCAAAAAAAACTCACAGTATTGGTGGTCATAATGTACAGGTGTTTCTGTGCGGAATCCAGAAGCAGGTCTTTGTTAATAGGTAAACCCGGCTGGATGGACAGGGTGGAATATTTCTTCACTTCTCCAGATCCCCCCAGGAACACCTACAAATGGCACAAAACAGCACAGCAATTACAGTACAATGTCATTAAAAAGTGTTTGCCCCAGTCTGAATTCCTGAATATGAACTATAAAAGCCTAGAGAGCCTACTTCCTGAGCTAGTCAGACCTTAATATGTAATCTAACCTTGAACCCAAAAACCCAAAACATAAAAAAAATATCATAGCTCCTTAACAGTCTGCCTAAGTACACACAAGTGCATCATGCAAAGTGTTTTGTGGGCTTGTAGACGTTATAGAGTGTACAGGGAAGACTGTAAGGGCAAGAGTCTGGAAAAAAAATGTGAGCAACTGAATACATCCGTGAAAGGTACTTAATGCCTCTCGAATCATATCACGGGAGGAGTAGATTTCAGTAAATGAGATTACGGGCTCAAGAAGCCCATTAGCAAAGCAGGTGACATGGCTAAGAGTGTCAGACACCTCAGCCTAAGAGCTGCACAGGCCATTGCACACTCAGGTTAGGCCGCTTTAACCGGATTACCATCGATTAACTGCCAGCTACTGTAGCTTAGCGGCAGGAATCATGCACAATTCCAGTGCAAATGTGTAAGGCTGACTTATATATAGGTGTGCCTATGCAGAGCTTAGAGGACTAAATATGTTGTGTATATATATATATACACACACTACATGGACAAAAATATTGGGACAAAAAAGGTAAAAAAAACAGTTGATCCTGCTTTTGTTGGAGTAACTGTCTCTACTGTCTAGGGAAGCTGACCGCGAGCTCAGGATGTTGTTGAATGATCACCACCCCCCTCAACTCATTCCCAAAGTAGTGGATGGAGCACCATCATTCCAGAGAACACAGTTCCACTGCTCCACGGCTCAGCGCTAGGGGGGCTTCCGACCCCTCCAGTCCATGCCTGACATTAGGCATGGTGCCAATAAGTTCATGTTTATCTGCTCCAGAGTCTCCTATTCTATTAGCAATACTTCTCTACAGGGACTAGACAAGCTGCGTGCGTGCATTTGCACATTTGTGTCAACAATGGGTGCAACCTAAAGTGGTTGAATGACCCAATAGCTTTTATTACATTGACTTCCAATGAAAGATATAAGGAGTTACAGTGAGTGACAGTGGCATAAAAAGACAATGGGACATTCGGGAGCAGCCACACATGAGTCTAAGTGTCCCAGTGCTAAGTGTCAGTTATAAAGCTTTTCAGGGCTGTGAGCAGTTCAACTGCCAGAGATGGAGCTCCCACCTATATTTTGGATGTGTTGGAAACGAATTCTTGATTGAGAACTAATCATTACACATCATCACCAAACCTCACTAATGCTCTGAAATCCTCACAGCAATGTTGCTACACCTAGTTTAAGCCCTCTCAGAAGAGCAGAGACTGTTAAGAGGTAAGAGGATAAACTAGCTATTAATTCCGATTTTTCTGAAGAATCACTGGATAATCAGGTGTCTACACGTTTTGGGGTTGTTGGTAGAGTATATAGGTATGTGAATGAGAGTGTGCCTGTCGGCTATGGAATTTGTCCTGCTGTGAAGACTTAAGCCGGGTATAAAAGGACACTTCTGCTAAACTGAACACAGAGCTTTGATCCAAGGCTGAGCCAGGGCTTAGGAAAGAATGAAGTGCGCGGTTAACACCTCACATTGACACAAAGCTGTCTAGTCAGACTACCTGCGGTTAAGTTTATTACCCAAGTCTGATCTACAGCAGGAACGGACAGCCTGGATCCAATGGTTGCCATTTTAATCCGGAAGCTCAGAAACCCACAGCTTGTAAGTATGTGGCACCAAACACAGCAGTCTCCAAATGTGATTACAAAACCATGGGCTAAATCAGGTTTTTGACGATATATATGTGACGAAACACTCACGTTTCAGTTCCATTTACAATAGTAGGTTCATGATTCACCATGATTCACCACCATTTTCACCATATTTGAATCCAAATTTGAATAAAGAATGAAGTTACAGCTCAGACATCCAGTCACAACAAAGAGACAGAGCAAGAACAGGGCATGGTTTCCTGAAAGCATGTTTGCACAAAGATGATTCTTAAATGATATATATGTATATATCAATCTGTGTGTCATAATCAGTTTTTAAAAGACTAGGTTGCTCCCTCACTTGTGGTCAGTGAACTACACCAGTGCTTTTCAACCCTGGTCCTGGAGGTTCTCTGTCCAGCACACTGTAGCAGACTCCCTGCTTTAACACACCCCCTGCAAATTGTTAATGAGCTGATTAGTTGAATTAGGTGTGTTGGGAGCAGGAAAGGCACTAAAATGTGTAGGGCAGAGTGCCTCCAAGACCGAGACTGACTTGTGTGGGCTGGCGCTAATGGAAAATCTCACTCTCAGTTCTGACTTATTTAGCTTCATTCGCCAATGTCTTCCTAAAAAGTCCTAACAAAAAGTCTAATCCATGATGTGGTTTTAAACTGCAGAATTGTGAACAGCTAGGCTTTCACAATGGTGGATCCCACTGTCCCACAAATCATAAATAAGAAAACATTAGTGAACCTTTGTGAATTGGTAAATCTTTGTGAAAACTTCGTGAGTGGGTTCTCAGAAGTTCTTCTTATGCACGGTTGGAGAGTAAAGTCTTTATTTGACAGTCAATAATACATTCATGTGGACTAAAGCATAACCAGACTAACGAAAAAGTTAAGTTTCTCCTTCAAACTGAGAGTCATATGATTGTGAGCGTGTTGGTGTGGGTTTATCTGACTATGGTCTTTGGTATATAAACAATCCTACAACTATATTATTTAGCATGATAAATTGAATAAAGGTGATAATCACCCCTTTCCACAATGTTCATTATAATAATTTGGATGTCCTTTGTTGAATTTTAACAAACTGTTATATCCGAATAGTGAGCACAACAGCATTCACAACAGCCTGTGTATAAAACCTTCAGAAATCTTGCATACAGCAAGATGCAGGGAGCAATACCAATATATCTACTATAGCAAACTACAATGCCATACCTATCAAAGCTGATTAGGCTTTGTAACTTCACATCATCAGTTACCTTGTGCAAATTTCCTTTAGAGTCTCCCAGGAAAGCGATGGAGTGCCCCTCCCTCATACTGACTGCCACAGCAGTCAGGCGGGCAGACGGACTGTCCAACACAGCCTCAGCTTCCACCGGCTCCCGACTGGCCATTGGACTTGGGGTGTGGTCTGAGCCACAGGGGTAGGCATTCAGCGTGTTCTGGTGAAGAGAGATAGCCAAACTTTCCATTCAGTGGATGTTCTTTTCATTGTTGTTCTGCACATAAGCCACCCCATACTGAGCTGTTTCATCTCTTGGCCTTTCCTTTTTTTACTGTAAAGCTTTAGCCTATTGTCTCCGAGTCCTTAAAATCCTCTTAGCTCAAATAAGCAGATTTAGCCTAGATTAGATTAATCTGATACTACGTCTGCAAGGTGGTTCCTTTCTTTGAGACGAACACCACCAAATCTGCCAACTGTACAGGATTAAATACACTGTGATGTCATCTTGCCCATCATGTGGATTTATCTGTGCTTACATTTTGAGAATGGAATCTAAGGGATTACCATATGTTTGATTGTGTGTGTGTGTGTGTGTGTGTGTGTGTGTGTTTGTTTGCAAAATGAATACAATGGTGAATTCTTATCTATTCTGTGATTTTGCATCTTGGGGGTTTCCCATCTATGATGTCAGACTGCTAATGAACATTCCAGAATAGAACTTTCAATTCATGTCCCTCAAAACCTTAATTCCTTAAACACACCCCACATCCCCACACATACACACACACACAGGAGGCTTCATTAGAGTGGCCTGGTTGAGTGGGCTGTATTGATCCTTAACAACCCCTGGTAAAGGCACTGCAGGCCAAAGCCTGGCTGGCCAGCAGGCAGCAATGTGGGGGTCAGGAGACGGTCAGGTGCCCATGAGCCTCCTTGCCGAACGTCTGCAAATAGTCCGGTAGCCTCATTAAGGCTAATTCTGAACTCTGCAGCAGGCTTGCTCTACAATTGTCAAGCAGCATGAAAATCCCTCATTTAAATGATCCTAGGAAGAGGCAAATAATATAAACTAATATGTCCAAGGTTTAATGAGGGCTCTTGGATCTAAAGCAAAAGGGATCTTTACATCTTTACAACATGGCAACAAGGCAAACAGGAGCTCTGTGGTCTGAGATTCCTTTTGTGGTCAGTTATTTTTTTTTCTGATGTTTTTCATAATACCAAACCACTTGCCCTCAAAACCTATTTAAGTAGGTCAGCTGTTTGTATAATATAATTTTTATATTACTATTTTTAAACACTGCCAATTCCCACTAGGTCTCCACCTATCACAATGCTACCTTTCTGATGACCCAGCAAATGCTTAGGAAGTGGCACCACCTGGGATCCCTCTAATACATGTTATTATGTAAATAAAGAAATAAATACTCTAGAGAGCGATTTAATAGCCATGTTCTCACCGTGGGAAGGTTGGCACAGTTGGATTTGACCTCGTACTCAATATACGCCACCTTGCTGCCCTCTTTCAGGCCATCTTGTGTATAGCATAGGTCTCGCGTGGCATCAATATGGCGGTCCAGTTTGTCCAGAGTATAAACGCACAGCGCAGATTCCTCGCTCGGCCGGCTGGCCGAACTCAGCGCAGTGGAAAAGACTGCCATCAGAACCTGCCCATCGCCTGACTCTGCTCCACCCACATGCGCCCCCTGGAGAAGATTATAGTTTTTCCCAGTCGAGCTAGAGTGGCATGCAAGTGGAACTTCAACATAGGAATAGTATGCTTGATCGTCAAGACATACTCGTGCAACGTATGTCTTGTATTCCCGAGAAGCAGCTTTGAGGTCGCGCCTGTAGAATAAGAAGTAAACGTGGTTATGGTGTGTGAAGCTGGCGACAAAATTGTGGTCATACTCCGAAAGGCGGCCAGCCACAGCCAGTTTAGCTGTCTCCTCATAAGAAAAAATGGGTTCGGCTGAGAGCTGGCGTGTGGAGATCGGCGGTTGGCTGCTTGTGTAGCCCCGCCCCACATAGAGGAGGGACGGAGCCCCATCTCTTGGTCTCACCACGATTCCAACAGTCGAGACGGTTGGGTCGTTAGCAGCTACATACTGAGTGTCCACTGGCCTCTCAGCAGAGAACAGAACACTGCTAACGGTAGCAAGGCTACGTTTCTGACAGGTGCCCTGGTGGGCACTGCCACAGGTGATGAGCTGGAGAGAGTAGGGGTCCACCAGCAGCAGCTTGTTGTGGTTGCTGACCAGTCGGGCCTGGGGGCAGTTGTCCAGGGTTACTGGGGGGAGGCACTCCTTACTGTCCCTCACTGGACCCGTCTTCTCTTCCATCTCCAGACGCAGGTGGTCCAGGCCAGCCAGCTGGTAGAGGTGGTCGCGCGCGCCCACATAGACTGTGCCCACAGCAGGATCAGGATGCAAGGCCAGGTTTTGGAACACGGTGTCATTGGAGGTAAAGTGGGGGTATTGGCTGCAGACCAACGGGGCTCCCAGAATGCCCAAGAGGAGAGGAAGAAGCAGGGTGAAGATGAGAGCCATCCCACAGGGAACTGCAAATGCACTAAACACAGACAGAAGGAAATTACTAGAAAATAAAAGAATCACTAGCAACATTAACCCTTTAATGGCCCACGACAAAAAGCAGATGTTTTTCCACCATTGAATCAACCCTTCTTCTCTAACAGCTTGCTTTGTCAATGCTGTTGTGGCACAATCAAGACATTTTAGCTGATGATGATTTTACCTGCTTTGTAGCAAAAACTAGGTCTTATATTTTTCATAATTATAATAGAAGTAATATAAAAATGCTGAGCCTGGAACCACACATGTTAACAAAGTTTGTGACAGCAACCTCTCCAGGAAATTAACATAAATAGGTCTAAAGTACTACTTGGTAACAGTACTAGGACATTACTTACTTTCTAAAGACATAATAATATGCGCTTATCAATCTGCATATTCTAGTATTGGGACAGCTGCTCATTCACGGTTTCTTTCAAAATCAAGTGTAATCTCTGCTTTTGTTGAGGCAACTGTCTCTATTGTCCAAGGAAGGCTTTCTACTTTCTATAGCATTCAGCAACAAGAGTGTTAGTGAAGTCAGGATGCTGGATGATCACCATCTCAGCTTATTACCAGTTCTTCCCAAAAGTACTGGGTGGAGCACTGCCTTTCCAGAGAACATAGTTCCACTGCTCAAAAGCTCAATGCTGTATGTCCCTTTAGCCCAGTCATAGTAAGTTTAGCAACAGTCCTGATTTTTCTTTATTTGTAGACAGTTTGTCTAACTGTGGAGATCTGTACACAGAGATCTTTAGCAATGGTCTTAAAGTGCCTTAATACTTATAGTTATTTGCATTGAGACATGGTTCACACTAACCAATCTATCTCTGTTTCCCTTCTTTAATGGACAAAACGTCTGTGAAACATCCTTAATTAAAACACCTTTTGCCAATTAGCTTTTGGAGAAGTCATTAACACAGCGGTCCACTTACTTTTTCTAGCCTGAACTGTGGATGAATCAATATGCTCAATAAAATACAGGAACAGTCCAACTGTTTGTGTTATTAGTTTAATTAGTTTGTCTACAGTTGTGACTAATTGTAATAACGATCAGACCACATTTCATGTTGTTGCTTGTCTGGTGGCAGTATAGCAGAGATAGTTGAAATGTACAGTGCATCCGGAAAGTATTCACAGCGCTTCACTTTTTCCACATTTTGTTAGGTTACAGCCTTATTCCAAATTGTATTAAATTAATCTCTTTCCTCAAAATTCTACACAAAATACCCCATTATGACCATGTGAAAAAAGTTTTCTTGAGAGTTCTGAAAATTTATTAAAATTAAAAAACAAAAAAATCATATTTACATAAGTATTCACAGCCTTTGCTTAATACTTTGTAGAACCACCCTTGGCAGCAACTACAGCCTCAAGTCTTTTTGAATATGATGCCACAAGCTTGGCACACCTCTCTTTAGGCAGTTTTGCCCATTCTTCTTTGCAGTACCTCTGAAGCTCCATCAGGTTGGATGGGAGACGTCTGTGCACAGCCATTTTCAGATCTCTCCAGAGATGTTCAATCGGATTCAAGTCTGGGCTCTGGCTGGGCCACTCCAGGACATTCACAGAGTGGTCCTAAAGCCACTCCTTTGAGATCTTGGCTGTGTGCTTCGGATCGTTGTCCTGCTGAAAAATGAACCGTCGCCCCAGTCTGAGGTCAAGAGCGCCATGGAGTAGGTTTTCATCCAGGATGTCTCTGTACATTGCTGCATTCATCTTTCCCTCTATCCTGACTAGTCTGGCAGTTCCTGCTGCTGAAAAACATCCCCATAGCATGATGCTGCCACCACCATGCTTGACTGTAGGGAAGGTATTGGCCTCGTGATGAGCAGTGCCTGGTTTCCTCCAAACATGACGCCTGGCATTCACACCAAAGAGTTCAATCTTTGTCTCATCAGACCAGAGAATTTTGTTTCTCATGGTCTGAGAGTCCTTCAGGTGCCTTTTGGCAAATTCCAGACGGGCTAGCTTGTGCCTTTTTCTAAGGAGTGGCTTTCGCCTGGCCACTCTGCCATACAGGCCTGATTGGTGGATTGCTGCAGAGATGGTTGTCCTTCTGCAAGGTTCTCCTCTCTCCACGGAGGAACGCTGGAGCTCTGACAGAGTGACCATCTGGTTCTTGGTCACCTCCCTGACCAAGGCCCTTCTCCCCCGATCGCTCAATTTAGATGGCCGGCCAGCTCTAGGAAGAGTCCTGGTGGTTCCAAACTTCTTCCATTTACGGATGATGGAGGCCACTGTGCTCATTGGGACCTTCAAAGCAGCAGAAATTTTTCTGTATCCTTCCCCAGATTTGTGCCTCGAGACTATTTTGTCTCGGAGGTCTACAGACAATTCCTTTGACTTCATGCTTGGTGTTTGCGCTCTGACATGCAGTCAACTGTGGGACCTTATATAGACAGGTGTGTGCCTTTCCAAATCATGTCCAATCAACTGGATTTACCACAGGGGGACTCCATTTAAGCTGTAGAAACATCTCAAGGATGATCAGTGGAAACAGGATGCACCTGAGCTCAATTTTGAGCTTCATGGCGAAGGCTGTGAATACTTACATAAATGTGATTTCTTAGTTTTTTATTTTTAATACATTTTCAGAACTCTCAAGAAAACTTTTTTCACATGGTCATAATGGGGTATTTTGTGTAGAATTTTGAGGAAAGAGATTAATTTAATACAATTTGGAATAAGGCTGTAACCTAACAAAATGTGGAAAAAGTGAAGCGCTGTGAATACTTTCCGGATGCACTGTAGTTCATTTCATTTAATTATCCTTGACAATGCAGCATCAACTTAGCATTTTGTAGGTAGTTATAAACCACTAGCATGCTTATGTCCCAGAAGGGACGAAGAGGACTGAGATAGAGAGAGCATGTGGTGAAAAAATCACAAAAAAGACTTGAAACGTAAAATGATGCTTCGTGTCAGCTTTGTTACTGGGTGGTCTAATATCTATCAGGCAGGGGAAACGCTAACTGTGCAACATTAATTAACTAAGCTGTCTTGGAGCAGGTCTGACGCTGAATAAGATCCCTACCATCAATAACTTGGGGTGGCTTCTGTCCTCTTGGTCATCATGTAGCATAGCATATGTTCGTGCAGCCTCTGTAAGAAACAAATAGTGCAATCAATTTTATTGATCTACTTGACAAATATCAAGTAACAATAAGTATGGAGATTACATTTCTCTTTTAAGTATAGACAAAAATGAAAAAAAAAAAAAAAGTAAAAAATTAAAGCACATTAATTATACATGTGGCACTTGCACAATTATGGGCCCTTATTTGAACAGGCTAATTTAGCTCTATTTAATGCAGAAGTCTGCTTAAGGGAGCCAATATCATAATAATTTGCACAAATTGCTTAAATACCACCATCAAGACCTACAAAAAGCAAATAGGATATATATATATATATATCACTATAAAACCGTGAACGCTGTACTCTGCACTAATACAATGCTCATTGGCAGTCCTCCCACACCAGACGGAGGCAGTCTGCAGTTGTTTTATTGCTTTACATCAATTAAATGCAGTGAATGACAAGATAATAAAGCAGAGTGCCCAAGAGGAACTGTCCAATCTATTAATAAACAAAGCTAAACAGACGTTCAGCAGATCAGATGTTCTTCCTTTTACTTCTAAAGCATTTTCACTTTCATTCCTAAACGTGATATCCATATAGCCATCTCTCTGTCTCTGACTTCTTCCCTTTGTGAACTTTAGTCAGTTCCAGACACAGACTCTTTTCACAACCACACACAAGAAAGAGGCTCTCATTGTAAGGCATGTCACTGACCAATGGACGTGGGCTGAAAAGGGAAATTGGGGTCACTGCTGATCTCAGCTCTGTAAAATATTAGCATTACCATTAAGTCCTGATAATATTCATATATTCACAATGGCCATTATTATCAAAATGAGGCAAAACAAGCTCAAATTGGATTAGGCTTAAACAATACATCTTTTTAGCACTGCCATTTTAACGTGTGTATGCTCTAAAGTTACACTGCAGGATGTGCAATGTCACATAAAGCAAATGAAAGCACACATGTTACACAACATGCCTAATTTTCCATGACATATCTACCAGAGACAGATTATAGCAGCCCAATATCATTTATTTTACTCCAATCTTCAAAACACAGAGGGAATTATTATAATCACAACATGTGAAACATTGACCTCTGGAGAAATATGACGAAAACTCCTGTATTGCATAACATTCAAAATGACAATGTCAGTTTTTTTCCAATATTGCGTAGCCTTAACTAGAAAGAACATCTGGTCCATGAAACATCCAAATCCTATGACATCAAAAATTAGCAGAGATTGGAAACTTATAACCACTTATAACCACTTTGTAGACAAAGAAAAGGCTGCAAAGACTGCATCTTTTTTATTAGTTGAAGAAATGCTTCCAAACTCCTCTGCTATATGCTATGAAGAACAGCTCAAAAATAAGTGGTGGAAAATAAAAACGCTAATATGTGCTCCAAGTTCCCAAACATCTCCTCCCACAAGGAGCAGCAAGGCAGACAAAGCAGATGAGACTGATTATCAGACAATGGAATTTCCTTGCCGCATTACTGGAATATGCGGAGTCCCATTAAATCTGTATTATCACAGACATGCAGATGTGCAGTAGATTTAACACCTGACAGTCGAAAGATCACTACCAAACCACATTCCAAATTCTGTAAATCAATCACACAAAGACTGACGAACCGGGAATCTAGACGGTGCAAAAGACCCCCCCCCCCAAGAATGACAAGTACTTCAAGTCTCGTTCAAGCATAAAGCTTTCTGCCTGGTTGGCTGAATGGCTCTGGCCTGAAAGGAGAGTATTGTTTGGAAGTATTCCCAAAGGCATGGATGTCGTAGACTGGCAGGCCAACGTTAGGCCCGCGAGGCCTTCTCCTGCAGTCAGCCAGGAGAGGAGACTGACCCCACTGTCTCTCGCCGAGGCTTTGGCACTGACCCCACATTTTTATGGTGTTCAACAGAATGTCTCGCTGTTACGCCTCATTGGGCATGACAATGAACATGAGAAGTTGCCACTCTGAGTGATTAAGAAACCTATTTATCCGTCCCGGGGGGGGACAATGCGAGCATTCACCAAGCAGCGAGAGTGTCGAAACCGAGTTCACGCTGCCGAAAAAAATGGCTTTTCAGATATCAAATTGATGTCGTTAGGAGCTGGAGCCGGAGCTGGAGCCGGAGCTGGTTTGTCTTGCGAGCTTTGGGTAATGCAGATGGACATTTCGAACAACAATGCTAATAGTTTATAATGCAATCATCATTTGGCGAGTGCTTACCGCTTGCAATTATGGAGAGATTTACTGAAAGGAAGAGGGAGCTGACAGAATGACAGAAGAGAGACGGAGAACCAGAGAGATAGAGAGCGAGCGAGGGGGGTGAAGTGAGAGGAAAAGACAGTGGGAGAAAGTGAAAGGGTGTTTATTTATAGGGCCTTTGGACAGGCACTGCAGTCAGAAGAGTATTAGAGCATACTCTCCATACCACACACTACAAATGACCTCTCCAAATCAGGCTTTCCAACTACATTCTCCAGCCAGATGCTTTCATTTGTCATCCATCATGTCATTAAACTACTATTGCAATAATGGTAGAAATAACACTGAAAAAGCTTGAGGAGCAAGTTTACATTAGATTAGTGCAACAGGACAGTCAGAGCGTGTACAGTGCTGTGCAAATTATATTACAAATGCGGTTTGTCTGGGAGTTCATCTGCTCGGAAAACCTCTAAAATTAGAACATACACAAAAACAAATAATATTAATATAAATTGTAGTAATTTTATATGTGACAAGGTGCCATTTAAACACTGCTAAGCCTCTCCTCAAAGACAAATCTGGAACTACACCTTTGTGTTCAGACTAGATCAAACCATATCGACTACTACCTGCAAACAATACTCTTATTACTTTATTATTACTTTACTTTATTTACTTCACTCTTATTACTTTGTACTCAATTTGTTTATGTTTATTTCTATTTATTTTAACATAGACAGACTTACTGTCATAAAGGCTGTGGTGCGTTGTTTAAATAGCAACAATGCTTGCGAATATATCTAAACCGATGGGCTTGGTGGTCTCGAAATGAGGTGTGTTAAGGTACATTTCTGGTGTATTGCTAACTTGGCAAAGAAAAGCACAGATGTGCCACTGACTGAAAACAACCTAGGCAGATGTCAACAGTCAGATGTTTATTGCTATCTTGGCAGTGAATTGTCACAGGTGCGTGCCCAACGAGTCTTGTATTTAGTGGTTGTACTTTCTAGGACCATTTTTGGGAGGTGCTGACCAATGCATACCAGAAAAACTCCATAGGGCCTGCAGGAACTCACTGTTCACAACCTAATACATCCCAGCCCTTGACAGATGCAGCTGTAGATTAAGATAATTCATGTTTTTCACTTCACCTGTCAGTGGTGCTAATATTATGGGTATAAATCAGAAAGGATTAGCTAATGCATCTGTCATAGTTTCTTCTCTTTCAGTAAATCTGTCAGACCTCCTCATTTACATGCATTTTTAAAATGAACAAATTTAAAAAATCTATTTTCCTAGTTATCTCTTTCCACTCAAGTATTCCGGAATTAAAAGGTTCTGCATGGGTTGTTACTGTTCAGTTCAACCCATTCTTACAGTTTGGCTTAAAAAGATTTTACTTAATAACTTATTATCATAATAATAATAATGAATACATTATTTCACAAATGACTAATATTTGTAAATGCGCAGCACCGGTGGTATCAGTGGTTACCTTTAATACAAAATTTACACATATAAAGACTTTCTCTGCTAGTTCTTCCTTGAAAATGACATTTTAATCTCAAGGGATTTCTTGGTTAAACAAAGGTTACATAAACAAAAGTATGACGTCTTTCACAGATGATGTGTTTCATTTCAGCAGGATAAATCTTGCAGTTAACTGCAATTGATATGAAGAAAAATCTACTACAAATCTAACAGTATATTGATGTCTGATATTTATTTGTATTTTTTACACACTGTTTCACATACTGACTTCTTTAACAGACACAATCCAGTTCTGACATTACTGGAGATATGCCTTACTCACAATTATAACAGAACAATTACTTCTTAAGAGTAAAAGGAAGAGTTCAGATCTATAACTCAAAAGTTGATTCAATCAGTTGTTAGCAACATTAGCCATATGGTTCAACCATTTCTTTAAAATGAATAGCTGAGGATCTGACATTAAAAATCTCAGGCATGAAAAACAAAACTCATCTCGTCCCAGAGTTCTCTAAGGCATTCTGAACGAGTGCCACACTCTCCATACCCAGAGGAAGTTCCCATGACAGCTAGACCCCCAGCACTATAAATAGGCCCACCCCTCACCACTGAGGTCAGACTGTCAGACATGGGGTGGAGTCAAACATGTTAACGGTGTGTTTCGGATCCTTTCTCTTTCTCTCAAATTCCAAGCCAATGCATTACAGATCAGTACACCTCAACAAACAATAGAAATCAGTATAGCATTAGCACACAATTGTATCTGGCCCTTAAAACACCTTTCACAAAACATGGTTCTTTGCTTGGGTTTTAAAATCATGTGTCATTAGATTACTTTCACACTCGTTATACCACTGGTGTCTGTCTGCTTTTTCTCTGGTCCTTTGTCAGCGGTCAGAAAGCCAGACATGGCACGACAGTGTGGAATTTTGGCAAAGGTAACAAAGCCCTAAGTGTATTTGGTATACTGTGATTCAGGCCAGTTGACTCATGGACCACCACTGAGAACTGGCAGCTTCTCAACAAGGAGAATGAGTGAAAAGCTAAAACAAGCACTTATATTAAAGGCACTAACATTTAATGCAAAATAAAATTGCAGGAGTGAAGGAGTGAATATGTGAAGGAGTGAAGTGAAGGAGTGAATATGTATATGTAAAAAACAGAATACAAAGTATTCTGTATACAGTATACTACATTTACGTAACATCTGCAGGTCACAAGGCTGGGTAATAATATGGTAAAAATACTATATATTGATATTTAAAGACATTTTCACCATACAAAATATTTATCACAAAATACATCAGTAGTGACAGATTGTTAAAAAAATACTATTCAAATACTCTTCATTTGAATATTTTATTTTCAAATACTCTCATATTGTGTATCACGATAACTGAATTTATCACAATAAGATAAAATATGGTCATATTGACCAGTCCTAATAGTAGGTGTTTAATTTCTGCGCATTGATTGATATTCAGGGGGATCTGTCTTTTTCTCATTATTTTCAATAGATGGTTTAGGTATAACATGTTATGTGTTCTCGCCCCACTGTGTGGAGGCTATACTGTAGCATGGCTAGCTCTCATTATAAATTATGTCTATACTTAACAACACCCCCTACAAGAGTGAATTCTTCAACAATAACAAAAAGTTACTTTTAAGGTACAGTCTTCAGGGTAAATGCTGAAAAGTATCTATCCGATTACTGATCACAGAGCTTACTATGGGCACACAAGAAGGTGACCCTACTTACTCTACGTTTACATTATTCTTCATTGTCTACAGCTTACTTTCTAACAATAAAAGCTTTTTTTCAGCATCAGTCATCACAGAGTGCACCACTCTGTTTGAGCAATCCTGAAAACCCCCTCCTGCAGTTTCTAAATATTGCTTTGGGTTATGAATTTTTCATAGCCCTTATTGCTAAAATGCACCTCAGTTGGCTGATGCTCATCTCCTTCAAAGAACTGAGGCTTTCTTCTGATTGACTGACCACTAAAAGATTCTCTCTCTCTCTCTGGCTCAGCATAATAATATTCGCCACCAAATAGCCTCTCGGTGGAGGAGATGCACACCTGCCTCTGAAGCTTGGTGACCATTTTTGGCTCCTCCTCATTGGCTCCACGCTTAGCCAGCGGCCCTTAGCCACAGCCTGGAGTGTGTCCAGACATCCAAGGGAGTCCTGGAGAAGGCATGGGGTTTGGGGCTTTTCAATTATTCAGCATGCTCTCAGGCTTTATGGTGTATTCCAGCCAGTCACTGTCATCCAGCTCAGTGAAGTGTTAAGTAATGGACGAATGACCCCAGATGTAGGCATGGGTTTATTAGGCTGTTTGACTAAAGCTGAGTTACAGGCCACATAGGATCACTGAATGTGTGAAGATTTACAGCCTTGAGTTCCTCTACATTTCATATCAAAGATGGTTGAAATGGCCTGTTTCACACCGACCATAAACTGCAACATGCAAAACAGGAAAGTACTGTTTAAATTGCACTTCAAAACATGAACTATTTCAATCTAATGATCTGTATTGTGGTAGTGCAATTTGATATTAATAATTTCTCACTAATTGAAACCTACAGAGAAACTCTTAATCAATGCTAATTTATATTATTATTATTATAATTTAATATATTATTTAATATATAGATTTTTTGTATGAATCTGATTACCAAAAGAAATATTTTCCGACAAACTTGGGAAACTTGGGAAAACAGAATGCCATTAAAATACAAAAATCATTCCTTACATAGCTAGTTCATGATTATATTTGCACAGTTAGATTTACACAGTAAAACAAAAAAAAAAAAACTTCCCAATGGTCAACTTTAGGTATTTTGAATGTCTTTCTTCTTATCTTGTTTCTGGCAGTTTTCTAACAAACATGTCGAATAATGTGTAAGGGCACCTGTAAGACACATACACTAGTATCTATATTTATGTACATCCCTTGTGTAAAGATATGCCTCATAAAACACACAACCTGTTCAATCTCACACAGTCAGCAACACTGAAAAAAGCTGGTCACTGGATGCACACAGATGCTACTGAGAGAATATTCAGAGTGATTGATGATGGCAGCTGTGTAAGAACAAACAACTGGTAGGCGTTTAGCTATCAACATTAACAAAGATCAAGGACATGTCATATTTCATTAGTTTCCTATTTCAGAGGTTTCCATGAAGGCTCAGGTACAGGAGCTGGGAGCAGAAATGTGTATTACAATATATATAAACTGACTGTAACTGAGATTAGTCAAAAAATCCGAAAATGCACAGAGCAGAGTTCTTACTGGGACTGGGAACTCTGTTGGCAGCTAGAAACAGTCAACATAACCTTGTTTTTTTGGCTGGGTTGTAGATCAGTGATCAACTGCTGAACCAGGAGGTTACACTGCTTACACTGTTTTCTTGCCTGACTGTTTAATACTCCTACAGTGATGCACAGAGTAAGCCGCGCCCACCTCACCACTGCCAACTTGTAATTAACATAAATTTACATGTGGCACACTTTGAAAAAAAAGAAAATCCAAACTGCCCTTTCCATTGACTTGTACAATATGGCAGAGATGATGATGGCTGCACTCCCTAATCACAACTTTGCTGCTGGTTTATCCAATTTACATTTTCCATTTTTTACACAAAGTGTGTATGTTCACATCAACAAATCAATACAGCAAAGCATGTGGAATACTCTACCCACAAGAAATGCTGTTCTTTGCATGAACCCTGCTTTGATTCTATGTAAGTCAGTCTCCAGCATCTGCATAAGAGTAAAGGTTTGTAGGTTAGCTAGCTGCCGTCATATTTAAATGTATTAATATCAAAATAAGAAGACACTAAAGATCACTGGCAGTTGTTCTCATAAATCTCATACACCCACTTTCTTACAGATTATTAAAAATCCCTCAAATCCTATGTTGTGAATGCAGACCACGCCCTGCAATGTGTTGCGATGCGAATTCAGAGGATATTTGGCCTGGAGCTCTGGGCGGCTTTGGTGTGGTGCTAGACCCCCGCCCCCACAACCCTCATTTCCCCAATACCATCGTTGCTCAAAGCTGGAGCAAATGAAAGATGGGAGACAGGTTGGTGGTGGGTACGAACCTGTTTACCACAGAAGGGAAGGGTAGAGAAAGATTTACAGGGCCAAGAAATAGAGGAGGAGGAGTTTAGGGTGTGGACCTTCTTGCAAATAGGGAAAAAACAAAAACAGAATTTAGAAAAAAAAATCAAACGTTCATTAACTGTGTTCCAAATTTCTGCTTTGGAAATTGAATGGATACGGTCATCCCTCTAACGGTCCCCACCTCTTTTTTTTAAGGTAGTGCCGTTTTGACAAAGTGAATCTTTGTGCAAGGCTCATAAACAGAAAGTGCTATGAAACAGAGCTAAGCTCACACACTTATTCATCCATTCTGTTTGCACACTAAATGCATACATTACCTCCCACCCACAGCTCCACAGCCCGGCACAAAAGCCCCTCTCTCTCGTGCCTCTGAATAGGACTGAGAAGGCTCTTTGTGGCCTGCGGTTGTCTTGACGACACCCCGTGGTCCACGGATGAGAGGGACTTCATGGATGCATGCTCCGCTTAGGAAAGGCTATTAGATCGCCCTCAAAATGACCAAAACTGGACTATAACCCCCTATGACCAGCAAGGGAGCCAACTCTCCCCTCACTAAGTAGCTCACTCCTTACCGTCTTGTGCCTCAAAAGCATGGGCCACCAACTGCTTGCTTCAATATACCAACACAGTATTAATCGGTAACCCACAGAGAAAGGAAAAGGAAGGGGAACCATAACTCTAGAGTGGGCTCAAGCTTAAGCTAAAGCATGCCCACTTACATGCTTAACAAGACAATAAATGTGGCTTAACAAAACATCTCCTGGAGAAAACTCACTGTACCATTTGTAGATCTAATAGTACATGAGGTACTTCACAGGCCGATTTAATCTGGTGTGCTAAAGACCAGTGCTATTAGAACTTTATTATTATGAGCTAAAATGCTTAATTGTGAGCGCCTTTCTCAATATTAGCACCAATATTTGTATAGAATATTTTTTTAATAATTGTGAAAGCTTTAAGATCTTTGACATCATGTGGAAATAATGAAGGGACAAAATCGCAAGCCCGTGCAAATGTTGTGAGGGTCTGTGAAATTTCTGGGAATTTGGGATTGAAAATTCCTGCCTGTTCCGCTTATGTCCATAAAAGTTCCACCCTTTCCCCCCAAATGGTCAGTTTATTTATGTCTCCTGAAGCATTTAGCAGCTGCTTAGGGCCGCTCCTGAGCTGAGGCGTTAGTGTTGAACTGGTGGTGAAGTCAACCTCTAGCCACCTTTGGCAGTCTCACAGTGAAAGCCTTGTGAGGAACCTTTCACACACAGAGTAGCTCTTTGGACAGACTGTACAGGCGTGAGGCTGCTGTCAAAGCTAATATTAGCATGGCAGTGTAGAACCTTCTGTTAGTGTGTGTGGGTGATGATAGGCTAACATGATCAGATGAGGCTAGTTGTCAGCATTCAGTAAGAGTACGGAAAGAGGCTACAGCTTGGATGTAATAGATGCTAGCTCATTCACAGATCCGAGAGGCTGCGTTCTTTTGGATTTGATATGGCAATATCACAGATATATACGAAATACCCTTCCTTCTCCCAACAGAAAGTTCTCAGTTCCAGAGTGTTTATGGGACAGATCCACATGCTTTATAATGGTTGTACACCTCAGCTAAATTTAAATCACACTTGGCCCGGGTTACAGCGACCGTTCCAATCTGACCGTGAAGCAAAAAGCCCTGTCTCTCGCTTTTTCTGCGCTGTTTTATCTGCTGCCAGAGAATCCATGCAGAAGTAATGGCTTCCAGTGGCTCGTGGTCATCCGTGAAGCACACCAGACCCGCTGATGTATTTGCTGTTTTTCTTGACAAACTGCAAATGGATTTAAAGAAAGTGTCTGCAAACCGAAGCCTGGTATTTACTCTATGGACAAACCGGAACGAGCTGAAAAAGGGCCATCCTTTTAGCTGTTGCCGTCATGAAATATTCACGTTTGTGAGATTTTCTTGGCGGCTGGCCAAATAAACAGGGACCGGGACAGAAAGCATCTGCATCAGCGCTCCTAATTTTACACACAAAGGGCCACCAGATGATGGTCACTAGGGCTGTGTGAGTTACATGGACAAAATACCATATTGCTACATATTGTGATTATGAAATGGCATGCAATACATTAAAAGCTGATGACTCTTACTGTAGTTAAGCACTGGCCTGCACAACTGTGACCAAAAGGATTTACATTCGCTGGAACATGAATTATTGAATTAATCAAAATCTCTTCAGAAATGCTCAGAGCACACAATTAAATATTTAGTGATTGGTTACTGGCTCAGTTAGCCTTATCGAAACATGCAAAATGTTACAATGCACACTGTGGAGAGTTGCTGTTGTAATACTTACATAGTCTTATGCCATGTTTTGAAGCCCTGTTTAAATGACACATTTTGTTGATTTTCTAAAGTGTAAAAAATATAAAAATGCTTATTATATAAAAATATAAAAATACCACACTCCCTCACTTACTCAGTTTGAGTGGATGGCCTGCTCTAGGCAGATTTACATGTGTGCCATATTACTTCCATTTCTTAATGATGGATTTAACTAAGCTCCAGAGGATGTCCAGTGACTTGTTTTTTTAGGCCCATTGCCAAGGATGAATAAACTTTTCTCAGAGCTGCATGGACAGTTCTTTTGTTTTCATGGTGTATTTGTAGCCAGGAATCCTGAGTACTGATTAACCAGTGACTGGACCTTCCAGACAAGTGTCTTTACACTACAATCACTTGAGACACATTCACTGCACTCAGGAGATATCCATTAATTAACTAATTGTGAAACTACTAGCACCAATGGCCTGAACCTCAGTTGAATTAGGTCAGTTTAAAAGGGGCTGAATATTTATGCTTAATTTTTTGTTGTAAATTCTTGCAAAAAAAGGCAAATTATATTGACTATGATTCAATTTTAAAAGCAAAAAAGGAGAAAACATCAAAGGGGGTGAATACTTTCTATAAGCATTGTATATCACATAACGATTCACAAAGCGTGAATATGGAAGTTATGAATTTCATTATAAATGACCCGACAAGAACTAAATGATCCAAGCAATAAAAGAAGAATCTTCCATTGAAAGTTAAGAAAGTTTTTATCTTCTTCTGTAAGAGTGTCATTTTGGAGATACAAGATTTTTCCATAATGATATGTGCAGTACTAGCTTGTTCCAATTTCACTTAAGTGAAACTTCTCCTATAATTCTACCGTGTCCATGGCTACTGGAGGAAGCCTTAGGGAAACTGTACGATCTAGAAACAATTAAGCAGCTGCCGTCACATATGGACGGGCATTAACCTGGGACTTGCAAAGTGCTGATGACAGATGAATCGTAATCGATACGCTCATCGTTTTATGAAACGTTCTCCAGATGAGTTCATAATAATGGATGTTCATTTAGCAGAAATGGATATTGAAAGGGATATTGGGATATTGGACCTGTGAAGAGCCATGTCTTTTGATTAATGACTTTGACTCCTGGGCAACCGCGATACAAGATGAGGTCAGCGGAGAGCGATGTGAATTTCGGACCACCACTACAATTGTCCGAACCTGCGTCAACAAAGAAGTCCTCCCACAGAGGAGTGTTTTTTTGGGGGGGACTGGCAGGAGAGAGATTTCCCGGCCTTCTGTTCCATTTTTGGAAGAGGGACAGCTTCATTTGAAAGACAATGGGCTACTGAGGGACACGCGCATTGTCCTGACCAGCAGACTGCAAATGAAGAGGACGAAGAATCTAAGCTGGGGCATTGCGAGTGGGAGGTCTTAGATTGTCAAACACTTTATAAACCTTTTCTTCCTTTTTTAGCGCACGCGCAAACACACACCTAAACTTCATGTGGACACACACACACATATGCACACAAATGTTTGTTTTTGTAAGCTGTGAAGACATAGAGAAGCTAACCATGTTTTCTAACCAGGGTTTCTAGAATCAAGTACCAAGAAATGAATCACTCATGGATCTTGTGTTCAGTTCATTTTGTCCTGAAAATGTATCCAAAAACACACACATACACACACATTTACACACAGACAATTGCTAGTGATCAATCTTCGTGCCTTTCAGTTGCCACTGACAGGAAATCGTTGGCGATCGATGCTTGCCAAGTTGAAAAGCCCCAGTGCCGCTGACAGTGGGCATGAACGTGAGCCCAGCGCAGGCCGGAGGAGGAACAGCCCTAATGGGTAGGTGGAGCTCTGCAGGTGGTCCAAAATAAGACATCTGTCTGTTTGTTTCCTCTCCGCGAGCGATGGCAGCGGAATAAAAGCAGCCAGGAACGTGAAGAGGTGACGAGTTCCGCTCAGGCTGAAAGAGAGCTGTGGAGATGGGAGAAGCAAGCGGAGGGGGTGTTTTTTTTTCTGAAAGGATGAGCAGATGCCTCCTCTCTCTGAGAGGGCTCTCGGCAAGGCTGTCCACGGCACTGCTAGCATCTGCCCACGGCAATGCAGACAAAGGGGCACGCCCGAGCATCTGCATCTGTCTGACAGGCAAACGTAGCGGATCTGCACCTCAATCTCAAAATTAGCGCCAATCAATATTGGCTGATTATACACTTTCTCCTTCTGCCCTTTTCGTCCAGCTTTCGTCCTCGCTCTGCTTTCATTCCCACTTTCTTTGCCTTGCTGCACTTTCTGGACTAGACATCTGCCAAAATAACAAAATATCTGCTGTATTATCACATACACTCTCTAAGCATGGAGCCCGATGTAGTCTTCTCCTATTGGAGCCCATTCACCTCAAGACTGGACGTGTTGTTCATTCTGAGATGCTTTTCTGCTCACCACAAACATACAGAGTTACTGAGTTACTGTAGCCTTTCTGTCAGCTCTAACTTCCTTAAACCATTCTAAGTCAAGACTGTTGTGCTGAAAATCTCAGACGATCAGCAGTTCTAGAAATATTCAAAGCATTATCCTGGCATAACCAGATCACACATGATTCAAAAGATCATTCTTACCAATTCTGGTAAGCAAACACTGCATGAAGCTAAAGGGTGTATCTGACATGGTTTCGGGCCTGTTGCTTCAAATATACACAATTTGTGACTGCAACATATACTGTACATGCATTTGTAAGATCTTGCACATTTTAGCAGGATTGTGTGCAATGCTTAAATAACCAGAACTTTTAGGCGTATCTAAAAATACGTCTCCTAGCTCTTTTTTTAGATATCTAAAACTAGGACAACACAGTATGGTCATGAAATAATCAAAGTTGGAGTTGAAGACCATGCCTAGGCTCCACCTCCTTCCAATATAACATTCTATACATTTCCGTCTCTACCTTCTATGTCCCATTATGAAGTGTTTGAATCCCACAACTACTTCATCTCCTCTCCATAACTCAGTCATACCTCTGTCTCTCTACCTCTGTCTCTACCTCTACCTCGGCCCAGGTTTCTAGCTCAAAGCAGAAGCTGGCCTGAATTCCAGGCTAAGAGCTTACTCCCCTTCAACATACTACCTACTAGTATATGTTAAAATTAAGTAAAAATAAGGTCTGAACTTGAAAAATATTTAAAATATTCAACATATATAACAGTACTGGATAATTTAGAAGGTTGCAATGTGCAAATGCAATTATATATTATTTTCTTTTATTATTTATTTTTAATATCTTTAATCACATCACATTATTCATTAGGGCTGCACAAAAACTCACATTGCAATAGTATTATATTCTGCAATATATACTGTGATATTTAAAATTACAGGAATTTTCACCAGAATGTCAATGATCCAACATATAAAAATATTAATAATGTACTGAATTTAATTTGCCTTACATGACACTGCATGTCCTGCGATGCTCACATTGCCATGGTGATGCTGAAACGATATATTGTACAGGCCTATTATGCATTCTCAAATGTGTTTTTTAATGCATCACAGACAGGCATGATAAAGAGTAATGCTGGCTAATACAGTACACAGTATTGTATAGTTCACATTGCGCTGCAATATGCACATTTGTCATTGTTATGTTGCATGGGAGAGAGAAAGAGAGGCAGAAAGACTGAGAGAGAGAGAGAGAGAGAGAGAGAGAGAGAGAGAGAGAGAGAGAGAGAGAAAGAGAGAGAGAGAAATCAAAGCTTCCAAAAATATGGCTAATGGCTTAAGGAACCCTGCCGTTCACTTAATTGAAGCAATCTTTCCAAAATCAGGGATGGAGAGCGAACGCACGTGGTCTTAACTCCTCAGCCGGCTCGAGTGGCCTCGGGAGATTAGAGGAAGAAGGGAGGGGTGAAGGAGAGGAAAAGCAGCCGGGCTCTCCCCTGCGGTCAATGCCAGGCGGTTAACAGCTCTGACACCTGGGAACCACATTAATGATTAATATGAGAGGAGTCACTCTCAGGACGAGCCCCAGTGGGCCGCGGGCACAGAGACACACTGTTCAGTCTCCGGAGTCTATCTGCTTCGCCCAGACCGCCTGATAAAGAATACATCACAGCGTACACTCACAGTAGCCTCCTCAGAGACCTGGCCAAATCAATGCACTTATCAGTAGGAGCTTTGATTGGGGCTGATTTTTCAACCCAGACATTCAGAGGAATATTTAAGGACTTCTTCAAAATAAATAGCTGATCAGAGAAGACATTCTTGGTGTCTGAAATCTGCTTCGTTAGTTTTTTTTGCCCTGGAGCTACAAAACTACTGTAGCACATAAACACATAAGCGTAGAACCACCAATAAGCACTGTACAAACAGCATGCCTAAGTAGTCACACACTTCTCGCCTGAAACCATGTTGAGTTGTACAGCAATTTCAAAGACACTAGCTTGTGTGCTTTCTGACACTGTATGACTTAAAAATGTCATGAGATTTGATACCAACATCCTAAAAACGTGGCAGTACTAGTTTTCTATGGTAGCAAAATGTACTGAAACTAGGGGTGGGCAATATGACGATATTTTATCAATTTGTGATAACAATTGTTAGCGTGATACAAAATTTGCTTAAAGAACTGCATGTTTTATTACAATCAGTGTAAATAGTCTAACAGTCTAGGTTTGAGTGGATGAAGTGTAGTACATTTTGGGTAAAAATCACTGTACTCAGTATAGGAGAGTAACTGAATAGTAGTTTTTAAGAACCTGTGACTACCGATGAATTTTGTCCGCAATGATGTACATTGCAGTTAATATCATGAAAAAGTATTTACACATTGTGATATAATATTCTATATACCATATACCATATCGTGCACTGAAACTGAAACTACCGCAGCCATCATGGATGCACAAGACTGTGATTTCTCCAGAACTGACAGGGGCAGCAAAATAAGCCCACAGGTGTAGTTAGGAAGGTAAGGAAGGTAACCATAACAACAACGCAAAACGATGTTAGGATTTAGAAAGGCTTTAGGAGTTGAGTCGGATTATCAGGGATCAGTATGCAAACAATGTCTCATAGCATTCATAGCAAGGAGGAAAAACCTTAAACGTATATACGCATCTTAAGGACAGACATTCAGATTCAGACCACTACACAGATTTCAGGGCATGATAACTATTTATTTGGACAATATATTGCCCCAGAAATAATTGCGATTAACACTAATTTTGTCATTTTAAGATCAAATTATGCCACTGACATGACGATATAAAAGCTAAATAATGCAATAATAACTCTAAATTACTAATAATTTGGGGAATGTATGCTTTTTGGCAATTGGTACTGCCATATGAAAGTTTGCAGTTTATTTTTAAATGCTGCTTTTTAAAAACACCTATTAGCCCAAGTGACATGTCTTCAACTGGCGCAGGCAACTGGCTATTAGGAACATATTAGTGATGTTAGTCTTATGTAAACCAACATGCAAGTAAACACAATGGACAATATCGAGGTCAGCAAAAATGATTGAGGCCATGTCCATATATTGTACGATAAGTGCGATAATTATTATTGACAGGCCTACATGAGCTCATAACCAGTCAGACATGCTAGCCTGTTTAAGCTAATGCTGCAATGACTCATAACCGGTGATTTTAGCATGCTGTGTGAAGCAACCTCTGTGGTTTTCTTAACGCTAGAAGCACCAAGCTGGTCTGACCTACTTATGTTATACCTAGAAGCGCAGAGCTCCGGTGGTCTGACTACTGGCTAGAAGCATTGTGTTGGTTTTACCTACTTCTAGCTCAGTTCGGCAGTTAAAATACTGCCGAGTCTTTATACAAAAAAACTGTTTCTGACAGATCACACATGCTGGACTTGCTACTAGCATCTACATCAGTGCTCTTCTCATTTTGTTATATTAATATATATATATATATATATATATATATATATATATATATATATGTATATATATATATATATATATATATATATCATATTTTGGACTGCTTGGAACTGCATTAGAAATGCTATGCCACGATAAAGTTTATTTGTTTCATTTTTTTTTTGTTTTTTTTGCAGAATATTGTTTTGTTTTGAATAACAGTTTTGTCTTTAAGACGATAACGCTTTATTAACCAATGACTCCAACCCACTCTTGTTGCTTAAAAAAAAAGGACTTACTGTTATCTATTAAAAAGGGCAAATGTTCATCACACAGTAGTACCAAATAGTTTTTTTTTACATAATGGGAATATGCCACTCTGACAAAGTGGATTGAAATGGTTCTGATCCTGATTTATTTTTAAAAACTGCTGATTCAGCCGACTTTTTAAAGCCCAATCCAGTTCCGATTTACTGTTTTTACTGCTATTTTGATGAATTTAAGTATCAGGAAATCCTAGAAGAAAACATCACGCCTTCTGTGAGGAAGCTGAAGATTGGACGTCACTGGACCTTCCAACATGACAATGATCCCAAGCATATCTGAAAGTCCACCAAGGCTTGGTTTCAGTAGTCCTGGAAGATTCTGAAATGGCCATCACAGTTGCCTGACTTGAACCTCATAGAGAATCTTCGGTGGGATTTGAAGAAGGCGGTTGCAGCAGCAAACCCAAGGACATTAGTGAACTGGAGGCCACTGCCCATGAGGAAGGGGTTAAGATTCCTTAGGAATGCTGCCAGAAGTCGTATCTGGCTATGCATCACGTTTAAGGCAGATCATAACAGAATAAAGGGTGCTCTACTGAGTACTAAAGACACTTGTCATTAAGGGGTTAAATAATTCAGAGATTGCAGTACTCATTAAAAGTGGTACTGGGATCGGATGGGGGCAAAAAATAAACTATATCAGAACCTCACTAATTCATACAGTAATATGGTTTGATGGAAGCAATTAACGCTAAGAAGCTATAGATGCAAACTTAGCACGGGTTCGACACTGTCAGTGTCAGTGCACATTTCCTCCATTACATTTTTTTAACACAGAAGCACTAATTGCTTTTTAAATGCCCAAATTTCCTCCAACTAATGTGGATGTAAGCCATCAAAATAATGTAGCATGCAGTTTTAGCATTCTGCCGGAGCGCTTAGTGAGTTTGTGAGATGAAGAGCGGATGCTCCCACACTCGTTAGCTGCTGCCGCTGGTCATCCCTCCACCACCCCCTCCCTTTTCCATTCCCCCCCTCCATTCTCCATTCCCCCTCCTTTTCCCATTCTCCCCTCCCTTCATGTCCCCTCCAGTGAAAAGGGGAGAGGAAGTAGACTCTGTGATGTGCACTGCATTTGAATGAACGGCTGCTCTAACGAGGGAGTCAGCCTTGGCCTCTGCCTAAGCCCTTACTGCTCTTCAGCTTCCTGACCCAGTTAGCTTAGCTTAATCAAGCACTGTCACACCATTAAATACAATACTTACCTATGGATCTCTGAGAGTGTATTTAACCCTTAATACTGTATTACACTGTCGACATTTACAATCCCCAACTATTTCGCAACTAGTTCCCAAAAGACATGACAAAGATGATGAAAAATGATGTTAACCAAATAATGAAATAGATTGGTATGGAGGGAGTGGAAATTTAGTAGAGAACTTCTCATGGAACCAAATTGTATTGGTCCCAGGGACTGCTTGTCTTCCAATAGATCACCAAAGGTGTGGTCTCACAAAAGTTAGGAATTTAGGGTCTAAGCTGGATTTATCCAGAAAATAAATGAATGGGATTTTTGAAAAGTTATAAGTTTTGTCCTGCAGGATGCCACTGGGTCCTCTGAATTATAAAGCCATTCATTCAACACTGAACCGGCATCAAAAGCCATGCAATTCAACACTGAACCGGCATCAAAAGCCATGCAATTCAACACTGAACCGGCATCAAAAGCCATGCAATTCAACACTGAACCGGCATCAAAAGCCATGCAATTCAACACTGAACCGGCATAAACCTGGAAACAAACCAAACAAACCAACAAGCTCTGTCAAATAAGGACAGTTGTGTTTCTTTGGCAATAGTAGCTGGTAGCTTGAGGGTAGTGTTGTTTGAGGCTAGGTTAGGGGTAAAGTTTAGAAGCTGACTTTATTTTTGTGATGCCATTTCAATGTGCAAGACTAAGAGCATGGATTGTAGCATGGGTGTAGCAAAATTTGCTCTTTTGCTTGTTGCGATCAGATTAAAAACATACACAAGACAAAACCTTTCCGGTTTAGACATTTTTTTGTTTACCACAGGGTGAGATAACAGTGAATTTAGAATTAGAGGAATGCAGCTTAGACTCGGAGTTCTTAATATGGGCAGCTTAGACTCAGAGTTCTTATGCAGTCCTGCTAAACCAGAGTGCAACAGAGGATGCCACAAAAGGGCAAAAATCTGTGGATTTTGTGCCAGAGTCTGAGAGAGCACAATAGGCCTTGCTCTCTCAGGGGTGGGTTGATGGCACTTTCCTCCCCACGTCACTCCAAGTGTGATGTTGGTCAGCATAGTTGCATTTGCTGCCTAGCAATGCTGCATTAGCAGCAGTTCTAAAAGAGGCAGTGGCTGGCTTTACAGGTGTCAGAGGAGACATGTGCTAGACATGTTTCACCCTCCTAGTGTTGGGGGCTTTACTAGTGGGGAAGGGGGGGTGGTTCTATTTTCTATTTTACTATTGGGCAGAAAATGGGGAAAATTTTTCCTTCAAAAATCAGTGCTCAAGCTATGCATCCAAAGGAAATATGTAATGTTCAATAGACATTTTGCAACCCATCTGTCCGAAAAGGCCTATTAGTAAAAGGAGGCTGAAATAGCAACACTAACATCTGCTATTGTGGATTCATGCTGTCTGTAAATGTAGATGACGGCATTGCCACAACAAATGGTCAATTTCGATGTCCACTGCTGAACTGTCATCAGTTGTATAGTAAGGAAGTAATTTATAGGAGCTCAATACCCCTTCCACATTTGAGCTCTAAGAAAAGAGAGAAAAACTCAATTCAGCTTTCTAATTAGACTCAATCAGGCTGTATTTCATTGGTTTAGTCAAAAGTCCCATTGAATTTTCAACTGTATAATATTTTTGAGGCATGCATTTCTTCAAGCCGTTACTCTGATTAATGTTCTGGAATGCACTTACAAATGAAATGATGCCTAATTTTGACATGCTGTCCAGCACAGTTTACTCTAACTCCATTCATAACTCACACTGAGTATTATTCCACAGTAATAAATCAGAACTGAGTGCAGTAAACAATACATGAAGTTTTATATACACCACAAATGAAAGCTGATCAAAGCGTTCTTGTAAAATATTGCTGCTTTCTTCAATGTTAGTTGGACTGTCGACTGCAACTGCTAGCATGCTGAGAAAAATACCTCCCTAAATCTCCAGCACGTGATGCTGGTGAGCCAAAACAAAGGACACGGCACAGCTGGCAAAACAGAGAAGCTGCAACAGGAGCCAAGAGCGGCAGCTACATCAGCAGAGCGGTCCAGCTTAGTAGCAGACACCCACCGAGCCAAGTCAATGGGGTAGAGTTGTGGGTTGAATAGATCTCTGATGCTTTTTGTGAAGAAATCCACACATGGTAAGACGTAAGAGCCATGCTGGAGCAGGCATGAAGGCTGATACCATGGGCATTTTGGTTTTCTCCTTCTAAACGATTATAGTATAGTGTAGATCTATCTTGGGAGTAAGAACTGGTCTTGCTATGACTGTAACAAGCACTACAAGGGTAATCATTCTGATATGTATCCAAAATTAAATTCATTTAAATAAGAAAAATGACACACATTTGCTCTTATTTGAGAGTCTCTAATGTGGAAACCAGTGTTTACTCCTTAAAAAGCCTATGGATCTCCAGTGGGACGAAAGTTATTTATATTACCAAAGAATAGCCCCACCAGTTTGTACAGAAGTAGTTATGGAGTAATACACTTTAGTGTGTTAAGGGGTTAATGATCAAATTTATCTCCATCCCCAGCAGCTTTTCTAAAAAATCTCTCCATCCACTTCAAAAAAGTTGGATGTCAAATACTTCAAGATGCAAGAGTAATGTCCAAAACAGACCTAAATATAGTGTAAAGCTGAAGCACTAACAACAAAAATCTGTGAAAAAAAAACTGTGTTCAAACAGCAGGTCTCCAAGACTTGCCATACACAACCAAAACCCAATTTGTACCAAGAACCACTGAGAAGTATGTAGTAGAGTTTTAGTAGAGTAGATGTTACTACACTATTAGGTGGCTTTGTCAGTTCATCCAAGACCAATTTTGTGTTTATTCTTATGAAAAGTATTTGGTTTAAAGCACTTCTACTCCTAGAACATCACCATTTTCCAGCTGGGGGTGATGGGGGAGGGCAATTTACAAATCTTGGCTTGAACTATATCTGATTATATTGAGACATCAGTCAAAGATCCATCTGTGCGACATATTGCTCCCCATACTTCCTATGGCATACAATATATCAGAATCTCATAATAACATTACGAAAAACATGTGCACATTTTTTTGAGTACGTTGCTGACTTTGCTGACTAATCACTGCCCTCCTCTTGTACATAATGATACAGTTCTGGGTAGGGCGGTATGGGAAAGCTACACTCAGCAAATGTGTTTTGAACAAAGCCATGCATTTGATTTAGCCTCGTGGTGTAAGGATGTTGCTAAATTACACGGCTGACATGGCTTCCTTCCAGCTTCCAGCTTTCCAGCGACAGCTCATGAAAGATTCTTAACTTGAAAAGTTTAACCTCGCCTACTTTTTATTCTGCCTCATAGACCCACTGGCGTCATATAATCTAAATTTGAGAGCTAAAGAAAAGACAGAAGCCCAGAGATAAGTCACGCAGAGTGCTTAGATCACTTTGACATTTGCACCACATAGGGATTTTGGTAAGAAACAGTAATGACAGGATGCGAGTATAGGAGAACTGGTCATGCAAAAAGAGGGTAGGAAACAAGACTAAAAATAAATAAAAACAGTTTCTAACAGTTTTCCAACAGCTTCCAGTCTCCGGCTGGTCAGTTAGTACTTCATGTGTAATGTTTAACAAGCTCTCACTAGAACATTGTGCTCTTTTTTTCATAACAGCCTATGGTTAGTATCATTAGCATAGTTACACAAGCGCAAAGTAGACAAGTCTTACAGAGGTGAAAATGCTTAAAAGATATATGGGATCACCCAACAATACCACAGCCACGTCTAGATATGCTAACACTTCAGCCATCCTCACATTACCTAAACAGTGCTAAGATAAGCTCTATGCAGAAAGTTGATGACCACAGGATAAAGACCCTAAAAGAGGATCTTGATATTCCACATGTGTTTCAGCCCACGCATATTTCTTTCCTCAAATGCTGACTGTAACAAGCTTACAGATGAAGTAAGGCTAAGTAATATGGAAAGCAACTCGTTGCTGGTCAATGCTATTAGTACTCTCTCTAATGTGCCTATTCTTTCTCACTGTCTTCTTTTCTGCCCGTCACAGTCAAACTAGGCCTAGGTCCAGCTGGTCTTGCGGACGACAGCTGACATTAGGCATTTCTTATTTGGCTGAAGAACGGAGAGCAGTCAGTAAACACAGTAATTTAAAGCCACTTTTCAAGTTCAGTATAACCCTCCAGATTGCTGAGGAAGCCTCTCCTTGGCCAGCTTCATCTGCGGCAGAGTAAAACGACCTTCCGGCCTGATCCTCAAGCACACTATCACATAATGACTTTCTGCTTCCCAAAGTGAAGCGCTCAATGCAATCCACTTAATTGTGGTTAAAGCACCCTGGGCTTGATCAACAGCATTACAGTAAACAGCATGCAAAGCCAAATGCTAAGTTGCAGATTTGGTTGGTTACACTGCATAAAAAGAATCTAAGAATTTTCTATTTTAAGATGAACAGATTAGACTAGATTTGCATGTGTGAGAAGAATCAGATAACGTTCAGAAATTAGATTTTGTCTTATATATATATATATATATATAAGTTTGACACAATGTAAAAAAACTGCCAGATTCAAATTCAAAAGGTAAAAATTGCAAAAATGGAAATACTATTTTTTTATTAAATACATTTTGTTAAACAATCATTTGTTCAAGAATACCCCATGTTGAAAACAACCCTTTGTTTCTACTACAAAATATCTTTAGTTCATTCATTATTTAGGTGTATTATAAACTACTTCTGTTCATATTTAAGCAAGTGTCTTTTATTTTATTATCATAGTTGTGAGTATTTTGCACCGTTCATGTCACATTTTGAGAATAATTTTTTTAAATGTCTTGTATTTTAAGTGTTACATTATTAAGAGTATGTTACTTAAAAGTAGTCACAACAGTTTAAACCATGGTGTAGGTTTGGAGGCCAAGGTGTGACAAGCATCCATCAGTTATAACACAATTTAATTAAACTAGTTTAATTTTGAAACATGTAAACTTAACTGCACAACTTAGAGAATTGCCACATCCTGCTGCTGTAATATAAAAGAAGACTTTTAAAATCCCCAAAAGGGGCCTGGCACAATGTCTAGATTATGAAACAGACCATACAGAAATGGCGATTGGTTACAAACTGTTCCTTTTTTTCTCACCCTCAGGACATCAATAAATGAGAATTTCTTAAATGACCAGTTTGTTTAATTTAATTCATTCAAGGATATCTAATTACTTTTTCACTTCGCTATGTAGGACACAGTTAATGTAGAGTGCTAAAACAGACCTCAGAGTCTTTGGGCTAGTCAAGAACAGAATAAACACTGGAAAAACAAACAGCATAGATAACATCTTCCTGCACTTGAATTCAGCTGCTTCTTTCTTTCAGCTAACTTACTTATACGCTTACTTATGAGAAAAGGGAATGTATATAGGGTGTTTGTACAGTCAACCCTACCAAAGTCCTATCTCCACTCATAGCCACAAGACAGAGATCAACCTGCCAACTTCAAATGAGGGAAAAATCGAAGACAGAGAGGGATGTGTGCAGATTTACGGTGCGTGAACACAGCAGTAGATATAATGTATCTCCACTGTCCCTGTGTTGGATGGCCTAAAAGCAACCCCAGAAATCCTGTGTACTGTTAACACTTGTAGTAAGTGAGATGCATGCTGCACTGTTTGTATGATTGACTTTTCCCATCACAAACATTTCACTTTCTATCCCGGAAGACATACAAGAAATTGCTGGACGGTGAGGAAAGTGCAGATTACTGACTTTTGAGGTGTGCAGTTAAGATGCTTTTACACTTTTACAATTCATCCTGCTGGTATCTGCAGTCCTATCAACAATAAAGACAAAAGACAAATGTTGTTTTCTTCCATTGAATTTGACAAATATATTATACTAAAAATGCAAATTATACAATTGACACTCTATATAATAGGACTTGCATAGGGTTGGTGAATAGGTAAGTAAATAAAATCTGATTACCTGACACATCTTTCTTCGCTTCTAGTTCTGTGCAGTTATTGGGATGTGAGGCAGTCCATTGTGGATTTTGAGGTGTGTTTAGGATCTTTCATCATGGTTGTATTAATGTATTTGCATAGGTGTCTTTGCATAGTAGAGCAGCAACAATCCATCAGTTGATTCTCTCTATCCGTATAGCCCGAAAAAGCTGAAGAAGTTCTGAGAAGTTCTAAAAATATCTTAAATCTCTTGGGGTGCCCAAACGTTTGAATGGTGTTCCTTTCCTTTTCTCACTCTGAAAACTGTACAAAGCAGAAATTATAGACTAATCTTGCTTTTCAAATGTTGAAATTAATGTTTTATCTTTAACCTTTTGCCTTTTGGAGTTTACCTTCTACTCTCTTCACTATTCACAGTAATAGAAATTCTAACAAAGGGTGCCCAAACACCATGCCACTGTATATGCATTATATTTACATCCTCAAATTAAAGTTAAAAGTATTTTTTTTAACCATGACTGTGAATACAGATCTAAAACAAAACCAAAAAATGGTGTGACTGGTCTATTACTTACTAATGACACTGTGCTTTCCAGACGTGAAGATGCTGAGCGTCAACGACTGTTTATGGGATATCCATTATTGGGAAGTGTAGAGTGTATAATGTGACATTTCACAGTGATAATGGCCCTGAAATGTAGTTAGCTTGCACTCTGCAATTTCACACAGACACTGCATGCTAGTTTGAATAGCCCAAGCTAACCTTATTTGGTAAGAGGTTTGAAAGACCTCTAAGATGAGTAAAATCAATGAAGATAATACCACAGCAGGGTGGAGGACCTCACTGAAATGTGCTGTACTATGCATCTGCCCTTCACTCCAATCCCCACTGTTAGGGAGAAAGGGGGATTACACATCGTTATGTATGTTCACCTCTTTCTCACCCACGATCCCTGAGAAAGATCTCTATAGAGAGGAGGGTGAGAAACTAGGCTGACTCTGCATTCCTAATTCTCTACTTATGTCTGATGTATAATCTCTTAATCCTATTGATTGAGGGATTAAATCTTTTTGATCAATTGATCAATTTTAACTGCCACTTTGCCTGTGTGGTAAAACACAGCGCATGATACACTCATATATTTTAGTTTTACCGCAAGTAACATTTTGTCATGGCAGCACATAAACTTCTACTGCTATCCCAACTCCCAGTGGATCTGTAGACTATGCGTGTGTGTGTCCATTGGTGAGACCAGTATATAGGATGTCAAAGTACCCATGACCACAGGTCAGACCTCCTCCAGTGACTCGTAACATTGGTTAATGGATTAGGGCCGATGAGAACAGATGCAGCTGTCTGGAGTCAGGCTGAGGCACTGTGGCACACACCCTGCTCCCTCCGTACGAGGAGCCATATTTCAAATGGCTGGCATAGCCCAGCCGGGCCATGGGACAAGTGGCACAGAGGCAAAGTGTCAATCCCCCCCTCATCCAGAGGGGCAAAAGTCATACGAGCTGGGAGGATGAAGAAGAGATACAAAGAATAACTGTCATTACAGCCAAATAAAACAAATGGCCTTTCATGAATGGACATTCCTGACATTGCTTTAGTCTGTGTTTAGACTGTGGAGAGAATGTTTGGGTTTGTGTAGGTAATATCAAGCTGTTCACATTTACTGCAATGCGTTGAATCTACACTATGTGTTCAAATGTTTGTGGACTGCACACACGCAGAGCTTGTCTAGTCCCCGTAGAGAAGTATTGCCAATAGAATAGGACTCTCTGGAGCAGATAAACATGAACCAATTGGCACTAAAATGCCTAATGCCAGGCATGGGCTAGAGTGGCTCCTTCATTGGATGGTGCTCCATCCAGTACTTACAGGATGAATTGGGGATGAGTTGGGTGGTGATAATCCAACATCCTGAACTCCCAAGCATTCTTGTTGCTGAATGCAATCATCCCCACACAGCAATGCTCCAAAATATAGTATAAAGCCTTAAGTGGACAGCAGAGACAGTTACTCCAATAAAAGCAGGATAAAGCCTTTTTTAATCCTCTTGATTTTGAAAAAACAGTGAATAACCATGTGTCCTAATACTTTTGTCCATGGAGTGTACATAAAATACATAACGTAAGCATTTTTCATTTCACGACACATAATGTGTCTCACAGTACTTTTCTTGGAACAGGGCCTGTGGTGGTAATGAGATGTTGAGATGTGCTTGAATCAAGATGTGTGCAGATAATCTAGTCCATTAAACAGTGACTAACAACAGCACCAGGCCTTGACTCTTGCCCAGGTCCATATTAAACGGATGGGGCAGGCATTAGGGAGAGGCTCTTTCCAACAGAGTAAACACTTCAGCTTAGCCCTAATGAAATGGGTTATTTATGGAGAAGGCCCAGCGGACAAGCATTAGCATGGAAATGTGGCATCTGAAGATTTAGCCACAAGAGCACTGGGTGCTGGAAGTGGTCAGGCTGAGAAAAGTAGGATCTGACAAACGTGTAGGAGGATTAAACCTTTTTCATAATGTACAAACGAAAAAGAAAAAACAGAACTGCAACAAAATTAATATTTGGGAGGTGATTATGGACAGCTAAATCTATAGGCCTATCAGCAAAGCGTGTGGGGTTGGGTGGTGGGTCACTTGAGTGACCCTCTCTCCTTATGGAATAAAGGAGAAGTATGCAAGGCCTTCACACATGTGACCATAACTAATGAGGAGTAAGTCCTGGGAGGGATTTCTTTTTATACGCACCTCCGGTGAAACAGACAAGATCTCATCCCACAGCATATTCATACTGGACAGCTTTATGAGGAATTTTGCAATCACGCTACAGTAATTTAGATAAGGCCGCTCAACATATCACTTCTTTAAAATGCCAAACATTAGCAATGCACGTAAACCACCACTATGTATCAACTGTGCTTTAACATTTAAAAAATGTAAACAAGAAATGTATCAAGAAATGCAGGAGATCATAGCTTCACTTTTATTTATAGCAGTGGAGTAAAAGGGAATTACACTCACAAGCTGTATGGGGAGCCAATTCATAGTACATAATATGTGACAAACGTGTGTATAAATGTGTTTGCCCACCAGGCTTTGTTTTCTACTGTTTACCACTGCATCATAACATTAAAATGAATAATCAAGTTTGATCCAGCAGCCCTAGTGTATTATGAATTGCAGATGACAGTAACAGTTACTGATTAGAGCTGCTGCATGCTGTGACCATATTGACCAACCCTCAATGCTGCCAAAGAGTGACCCCGGGGGGTTCTGGAATGTTTGAATAATCAAGGCGTTAATATGATCCCCGCAGTCTAAATCATTTTAAGCAAAAGAATATAGTTGTTAATTTATAAAGTAATACAATATTTATGTAACCATATTACATTCCGTGCTCAGCACTGTGTTGTCAATGTATAAACTGAGAGTATATAGCAGTGTATATGAACACCACATATATACCATATATATACATATATATGTATAACATATATACCAGTATAATGAAAGTGGTATCACACAACAATATAGACTTTTTGGTGATAGCTTTAGTGATACAGGCATATAATTATGTCATATATCAACAGTTGTTCCAGATTATTTTTGATGGAACATAAAAACAAATCCTATTGGTGTCATTTTAAGAGACCAACAAAGAAAAAAAGTAGTTAATCTAAACAACCTATGTTAGAATTAAAAAAATATTGTAGCATTTTAAAGTTCTAGTGCTAAGGAAGCATCCCTACTTTGTTATTGCATAATTAAAGACTGCAATACTGTGGTCTTTTTAAAAACACTGTGATTGAATTTGATCAATAGCACCCAGCACTAACCTACCTAAAGGTAGCCTTCCTCTCAATATCTAGATGCCATAGACCTTCACTTTCTGTACCAATTATTACACACGCAAAATGACCAACTTTTACAGAAGCAAAACGGTTGGGATGCTGAAATGGACTGTGAACAGACAGACACCTCCCTACCCATAGAGGCGTGGGTAATTTAATTTCCCCTTGCACTTTTCATCTGTTTGCCAACTGTTTAAGCACTGAGATCCTGTACCCGTGCTCAGGGCGACTGACTGCATGTGAAGGTCTTTCACCATGTAAAACCTCAGAGGCCTTGGGGAAGTTGGATTTCTCTGGGCAGCGAAAGCCTGGCATCAGTCACAAAGCCACAGTCGTGATTTCCTGTGGCTTTTTCATGCCTCATTACTCACTACAGCAAGGGAGTGGACTCTTACTAAGGTCTAATGGACACCACACAGTCAACCGCAAGAGAAGAGTACGGATATGATAGCAAAAGAACCAAAAGTATGAATCAAGTAGAGAGTAAAATCAACAAATTGATGTTCTTATACTGTTTGTATGTCCCTGGTCCGGTGATAGGCTTCCTGGTCTTCCTATCTATCCCTCTTCCTTTCTCTCTTTCTCTCTCTCACACACAAACTCAGAAACACCAACAGCAGAAGAAGAGTGCACTATAAAAATAGGATTTCCAGTAAAAACTACATTTCTAAAGTTAAACAACTCACTCATACAACTGAGCTAAATCAACCCTGAACACTAAAATCATCTTCTGGCCTAAACACAGTAGAAGGCTTTTCTTGCTTAAATGTATTCCAAGCAGCCTTGAAAAGCATATTTCTGTAATATACTGACCCCACTACAGCTTTCAGGTCAGATAACTGCACAGACGTCAACAGAGGAGCAATGCATCCAATACTATTTTGATTAGCACTTTAGCTTGACATGTTATAACACATCACTGTGTGGAAATGATATTTCAAGCCAACAATATCAGAGATATCATCAACAATACGCAGAGACATATCAAGTCCTATCAAGTGTCTTTGTGAAATGACCACCAGTTTGGATCAGTTTTCTCTTGCCACCTGTTAACCCTGCCTGGACACCCATCGTCAAACTCCAACGCTAGCCGGCCTGGAGAGACACTCGGTGCTAATAGGTGAGAAGTTTAATCTGATCTCACAACTACTAACCGCAGACAGCAGATGGCCCTCCAATGCCAGAAACAGAGCAGATTTATTTAAGACCCAGCAAACATGATACAACAGGCACATCACATTAAAACATAAACCAGCTATGATAATGACTAGCCTTAGACTGCAAACTCCATTCTACAGCCTGTATCTAAAATAGATAGGACCAACAGAAGGCTTTTCATGCTTGAATGTATTCCAAGCAGCCGTTACAAGCATATTTCTGTAATATACTGACCCATGTTTTAAACTTGCTTCATCTGCAACAGTTCAACAGTTCTTTGTTAGTATTACAATTAATAAACTGCCACATAAACTGACTTCAGCATAGTGAAAAAAAGTCCATATTATCTACTTTTACAGAGGGTTCCCTCTGTCTGCTGCTGTGTGTGCATGTACAGCTGTGATCAGAGGTTTACGGACACTTGTTTGGGGTCACTGTTTTGTTGGAACACCAAATTGTGTTCAAGTTCTCAAGATGATACAAGCATAATTTGAGGTTATGCTAAAGAATTCAGAGATAATCCTTCGTTATTTTAGCCACTTTATGCAATGTACCAGTTCCACTGGCAGCAAAACAGCCTCGAAGCATGTTACTACCACCACCATGCTTAACAGCCTCTCAGTCTATTTAAACCTGCTTGTCGACTGTAGGTGGTGACGGTGATGTTCCAGCAACTTCCTGGCAGTTCATGTTCATGGCAGGCTGTACCTTGGTGGCTGTGCCTCTGTGGATCTTGGGTTGTTCCTGACCATCCGGACCAATTTCCTCTTAGCTTAGAGTGACTGATTGGGTCTTCTTCCAGACTTTGTGTCTTCTTCCAGAAGTGGCTACGCCTGCCAATACTTTTTACAAATGTTTGAAATGATGATCTTGAAAACTGTAGTTGCTTAGAAGTGGCTCCAGCAGACATTCCTGACTTTGTGTCTACAAACGAAAGCTATGATCATCCTTACCAGCTCTGCACTGAGCTCACTAACCTTTCCTTCATAGTGTTTGTTGTAGAGCTGGGCAATATGGTGAAAATGTTATTACAATATTTTAAAAAGGTTTTTACAATATACAATATTTATTGAAAAATGTAGAGAAAATGCCCAACAATGCAAAAAAAAGTATGAAACTGCTATCCAAATACACTCCTATACTGAGTACCGTGATTTTTACTCAAAATATGCTGCACCCCATTCAATTAAATAGGACTGATTACACCCTTTGTAATAAAATGTGATGTAAATCAATGTTCTTTAAACACTGATGATATCCATGATATAATCATAAAAGCATATTGTGCATAACAATAACAAAAATGATCACAATACGATAATATATTGTCATATTGCCCACCTCCAGGTTGTTGGTCAATTCAATAAGCGATGTCAAAGAAACTACAAGCAGTAGTCAATCTTGATCACTAACAGGAACTTAAGAGGCCTTGGCAAGCTTTTAGCATTACTGAATTAATAAACAAATATTTTTAAGCCTGTACATATAATTTTGACCAAGTGTTGATTTAAGAACCCTTCCCTAAAAATAGAAAACTAGTGCTCCATTGTGTTTTACCATTAAAGATGCATGTTGTACACTCATTCTGCCTGGAGAAAGTAAACCTCTGACCACAACTTTACTGTACATGTGTGTATGCCTATTAGTGTTATTATTAATAACAATAATAGTAATAATACTAATAATACAAAGCTTGATAATATTGATATTTTCATACCAGAATTTTCTATCTATCTATTTTCTATCTATCAGGATCTGAAATATCAGTACTTCAGTATCTATCCACTCTTACTCTTTAGTAAGCATTAGCCTTGTTTAGCCTTGTTTAGGGGCAAGGCTCTTTACCCTCTCTGCTTCCCGGGCGCTGGAGTTGGCTGCCCACCGCTCTGGGTGTGTGTGTACTAACTGTGTGTGTTCACTACCACAGATGGGTTAAATGCGGAGGACACATTTTGCTGTACAGAGACAAATACATGCACCTTTACCTATATTACGAATTACAAAGACATGACAAATCACATCAATCGCATTTTTTTCAATTTTTCAGTACGAGGGTAGATTTGGCTTCAATAAGTTGTAACTGCAATAAATCCCGAGTCTAACCCATTCAAATCCTTCCCATACACTTGCGGCCTCAGTGCCTGCACTGATCAGACACTGGTCAGACACTGAAGTGAGTCCTGCCTGAAGTGAAGAGAGCAAATGGCACCAGCCACACACTGACATTGACAACCAGTGCAGCTGAACACAGATATCCATTTCAGTCCAAAGTGATGGGTATGAGCCCTCATTATCCAGTTTCATTACCTTCAGGGAAAATAAGCTATTCCGACGGCAGGGTGGTTGCAACAGGCCCAGGGCTGGCAGCAGTGTAACAGTGTAACAGGCCCTGTGTGTGTATTCAAACTTGGCCTGCTGTTATGACACACTGCCACCCCTCATTATCTTTATGCGATATGGCTTTTAAGGTCTGAATAAGTTTACTGTGGCTCCAAAACTCGTCTTTCCAACGTCACTTTTCTTGAGCAGAAAAACCCACCAACGACCACCGGCAACTAATGACTGGCGCAGGTTAGCTAGCCCTGACTCAGGTGAGCCGGGTTCATCAGTCGTCCTGGACGCAGACACATAAAAGAGGTCCTAAAAGCCAGTGAAATCCTAGGGTCCTAAAAGACAGCGGTCACTGTCCCAGATCGTCTGACCCCTCGAAAATCCTCAGCTTCCACTGCAGAGGCACCATCAGGCTTCTCCATTCAGACACAGTTACGAGACGCAACACCAAAAAAGTTTGCATGTCCGGATCTGGGTGTTTTTTTTTTTTTTATGTTAAATTTCAAGTCATAAAACACCTGTAATGCACGAGCTATTAAAAAAACACACCGTTCGACTTTTAATAATACATACATAAATATAGAAACTGTCTCACCTCAACACTGCAGACTTTCAGAGCTCTTAGAAAGCAGAACCCAGTTCCTCACCGACCCGCTTTCAATCTGTTATTCCCGTTAATCCGAACTGCTGTCAGACCGAGGGTCCGCCGACCAGTCCCGGGGCTCGAGCTCTCCTCTTCACCCACTGAAGCGCACGTGCGCTCCCTCTTCTCCTCAGCTCAGCACTTTCGCCCAAAGGTTAGAGCGTTTTCTGCAAACTTACCGAGATAACTGAGATCACTGCCATCTTGTCTGCGTGTTGCAGAATGTAGAACTCGGGTGGCTGCTGTCTGTCCCGTCCTCGCTTCAGATGTGGGACGTTAGAAGTGAATAACGGGGAGGAACGGTCCGCTCCTCAGACGCGCTGCTGCTGTTGTCCACTGGTGACACCCAGCGGTCAGAGGTGGAACAGAGCCTCAGAGAGTCAGCGTGTGGGAAGCCAAGTACGTTTCAGTGATGTATAAAGGCAAAGACCACCCTGTTTCCAAATCTGGAGCTCACAAAATGACCGGGTTGACCACCAAAAACACCATCTTTAGATAAACAGCACTTAAAGTTTTCCTTTTTTACCGAGAGAAAATCAAGCTGCTTCAGTTCTGAAAAAATCCACAGGTGTTTCTGCAGTTTTATTTGGTTAGCTAACCACTAAAATGCTCATGTCCTAGGCCAGTCTAGCCAGATTTAAATAAAAAAAAAAAGATCTAATCAAATCATCTGCATAATTTTGTTGGTTTCCAATGGCAACCAACTAAAATAAACCCTGGTTCAACTCATATACCTCCCTTTAATGTAGAAAGAAAATTATACAAACATTATAAATTATAATATAGTGTAATATATAATATATAATATAATATAATATATTTTTATATATGTATGTGTAAATCTCACTCTTAACAATGTATATCATGAAAAAAAAACACATTCTTCCAAAAGTGGCCAGACACTTTCTGCAGAGATGACACACAAACACATTCATGACCACACAGCCAATCCCTCCACTGCGCTCTGCACACATCATAAAAACAACCAATCCCTCACCATGTCCAAGCCACACCCAATCTACTCCACACCCACAAAGTAAACTAACTCTTTTACTCAAACACATCCTCTATGACACCTGTTGTACTGCTCTTAACACAGTTTACTGATACTATTTAGCATTTATAATACAGCCAATGGGAAGGCTTTGATCCTCTTCATTTCTTTTTGTAATACTCTTCTTATGTTATGTGCATCAAAGCTCCCAGTGTGAAAGAGACTTTGGTCTCAGCAGGGTTTCAAAAACTGTCAGAATGATGGAAGAGACAAAATATTGCAATAGGGGCCATCTCTCTACAATGGGGGCAATCTGAGTCAAATTACAACAACAGTTATGAAGCAAACAAAAGCTGAGAACACAACAGCATTAAGGGAGGATGCAAACGCAAGTGTGATCACAAATACGAAAGCGAGATCGCAATTAAAAGAGATAAAAGTAAGATCACAAATATAAAAGATTGTTGAATATAAAAGAAAAAAATAGTTGAACTTTTTTTTGGAAGATTGCCATTTCACAAACCTGATATTTACACATTTAGTAGTGCGTGATGCTTTGTAAGGTTAGACCTAATCCATAAGTTAAGTAATCTTAAAATGCATTGATTCCCAGATTTCAGAGAAGAATTATCTTGATGACCAGTCACACTTACATTTATGTTTAAGACATTTAGCAGCTCTTGTCCAGAATGACTAACAGAACATTTTCGCTGTCTGCTCAGGAAACTTATCGTTAAGCCAATGCAAACAGACTAGAGTCTAAAGATACCCTCAAGCTAAGACTCTACCAGAAACAGGAGTCAGTGCTGATACCTAAATAAACAGTACTCAGTATACACAAAGATTAGCAGAGGACGTTTTTGTACTATGTTCAGCAATTCTAATTTTACAATCAGTTTGTTTAGGTTTGTTAGATTTGCTGTGTTGGTTACACACAGGGCTGAACTGTTTATCACCCAATAACTAACCATTAATGCAACTAAAGAAAGCCATTTTATATCTTTTAATACAATTTCTAACGCTTTAATAACATTTCTTGTAGACCTGCTATAATACTTGGTGTAAGGTATGCTGGCTATGCAGTTTTATTAACAGCAGCTTTTCCTCTTTAACATAGTTCATGATTATCAATTACAATATATGAGGAAGGGCACTGAACGAGCTCAGGACTAAGTTATAATATAATTAACATTCAGGTTTATACTAATAATAATAGCACTGCATAATAAATGATGTATTTGTGGCTTAAAATGCTCTGTTTTCTGTTATACTGCTGGCTGTCACAGACAAATAAGAAGTCATATAAAGTGTGTGTTTTGCTTAATTTGTTAATAAAGTTTTTGAAAGCACCTTGTACATTTGTGGCATATCTACAGTCATATGCAAAGGTTAGGAAAATAAGTGACAGATCCTCTACAGAAGGCTAGAAATTATTGAAATATATATATTTTCTACATATTTTCTACTTTTTCTATTTAAAAAATAAAACATAACATATAAAATGTGTCATATGTTTTGTACATGCTAAAGAAATACATTTTGCATAAGACATTTTACATATGTAAACTATAAACATCAACATATATGCTGCCATTAAGTGAAGTGAGTGAGTGCAATTCTTACATGGTTGTTTTGTATAAATGAACACATTGGAAAAATAAACATAAAACTTAACATTGTCAATTTTTTGGCACAGTAGCAATGTTTTTATTTTATATGTATCTGCTAATTCAGCAAACCAACAAAAATTGTGCTCTAAAATGTACAGATAAATGCCCATATGTAGGTGTTTTTTCTCTGTACAGGATTTGTTAACTTCATTTTACTTAGAAAATCAACAAAACATGGCAGAGGTTTGCTGCATATAACTGTATGTTTATTGTTATCATCTTTCTCTGATCACAGCAGAATTAATCATCATATTGCACTGATGCATGTGTGTGTTGAGCCCATAATAACAATGAAACTGGCTTGTGCAAATGTCTTCTGCAACAAAACCCTCCATAAATATAGTCTGTACACATACTGTAGACATCAACATATAAAAATAAATAACTAAATCCTCTACAGGATACAAACTGTAACAAAATGCTGCAAATTTTAGGAACAAGTTCTATTTTCTGAATTTATTGTACTGGGAAAAAAAGGAAACATATTGAATGTGCTGTGACTTTTGCACACGCCACACTGAATGTTTTGTTTGTAAGATTTCACACACAAATTTTCACATGTAATTTGACCAGGGGCGTCCAGCCTGTTTGAAATCTGCTCTTTGACCCTTTGTGAGAGGCTCTGTTTATTCCTGGATTCATCGGATCTTTGCAGACTGAAGCCAGTGCAGTAAGAATCTGCACACTGCTGCAGTATTTGGTGTAACACTGGAATGTGAAGCCCATGTTATGGACCTAGAGATCTGGAGACCTGGAGAACCTAAAGAAAATATGCAGTGTAAAAGTTCTCAAACATAAAAGAACAAAAATGCACTTGACTACTTATTAATGTATCAGTTTAAATATTTAGTATAGTCATGACTTTTTCTATAAGGCTGAATACACCATACACTGTAAAAACAAACAAACAAACAAACAAAAAACAACCCAGCGTCATCAAAAAGATTACAAAAGCTAATACGCAACTTTTATAAACCTTCCACACAGTGCTTTAGCAGTTCATTCATTAATATATGAAATTATAGGTGGAATTACAGTAAAGGTGTATTTTAGCTGAAATATTTTACTCGCTGTAACGTCTATTTCTTATGTACAATAGTTGTGAAGCTCATAATTATTGCATTGTATACTGTAGTCCTGACATCATCATAATAATAATAATAATAAAAATAATAATAAAAATATATATATAATAATAATAATAATAATAATAATAATAATAATAATGTTGTAAATGCTTTTATAAATATATGCTGGTATTTAGCGACTGTATGTGTGTGTATTTTACAGTGCAGCGCCTCACTGCAGTCAACCAATCAAAACGAATGAACACGGGGCCTGTACCAATTTCCTCCCTTGCGGCCTCACACTCTTACTTCGCTATCTCGCCAACGGTTTATCTAATACCTCATGCAAAATCTGGCTAATAACGTGTATCAAACCTGCTGCGTTTGCTTTTGTAAACGTTGACTTATTTCTAATACCTTAAGATAAGCAAACAAGGACAGAATCGCATCTTAAACAAAAGGAGAAGGGCAAAAAAAATGCTTTACACATCTTCTGCAGGCGAAGAAGCCTGAAACACTTCTTTTGGAGAGCTTGGGCCCTGTCCCAATTGTCCCAGCTCTCACAGTCTGCCCTAAGGCCCGCCTTCAGAGCCGCACTCCTTTGACGTGGAGAAGTATAGCCTACAGGTGTTCAGCCGTACGAGGGACCATGTAGAGTTGAAGTTGGAGAATTGGGACGCACTCAGAGAAGTCGACGAGGGAGGAACGTGTGAATTTGAGCGGTGTGACAATACTACGCTAAGGCGTTTCTCAGCTCCACTCGTTTACCTGAGACTGAAGGGCGTCTGAGAGGACACCCCCCCCCCGAGCTGCACTGACCTGCTGGCCCACTGGAAGAAGGGACACGGCAGTGGCCATGGCTTCCCCTCTGAAAGCGTGCTTCCACAGGCTGGATATCCAGAAAACCACCTGGGACGTTCCGGATCGATACACATCATTGAACTCCATCGGCTCCGGCGCGTATGGGACAGTATGGTGAGGGTGCAGTAAACCTTTTACCATTTTACCTTGTTTGCACAGACTTTTTGAAACAGTTAGGTTAAGGAAATTCTGTGTACAGACATGAGCTACATATAGAAAGCAAATGTATAGCAGGCTGTGGCATTAATACCCGTCTGTCATGCTCTATAAATACCATACCCTCAGGCCATGTTCGCTGTCCACGGTTTTCTCTCTGATGTAAACCAACACACTGAGTCAGGTAAACATGTCAGGTATCTGATACCAAATTCTGCCAGACAAGTCCAGTGCTTCTTAATAAGCTAATGTAAATACCTGTAAGAGAAAATGTGCGTTTCAGGGGTTGCATACCTGAGGAGCAAGTTTCAGCAAGTTCGTGAAGATAAGCTGCAGTTAATAGAGTTGATCTGTTGGAAGATATTAGCACTGATGATGATGATGATGATGACCCTTCTTACTTAGTTAGATAGTTATCCCAGTGTCTGTGTGGACACCTGTACTGTAAAAATGGCCTGTCAGTTCAATAAAAACAAATGTTTAAGGTTTCAGTAAGACTTGAGTAGAGTGCAGATCTAACTGTATGGTGTAGAATGAGGTATAATCAGTAAAGCATCACAGAGAACTGCTTGAAATGACAAATCTAAAGCAAAATAAAGAGGATAGCTGGACCGAAGCAACGGTCTACATCAGTTCCAACCTCAAAAACACTTGAACTCAACCTTCTGCCAGGTTCCACTTTCCATAGTGTGCTGGATTCATCCTGCAGGTCAATCTGAACAGAATGAATGCTGTCATATCAGGTATTAAAGGGCTTCTACTGTGGAAAAGTGAATTTTGCTCACGTTTAAAAATGAAAGCGGACAGTTTTGTATAGTTAGTAAGAATAGCTAAAGGTGCTAGAATGGACAGTTCACTCCCCAGCCCATTCAGAGCATGTATGGACACTAGGCTGGTTTTGGGATGTCATAAAAACCAATGCATTAGCAAATTTCGTCGCTGTCCAATGAAAATCATGTATAACATTATACAGATATGAGATTATTCCAAATTGTTTAGAGCATTTATATTGGTCAGTTTATTCAGAATTATTTACACAGTGTTCAGAGCAGCTACAGGGTTCAAACCGTGGAGAAAACTAAAAATAGGCAAAAATAGAGATACATGGTTTTCATTGGACAGCAGCGATACGCACCTATTCTGCATGCAGCGGTTCAACTCCGCCCATTCGCACTAAAGGAGTTACTTGTTACTAAAGGAGTGTTTCAGCCGGATCTGCTTTTTGAGCCAATCAGAAAATGGGTAATTTACATAAATTGAACAGGCTGTGTCTTCTTTGCGTCTAAGAGATCTAGAGAGGTTGGAAATTGGTCATCTAAAAATAATTTGGGATTGCTTTGGTACATAAACCCGCACAGGTGTAAAAAGAGAGCCCAGGGCAACAAATAAAAGACAAATGTTGGATATGGGCACTTTAGAATGTAGTCCTAAACGGCTAGCTTGGAAAGTGTTATTAGTCTGGGAATGTTATCATCACAGCAGATAACATCATAATTCATATTTGAGTATTTCCACCTTATGTTGTGATTTATTACTTGTGCAGCTCCGCTACTGACCAGAAGACGAAGGAGAAGGTGGCCATTAAGAAGCTGTACAGACCTTTTCAGTCTCTCATCCACGCTAAGCGAGCATACAGAGAGCTCCGCCTGCTTCGCCACATCCAGCACGACAACGTGAGTCTCAGACCTCACAGCCATTTACATCAGGATTTGTACCCAATGCAGTTGGGAGAAAACTAGGGTAACTGTCATTACCTGTTGGTGAGCTGGTAATAAAAGGGTTTGCTGATGAGTAGCTGCACCTGAAAATCAATCTCGCACTCACACTTGTAAAAAATAGGACCGCAAAGGCTGTCAGATAAATCCGAGGCATGGTAGTCTTTGGTGTGGCACCATCCCCGTCTCCTCACCTAACCTGTTTTGTGTTTAGTAAACAGCCCACTCACCCCATGTTCCTCTGTGATCAGATTTAGGCAAGGTCCAACCACACATTGACCAACCATTGTCCAACCACACCTGATAAATGACTCGGATTTGTTCATTTAAACTTAATAAGGTTTAAATTTTGAGGTTTTTGCTGTTTGAAAGTTTGAAATCAGTGTTTTCAGATATCTATGACCGATGTAGTTAATTAATGATACGAGTATGAAATGTGTATGAAGAGTAAAACCACAATAATGAAATGTCATGAATTGGGTTTTCCGATATTCTGGCTGTTTATATTATAACAGTGAATAGCTTGAATTGATCATATTTCTAAGGTAGAGATCAGAACTGAAGGCAGATTTGACAAAAAATGATTGTCAGTAGATAATTACAGTAGGCCTAAGTGATTCATTTACACAATTCTTAAAATAGGACTTAGCCTCTAAATGTCCGCTTTAGGCAAGCGATGTATAATATCACTAATATAAATGAATATGGCAATAACGATTCTAAATATACTGCAGTGTGTGATGATAAATAAAGTGGCCTGACCAATGGATTAGCTTGAACACTGAAATGTTAATTGGGTCAGTTCTCTTTGTTCTCTAGCTTATCAAACCCAGTGTACTTTTTGTTTTCCAAAGGTGATCTGTCTCCTGAACGTTTTCACTCCGGACTCCTCACTGGAGACATTCCAGACTTTGTAAGTAGCAAAATGAGTAGAACACATTCCTGTGAGGAAATGCTCTGCCTGTTCTGACAAGCTAAATAGTGAAGAAGTATGTGTGTGTGAGAGAGAGAGATAGATAGAGTGACAGATAGAGAGAGAGAGTGGGTGTATGTGGACATGTGTGTACAGGTTATAAGGCAGGTTCTAATCTGAAACAGGGTTTCTTGTGTTTACTAAATGATTAATATTCAGGCTATGTTGTAACTACTATACAGTGATTTGCTAATTACTATGGAGCTAATATGTGTAGATGTAATCTTGTTTTGTTGTTTGTGTTTGTGTGTTTGCGCATTACAGCTACTTGGTAATGCCGCTTGTGGCTCAGGACCTGGGCCACATAATGAAAAAGAGGAGGCTCACAGAACGGGTGATAGTGTATCTGTTCTATCAGATCCTAAGAGGACTCAAGGTTTGGACACTCAGCTGCTTTTTTGTCGCTTAATGTCCAGCTGTAATCTATGAACATAAAAATACTATCATTTTTCGCTCTTATATGCAAACTCTTATTTGCATCTGATTTTAGTGCCTGCAGTTAACAACAATAATGCTGTTTAATGTGAAATTGTATTTGATTTTGCTGAAGGCAAATTTATGCATTTTCACACTCAAGACCTGACTGCTATAACAGACCATTGCATTCAGTAACTAACTGGAACTTTTCTCCTCAGTATATCCATTCTGCTGGAATCATTCATCGGGTATGTAAATTTTTCACATGCTATACATTCATCATTGATTACAGTTACTTGTCAGTATTGATCACATGGGCAATTATTATCTAAAGTAATCTATTATACCATTGTGTGTTGTGTGAAGAACTCCAAAGGATTTCTAGGTTTTCAGAGAAGAAGATTTACAAGGATTAGAAAATATATCAATTATATAACAAAATATATTTGTTTTCTTTGTTAGTCCCAGTGTTCGGTTTGTTTCCTTGTTTGTATCTCTTTGTGTTTTGTTTGTTTGGTTTAATATTGTCTTTAATAAACACCTGCCTCCACCCCCAAGCTCTACACACTGTAATATTAGCTTTGGATGCATCTTTAGCTTTCAGATGATGTCTAATTAGGAAGGAAGAGAGGAATTACATTATTCTAGATCAGAACTGCCCAAAATGTGGCCCTCCCCACAAACATGGCACTTTGGCTACCCACACCAAAACTGATTACTATACTAGTCTGATCAGGTTTTAGTCAGCTCTTAGGAATGCAGCAGGTCCATTCTTTACTGAAACAATCAGTATCAAGGTGCAGCATACAGGATTGAATATGGTATAGTCTGGTGCTAGCTTTAGGGTAAGATCTACATCCTAAATAAGATCATATTTGTGTTTTAAGCTTTTACAAGCCCCTTTGTTGTTTATTGGGCTTCTACAGGCTCCATTATTTTGTTTTAGGCTCTTACAAGTTAAATCAATAGAGACTGTAGCAGAAATTAGCTTGCTCTTTAATATGTTAATGTATTGTGAGAAGTATATTATGAGCTTATGCAGTCAACCTCACCAGCACAGAATGAAGTGACTGCAGTTGTTCTTATGTGTGCATAATGTTTAAGTTACTCATAATTCTCTTTTTGGTCAGGATCTGAAGCCAAACAATCTTGCCGTTGATGAAAACTGTGAATTAAAGGTAAACTCTGTTATACTTCAGAGCCTTGTTTCCTTTTCACACCAATTTTGCTCTGTTGAGATGAGAGACTTGGTTTGGTCAGGCTGTGACGCTACATTCTCTCTCTGTGTCTCCCTCTCCCTCACTGTGTTTGGCACACTCACCCACACACTTGCAAAGATCTTAGACTTTGGCTTAGCCAGACATGCAGAGATGGAGATGACGGGCTATGTTGTGACACGATGGTACAGAGCACCTGAAGTCATCTTTAACTGGATGCATTACACTCAGACAGGTGACATTTGGCCCCAATAAGCCATTTTTTGCCACTTCCTCCTCACATTCTCCAAGTGTGTAAACAATGATTCATGCTCTCTTCATGCTGTTACAAGCGTTTTGTGCTAACAGTGGTTTTATGGTTGCCGAGATACTTTTCTCCATCTCCAGGATCCTTTAATTATTGACCACAACTGGTTCTGATTCAGGAGCCCCTCCTCCAAACTTCACCTGCACATATGTAGATGTAGTAACACTCACTTGTTCTGTGTTCAGTTGACATATGGTCTGCTGGCTGCATCCTGGCTGAGATGATCACTGGACAGGTGCTTTTCCCAGGAAATGACAGTATCCTTTTTTTATGTTTTGTTGTCCACCTTTGTGCACTGCCTAGATGCTTTTTACATTGACTGAGTTGCCAGTTTATTAGAAACACTGTATCTGTAATTCTGTATCTACACCATTTGCCTACCATATACAGCCACTTTTGCACAGGCCACACTGATGATTTATTTTGTTATAAAAGACAGGGTAAACAGATTAGGATTTGCCCAAAACATTGTGTTTTAGGTTTGATTAACTACAGAGGTTGTTATTACTGCACAATAAAAAAAAAACTAAATGCATAATTTGGCCAAGAGTTCCAATACTTTCCCATACAATTGTATATAGTAGGATTATCTGATAAATTATCTGCCAATTATTGCAGGTACAGTCTAGGTGTACCCAGTGAAGTATATGCCAAACTACTGGAATGGTAGCAACTACGGTTTCCTTAACCTCATTTAATAGGTATGGATCAGCTGAATATGATCCTCAATCTAACAGGAACCCCAAACTCATCTCTGGTGCAGAAAATGCAGAGCAAAGATGTAGGAATCCACTCTATTCTGTTCTGTTGATTGAGCTCTTATCTTAACTTTCCTATTAAATGATATTTATAGTGCTTACCTTACCCAGTGAAACTAAATGACAGTTTGATGTTCTTACAGGCAAGGTCATATGTACAGTCTCTTCCAGTCCAGAAAAAGAAAGAATTCAAAAAAGTCTTTCCTACAATGGACTCCTGTGGTAAGTCTTTGACACTAGTTGAAGTATTAATATTGAGGCATATTTGAGTTTTCCTGTAATTTAGCAAGTATATATCAGTCTGAGAGCAGCGCTCCAGGTTTGTGTTTGTGTTTGAATGAGGGACTGTTATTTTTTATAATAACTCTGTGATTTGATTCAGGTGTGTTAGAGCAGGAAAAAACGTTTTAGGAAAAAAACACTGCTCCAGCACATCCCGCAGTGTTACTGAACAATGATATAATCCCCTGTGGTACGAATATGTAAAGCAGAGAAAGAGCACAGTGTGTTTGAAATGGGTGGGTACAGCTGGGTCGTCCCTAGCCTTGATGTAAAATGTTTTGCTTGTCTAGCTGTGGACGTGTTGGAGAAGACTTTGATGCTGGACCCAGAGGTCCGATGCACGGCTAAAGATGGACTGTCTCACCCTTACCTCAGCGAGTTCCACGACCCTGAAAACGAGCCAGAGTCACCACCTTACGACGACTCATTTGAGAGCATGGAGCTGGCTGTGAACGAATGGAAGAGTAAGAGCAAACACAATTTCGTGTACACACACTTTCAGCATGAGATTGAAATCACCACGATTTCAATCACATTTAGTTCAGTAATAAAATGCACATATACTTATTTTCATCTAATTCTGTGGAAGTTGGTATATCAAGTTGGTTCGTTCAGTCTCATTTGGAACCTTCACAGCTTTATTCATTTAGTAACACATGCTGAAGTAGTAGTATTTCAGCCTGCTTTCTTTAGAGGTGAATGACATATATCAGTCTTAACGGCACAGTAACACAAACAGCCTCTTTTATTCTAAAGAATAAAGAGAGGTTGTAAAATGATCAACAAATTTGAGGCATCCACAAGACCCGGAAGGCATCCTGTGGTATCTGGCACCAAGGCATTAGCGGCAGATCCTTTAAATCCTATGAGGTGGGGCCTCTATGGATCACATCAAGCCTTAGGTGGCATCAGTGTCATAGCAGGTCTTGAATGTATTGATCTTAATGTCTTCACATCAGACATAAACACAGACTTAAGCACTGTGGAGAATGAAAGTATGGAAGTGTGCACTTTCTCTTTCTGTATGTAGGCTGTGTTTGTTGCTTGTAATCGAAGGATCCTATAAAATGTTGCAGCCTTTGGAGCTGTAGCCAAGAGACGCAGCCTGCTTCATCTTCAATATGGACTTTGAGCCACGGCTACAGATTTCTCCCTCTAACTGACGTTTCCTCTCTCGTAGGCCTTATTCACATGGAGATTATGACCTTTGACCCTGACAATCCAAGCCAGACTGCAACATAACACTTTATCAGGAGCTGAGAGTGCACTGCAATCAGGAATTACGTTTAAGAACGTTTAAGGTGCATTAATGTGTCAACCAACACTTGTGCATGGGATGTACTGTATGTGTGTTTATGATGTGGATAGTAAGGACTGAAGTGGGGGGTCAAGTAGCTTAAGTTTCCTGCTGTTTTTTTCTGCCTTTACTCCCACTTTCACTCCCATGTAAGCAGTAACGTCAGAAAAATGTCTGCTTATGAACAAGTCGGATAAAAGACAAAAATGGACAACGGATTATAGCTTCTATTTGTCTAGTCCAAGAGCAAGTCTTGTAGACCAATGACCAAATGCTCTCAGGCTGCCTTTACACCTTGTTTGGCTTTGTATCTTTTTGTTTGGTTAACTGCAATGACTGAAGCACACCAAATAAAACCGACTCCTCTGAGATTCTGGTCCATGTTGACATGATTGTGTCATGCGATCCTTACAGATTTTTCATGAATACTTTCATGCTGCAAATGTCCTGTTTCACATCCCAAAGACGTGTTCTAATGGATTCCAGTCTGGTGTCTGGGTAGGCTGCATGAAGAACACTAAACTCATTGTCAAGTTTGAGACGACTTTTGCTTTGTGACATGGTGTATCATCATGCTGAAAGTAGTCGTTAGACGATGGGTAAATCGTGGTCATGAAGGGATGCACATGTCCAGGAACAATAAATAAGTAGTCTGTGGTGTTCAAGTGAAGTGTGCCAAGAAAACATAGCCCACATAATTCCACCTACTCCACCAGCCTGGACTCTTGATGCAGGTTGGGTTCAGATTCATGCTCTTGGCACTAAACAGACACACAGAGCAGGAAGGGGAAACACAAGACACCTATTACAGTTTTTTGCCTTAGTCCTCTTGTACAGCCGAGTACAAGTGGAGTAGTCCCAACTGTCAAAACAGACCAAACTAAACAAGCTACGCATTGTGGGCGTGTAAGTCATCTGGAAGGCTTATCTAGTCTTTATTTTTGGCCTAGTTCACATAAGCCAAGCAATAGAGATGCACTAAGATATCGGAATCATATCTGTATCTACAGATAACTGCTCAAAATCTGTTTTATTTGGATTGATATTAGTTATTCATTATCCTGCAGTTGTAAATCCACAAAAAGGGTGTCCCATACGCAGACTGTATCTGTAGATATTAGGGCTGAGTATTGGCAAGAACACATAATACTGTGAGAAAGGTGAAATATAACCTTTTTTATTTTATGACAACTGTCCTAACCCTTAAGCACTATTCAGACTGAATTAGTTTTACATGGGGATTCATGTAATTTTACTACATACAGCTGTCAAATTTATGACCGATTCACACAGGATAAGAAACCTCAGGCGTTAAGGACTAAGTTGGGAGTGGCTGAATGAGTGGCTTTTGCCGTCAGCTCCCAAAAACCATGCATAATTTGTAGTTTTCACCAAGCAATAATACCCAGCTGACAGCGTCCTGTACCCACTGGTAGTTATAATACCATGAATGAAAGCTATAGACTATCCTACACAATGCATTACCCAAAGCTGCCAGTAGCGTTGCACCTCTGAGGAGTCCTTTTGCTTGTCTTCTGGACTGGAGGTTTGGACTCTTTTTCCACAGAATATGATGAGAAAATGTTACTTTTATGGTTCCAGAATCTGTACTAATGCGGGAGGCCATAAAAATGGCTTATATGGTGCATTTGGACGGGACTGGAATCACGGGACAAAGTACATACAGGGGCATCGTATGGGGATGAAAACGTAGGATGGTTCTAAGGGCCTGTGGCTTACAGGGGCCCTAAAAATGTATGGCAGATTTTATAGAGTTGTGAAGCCCAGTGAAATATCTTTTCATGAGCATAATCATCTTTTCCTTGACATCATCTGAATACATTAGCCAAAATTATTTTTACGCTATCACGTTTATATTTACACTGTCGAGCAAAGGCATCCGTGATAGTCACCTGCTTGGACGCCCCCTCTCCAACCGGGTTCAGGTTTCCAGCTCGGTAAATTGAACTGGATGGTTGTGCTTTAAATGGGCTCTTAGGTTAGTTGTATTACCACCTTTTGTTGCCACTGTTTTTAGACAAAGACGACATACCGCCTCGTTAAAGCTGATGGGCTCTCCGCGCTCATATGGCTTAAAGCCAAAGTGTTCCCACACTGGAGCAGTGCAATGTGGCTTTGAAACCAAGTCCATCTTGAATTACTTCTCCAAACTTTCTTTCTGGATCTGTGTAACTTTTTTTTTTTTTGCAAATTCCTATTAGCCTCGAATATGTTCGCCAGCCAACATGCCTCCACCTGCGTCTGCCTCCTCTGTGTGCAACGCACGCGTTTCCTAACCCAAAATCATTACTAATCCTGTCCGAATGGGTCTATAGTATAAACACCATATATATATATATATATATATATATATATATATATATATACAGTCATGCCCGAAAGTATTCATACCCCTGTCAAAGTTTGACTTAAATTTACTTTTATTTAACCAGAAATTATATTTTTGCCTGGAAATGACACAGGCATCTCCCAGTAGATAACACGATGATGTCCAAGAGGCATCATTGTGGGAAAAAATATTTCTCAGCTTTTATACACATTTGAACAAAAAGTGGCATGTCCAAAATTATTCATACCCTTCTCAATAATTAATAGAAAAGCCTTAATTGGCTATTACAGCAATCAAACGCTTCCTGTAATTGCTGACCAGCTTTTTGCATGTCTCCACTGGTATTTTTGCCCATTCATCTTTAGTGATGAGCTCCAACTCTTTGAGGTTCGAGGGTCTCCTTGCCATCACCCTGATCTTTAGCTCCCTCCACAGATTCTCAATTGGATTCAAGTCAGGACTCTGGCTGGGCCACTGCAAAACATTAATGTTTTTGTCTGCTAACCATTTCTTCACCACTTTGGCTGTGTGTTTTGGGTCGTTGTCGTGCTGAAATGTCCACCGGTTCCCAAGGCCAAGTTTCTCTGCAGACTGCCTGATGTTGTTGTTGAGAATCTTGATGTATTGCTCTTTTTTCATGGTGCCATTTACTGCGATCAAGTTCCCTGGTCCATTGGCTGAAAAACACCCCCAAAACATTAGGTTCCCACCACCATGTTTGACAGTGGGGATGGTGTTCTTAGGGTTGAAGGCTTCTCCTTTTTTACGCCAAATGGTGCACACATCATTGTGGCCAAACAATTCAATTTTTGTTTCATCTGACCATAAAACAGAACACCAGAAGTCTTCTTCTTTGTCCAGATAAGCATTTGCAAAGGTCAAGCGGGCTTTTGTGTGCCTTTTCTGGAGAAGTGGTGTCCTCCTTGGCCTGCGTCCGTGGAACCCAGCAGTGTGTAGTGTCCGTTGAACTGTCTGCCTTGAGATGTCGCCACCAGCAGAGTCCAGATTCACCAGGATGGCCTTGGTGGTGATCCTTGGATTTTTCTTCACCTCTCTCACTATTCTCCTGGCCAGCACAGGTGTCACTTTTGGCTTCCGACCACATCTTTTGAGATTTTCCACAGTGCGGAACCTCTTGTATTTTTTTAATAATACTTTGCACTGTAGCCACTGGAACTTGAAAACATTTTGATATGGCTTTATAGCCCTTTCCTGACTTGTGAGCGGCCACAATGCACAGCTGCAGGTCCTTAGTGAGCTCCTTTGTCTTAGCCATGACTGTCCACAAACCAACTGCAGAGAGCTGCTGTTTTTCTCCTGTTGAGTTGAATAAAACAGCTGTTCCCAATGAATCAGGGTAATTAGGATGCTTTAAAACAGCTTGGACTATTTGGAATGGTATAGAACTTTGGATTTTCCCATATACTGTGACAGTTTTCAAAGGGTATGAATAATTTTGGACATGCCACTTTTTGTTCAAATGTGTATAAAAGCTGAGAAATACTTTTTCCCACAATGATGCCTCTTGTACATCATCGTGTTATCTCCTGGGAGATGCCTGTGTCGTTTCAAGGCAAAAATATAACTTCTGGTTAAATAAAAGTAAATTTAAGTCAAACTTTGCCAGGGGTATGAATACTTTCGGGCATGACTGTATATATATATATAAGAAAATAAAAGAAAAGCATCTGAGTGAAAGAAAAGTTGAGTACAACACTGCTCTCTAGCGGTCTTGTTTTAAATGCAACACAAATGAACCACATTTCAACATCAATCTTAGTATGTAAACCATTCATTAAAAATCAACACTGTGTTTCCTCAATACTTTCATATATTGATATTTTCTGACATGTCTAGTATGCAGTTGTCCAATAAAAAAAACATGTATCTACATTTTTGTCTACATGTAGTTTTCTTTATGGTTCGAACCGTGTAGCTGTTACTTTTAGTTTACATTGACTTCCAAGTTAATAACATTTTTGCCTTCTCTTGCAAAGTCACTAATTTGGAGATACATGTTTTTCATTGAACAGTGACGATATGTGCAAGAAAAATATACTTAATAGACTAAATAGCATCCACCATGAATTCCTCATTTGGTACCCTCAGTATTGGGCTGGACATCTGAAATAATGAAATTCTCTACTGCAGTCCAGCTTTTTAGGACAGCCTTTTAGTTTTTTTATCTAGTGTTTACATTTATTGATTTGAAAGGATGTGTTGCAGCCTCCTGTTTGGATATTTAGTGAGTGGCTTACTGAAAAACACTTGTCTTATAATGAGATACTGTCTTACATGAGCTTGAGTGAATTATTTTCTATCAGGGTGTCCTTTGTTCAGCAAAAGGTTTAAAGAGTACATCAAACCCTCATAAAAGAGAACACTAAAAGAGAAGGATTAAACATTAGAATTTGCCTGAAGAATACTGTATGTGTGTGTGTGTTTTTGTCACATTCAATTTCATTATTGGACTCATTGAATCGAGAGTTGCAGGGTAGTATACTTTGAAGGAAAATAAAGAGAAATATGTATTTTGCTGTAGCATTCTAAGAAACTCGCTTCCTTCAACTGTTGTGTGCATTCTTACTAGCAGACAGAGAAGAACCAAGGTGTGTCTGGATTTCCAGAAGTGCCACTAAGGGGCAGCAGTTTCCCATGATCCCCAGTAGCATTTCAGAGGGCTGGGCCTCTAATGGTACTCTTCACTTTCACTAAAATAGCTTAAATAGCTCAATAGCTTACTGTTACTCACTTGGAACTAATGTCAGGGGGATCTTTCAGGTAGCACAGACATACATAAGGCACTGCACCCTTTGCTGTACGTCTGACACCTGTGTATCGACCTTGACTGGCTAAACGTGAAGCTGTATTGACAATGAACACATTGCTCTAATGTCATGACCTGAAGAGTTCTGGATGTTCTAGCAAAGGACAGTCAGGTCATGTTTGATCTGATTTTAATGAGGCTCTATCTTAGAACTCCTTCATGTTTGGGTTCACATTGACAGTTTTATTTCCAAAGGAAGCCCCAGACAAGCACTCTCTCAAAGACATGTGCAAAAGTAACTCTGAGCCGCAAGCAAAACCAGTATTGAATGAAAGCCGTCTTTGATAGTCAGTGGTAAGCCAAGACGCTGGCTCTGGTGACTCACTCAGGGTTTTAAGGTCCCATGAGAATTGTCCTGAACAGTGCTAAGCCAATGTTTATCTGTTTGGCTAACAAGTGTTTCACGTAAAGTACCCATTCAACAATAATGCACAGTTGACTGGAGCTAGTCGCCCTTGCTTATCACCTTTGCTGATCTTATAGGCTGAGTGGAGGGTGTTGTCATAACATAAGAACAAAAACTAGTTCACCATGCCAATAGGAAAGTATGTGCATGCCATGGTAATGCTAGTGTTTGGAAGATGGAATTGGAAGTCTGTTTTGGTGATTTAAAAAAAATTATTGGTAACTCAAGCCTAAATCTTTCAGCTGATATGCATGGTGAACATACTGTCATTTTTCGACATTATTCTTAAACTCAGTTCAGCGTTAATATTTAATAATAAAGTTCAGGCTTATTTTGTGTTCATCCTTAATGGATGCCCAGCACTGGACACTTGTATATGCTGAGGTACAAACTGAAATAAAATCTTGACATATAAACTAATACCTCCATAAGTACTAGACTCAGACCCATGGAAAACAAGACAGTCAGTAAGGTGGTTCTCCTGGGAGTTAAAAGCTTACACACAAGTCAGCCATAACATTAATATAATAGGCGAAGTCAGTAACATGGATTGCCTTCAGTTAAGTGGCATATATTAGGCAGCAAGAGAACAGTCGGTTCTTGAAGGTGATGTGATAAAAGCAGAAAAAATGGGAAGCATAAAGATCTGGGACATTTTAACAAGGACAAAACTGTGATGGCTAAACGACTGGGTCAGAACAAAGAGGGACAAGAAGGACAACCTGTGAACCAGCGACAGGGTCATGAGCGTCTAAGGCCCAACGATGCAATCCATGGCACCTTCACCTTACAACTTGTGGAGTTATGAAATTAATACATTTTGGGAAAAGGAAAAAGCCTGAAGCCCCTCCTCTCTAATCTAACACCCTACAAATTCCAGCTATATTCACATGTCGACGATACGTTCTCCCTCCTCTCTTACAGTCTCCTCCCAAATCATCATGAGCTGAAGGCATGGTCTGAACTAGCAAAACAGGACTTAAAGGATCTGCTGCTAACGGTTCGGTGCCAGATACCACACAGGACGCCTTCAGGGGTCTTGTGGAGTCCATGCCTTGATTGGTCAGATCTGTTGTGGTGGCACAAGAGGGACCTGCTCAATATTAAGCAGGTAGTGCAAATGTTATGGCTGATCAGTGCATATTTAAGTTAAAAATTAATTGGTGGATTAAATAAAATAAAAATTGCAGCCTACAAGTAGGGGGATGTTGTCTATTTTCTGTTCAATCAATTCTTTTATTTACCATATTTGAATAGTGTTGGGTATATACACCATACTGAGCACTACATTGTCTTAATTTTTAAGGCTTGTCATTCAGTAACTGCTTTAAAAGAAAGACAGAAATTATGTATTTAGGAGAATAAAAAAAAGGAAATGTGCAACTTTACAACTGAGATCAGTTAATTTATTTATATATATATTCTGCTGTATGTTGCAGTATCTGCCACTCATTTAAGTGTGTAGAAGAGTTTCCCACTAGTTAGGAAACACATGTGACCTGAGGTTGACCATGTGAATTACATCACTTGTGAATTTTGAGCATGAACCAGAGAAAATAACAACAGTGGCAAAAAATGAAGTGTATAGAATCCACATTTATTCAGGTTTTGCAGTGGAACAGTCAATCAATCAATCACATTGCACAAAACTGGTCAGCCTTTGAGAAATAGAGGGTACAGGGCACTGACAACAGCTGTTCCAGGACGCAAGCTGGAGAACCCTGAAGCTGACCATGCAACTGCTCTATCCTCAAGAACATTATTAATGAATAGCTTTCTTGTTGCACCACTTGTGCCTTTCAAAAAATGTGGCAAATTGTTGGCAGTGCTGAAAGAAGTGTTTAAACAATTTGCCTCATTTTTGGAAACACTTTATTTTTTAACACTGAGCAACAGACACTTGTCAGGCTGGCAGTGAATGTGAAGAATGTGAGCTTGCTGCTATGTCCCTCTTTTATTTGCTTTCGTTTACATTCTTTTATCAAAGACAGGGCTGTACTCTGGAAGAGAATTATGGAGAAGCAAGAGCAAAAGCACACAGAGAACAACTCGATCATACCAACTCTGTAGACTTAGAGCATCCACTGAGCTTAATTTGAGCTGCGTAGCTATGCTATGTGTTAAACACATGTAAACATTTTTTATACAGGTCAGCAGATACTCTAGGAATACATGTAGCATGGTCAAAAGATAAAGAAGGGAAGAGATGCTGAGCACTGGAGAGAGTTGAGAGAGTTGATTTTTGGGCAGTTATTGAAACACGGGTCAGAATGGAGGTTATTTAGGACGACGTGGAGCTGAGAGCTGGGTCCGAGGGGGTTTCGAAGGACTCTGGGTGCTTAAAGGCGGCGGGATACCCCAGAAGAACGGGACACGGACATTCCACTTCCACCTCCGCTCAAGCTGATGCTGGAGCCACCACCAATGCCGCCACCCAGGCTGTAGCCAGATCCACCCCCTAGGCTGTAGCCAGATCCACCCCCTAGGCCAAAGCCAGATCCACCACCTAGGCCAAAGCCAGATCCACCACCTAGGCCAAGGCCAGATCCACCACCTAGGCCAAAGCCAGATCCACCACCAGCGCCGCCACCATAGCCGTAACCGCCGCCGAATCCAGCACCTGTAAAACAATAGCAACAGAATGGCTTTAGTGGTCTGTACTTTACGTCCAATGATCTGTTCAATGAGCGAACAAGTAACAGAGATATGTATACATAAATATAGAACTTACCGCCACCGCTGGAGCTCTCCTGAATGTGGATGGTTGCACTTCCACCACCGCTGGCAATCCTACAGACGGATTCATATGATTCAGTTTAGAGGCGAAAACTACCTGGAAATAAACTATTGACTTTGGGTAATTTTTCTTTTGCTTCTGTGAAAAGAAAATGGACTAACCTGGTCTCCTCTCCCTCCAGGAGTTTCCTGTAGGTGGCGATCTCAATGTCCAGGGCCAATTTGACGTTCATCAGCTCCTGATATTCACGCACTTGCCTTGCCATGTCCTGCTTGGCTCTCTGCAGGGCCTCTTCCAGTTCCTTAATGCGGAGTTTGGCATCCCTCACTGCTATCTCTCCTCTCTCCTCTGCCTCTGCAATCTGAGCCTCCAGGTTGGCACGCTAGCACAGAAAGAAACAAAAACAAGACAAAAACTCAAACCAACGTTTCTGGACCCAGCTACAGTCATATTCAGTGGTAGCATTTCTTGAAGAACCTAGAACATTTCTGTGGTTGGAAAAAAGCACAACTGCTCACCTGTCCCTTGACGGCCTCGATTTCATTCTGGAGTCGGCTGATCATGCGATTGAGCTCTGCAATCTCAGCCTTGGTGTTGCGAAGGTCATCTCCATATTGGCCAGCAGATGACTGCATCTCCTCAAACTGGTAAACAAGACCAAGGCAAGCATAAATTAGCCAATGCGTTCTAATCTAGTGGATGTTATCCTGCCAATTTATCCGAAAGGCTTTTTTTTACCTTCTGCTTGTACCACGACTCAGCCTCGGCACGGCTGCGGTTAGCAATGTCCTCATACTGGGCGCGCACTTCAGCCACAATGGCATCCATGTCCAGGTTGCGGCTGTTGTCCATCTCCACAATGACTGACGTGTCCTTGATCTGTCCCTGAAGCTCACGCAGCTCCTGAAAGTGTAAAATGCAAGCGTGAAGCACTGTGTGACACCTGAGACCTTGCCTCTGACAAGGGTGGACCACATCACAGTGAAAATAGAATTGGATCAGGTTCCTACCTCCTCGTAGATGGCCCTGAGGAAGTTGATCTCATCCTGAAGAGCGTCAACCTTAGCCTCAAGCTCAATCTTGCTCATGTAGGCCCCATCGACATCCTGTTGGGAGATTAGTGTAGTTTAACATGCTGGTTTACCTTTGGAAGCACAGAAGCTTGCAGATATTCTAGCATATGCATGAAAAATACAACTTCAAAGGAAAACAGTCCAAACTTGTACCTTCTTCAGCAGGACGAATTCATTCTCCACAGCGGCACGCTTGTTGATTTCATCCTCATATCTGCAATGTTACAAGCAGTTTTTAAAATTCAGCTCATGAAATTAGTCAAGTCAAGGCTAACAAGCAGATAAAAATGCATCCTTCACCAACTTTGGAATTCTACAGGCCAAGTGACTCACTTGTTCTTGAAGTCCTCCACCAGGTTCTGCATGTTCTTCAGCTCTCCCTCCAGCTTGATCTTCTCATTTCCAAGACCATCCAGCTGTCTGCGCAGGTTGGCGATGTAGGCCTCGAACATGGCGTCGATATTGGAACGGGTGGTCGTCTGCTCCTGAAGGAGACTCCACTTGGTCTCAAGCATCTTGTTCTGTTGCTCTAGGAAACGTACCTATAAGAGGGATGAACAGTGAAAAGCATGTTAAAAACAGAGGAAATCTATTGGGCACTGTTGCTAAATTGTTCAGTATCATTGTGCTGCTGTGGATATTTCTTAATTCAGCTAATCTGTATAAAAAAGGATAGGTGTGTTCATGCTGCATGTTGAGACTCGCTGAAGAACAGCTATAATCTGTGTGATTTATTAGCATAAGTGCAACTTTTCTGTTGGGTCTTGCTGACAGTGAAGAGTAATTGTTGCCCTGAGGCAAAGGCAGTCCTGGGGTAGTCTTATTAGCACCCCTCCCCTTCTGAGGTCATTGAAACACTGCCCTCTTTTGCCTCTGCAACATGTTCCAACTGGGCCTGTGCTTTGGTTTAGGCGCTCAGAACATTCTTTGCCATCAAATTAGTTTGGCAAAGACCCTTAAAGAATATTGGCAACCCTGTTGGCAGGCCGAAACAGGCATGGTGTGACACTCCTTGCCCCGCAGGCACAGGAGTGGAGTCACTCCCTGATATCAATTCCTACTATGCAATTACAGTGGTTCCGGGCATGCATTGCTGCAGAAATGATGTCTTTGAACTCTGCAAATTTTTAATGAAATGGATTTTATTCTTAAATGGCCTTTATGCTTCTGTGAACAAAGCTTTACCCATCTGTTGAACTGACCACAATTACATGAAACTTGATCTTGCCAGGACTATAGAAAGAGGTGAAAAGAATGCAGTGCCATACTGTGAAAAGCTGACACAGCATTTAAAAGACAGGGTGTGGTTGGAGGAGGAATTCTCCCAAGAGTAAACAACGCCCCAGTATTGATCAATTGTTTGTGAGATACATTACCCATTTGTGCCCCTACCACTCCCTCTTAGAGAAAATGTGCATGATTCAGATTTTGACTGCTTACTGCATCAGTGAAGCTGTTCATAAGCTATGCTACACCTTCTCACACCCAGAGCTGCTATGGGAATAGATGGCTAACTCTATCCATGCCCTTATTTGGAAAGAACCCGCTGTCATTGGATATGCCTAGGCTAAGGTTTCCAAACTTGTATAGATTGCTTCTGTCAAAGAAAACCACTCAAGTGTTTTTTAAGCCTTCATTGGCACAACAGGTATGCACTTTGACCCTGCACAGCAAAACAATATAGTGGTGTACAAATGATGGCTAGAAAAAGCTTGACATGTGTGTTTTTAAAAACTGCTATAAATGCAGCACTACTAGGATTTCCGCATACAGGCCAAGACCTGTGAAATATTTCATAAACATTGGGCCTGCTCAGGTGAAGGCTCTGGTAGTTATTCAGAGATGTGTGAATGACTAAAGCCCTATAGCAGAGGTGTCTAGCTTTGGGCCCAGAATGCCTTAGGCAAGCACAGTTGGCTGATTTCCCTGCTCAAACACATTGTATACCAGGTATAGCAGGTGTGTTTGAGCAGGGAAATCACCACCAGTGCTGGATTCGGACTATCGAGAATGTAGCCTCCCCCCCCACCATATGGAGTCTTGCATGTATTACTTCAACTAAACCTACATCCATGAACAATCTGCCCAGCAAAAAGCAGAGAACACTCACCTTGTCGATGAAGGAGGCAAATCGGTTGTTGAGGGTCTTGATCTGCTCTTTTTCTTGTGTGCGTACAACCTGGATGTTGGGGTCGATCTCCAGGTTGAGGGGCTGAAGGAGACTTTGGTTGACGGTAACGGCTGTGATGGGGGGTGCAAAACCAGCACCACCAGCACCACCACCAAACCCGAGACCACCGCCAGCTCCACCACCGAACCCACTGCCGAACCCACCTCCACTGCCGAACCCACCTCCACTGCCAAACCCACCTCCACTACCGAACCCAACTCCACCACCGAACCCAGCTCCACTGCCATAGCCACCGCCGAAACCACTGCCTCCTCCAAAACCCAGACCACCTCCAAGGCCTCCACCCATGCTGCTCACACTGTAGCTGATGGTGGAGCCACCTCCGCCACCACCAAGACCGAAGCCAGAGCGACGGGAGCTGCTTGAGCTGAGCCTGGAGCCTGAGGGGGCTGCATAGGCAGAATGGCTGGAGAAGCTCTTTCTGATGCTGCCACCTCCCATGCCTCCGCCGGAGACATAGCTGATGTTGCGGACTGACGAGGTTGACATGATTGTCTTCAAAGGGAGGGCGCGGACAGAGAAAGAGCAGAGAGGACAGGAGCAGGTGAGCTCACTAAGAGGTGACTGAAATCCCTCTGAGTACTTTCTGTGTTGTGGAGGATGGCTTTTAAAGACCTCAGACAAGGGGGGGGGGAGTCACCTGGCCCTCCCACAACCAGCCTTAGGCATATCCTCCACCCCCACCTCACCTGAGCACGTAACCGCCCATCGTGTCAGACAGGTAGGGTAAGAGAAGTTCTGTAGGGGGAGGTGGCCTCAATACAAGCCTGCTGCCACACATACACACCAGAGAAAGTCAGAGGGAGAGGTGTAGGTCAATCAAACTATCATGCAAATGGCCCTTTACACACCCTTTTCCGATGCAAAATTGGCAGTTAGTTTCTGCCTACAAGAGTCTGACATTCCAGTGCAATCGATACTCTCTGGATCCGTTTCACACCTGTTAGGGTATACAATGTGAAATGCATTGGCATGTATATTTCATGAGGCTCAGATGTGCTGAGCTCGCTGTTTGCACTGGGCAACAGGCTAAAGGCAGGCATTTTCAATGGAGTAATATTTGATGAAGGGCTTCAACACAGTTGCACTGCACGCATCCCGATCTCTCACCATAGAGACTATTGTCATTAAATGGATCCTGTGTCCAGTAAGACAAATAGGCCTCTGTTCTCTCAGCTAAGAGAGTCCCTCCCTTCTACTGAGCATGATATGCTATTTACAGTCTCACATGTTGGCTGAGTGCAGGCATCTGCAAAGTGGCTAAGAGTTGAGACTGTTCTTTTAGCAAGAAGACAATGTGCAGCCAGTGTTAATAGCCAGAGCATATACGCATCAGTAGAGAGTATCTACTGTCATGAAGGGATGAACAAGTCAACACGCCACCTATAAGCAAGATTTTTAACCACCGGCAGCTCTTAAATAATATAAAATGCCTAAAAAATGACTGACCCTGATATTGTTTCTTTGGCCTTTTCCATATGTCTCAGTGATGTGAGACTATATTAAAAGGTTACTGGAAAATCCCATAAAATTCAGGTTTATAATCTGGTTATTACCCATAAGACATACTAATTAGTAACTACTATGCATTATTTGTTGACAGCTAAGACACAAAACGATGCACTTATGACAGTTCAGAATTGAAGTCTTGGCCCACTCATAGGCCTTTGCAGTTTAAAAGGCTAAAATAAGCAATATGCAAGAATTCCATTGTACCTGTGGTAACCTTACCAAAAAGCAATCTTACTATTTTAAATATATTTTAAAATGGGAGTAATCATGTTAGATAGGAAGGATCACATTCCTAAATTGCAAGAAAGTCCAGTGCAATGGAATAATAGAGCACAACCAAAGTGCATGTTGTTACTGTGCACGTCTATAGGTGGCATTATCCAGCACCATAAAGGGACCTAGGGACCTGTGGTTGTTTCTTTTCAGTTGGCTATAGTTTTACTAGTATTGCAAAACACGTAGCACAGCCTAATAGAAAACTCAGTCTACAGTAGTTGTACAGTAGATTTCCCACTAAATCCTAAAGGTCACAGAAAAGGTGAACTGTAAAAGCACTTGATTCAAACACATTTACACAATCACTGTACTTTATTAGCTTACTATGAGCAGTAACTGTTTTGATATGCTTCATTTATGCGAATCCACTTGAAATGTTTGAATCAATTAAATTCAGAGTTTGCCATTGTTGTTCACTGAGGCACACCATATAGTCCTCTGAAACACTGCCCAGTTTAATCTAATCACAAAGGCAAGCTGAGGAGGGGCATGTTCGTAGAAACTACAGTGATGATGGTGTGCTTTGATGGTAGATTGGGAGAGTGGCAGTTTCTGAGTTTGTACAGCCTGATTTTATTTTTTAAATAATGTAATTTTAATAATGACACAAAGGCACAACATATACTAATTTAAATGTGTGTATGACTGAAAAACCAGACAAATGACCATAAAAAAATATAGAAATAAATTAAGGAATGTTTATGGATTTGGAAAAAAGCTAAAAACCAAAAATAGGTCTGACTAAATATTCAAGATTCAAGACCTGAAATATGAAACATAATTTGACATATTGATAATATTAACACCTCGTCAAAAACTAGCTTGTGTTAAGACAACACTAAGGTGCATTTGATCTGCTCGTCAGAGGCTGTTGTATAAACTTGCGGAGTCCATGCAGCTCGAGTGCACGCTGTCATTAAGGCAAAAGGAAGACACACCAAATAATAAGAAATTCTGAAATTTATGTCAAACTTTAAAGCTCTGATATAATGGTTTGTAATGAAACACTCACGTTACATGTATTACATTACAAAGCAATGCAAAATAGAAGCATATGCACTGCCCTTTGGACCCTACTGTATGCTTCCACTGTGAAGTTTACATGGGTGATACCATTTGGAAAAGATCAAAAGCAATTTAATTGTGTATTTAGGCACATACTTCAAAGTGTAATGCTGGTAATGAATCAAATCTAAATATCTTTATTCCCAAATTCAACCAAAGGACAAAACTGCAATGACATATTTGGTCCATGTGCAAATAATGTATGCATCTGAATCGATTCTCATTCTGAATCGGAATTGAGTCAATTCACAAAGCTTTCTTACATCTTCATTTTATGAGCCTGAACATGTCGGTTTGTGGGTCGTGACTCTGACACCGCCCTTCTGGAATGAAACCTGTCCCCTCAGAAGAAAATGAAGCACTTGGATGGTGTTGTAAGTCTCCACAGGCCTTTATGACAGCGGCAGCTTTTTTACACTGTTTATTGGCCCGGGGGTCTAAAGCGGTGTGTGTGTGATTGACACACGCCAAAACTAGGACTCTGTAGGACTACAGGTCCATCGAGTTGAGTGAGTTCTTTAGTTTCATGCTTTTCCCTGAAGTGTTTTTCCAAAAGACAAAAAACCTTGTGTAACTGAAAAGTGCAGAAGTGCATGTTACGTAAAGTGTGAACCGCTCTTAAAATAGCCGGTGCAATGCTAATGAGGCAGCCAGTGTCATCACAAGTTGTGGATTTGCTTGTGGTGGGTCACTCTGAAAGGTGAATCCGCAAATGGGAAGGATCCTTTCCTTAACTCTGTTCGGTTGTGTAAATATCACTCTAGAAACAACATGTCTGCTTCCACTGTGAAGTGTACGAGTGAGTGACTACGCCATGGCATCTGGCAAAGATCAACTACCTTAAACCAACAAAGCATATTTAATCACTGAGTCATTTTAATATGTCTCTTTGTCATGACAGGTAGGTGTTTGCTGGGCCTAGTTTGACTCAGGAGGAATATGGCTAGCTACCGTTCAAGAATGCAAAAAATTACTTTTCTGTCCTTTCTGGGGTTCTAAAATACTAGTTTCCTATTCTATACTTCAGTGTTTTCCAACACTGGCCCTGGAGGACCCCCTGAGCTGCACATTTTAGGGTTTATCCTGCTCCCAGCACATCTGATCTAGCTAATCAGCCAATTAACAGGCCAGGAGTTGAAAGTGGCGTGTTGGAGCAGGACACTAAAATGTGCAGAGCAGAGGGTCCTCTAGAACCAGGCTATACTTAAAAGACAGTGAGGTTAGTGTATCAAATTCTACACTTGAGTGAAAGTAAAAGCATATAAACGTATTTCAACCATTGAAATAATCCTTTAGCATGTATTCAGTACCGCAAAAGGCATTCGTTTGGAAAGGGACCATTAAGAGCACGGCAGTGGTCTCTCATTTTAAAGAATACAGATGACATGTGACAATGACATGTTTATGAAAATAACTATGCTTACAATGCAGATAGTGATAAGAGTGGCCTCGAGATTGAAACTGGAGTCAAGTACTGCTAGACTATAATATACATAAAGAAAAGTTTCCTAAGGGATAACGTAGCTGCACTAAATTTTGCCTGCTATACCCAGTCTCGATACTTCTCTTGGTTTCCCTATTTCCATTTTTTTTTCCAAGCATAAAGCTGCATTCAAAAATGGCATATAAGATCATACACAAGAATAGGCATCACACTATAACATTACGTTGCAATACGCCAATTAAATGTAATATGTGGCAACGAGCAAGAAAACTAGTATGTTAGCAAATGGAACTTTAAAACCGGAGTGTAGCAGGATGCCAGACTAATACTATAGAAGCCAAACTACATCACAATACTCATAGTTATTTGTCTGGTGGTACACCCAAGCACAATTTTGCCTGTTAGAACTTGCATACAGAACAGAATCCCCTAAAGTTTGGGTATATGGAACGGCAAGACCCAGTGGGAGCACAAGTAACTGTTGGCCCTTCTAATAACTGTTGGCCTGAGTATTAAAAATACTCAGACATAACAAACAGTGCATTTTATATTTCTTAAGTATAATTTTAACACACAAACTGCACAACTGTGCTAATTACCAATCACCGGCTTGTGAAGCCTTAAAAAGTTTTACAAGGACATTATAATACCCCCCCTCACTGAAAACTAATAAACTACTACTCCTCTACTTGTCAGTCCAAGACTGCTTTTTGATGTTTATGTGTGGTAGAAGAGTACTAACAGCACTGTATTAGCATAATGGCACAAGGGAAAGGGCAGATTTTGCATTGGAACACGAGAGTTTTGTGCTTGTTCAGGCACATTCATTTTGTCAGGACAGCACAGGTGAAGGCTTCCTCCCCGCTGCTGCCCAACCTACCCTGCAGGCCAAAAAGAACCTCACCCCTCAGAGCCACATCCCCCAAAAACATCTCCTCATGTCACGCACACACAGGCTCCCCACACTGACTACCAAACATGGTTATGACTGTTCACAGAAATATGATCTGAGAAACCCCTAAATCACTCAGGGCTATGGTATTAAATCCCACTCTAGACTGAGTGCCAAATTTTATTAGGCCTAGGCCTTTTAGTTGTTGAATCTGTCCCTGAAGCTTTTCTCTTCATCCTGTTTATAAGCTGATGCATAAATGCTCAGACTAGCCACACTGTATAATGTACTGTAAACACTGAAGGAATCTGATAGAAGCAGCTCACAAATGACGGAACAGACGGAATTCATTCATAAGGAGAGCAACTTTTATGGTGTATTTGCACGTCTAGGCATGCTTCTCTTCAGCTAAGGCTGGGTGCTGTTCTTATTATAAGAGACTATCCCACATATTAGGTCATGGCTTTAAACATTCAGAGTTAACTGTATAATGAAACAGATGTACTGTGGTAGATCTGAGATACCTGCTGCAGTTTTGCACGTAAAAACCTGACGTGCACAGTAGATTCGCCAAACAATGGTGATTTATGATTCATGAATTGTATTTACACTCAACATAGGCTCTGAATCACTGAGAACCTTACTGACTCACAGTGGTTCGGATAGTAAAGCCAAAGTTATAAGCATGCATGGACACATCAGAAACAAACACAGTGTTGTGTGAGCCTACCACACCTTCGTTTAATTGAGAAGTCAGTGCAAAACAGGAGGAAAGTTTTGGGTGGGTTCAGCTTTGCTGCTGGTGGGCAAAACCTACTCTTGATGAAGATCCAAGAGCGCAGTTTAGGAATGGTGAAGAACAGGGAGGAGACAGGGAGGTGGTGAGGTCTGAAAAGTCACACTGAGAATTGGGAGTGGTGAGTAGGGAATACATTAGCTAGAGGCTGGTGCTTCAGTAACTTGATCAACATTCATATTGGACTCCTAATTGATCCATAATTAAGCAGTAGGCCAGAAAAGGGAGTGATCAGTTATCAGGAATAACATCTAAGCTTTCTATAAGCTTTGAAACTAAATCATTCAAATGTGATTAATTGTGCTTTATTGTTGTTCACAAATATGTGTCTACTCCTTTTAACTAAGGCAAGTAGTTAACTATGTGCAGCGGGTATGATTGTAGAGGGCTTGTTTGGGTTAAAGTACAGAATCAAATGTAGTTTACAGTCCAGCTCAGGGTGGGCCAGACCTCCCTCTTCCCCCCATGATTTAGGCCATTTTTACACTAGATCTTTTTTCTGGACCCAGGTCCACTTACTCTGAGAGTTCGCTATGTTTGGTCCACTATCCACTCTTGCCTCTGCGTGTGGGGTTGCGTGAGTGTTTGTATGCAACAAAAATAATGTAAAAAACATTACGTTAGCAGTAGATTGACAAGATGTGGTGGTGTTTCACCCTCCTAGCACTGAAAACATTGTGTGATCACAAAAAACAAATAAATTTTGTAATTGTAAAGCAATTTACCTCAGTCTCTGATGTGCTCTAAAGTTTATTCTTAAAGGGCACTATTAGTACTCAAATAGCCTGTAGTAATATATTACAATACTTTTTATAATATTTTTTATCATATAAAAAATGACAATAATAAAAACTAAACAATTACTCAGTTTACTAAACAATTTTCAGAGCTTTAGTCAATCTACTCACTACTTGGAGATCCAGCATACTATACTGGATACACACCTTTTACTACTCATCAGTTGCTTAAATTGTGTAGATCCACCAATATAGTACAAATCCACTGGTATTTGTTTTAGCATAGCACAACCTATAGGGATGTGCTATGTGTGGTATGTTTAATAGCTGTCTAAGTGCTGCCTTGTGGGGGATTTACAGCCACGCCTCAGGACTTTTTCACTTGTGTAAAGTTCTCAGCTTGTAAGTCCTAAAAGCTTTTTTAAAGAATCAGGACATAAACGCTTCTTGAACTGTCAGGTCTCTTGCACGTGTTGGTGCACGTATTTGTTACTGTACAGTGTACACTGTACAGCGAAATGTGTCCTCCGCATTTAACCCATCTGGTAGTGAACACACACTCACATACACACACATGTGTTAGGGGCAGTGAGTACACACACACACACAGAGCAGTGGGCAGCCAACTCCAGCGCCCGGGGAGCAGAAAGGGTAGGCTCAAGGGCCCAACAGTATAGTGTAAAAGTCACATTAGGAAACTTCCACTGTTTCAGTACATTTAAAAAGGTATATGTCAACCAGCAAAGTCATTTGATAATTTACACACCAGAAATTCTCAACTATGATTTGCATGCATGCTCTGCTCTGTAATTATTTGATATGTTCCCACGCTGACAGATTTGTGTGTTTTGGCAACGTTAGGCAAGCTGTGAGGACAATGTGTAAGACAGTACTGCAAAAGAAAAAAAACCCTATATATATATATATATATATATATATATATATATATATATATATATATATATATATATATATATATATATATACACATACATTTCAAAGTAGAGCTGCACTGAAATTGCATATTTAGGCCACAATATGCTGCCAGTCCAATTCATGAATGTTGAAGTGAATAGCTCACATAGGGAACAGTACTATAGTGCAGGGAGCATAATGTATATCATATAACATTTTATTTACAAATGAATTGGTATGTATGTACTATTAAACTAAGCCCAAACATTCACTGTTAAAATGCAGGTGCCTAAAAGGTGGGTCCCACAAGAGGGTCTGCATCCTTGAGACGTATCACTGACCTAACTTTCGTTTTGTAGCCTGTTTCAAGAAGCCTCTTTCAAATATCGCCCAGGTGTCTCATCCTCTGACAATCAAGCTTTCAAAATGAACAAAGACGCTGCATGCTAAAAAGTGAACAATAGCTGGACCTTGAATATCACTTCTGCTTTGCCGTTATTAAAATCATCATTAAAATCTCTTTGGAGCAATTCTGTCTTTAGAAGTCTTTAGAAAAAAACAAGGTTCTTTAGGATTGCAAAGATTCCAAAGAACCTTTTTAATGTATGTTTAAGATAAGTTAATTCTCACTTCTCGCTTTACCCTTAAACTGAAACCTGTTTCAGTCAATCAAGTATCATCAAGAATCAGAAAGTGGCCTCCCTTAGATTCTTTGATGACTCCTACAAACTAGGAGCCAGAAACTTGCTAAGCATAGCCATTAAAGGCGTGAGGAAAGTGAATGTGTTTGAAGGGCGAGGCCCCTTGAGAGTCTCAGACTGAACCTGAGGGCATGATGAAACAGATAGAATAGATAATTGTGAGAACATTCACATTTAATATTGGTATCATGTAATTGCTGTCTCTAAAGGTAGCATTGGCCTGCTGCAGTATTTCTCACACAAGCTGCATTCCCATATTTATACTAAGGGAGTACTTTCATAAAGCAAAAACCACTCAGTACGAATCCCCCCGATCCCTCACTGGCAGCAACTCTATAGGTTATAGTTTTTTTTTTCATATCTCTGAATCAGGTTTAGCTCTTGCTGGTTTTGCACCAGGCATGAGGGTGTGTTGCCCCTGGGGCCTAGTGCTCTACTGAATACACTGATTGGCTTTTCTTGCGGTCTTTTGTTTACACTGATAAGTTGATTTGTAAAGACAGAGAAAGAGGCAATAGCAGTGTTGTTCCAATCACATAAGCTTTATTTAAAGAGGAATGTTAAATGCTGGCATAGAATAGTGTGTGAATTCATCTGGTTTTGCCCTGTAGGAAAAGCTGCCAATCACCCAGCACCACCCTGTAATGTCCGTTATGTGTCGTTACATGATTCGCTACAATAGTATATGTCCTCTCTTCAACTTTAGATGTCTTAAATAATGTGCTACATTGTAACACATATGATTTCCCCCATGAACATATAATGACAAATATGACAAGACAATTAACATAAAAAGATAATCTGTGAATTTAACATCTTGGTGCCTCTTGGTAATATAGATAATACATTTCAGAGTCTAATAAACTTCCACACAGCGGGATTTGTTGGACTACAGTAACCCCTCAATAAACTTACCTCCCAGTAAGATTTTAGTTCAGTTTTAGGTAGTTTTAAATACACATTAATTAGACATGTCCTGAGATGCACAAACATGTATACATTATATATTTAATATACTGATATTTGCTGTAATTTCTGCTTTTTTGCATTTTGCTATTGTTATGTATTTAGGCTGGAAAGCTGGTATGGTTCAAACAACATAGAAATGTCTTAAATTCTATGCATATTGTATCTGGTCATTTGTTTTTCTATCTGTTAAAATGAAACCCACCTATGAGGCTTGTTGTAACATGTGCACCCTCTCTGCTTTGGGCTGAATTGTTCCTAAACAGCGGAAGGTTTATATAAAGTTGTACAGAACAGTACTTTTAAGTTAATATGTTATGGAATACGATGAGTAAGCAATGTTAAAGCAATTATTTCAAGGAATATACATTTGACAACAGTACACGCCAAATCTAGATTTGTGCTGCCCTGCAAAACCCTGTATCTCCATTTTTTATATTCTCACTTTTTGACATGATGCAAATTTTAGTAGTTTGTCTTTACATTGTGTTAAAGTTTTATGATGAATGGACCAATAGAAATACTTAAGGTTAAATAAGAAAGGTTACGAAGGGTTTTCCTCCTACTGTAAAATTGCGATTTTAGAGATGCAAGGTTTTTGTGTGACAGTAATGAAATGTCAACTGTTAGCTCATGTAAGAAAATTGGCGGTTCGTGTTCTCCTCCAATCGTGTTGAGCTGTCCAAGAATGTTGTTGGCTACGATTGCTTGTTAGCTACATTAGCCTTGTTAGTTCCAGTGCAAAACTAAAGAAGTAAACCTTGTCACAAACAAGTTATGTCGGTTATGTCTTCCATTTGGTTTCAGGGGAAAATTTGTAAATGAGATTTTTCAGCAAAGTAATCCTTTAAATACTTGGTAACCTCAAATGTATAAAATCACCTCCGGCAGAGTTCGCATCCACCCTCCTGGGAAGAGTGAACTGATATGAACTCTGCTGGAGGTGTAGCAGTTAATTAAATACTTTACAGAAATAACTGACTGTTCAAGCTTCATACACAGACTTTATACAGTGGATGTGTAAAGTCTTCAGAGCAAAAGTGGTTTATAGGTAATTATCGTTTCTTGGTAGGTTTTCTGTCTTTTGTTCTGTGACTAATCTGAAATGGCTCTGAGAACTTTACGCAATGTTCTTTTGTTGCCTCTGCATGGCAGCTCACACAGGGCACAGCACCATGGCGCTTGGATCACGATGAAAGAACAACAGGCCACACCCTGGAGTGAATTTGTATGAGTGTGTGTGAGAGAGAGAGGATATCTGTGAGACAGACAGAATGTGCATTCAGCCTGGTGTAAAAATAGGTAGTGGCACTTATTTTCCAACTTTGTACAGAAACTATGCTCGGTGTAAAATTCACCTGTAAAAACTAACTTAGAATAATCAGTGTACAATACACAATATGCTATAGAGTGTTTGGCATACAGTGTTTGATGATCTGAGCCCATGTTTTAACGTTTAACACCATTACGCCAACTTGACAAATCAGCATTTACAATAATTCTGAAAGAATTAAGCGCACACACATAAAAAAGTACATGCACCAAAAAGAGTTTTGCTGATGCTGGAGAAGAATCACTTTCACACCCTTAAACCATGGGTTGAAGAGGGGTTCTGCAAGCCAACATAAACTTCAATATGAGGCATATTATGAGAAAATGAGATGTCACAACATTCCCATGCTCATCACTCAATAAATCAACAAGAATGAACCACATGCCAAGTACAAATGCTGACCTCCAATGACAACCAATCAGTTTAGTGAGAACAGTGACAGTAGAACCCAATCTAAAAAGCAGTCCTACACTTCTAGCAACTGAGGCCATGAATCTGATACAAAGTATCCTGATGAAACCATGTTGAATGAATACTGAGCTTGCATCTCTAGAAAAGAGCGTGTTCTTTCATCAAACAAATATGATAGCATATATTTTCTCATACTGTTCCAAATCTTTGATCAGTTTGATTGTATAAATATAATACATCTATGGAGTTCCATGGGTCCCGGGCTGCAAACTGCTTGAGTAACTTGTCCTAATGAACCTTTTTAAGAATCATGGTTGTAATTACAAAAAAAGCTGGTGAGTTTGAAGGGCCTTCTTAATGTAAACAGAACCTCCACATTATTTAAAGGTTATAGGTCGAACCCTTTCACATGATATTAAGTTCCTTTAATGTATCACAATCCCTAAATGTTCTTTGCTTAGATACACGGTTAAATTGATATCCCATTTACAAAAGTGGTTCTTTGAAGAACCCTGCACTGAACGCTAAGTATTATTCTCTATTATGGCAGTCCTTTCTTGACGCCTCTATTGGGACATTTTGCACATCCAGCAGCACACAGTGACTTCCTCATGTAGATTCTACTTGAATCTACATTCATTGGCAGGAATAATTATCTGGCTTATATGCTTATTTCAAAGTCTGTATCACTACAGGCCCATCATCTCCAAGGCTCAGGGTGTATGAATAATGGGAAAACTGTGATGAGAAATAGACTTAGCCGAGTGCTATATAGGTCACACTCTTAAAAATACAGTGTCCCAAGTAGTAGTTCTGCACAGGTCAGAATTGGCAGGCCACAGGTCAAAATTATTAGGTTCAAAGAGAGACGTGAACTCAAGGTGAAGTAACAATTAGCTAGCTAGTGCACACTGGGAGAATAAAGGAGAGTACAGTCTCAGAGTTCATGTAGTTGAGAGGAGTGGGGGGGGGGTAGTGAGCAGTTGTTTATCATCAATTAAACCCACCTTTCTAAACAGGGCTGTCAGACAAGCTAAAAGGGTACTTTTGGTGCCTGACCTTGTGGTATTTTTACTAAATCATGTAACAGACATTTAGTAATAACTGTGGTTACTTGTGGAAAAGGGGAATAATATGACACCTTGAAATACCTTAGGTGAGGTGAAGGGAGAAAGAGAAAGAAGGTGTGGACTGGGTAAGAAGAGGGTGTTGACGGTAACGCAATCAGGAGAAGAAGGTGAAAAGGGGGAAGGGGAAGAAGGAAGAAGGAGGGTAAATGGGGAAGACAGTAGTGATGACATTAGTACCTCCTTAGATCTTCCCAGGAACAATAAGACAATACAGCTGCCACAACACAATACTTGATGACATATGTTGGATGAGGACAGTCCGTGTTAATAGACAGATGCTTTCTCTAAGCGCTTACGCATCTCATTTACCAAAATGCTTCTACTATTAAGTAACATTCTACTATTAAGAACCAGAATGGCACTATTAAACAATTATGTGTGAAGATCCCTTTTAAAGGTTAAAGAACCTCCAGATAATATAAATGTGGGTGTTCTTAGAACCATAAGGACACTTAAGCCGTGAACCACTTAGCAAACCTTTGTTTTTTAAAAATGTGTGCTAACTATATAATGACAACCAGCTGTTCTGCTGCAGTGAAGGCCTCATCATGCTGATTAACAGCCTGGGTCTCATAACTCAAATAGCACTGACTGACACCTGTTACTCTCACTGGTCAGAGGTTGGAATATTCCTGGTGATACCTGAACGACAGCTTTCCAAGGATGCATTCAGCAAAACGCACAGAGCGCTGGACATTTAGCACCTTAGGTGTTGATGCTTGATTGATTACTTGAATGGCCAAAAGCAGTTGTTCAGTTGAAGAAAGACATGGTTTAATGTTTTCACCAGTACTATTTTGCGGTAGTTTTGGTTTCAATGGGATAATCTTATATAATGTAAGTAGTATAAGCATAACTAGTTCCCCACAGGCCTTTGTTTTTGTGATATTGTAACGGTCACTTTAAGGTGGGGTACAGTGCGCATGTGCATGAGAGAGCCAGAGCGAATGATGGAGAGTTTGAAAGAAAACGTGGGAGATTGTGTGCGTATGGTGAACTGTGCTGGGTTGTAGCCTGGGTTCTCCAGCTGGTGTTGTCTGGGAAGTTGTGACGAGTGAAGTCGAGGTGCTCTCATTGCTCATTAAAACTGATTCTGAAACCCCTGCATGACGTGTTCCCTGCGTATCTCTTAATGGAGCGTATAAGTATTCACCTCTCCACGAGAGCACCCACCTAACACCTTACTTCCAGTCATTACAATATGCAACCATTATACAGCCATGGTCAAAATATTGGCACCAAAGCACTTCTTTCAGAACATGCACCACTTCTCCCAGTTCTCCACACTATTGCAGTTGGGAAATTCATGTTTCTTTCTTTTGTTGGCATTGGAACAACACAGAAAAGACAAAGATATCATTCCACATAGAACTCCAGAAACTGGACAACATTATTAGTACCCTCAGTTTAATATCCTTGGGAAACAATAACTGCTTTCTGTAACCATGAATCAGTTTCATACACCTCTCTACTGGGCTTTTGGACCACTGTTCTTTTGCCAACTGCTCCAAGTCACTCAGTCAAACAGTGCCTTCTCTCAACACCTGTTTTGAGATCTCTTCACAGGTGTTCTTTAAATCTGGACTCACTACTGGCCACTTCAGAACTCGCCAGCACTTAAACCATCTTAAACCATTTATGGGTTTTTTTGCAGTATGGTTTTTGGTCTTTGCTGGTGGAAGACCCAAGACCTCTGACAGAGACCCAGTTTTCTGACACTGGGCCCTACATTGCACTCCAAAAGTCTTTGGAAGTCTTCAGATTGCAGAATGCCATGCACACAGTCAAGGCATCCAGTGCCAGAAGCAGCAAAGCAACCCCCAAACATCTTTGAACGTGCACCATGTTCCATGTTTAATTGTGGGGACCAGGTTTTTTTCTTTGAAGGCACCTTTCTTTCTTTCTGTTAATGGTACAATGATGTGCATTACTAAAAAGCTCTATTTAGGTCTCATCTGGCCAAAGGATGTTGTCTTCCTCAGGTTCTGGCTTTTTAAAGTCTCTGTGTCAACAGTGGGCTCCTTCTGGGTCTTTTACAATGGTGCAACATTTATTTTAGATGGTGTCGGATAATGCGAGTTGACACTAAACACAATATATATGGAACTGAGGAGAAGGAGGACAGAAATAGGGTCAAATACAAAATATATAGCAAGGAAGTCATTGGGAGATTGCAATTTTGATCCCTAATGATGCGGTAGTTCTTCATCTTCTTATTCTCTTCTAGCTGGTCAGGATGTAGAATCAAATGAAATACAGTATTCATACAATGACCAGACTCTAAAGGTTCTGAAGAGCGTTCTGAAAATAGCCGTTGTCTCAGGCTCTGTTCACACCAGGCATTAACATGCGTCCAGGGTGCTCCAATCATAAGTGGGCAGCACAAAGTGCAGGTGTGAACAGGGTACAATGTGTCTCACACTGTAATCCAATCATTCAAACCACATTCGGAGGTGGTCAGGGCAGATACAGCTGCATTATTCTTGTAGTATGAACACTTCAGTGCATCCCTACAGCAAACCCCAGCCTGCACCAAGCTTTTCACTGCCCCAGCCGGAAACTGTGTAATAACCGCGAGACCACTGTCCAACGTCCATACACGTCAGCTGAAGATGCTACAATAACTAACTTACTACTGCATAATGGTGATACTCATTGGTGCACCAACAGTTAATCAGTTAATTATTAATGTAACGGGAGACACATTTAACATGCCAGGTGTGAACGGCTAAGCTTATTGTCAATCATTTCTAATCGGATCAGATACGCCTATTAATGCCAAGTGTAAACGGGGGCTTCTTTCATACATGTTTTGTTTTTTCATTTATCTAAAAGATGAAGTATCTCAAATTTTCAGTGTAATATCAAACCATTCTGGAGAACATTGGATACTGGTATGGCCTGAAGGACCACTTAGGCTGCATTTACAATACCAGGCTGAAATGACTCAAATCTGATTTTTTTGCCTTAATGTGACACAGATCAGATTAGTTGAGGACGGTGTGGACATGTCAGATTTTAGTCACTTATGTATGTTGTCCTAGACTGTATACGTGTCTCATTTAATCTAATTAATAAGTCTCATCTCCTAAATAAGTGGCATGTTATTACTAGATATTATTGTTATAAAGTATATACTTTTAGGTGTAGATGTTACATGTTCAAATAGACTGCTATAGTTGTTTTGTTGCATTTCATGCATTGATGTTTTTTTTTTTTTCGCTTTTGTGACACCATTTGAATGTAGTAGTTGTTCTTTAAATTGTGGCACAGTCTTTACATTCATGGCCAATGGACCAATAGAAAAGCTTAAAATGTTCTTAAAATTTATACATTGTCTTGAATTGGAAGTTAAGAAGGTTGTTTTTCCTTCTTCTGTACTCATGTTTTGGAGAAAGTTTTTTGTGTAAGAGTAATACTTTATTAGTGAGACATAATAATCCTTTAGAAGACTAAAACCCTGTAAATATCCATTACTATAGGACAATCTATACCCCTCCACACAATTTCTGTCTGACTGAAGTCCTTTCAGATCTGTGCCACATTAGGCAAATGTTAGAAAAGTTGAAATAACACATATGGATTATGGATTACGTGATATTATAATGTTTTAATGAACACATTCTAATAAAAACTAGCAGAAAAACATTGATTTTGTTGAAAACCTACACCACTGGCTTCTGGATGGTTTTCACACGGGGGGCTTCCTGAAGACTGCTCCACACTTATCTATGATTGGACATTTAAGAAGTCATGTGATTTTGATCACATGCCATCACACCTTGTGTCAACGCGTTGACTTTTATTTATTTAAAGGTGTCCCACCTCAGAGAAATGTTGTGGTAAAGGGTACTGAGCAAATATGAAACGTGATGAGGTCAGCAGAATGCATAGTGTATTGGGATAAAAGCTCATTTTAGCTAAAGTTAGCATTGAAATTATTATCCCTGGTCAATGGCCATATCATACAGATATAGAAAATAGAAATCAGACTGAAAAATATTGGAGAATACTCTCATACTGAGGAGTATTTGTTTAAGAGTGCTCTCCAGATGCGCCCCACCCTGCATCAAGAACTTGTTAAGTACTTGAGGAACGCCAGGAGCGTCGTCTCAGATCCTACACATCTCAGCTTGGTTTGCCCTCTATGATCTGGGAAGTGCTACTCTAACAACAGTGTCCAAACCACCAGCCTAAAGACCAGTGTCTACCCCTGAACTGAGAAACTGATCACACCTACCACGTTCACCTAACAGCAAATAAACACACAGCTGACACTGTTTACTCACTGAATCTAAACAAACGTCATAACACTCAACTGCTGACACACCAGAAAGTCACTCCAGCGACCCTCTGCTCTGTTTACATACTGTTGTTTACACAATACACTGCACTTTATATAGCGTACCCCCCTAAAAAGGTGGGGTTATTTAGTAAAGACAGTAGTTCTGCATGAATGACAACTAAATAATGACAACTAAATAATTTCAGTGGTTAAATCATCTAATCAATCTATTATGAAAAAACTCTTTATTCAGCTCTTCACACACTTCACACACTAAATACTTAATAAGAACGCCTGTACACCCACTCAATCACACAGTTATCTAATCAGCTATCATATGGCAGCAGTGCAGTATCACGATCAGGCAGATATGGGCAAAGTGCTTCAGGTAATGTTTGCATCAACATCAAATGTAATCTTAGTGATTTTGGGAATGGGATTATTAATAATTGGTGGTACCAGACAAGCTGGTTTGAGCACTTTGCTTACCTTTGCATGGGATTTTCATGCAAAAATCCAGTGAGGTCAGTTCTGCAGGTGGAAGGGCTAATGTGAAAGGTCAGTGGAGAATGGTCAGACTTGTTCGAGCAGACAGAAAGGCCACATGCCTATATGCCTAAAAACCCACAGATCACTGCTCCTAGATAATTGTGCTCAATACTAAACCTGTAGATCTAACTATGTATGGGTCAGTCCATGATTGGTGTGTCATTTGTATGGGTATGTATGTATGTAAGGTAAATGTTAAAGAATGAAAACATAGAGCATAACTATAATCAGCACTAAAACATATGACAACTATATGTATATGTTAGTAAAATAATGCTAACAGTTTTAACATGTATCTACAGCACCTAGAAAACAGCATTTTTTATGAGTCACCCAATAAAAACTTTGTGAAACTTTAATATTGACTAAGAAGGTATATTGCAAAGTACAGCCCTGCAACACGCAGTGCAGTTTAAAAAAAAAAAAAAAAAAAAAAAAAAAAAAAAAATATATATATATATATATATATATATATATATATATATATATAATTCATATACATACAATATATATAACCATGCTTTGTGTATTTGCTAGTTATGTGCTTAAAATCAAAATTCAACACTGTTACTTATTTAAATGAAAAAAAAAAACCTTTATGAAAAATCTACCTACATAAAAGGCCAACTTTTTGTTGTATTATGAGTTATATTTAACATATTATTTGTAATACAATAATCTTATTTGTCAGTCGAATGTATATGTGTGTCATACATTTAATGTGCATTATGTAACTCCAGGCAGCCAGAGGACATTTTTTATTTCATATTACTTTTATCTATAACTATACATGCATACCTACTTCTGCTACCACCACCACCACCACCAATTCTACTACTGCTGCTACTGTTAACAATAATATAAGAACCTGCATGTAATTAATCCCTGACTTTTATTACACTTACGGATTACTAATCGATAAATACATGCAAAGCAATGCAAACTAGCTAAGTTGTTTTCTAAGTTGTAATGGTGGGGAAAAAAGTAGTTTAAGAGGTTTATGGTTAGACCTGTTGCATCACCAAGTAAATCGATGCACCAATAGCCTCCAACTGATTATGCTATTGTGCTATTGTGGAAATCTTGAGAGCCTTTCCTGTTTTTGCCATGATCTAGCATTATAGTAAACTAAGCAGTTCCAATAATTTCAAACTGCATCCAGAGAGAAACCATATAATCAAAAAATCACAGGTTGAGGAATGACCACACTCACTTCTAAGCCTGGAGAAAAAGAACAATGTTAAGCCATTGTTTTAATCACTTGGTCTCATGCTAATCACTCAGCCCTTTCCCCTGTCACCCTCATTCCTTCCCCTCATGACATGTAATAAATCTCACACAGTTGCCTCCAGGCTCTCTGCACAGAGAGAAACCTCTTCTGCTAACACTATGAGAAAAATGTAATTTGCATTGGACTACGCTAGGCTGTCTTTCAAACCCCACTTAACTCAGTTTTTCCATGGGGCTTACATGTCACTGTAGTTCAGTAATTATCTATACAGCGTGTAGATAAGGCCCCTCTGCTTGGCCTGTATTAAAAACATTGCATAACCACTTAACGCAGAAAGGTGTATTACCCACTGAGGTGTATTATTCAGTAACTGTAGGGACTTCTCTACAAACTGGTGGGGCTATTCTTTGGTAATAGAGGTTTGTAATAACACTTTCAGCCTGCCGGCCCACTGGCTGGCCATAGGCTGTTTCAGGGGTTAAGATCATAACCAGGTAACCTAGTTCTAGCAGAATTTAGGAAATGTTGACAATTATGAAACTATATAATTAAACATTGGCTTTTTTTTGTAACTGTGCAGCAAATGTAACAACACTTTTGGAGTGGCCGTCACAGTTGCCTGACTTAAACCTCATAAAAAATTTTTGGTGGGATTTGAAGAAGGTGTTTGCAGCAGCAAGCCCAAGAATATTTGTGAACTGCAAGCCACTGCCCATGAGGAATGGGTCTGGTGTCTGGCAGTGCATCATGCTGGCAGCAGGTCAAAACAGCAAAATGGTCTCCACTGAGTACTACAGACGCTGGTCATGAATAATTCTGAGACTGCAGTAGTGATTAGTAGTTGGATTTGGAGACAGCATTTGTTACATTAGTTGTGTTGAGCTGTTTAAATTGTCTATTGTCTAAATAGTCTGTTTGATTGGTTTATTGCAAACAACTGATAGTTTGTACATTTTGCTAATAAACCTAATTTGCATTGAGGGTTAAATAATTTTCGATTGCAAGTGTATAGTTGCTGCCACACAAAAAAAATCTTGTTTTTTTTCTTTTAAAACATTTAAAGCAGTTGCTGTTTATATTGTGTGAATATGTCATGATGAACAGACCAATAGACATGCTCCAGAATTAAAATTTATTTTTACATTGACTTCCACTGAATGTTAAGAAGGCTTTTTGTGGAGGTTTTTACAAGACAGTGACAACTTTCTCAATACAGTATGGACAATGGGACATGATGCGATGGACAAAAATTGGCATGGGGAAACAGCAGTTACTATATTGGGTGCAAGTGAGAGTGAGATCGAGGGAGAAATGGTACATGTTCCACTAGCAGGCTATGGCCTGCGGCTTTTTCACTCGTGCAAGCAGGAACAAGGCTCGCTACTTGCTACTCACAGCAGTTACATAAGACAAGGTCATGTTCCATCTGTTACTCTTCACAGGCATTCTTAAGGCAGTAGCACATCTACTTGATTTATTACATGTATAAAGCAGCTGTTTTCTAGTGATTTTTTGGCACCTATGATTGTGATGAGGTCGGCATCATAGTAAATGCTAATTTCATCTGCAAAGGGCTTGTTTGTTTTGGAAAGCTGACTTTCATCTTCCTGCATGAGCTATGATGTACTGCAGATATTTGAGTGGGTTTTGTGATATGACATGTGTACAGTGTTCTAGAAATGGTCCAAAACAATCTGAACTACTCTTTTTTACCCCTTCTTAGATACCATGTTACCATTTTGACAGCAGTGTGAGTGTGAACAGAGGCATGCCCGGACAGATATACCTGCTAATCCTAAATCCTCTAAATAGAAGGTCAGTTCATCATATGAGTAGGGTGCATATATGTGGGTGTAAATGTGATGTATGTGTAGGTGGTGTGTGTTCATATAGGAATGGCTTTGCCTCTGCTTGTGCTGCACTTCAGGGTTTCTCTGCATTGTGGTGTCTTCTGCCTGTGTGATGTGGCTCATTTAAAGTGTCAAGGAAAATCATGTTCTCTTTTGGCCAGCAATAAGACATACTTTCCTCAAAGGCCTCTTTATGTAAGCATCTGTCCAGCATTTCACTGCAAGTCAAAACATCCGCAAATTGACAACAAAGGTCTGTAACTGTAGTACAGTGCTCATAATTTACATATAAAATATGGGGATAAAATGTAATAAGCATTCTAAGAGCCATTTGCTTCCAAATACACTGATGCTCTGAATGGATTTGCATTGAAACCCAGGACACAAATTCCTACACAATAGTTTTTTGTCCAAAAGTATCCAGACCTCCACTCTAATTAGCAAATTCACCTATTGCTAACATTAGTGTTCTGATGTACACACACAACCTGCATTAAGACTTCCAGCATTGGGCTATAGGGCTGTGGAAGAGTGCTATCTTGCCTGACGGAGTCTTATTAAACACCTTTGAGATGATCCAGAACTAATTATCCAACATCACTACCTGTTCTTACATATGCTGTCGTGGCTGAATGCAAATCAGATCCTTGCCACAATGTTCCAGCATCCCATAATAGTGGAGGTTGTTTCCGCAGTATGTCTTTTTATGTCTGTGGGTCAGAGCAAACTAATTACACTAGCAAATCCAATGAAAAGGTCATAAACAAGGAATTGTAGTTACTAGAGTGTCATGCCAGATCATCAGTTTTCTATGTGGTAGCAAGGAAGGCCAATCCTCACATGTAGAAAAGAAATAAATAATTATTCACAGAATGCTGTCACATAGCTTAGTTTGTAGCCCCACCGGTGACCTGAATACATATACAAACATTTATACACATTTTCAATATGTGTGCTTTTGCACCACACCACCAAACACTCCACAAAATAGTGCAAACTAAGAATATAATTTGCAGCTTTTTATTCAAAATTTTCGTTCTACCTTAAAGCAACATTATGTAACATTTTTACCTTATTTTTTATCTAAAATGACAGCTACAAAATCATTGTGATGCTCCACTGACTTTTAATAGTGAAAATGACTTTCATTCTCTTTCATTGCTACTCCAGGCTATGCACACTGCTAACAGTACTATGTAACTGAAGCAGGCAGGGCAATGCTTGTGAGAACTGTATAGCGCTGTGTAACTATATTTGTGTATATTCCGCTGTCTTCAAACGCCGACTAAAGACCCACCTCTTCCAAGAGTATTCCACGCTGGCTTTTGTATTTAGTAGTATTTAATCTTACAGGTATCTTTAGATCCAAGCCTATACAAACTAGCTAAGGGTATTTTCTGAGTAAACAGCAAAGCACAACTGTAAGTTGCTCTGGATAAGGGCGTCTGCTGAATTCCTTAAATGTAAATGTAATGTAAATATTTAAAAGCCTGTCGTACTACTCTCCCCCATCAGACCACTTTCACTTTCAGTGACGGTTCTGTATCTCTCAGCTTGTCCAGAAATGCATGTCCTTTTGGACTGTCTTTTAGGAGTGGCTCAAAATGGAAATCACTATTCACAATTCCTACGTAACGTCTGTTTTAAATAAGACATCAGGCCAACATCAGCCAAGATATCATTCCAGAATGAAATCGTACTTTAAATGTTTAATTGGTTAATAATAGTTCATTGGTTGCAGTTTAAGCAGCAATAGATCAGGGCAGCTGAAACAGTGCCTTCTCCAGGTCCTCTGGGCCCTGCTATCTCCATATCATTTTGACTGGGAGATATGACGGCTCCTTAGAGAATGTGAAACTGACCTAGCACAGGCCCTGGTAGGCTTGATTGGAATATCATGAACATTAACAACACGTGTATTCTAAATACCTAATTATGGTCATCAAAGTAATCAATGCAAGTTTGTATGCATTTGTTTGCAACATTTGAGATGTAAATAATGTGATTTCACACTTTATGTTTAAAAAGGTTAACATTTCTTCTGACCTACTATAATCCAATAATGCAATCAATAATAGAGTCTTAACAGAAGCCTAACGTTTATTAGAAACACAGGGGCACAGTGTGGGTCAAGAGAAAAGGAATGACAGGGGAAACAAATAGTAAAGATTTAATTGCATGGTTTTAAGCGTACTTAGTCTCACTTAACATGACAACACCTCACACACTTTTATTTATGTACACATGCTAGGCCTACGTCATATTTGCTAGTGTGAACCATGCTCTGAGATGGAACGGGAGGGTGGACTGTGGATTTTAATGTGGTGTACATGTGAAGCCAGACAACCTCCCCCGCCTCTATGGTGTGGTGAGTGATGAAAGAAAGGGAGGAGACAAGGTGGAGGTGGGTGCCATGTTTGTGCGACACAGAATTGGACTGAGAAAAGGGGCTTGAGGGCTAGGGGGAGGTGTTCGGGGCATGGCCTTTCCTCCAAAAGTGAGTTATATCATAATTCCATTAAAGTACACCCACAGAGAAGATTTTTCCCAGATTTTTGCTCGTAAGAAGTGGCTAACACACAGGAACAGTGTGATCAGTGAAGCAAACAGTGCAAACCTTATGCAGATACTCACTAGGGGTCGATACAATATTGTATCAATTCTCAAAAACACGGCACAACTCAACCCAGACTGCTAGATAGCAGTGTTGTCTTCAGATGCTACTGTTCTAATTGGATAAAGTCAACTTTTCTTTCATTTAGTTTTTATGCATATGATGGTGTTTTTATACTATGACAATTTTTCAAAAATTGTATTGTTAAATTGTTGTTTTATTATAAAAAAATCACAATGAATAGCCTTGCTGACGGTTTCGCAACCCCTGTATTGTGACCCACATTGTATTACCAAGTTCTTGCCAATACACAGCCCTTCTAGCTACAGGCACCAACCTTCTATGTGCAGATATATCTATTGCTTTGTTAAAAATAAAAAATACAAACAAAATAAATGTAGTTATGACCATGCCAGAACCACAGTCAAATAACAGTGCTGCAAATGCACAAAATCTCTAAAATCTATATAACAAATATATTTAGGTGGACTTTCACTGGGCTTATAAGCCTCCCAGGCAATACAAGTTATACACTGTAAACACATTGCTGATATATATATTTCAACTTTGAGCACCTGGCCCTCACAAAGTCTTTATACAGTCCTGGCAGTGTAATCTTGTGACAGTGAGCACCTATGGCATGCTGTGATCAGAGAGCAGATAAGAGCGATGCCATAGGCAAAGCGTTAATCTCCTCCTGTCGTCAGCATTTTTGACTCCTGTAAGGCGCAGAGCCTCTGGCAGCTGGCAAGTCAAATCAGCTCTTCTGTATGTGAATCACACTGAAGCTGCTTCAGTCTCACTACTTCAAACAACACTTTCTATGGTGACCTAGTCAACCATTTACACACAAAGCAGAGTGGGTGGCTACATCTGTAAAGGTTGAAGGAGCATAATGTGGGTAATACCGATCATGATGGATGATATCAGTGTCAAAAATAGGTCCATGTAATATGCAAATAAAGTTGTAATGTAACAACTGAGGTGATACAACAATGCTGATCCTCAAGAATTGGCTCCACTGGCTGGTTAAATCTCAAGGTCACACAGGGAAAACAAATAAGTAATATAGTTTAGACTGGCATTCGTTAAGGAGTACACACTAGGCCTTATATTCAAATACATAGTTTCCCACCACAGCACGCTGCAGGTGAAAATTGTAAATACAAGCTGAGAGACGTGAAGACATGCTAACATTTTCCCAAGTCAAATAGGCAACATAAAAAGAGACTTTCAGTAATATAAATTTACATTTTTTGAAATTATGTCACACCTTTGCCTAAGGTGTCTCTCAATAACTCTAATTCTACCACCCTGCACTACTCCTGGCACTACCTGGGGTGCCTTGCTCAAGGGACCAACGGCAGAAGCAGTCTTTGGAGATTGAGCCAATTACCAGCTTTGCTTTAAAGCAAATTCAAGCAAATTGCAATGCAAACTGTTGACGAGTTATTCTTAATGTGCCCACATTCTATGGTTTTCTAGTAGTATTTTTTTCTTAGGTCCACATAAAACTATTGTATCTCCCTTAAAATTAAACAGACCTTTTGTTACTGTTCCTTTGAGACAGTTATAAGATGAATCAGCTCTGTTCTGATTGGATGCCCTGTATTGTGCCTCATTCAAAAAGCACTCAGAGCTGAACTGCACTATGAGTCGGTGGAGCTAAACTGTGGAGTGCTGAATGGATGGAGATATGCAAATGGATTCTTGTGACATCAGAGAAACACTGTTGTCAAAACAGGTTATTTTTGCACATTAGTTTCTATTTATAGACTGAATGGACCGGGGGAGTGAAGGGTACATTTTGAAAAGTTTTTAATGATTGGACCCTTTAAGTTATAGAAGTAAGAAATTAGAAGTCTGAACCCAGTGGTTGTGTGAAATGTAAAGCTTAAAGAAACATCCAATGAAAGGCTCAAGAACTTCATTTATGCCATACTTTCATTTTTGCCATAGAACACGGTTTCTTACCATCCTGGGAAACAACAGCCATTCATTTTAAGATGTAAGATAAAAAGGCAATCGGTTACGTCAACTGTTCACTGAGCTCAGTAAAGGGTTTCAACAGAACCCACAGAAAAGGTGCAAAAAGTACTAATTGTACATGTAATAAAGAGCCTAAAACATCCTAAAATGTCTTGCATTAAAAATGATAAACATATATGCACTGATCAGCCAAAACATTAACACAACCTGCCTAATACTGAGTAGGCCCTTCTTGTGCAAGCACAACAAATCTGACCATTCAAGGCAGGAATTCCTCAAGACCTCTGAAGGCATCCTGTGCTATCTTGCACCAAGACTTTAGCAGCAGGTCCTTTAAGTCCTCTAAGTTGTGAGGTGGGGCCTCTATGGATCACATCAGTGAGCCCTGGGTGCCCAAGACCCTGTTGCTGAATCACTGGTTGTCCTTGCTTGAATCACTTTTGGTAGATACCCCACAAGTACCCTTGCAATACCCCACAAGATCTGCCTGAAGCTCTGACCAGCTCTGTCAGTCATTTAGCCATCACAATTTGGCCCTGGTTGAAGTATGTTCAGATTCTGGTTCAGATACGCTTGCCCTTTTTCCTAATTTTAACAGATCACCTTCAAGAATTGTTAGTGATAATGTTTGTGGTTTTATATTATTCATAACCTTTGCTACTCTGCCTTTATTCCTTAGAGTTACTAAGGATTCGAAAAATAATTTAATATTTATAATAATAATAGTGGCCAGTAGAACTAGACTTATATATTGAGAAGAGGGCTAGTGACTAAGACAAAGGGTGATTTCCAACCATCTGACAGGGGAAACTGAAAATATTTTTCCTTGTTAAGATTAAATATCCTCAGTATTAATCATATATGAATATCCGCTTATAACCTAAAGCAGGTTTAATAAGGCAGAAGGGCGTGGTGGCTCAGTGGTTAGAGTGCTGGGTTACTGATCACAGGGTTGTGGGCTGAATACCTAAATCCACCAAGCTGCCATTGTAAAGTCCTTTACCTTCTCTACTCCAGGGGCTCTGTAACATGACTGGGAAGCTGGGATATCTGAAGAGAAGAATTTCATTGTACTGTACAAGTATAAAAGACAATAAAGACATATAAAACAGAAAATAATTCAGCATTGAGGATTTGAATCCACTGCAGCTCACTCTGGGAAACTCTACCCGCTTTGACATGTATCCATTCATTCCAGAATCAAAAGGGCTTGGCTGTAATTATGTCATTCAGGCCCTATCATGTAGGTGTCTCACAATGACATGTAGGGCTTAGATCTCTGCAGATTCCTTTCAGCTGAGTGCAACACACTGTGGAGAAGGCTTGAAAATGCTGTATGAAAGTTTGGTTAGCCTCATCAGTAAAATGCTATGCATGATTTTAGTGAGCTAAAAGCAGAAACTAGATCAGGCAAGACTAAACCAATCTGCATTCGTAACCAACTTTCATTAACAGACAATGAAAAGTAAAGAGTAGTGAGCTTAAATGTTCTAGCTTGAATGCTCAATCTAACCACACCCATTTGAATCACATCTGCTGTCAGCTTCACCCTCTAGTGGGAAGTCGGCTTATTACTCATGCTTGTGTCTGCTGACATTGTCCAATAAACAGAGCCAGTTGAACACAAGGTTACAGGGATGTCTTACTCCCTGTGTTGAATTATTCCCTTTTTCTCTCAGTTTGGTAATGCCAATTCACCCACTCGTTCGTAGCTCCCTCTTGCACCAGCAATGCTCCTGATACTAGGAGGGTAAAGACTTAAGACATGTCTCTTTCAATATGTGCAAAGTAAGTTTCACTTTTTTAACTTTTTTAAATGGGCATCCAACACACTCGGAGGAAGGACCCCATAGGACCACTATGCCGACAAGCATTACTTGAGCGCAATGAGGGGAGAGAGCACCGGCTACCCACATGGACAGAACACGGTTAATTGTGCTTTCTCAGACTCTGGCTGCTGATGGCAAAGCGGCATGGCTCGGGATTCAGACTTGTGACTCCCGGGCCTCAGTGGTAGTGCATTGGACTGTCCCTGACCGTGCAGTCATTTAGTCTCAAAATTCAAACAGTTCATTTACAGTGCACTGCAAATTTGATTAGATGAGTAGGTCCTGGCTCCATGCAAGAACATATTTAAAATCTGCAGAACCCCTGCACTGAAGAAGCGTATACAGATAAAATGTTGCCCCAAGTGAATTCAAGGCCTGTGATTCATTAAATGGTTCACCTAATTCTTGTACCACATGAGTATTCTAATGATAATTAGAGATAAAGTAATAGCACATAAATAACATGCACAGATTAGAAAAAGGTTATAAAATAATATACAACAGTTTGGCTAGCACTGTGGGAACTGCTGGATGAACTGTGAGGAAACAGAAGATACTGTACATCATACCTCTGCGTCAGAGCAAGAAAAAGACTTGGGGAGGGAAACCACAAACAGATCAGCAATCAGTTTGCAGGAGTTACGGAGTTCAGCGCCTGAATCTGGAGTGAAAGTAGACAAAGCAAGACAGGGGTTAAGGCATGGGCAAGCATGTACAAGACAGGGGTATCCCTAATCAAAAACCAACTAACAAAACGCAAATTAACCAGAACCTCTGCTCAGGAAAGTCCAAATGTAAATCCAATCAAGAACCTGTGGAATAATTTGTAAATTGTGGTCCACACGCATCATCCAACAAACCTAAAAAAACTGAAGAACAGTGAATGAGCAAATCTGCCAGAAAGCATGGGAGAAAGATCACTCAGTAATTAAAGCTGGTAGAAACATATATAGACAGACTTAAAGCTGTTACTGCAGCAACATGCGGTTCCAACAAATATCATTCTATAATAGCAGCAGTTAAATATTCATGAAAGACATTTCTTCAACATTTCACCATAAGACCTGATGACAAATAATGAATTCTTACTTTTAGAGCATATGAAATTGCAATGAATAAAATTACTGATTGGAAAATCTATGACTTTTAAGGGGGTTCGATACTTTTTCAAAGCTTTGTAGATGGGTTTCAAACTGGACTGGAATGTAAACTACAGCAATAGCACCCCTTTCTGGATAAGAATGGGAGATCAAGCACATTTTTTTGAAGTGCATATGCCTTCAAATAATATACTACTTTTTTTTAGGTGTGAAGAACAGTAAAAATAATCCCTGTCCTTTATGTAATACCCATCAATCAAGTTTTGAGGACAGCTTGGAGTTTGCAGTGTACTGTGTGACTTTCACTGTTCTTTTTTAATTATGAAAGAAAATTTTGTAATTTTCTTTCTATTTTACAATACTTGTGTCCAGTGCAATTGATGTACTATTTAAATGTTTAGACATAAAGTTGTGGAGGAATTAAGAACAATGAAAATAATTAGAATTATAAACTGGTAATATATATATTCTCAAATAATACTCAAATACTCAAATAATAATGATGTGGAAAACACCAGCCACATTTGATCCCAAGAATACTTAAAAAAGAAAATTCCAGACTACGAGTGTGCGGATATGTATCATGTCTTTGTGGGCAGTTGTTAATGTTCTCCTGATGTTTTCCAGACAACAAGTCAGAACATCTCCAATGCACTGCTGTATCAATAATATCCTCTTACTGCTTTACTGTTGTAGTCAGGAAAAAGTGTGTTTAGTGTGTTTATACACAAACATACACACACACACACAAACATATACACACACGTACGCACACACATACACCAATAATCAAAATAGGAAGTCTGGACTTTGTAACTGGAAGCTGAATTTACCTTCCCATCAGTAATAGTGATGTCAGAGATCCAGTGTGAGGGCCATTGCATGGAGAGCTGCTGCCATCATGTGGCCTCAGAATTTAAACAGCAGGTTGTCTGGAGATACAAAGAAGTTTGAAGAGGACACCGATGGTACAGTCTCCTCCTTTACTCAGAATTTTAAGGAAGTTTAAGGAATAAAGTTCATCCACCACAGATTAAAAAACAAACAAACAAACAAGGGAAAAAACATCACATATTTACAGTGGAACAGAGGCTACATTTGGGTTCAAAAACACTAAGAACATTATATACAGAACATTAGAACATTATATACAGGAAGTGCTATGATTAGTCACTCTGCATCTTGGCCAATACTTTTTTTCAATTTTTGTTTTCCAGTTGTTGTGAGTGAGCTTTACACACACAAGAAATTCCCATGCTATCTGCTCTGCTGTTATGAGAAAGATGGGGTTTTTGTACACTTTATGTGAAACACCATGATACTTTTAGAATAAAATTCATTATATCATGAATTCTCTCATGTCTACCCAGTGTTTTTTCTGACCATTCTGACAATACAGGGCTTATAATACAGAAACGGAATATATGCATAGATTTTGTTTAGTTATTTTCATCAATTACCAAGTAAGTCAACCCAACCCTCCCAAACCATCTCAACCTGCCATCGCCACACCAGACCAAGATCAACAGAGTATATAAAATAAATAAATAAATAAATATAACTAAAAATAAAGATAAAAAAATAACACACAACAAACTAACCAAACAGAAAAAATTGTATTGCCTTTAAGTGGACTACACAATGTTGTACTTCTACACTGCTACAAAACAGTCTGAATAGATAAAGCAAGGTTTTAACATATGTTGACAATAATAATTCCAGGTTGGTTCCAGACCCACGTGCCCCTAAAATAAAAAATGAAAGATCAATAACATTAATATCAATAACAATTAAGTTGTTAAACACAGTAGAAGCTAGCTGTAGTAGTACCTAGAGCTATTTCACCACTGGGATTAGCTTTCATGAGTAATTCTCCTGTTTTGTAGCACCTCCCTTATTTTTACTCTTAAAACCCACTGAAAATAATTTCAAACATTTTTCAAAAACATCACTCATTATTGATTATATACTGTATCACTGCTGAACCCACTGACTGCTGTCTCTTTACAGATTAATAAACGTTATTTATTAGATTATATATTCAGAGGGGACAATAGTAGTGTCGTTCTGTTGGTATACCAGTGTGCTTTATGTTGGTCTGCTGTATTTAGCCTCCAGCCTCCTCACCAGGTGGAGTTGTTGGTCCCACTTTCAGTTAAATCAATGAGTGTAGCTTCACAGCAATTAAGGGGATTAAAACGTCTACTACGTAACATATGTGTGTTTGTCACCAGTAAAGTATGTGGTTTGTGGAGAATTCTCCTGTTATTTTACACTTTACACAGCTATTTATTAGGAAGACCTGTTCACCTACTCATTCATGCAATTGTCTAACCATGCCTGTTGATGTGTCAACAGTCCAGGCTGCTGGAGGTGGTGTTATGTGGTGAGGCATGATTTTTTTCGGTCAGCAGATCTGAACATCTTTGAAATGTGGTAGTACGGGAGATTTACAGCATGATGCAACACCAGACATCCAGTGATGAAAAGTTCAGGTCACGTGACAGCAACCCAATCATTAGATATAAATATCACTGAGAATTTGTGGGATTGTTTGGGAAATGTGTGGAGAAAAAAACTCTCACCACTATAAGACTATACATTATACTGACAAAAGTATTGGGACGCCTACACATTACACCTACAGGAGCTTTTATGGCATCCCATTGTAAATCCATAGACATTAATGTGGAGTTGTCCATCTCTTTGCAGCTCTATCAGCAGGTTTGGCACTCTGCAGTTACTGAGTCAGCAGAGCATTGGAGACTTTTATGCACTATGCGCCTCAGCACTGTAGCTCTGTAGCTTTACATGGTTTGCCACTTCATGGCAGAGTTGCTGTGGTTCCCACTTTTTTTTTGTAATACCACTCACAGTTAATGGTGGAATATCTAGGAGGGAAGAAATATCACCACTAACTTGTTAGGACCACCGGTGCTTGATTTTATACACCTAATGGCAATGGAACTGAATTAAATACCTGAATTCAATGATTAAGAGGTGAGTCCCAATACTTTTGTCCATATAGTGTGCACCCATTATTTGTGACTGTGAGGAAGAGTGAGCTAGAGGGAAACACAATATACTTGTACATACTTGCATCAGAAGCAGCAAAAGGTGGAAACTGAAATGAAAGCTAAAAGGCTGGTTTAGGTAAACACTTTATTTTTTGGTAGCAAAAAACAGCACCTTGTGGTACACTGTGGACATTTCGCTTTGCATCTGACAGAGTAGAATGGGAAGACTTTCTCTACAGAGCCGGCACAGAACATGGGTCTGCCACAAACAGGGCTACTCTTTAACACGAACGTGAACATTACCCTTCATGAACAAATATCCGGAAAAAAAAAACTGTCCCAGTGCATTAAGTGACTAAAAGAGTGGCCCGTGTTAGTGGCAAATCTAACATTCTCCAACTTAGACGTGCAGACCTTATGGCCTGTTATGCAAGACTCTACAGCTGTGTGGAGCAAACTGGGAGCATTTGTTTTAGTGCAGAATGGGGAGCATAAGGCACGGTGTGAGAAGATACGGTTTGGTCCCTTGCAAATCCTTTGGTCAGAGTAAAGGCATTTATTGCTTTATGGGTTGGTTTATGAGACTGCATCCCTTTGGGACTGCTTATTTTGGACCACTATCTTGCTGGTTTATAGGCAGAAAGAGGAATGGCTAAAAACACGAAAAGGTTACAAGACAGGAGTGGAGAACAGGCCCTGGGCTCAATCTTGGACGACCTCAGAAGACTCGGACACGACTTTGCCGTCCTTGGTCTCGATCATCTTGATTACGACGCTCTTCTTGCTCTGGCTGATGCTGCTGTCGCCATAGCCACTGCCAGAGCTGTAGCCGCCACTGTAGCCGCCACCGTAGCTGCCGCCATAGCCGCCGCCGTAGCCGCTGCCGTAGCCGCCGCCGTAACCGCTAGAGTAACCGCTAGAGTAGCTGTTGTAGGCACTGCCAGCACTCTCCATTGGGAAGGAACTGTAGCTTGCTGTAGAGATCAACAAAAATAATCAGGTAAGAATTTACAGCTTGCAGTTATACTGTATATGATGTCTATTTGAGAGGTTGAGAGAAAGGAAGAACGTACTGCTCTGTTTGGAGATGTTGATGGCCTTGATTCCAGTTGCCAGTCTGTAAGGAAAACAAGTACACTGTTAGAAAATTGTCCAATTATGAGTGACACTTTGAGTAACTTCAATGAATAGCAAACATCAAAACATGAGTTGGGGGACTCACCTGTCCTCTTCTCCTTCCAGGAGTTTTCTGTAGGTGGCGATCTCAATGTCCAGGGCCAGTTTGACGTTCATCAGGTCCTGGTACTCCCTGATTTGGCGTGCCATGTCCTGTTTGGCTCTCTGCAGGGCATCCTCCAGATCCTTGATGCGAGCCTTGGCATCTCTCACTGCCATCTCCCCGCGCTCCTCAGCCTCAGCGATCTGATTCTCCAGGTTTGCACGCTGGGACACAAAAAAGGACACAATGAACAACAAAGAACCTTCCCTGGAACTATTTCAGGACACTTTGTTCTAGTCTATGATTGCTTCTAGTTTGACCAAGCTGATTCTTACCTGTCCCTTCACACTGTCGATTTCTGCCTGCAATCTCTGGATCATGCGGTTGAGATCAGCAATCTCTGTCTTGGTTGATCTGAGGTCATCTCCATACTTGTTGGCGGATGTCTGCATCTCCTCAAACTGAGAAAGAGAAGTGAATCCAGGTTAGATGGTTTGAAAGGGTTCTCAAAATGGCTCGAAACTGGGCAAATTCATATTCCTCAAGTATCTTAAACCGAGGCACAGCAGTTGATCTTACTCATACCTTACTCTTGTACCACGTCTCAGCCTCGGCACGGCTGCGGTTGGCGATATCTTCATACTGAGCGCGGACCTCAGCCACAATGGAGTCCATGTCCAGCTTCCTGCTGTTGTCCATCTCCACCACCACAGAGGTGTCCTTGATCTGGGACTGCAGCTCACGGATCTCCTACGAGAGCGGGTAAAAGAGGGAGAGAAGTGATGAGTGTTTATCACGTAAGAGCTACACACAAGCCGACTACTAATGGAGAGTAGTTTTTGCAGGTGGCTTACCTCCTCATAGATCTGTCTGAGGAAGTTGATCTCATCTGTAAGGCTCTCCAGCTTAGCTTCCAGCTCAACCTTGTTCATGTAGGCTTCATCAACATCCTAAAAACACAAATGGAATTTGTGTTTTAGCAAATGAATTTACAATTTAACTTTACATAATATTCATTCATAGTTGCCTCTATTGTAAAAATGCATGTTCACTAACCTTCTTGATGAGGACAAAGTCATTCTCAGCCTCGGTACGCTTGTTAATCTCATCTTCATACCTGGAAAAAAGGAAATCCATGTTATATATATATATGTATGTATGCGTGTACAATGACCAAGCAATATCCAACCACTAGTTTAAAGGTTGAGTAAAATGACATGTGTATTGTATCTAACTGTACACTAGGGGGAGGCAGTGTAATGTCTCTGGGGGAACAGCTCTAGATACCATGACTCAAGTGTTGAGCCCAAGTCTATTGTTGCTGGTTAACTGTTGACAGTTTGTAAGGCCATCATTTTGGGGGGATTTGCAGAAAAGGTGCGGCGGGATATTTATGCAGTTAGCTCTGCAGGAATGCTCAGTGACTCATGCTTGTGGCTAGCTGTGTGTTTTTTTTTCCATTTTGGAAAAGTACCTATAGTGTTATTCAGGACATGCCAGCTCAGTGATGTAAATCCTGCCCAGGAAAGTAAGTTAGACAATGGATTTAGCAAACTAGGGTGTGACCTTGTCCGTTACACATATGTGTACAGTGTTGTTGCAGAAGCCATACTAAAACCCAGCCTGAACCTATTCCCAAAACTCCAGTTAGGTATTTTTCCTCCTCTATTTGCATGTAATCCCTGTTTATGCTGAGAACACTTAAGTGCACCCCACAAAAGCCAGCATTCACTAAACTTGGGCCTCATCCATTTGCCACAGCCCGAGAGTGGAAAGCCTCCAGCCAGTGACTTACTTATTTTTGAAGTCCTCCACCAGACCCTGCATGTTGTGTAGGTCAGCCTCTAGCCTCATCTTGTCGTTGCCCAGGCTGTCGAGCTGTCTGCGCAGGTTGGCAATGTAGGCCTCAAACATGGCGTCGATGTTGGAACGGGTGGTGGTCTGGCCCTGAAGGAGGCTCCATTTGGTCTCCAGCATCTTGTTCTGCTGCTCCAAGAAGCGTACCTGGGTGGGCGAGAAGAGAATGGGGTTATTGTTTCAGCCGAGACACAAATGAAGACCACATTCAGGGCTTCAAAGGCCCAGATTGCTGTTGCATTCAGTAATTGAATGGAACTGTGGTTTCGGAGCCAGCCTGACATTTCATGCAGCAAACCACAACCACATGCCAACAGGCAGCATGTGAAAGCAGTCAGCATCAGAGGAGCCCTTTTGGCCTTTCTTTTATATGGAATTAGTGACTGTGTGCAGGACAGCAGGGCCTTTCTTTCTGGAAAATTGTGATGCACATCTTTATGCAGGGCCAGAATGAGGAGTGGGGGTTTACGAGAGCAGTACCTACTCTGATTTTCCTGTTTTGGGGGATGGTGGAGGACAAGGTAGAGAGGTCAAGCAAAGACAATGCTTGGTGGAATTTGGGAAACTATTTATTTGTATTTGGGGCCAGTGTAGACCTGATCAGGGGCAAAGGAGTGGTCAGCTTTAAGCTTTTATTAGGAAGATGTAACATTACAGGACCTACTCAAAGTCATTCACAGGACTGTGTGAAAGTTACAACTAAGCGATACTAAATTTATGAAATATAAGAATTTAATCTGATGCAAAATATATTATTATTGTAATGTAAAGACTGAGAAGGAACATGGAGAATGTCCTAGTGTCCTAATCAAGACCAAAATGATCAATGTCACTGCTGCCTTGAGAGAGCGAGCATGTTATGTAATCTGGTCAGAGCTGTTTGCTTGAACATGACACCATTTCCCCAGATTAAATATTAACTCTGTAGAGCAAGTCCTGTAGGTTCAGGCAACAATAGCTTTTCTGCCTGATGGCACACAATTTCTCAGCTAAGGACAAGTAAACTAGCTTGGAACAATGAACAAATCTCACTCTGCAGCCAAGATTATATTAAAACATTTCCAGATTAGATACAGATACATATCCAGAAGTTTCTTCTGTTTTCGTTGGAGCTGCCTGCCTTGGAGCACTCTGTTGAAAAGGTAAACCATTCATTCTGACCAGTGACACGCCCTACTCCCCACCCGACCACACATCTCTTATTCTTTCTTTGCAGCAAGAAGTCATTGCAAAAGCCTGCGGCGTCAAAAATAGGAAGCTGCCATATTTTTGCAGAAGAACCTATTCATTCCTAACAGTTTCTAATGATAAATATTTTTTGCTCCTCCATGTTCATTTACTCGGTCTTCAAAGTGATCTGGGAGTTGCTCCAAGTTGATCAAAGTGCCACATGGTTTTCTCCAGTCCTTTTCAAGTTCTATCTGAGCTAGCACAGTGCCATAGAAGTGGCAGACTTTCACTCATACTTTTAAACTCTATGATTATTATTCACTTAGAGATCTTAAACATCACTACCCAGAACTCCTACTTTGATACAAAGTAAAATAAAACCTTTGATTAAAAAACCCTGTGATTACTCACCTTATCAATGAAGGAGGCGAAGCGGTTGTTGAGGGACTTGATCTGCTCTTTCTCCTGGGTGCGGACAACCTGGATGGTGGGGTCGATTTCCAGGTTCAGAGGGGCCAGAAGGCTCTTGTTGACGGACACAGCGGTGATGGGTGTCACAGCAGGGCCACCCATGCCCATCCCAACACCCATGCCCAGACCCATGCCACCTCCGTAGGCTGATGAACTGGTGATGTAGCTGCCACCTCCCATTCCACCTCCCATTCCACTTCCCATTCCACCTCCAAAGCCACGGCTGACCCCTCCATAGGAGCTGCGTGCGGTGTAGCTTTGTCGGCTGAGGCTGGGTCCAGAGTAGGACATGCTGCTGAAGCTCCGGGGAACTGTCCCAGAGGAGGAAGACTTGACAGTGTAGGACGTTTTCCTAGAGACTGACATGTTGTCTGCGGAGGTTCTGAGTGAGTGCGAGCAGGGGTAAGAGAACAGCAGAAGGGAAGCTGGTGTGCTGTGCTGGAGAAACCCGAGCAGCTGGGCAGAGGCAGTGGACACTGCCCCTCTTAGTATAGCAGCCTCACCGGGGGAGGAGCCAGTGGATGTCTCTGATTGGCTACAGTTTAGGTGTAGAGTAAAGAAAGGGGGGTGTGACTGAAACTTAACACTCTGGTCTGGCATACTCCCTCTAATCATTACCTGAACATTCAGAGAAGCCACTCCCTCTTTTCTCTCACTCAGTCTGAAGACTTGGGCGAGTTTCTGGGGCAATTCTAGCAAAACAGGAGATTTGTTTTACACAAAATGTTTCATTTTACATTGTACAGATTTCCTTGAAAGGCATTTAGGATGATTAGCCATTGAATGAACTTCATTAAATTGACTGTGTATAATACATGACCACTGGCGGTCAATTCACTGGACTAGATAGATGCTGCAACCTTTGTTTTGATAATGTGACATTAGAATTAAATGCAACAGAAGGCCCATATAGTGTATCAAGTCAATGGTACTGTGTATACCAAAGTCCCAGGGCATTCAAATGAATATCTCATCTCAAAATGGTCGAACAACCTTTTGCCTATTCAAATAATGAATGTGCCGGCTTCATTTATCTCTGTAAACTCCTGCGCAGGTCACACATCATAGCTCTTGGTGATACAAGTCATAAAACCACATACTTGCTCCAGGTGGAGTATTTTTTTTTTTGCACAAGCCACACTTTTAACTTTACCTGCAGCAAGCACTTTTTCCTCTTTGTAGCTTGTCCCTCATTACAGAGACAGTACATGCCAAACACATCTCACATTCAAAGAGCCATGCTTAGTTTGCTACCTTTGGAAACTGGACAAGCTGTTTGAATGGTATGTTGCTTTCACTAGCATGGCCTTGTAAATAAGAATTAAAGATAGGGCCTTAGTGACTTTTACTTTGTTTAAGAAGTTAGACTTCAAGTAGAAACACCCCGTCACATTTTTAAGACTCTGCTTCAGGCTCTTTGGCCTGCTGGCCTGCTGGAAACTGCAGGCCTCGTAAACTAAGCCCAGTTTATAGTCGTTTTCTGTTTTTACAGCAGCTTAGTCTTTGGGTTTAGACCTTTAACAATAGTGTGATAGAGTAACGATAGCGTGGTGTTATATGACCCGGCTCTGGTGCAGTTCAGAAAAAGCATGCTTTTGCATTTTAGTCTATTAAAGTCGGTAGAAAATGTTGGGAGCTACAGCCATTTTTGTGAATCCATGCAATGATAATAGGTGCCACTTTTCAGTGGTTATAAACCATGGGGGGTTTTAACCCCTTAAACCCATGTTGGAGGACCTGTATGCAGTTCCGTTTCTCACTGTTCTACACTGTGTTCACAGTAAACAATAAAAAAAACTGTGACTAAGCGACTAAACATTAACAATGACCATTTAACACTGGAAGCTGTAATGTAATGAAGTTTTCAAGAAGGGTTGCACTGTAATATTTGAATCATATTAGTGTTGGTTTATAAAGGGTAAAAATGGCTAAGCACGAGTGCATTTGCCTTAATTGCGTTTAATTAAACCCAGAACCATAAAAAATTCATAGCATATTATATGTGACTTGAAATTTACACCTAGAAAAACATTACATTTTTTACACTGAATATCAGTATCAGCCTATAACTGCCATATTGGTTCACCCTTATTTTCAAGGCACTTCATTTCTGTTCTCATATTAAACATTTTTGGCCAGCAACCCTATAAATCCAGCAAGTTGAACCATCCTAAACTAAGTGCAAACCAATTTCTTGCCTTCATGCTCCTCCTGAGCACTTACAAAACCTGGCAGTTAAACCAATGCAAAAAAAAAATCTGTATAAAACACTGCTTTCCAATTTAAGCAGCCTTTACATGTCGGCTGTAATGCACAACTTATGCATCAGTCTTAGTAGTTACCAAATAATCTACTAAAACTATAGGTAATTAAATTAGCTTGAAGCCAACTTAAGTTTAAGCCAGGTGATTGACCATAAATGGGAGGGGGTGAAACCCTGCAGTATCTGTTTAGATAGTGCTTCATTTCAGTGTGCTTTGGTATGATTCGCTTTTGTCCTGTGATTGAGTTACCCTAAAGATCCATTGTCTCTGAAATCTGGTGTGGCCTTGTCAGAGTTGTTATGCTAATGACCATTCCAGAGAAAGATCAGATGAAAGTAGGTGTTAATTGGTTCATCCTAGAAGACGATTATGGTAAATTGATCAGTTTCACATGAAGCAATCTTGCATTCCTTGGAAAAACACCCAACTTAAAGTAAGACATCAGTACATTTATCAATATGCATGAGCCAGCCTGAGCGCCAGTTTGTTAGGTATGGCTTCCATTTTCAAGACACATGCTTACACAAAACTACAGCTTCACTTTAGATGCTCTAACTCTAACTTTTAAAATGCTTAGGACGGCACTCTTGAATCTTAAAATTCACGAATTACACTTCATAATTTGTCATTTTAATGCAATCCAAAGGATTAATTCATTTTAATGCACTCATCATTGGAATGGTAGCATCAGTAGCCATGCTGTTTGCAGTGCAAAGCTTTTTCTTTAGAGGATTCTAAATATAACATACATTCTCTAAATCTAGAGAATAATTGTGATAAAATAGTTATAAACATTTGGTGCTGTTAGCCATGTAGCCTTAACCACTTGTATCAGCAGTATCATAGGTAATAGATATAGTCATTTGCAACCTAAACCCAGGCAAATCCAATGCTGTGGCTTTGTCACAGCTTCATCCTCATTGTTGGGTTTGAGAAGGGAAATGATTTTCTGCTTAAATCGCAGTTTTCGCTTCTATTGTCGACACTTGTGTTCACTCTATCCCTCCCCTCTCCAAGGGCTCATATAATCCATTTCACCTAAGCTAATAAAGTAAGTGCCTTTTAAATGGCGTCACTGAAAGGGAAAATGAAAAGGACAAGTGGATGGGGGCATGTTCAAACAGATGTAGAAAGCAGGGGTCACTTTCGGTAACCCAAGGAATACACTGACTTTGTTATAACAATGTTATAATACACAAATAGTGCTACAACATTATGAAGAACGTGATGCCTTTTGGGTGTTTTTGTCATCTCTCTCAGTGAGTCATGTTGTTCTAATGAAACCACTCTTTCCCTTGTTTCACTACAGAATCCCGGCCTTTGTTTCTGAAACAGGAACCTATAGAAATAAAAACCAGACTTCTCTCATTTCTTCATCCAACTTGAGCCTGATCCAACCTCAGGACCTGCCCTAGCCTAGCAGACAATAGCACAGCCCTTAAACGATTTGTTTGAGGTGCTCAAGGAACATTTAACAGCCCAGATGAAAGTTTTTCTCTTCCCACAAAGTAAAAAGAAAGCAGCCAGATAATAGACAAGCCAATCTGTGCTTGTTTTCTTTTATTTATTTTTTATTAAACCAAGAACGATGGTTGGTTGTACAAGGATATGAAATTGATTTTCCCTTTCTCGTTCTCTCTGCAGGCTAATCAAAACAAGGATTATGGCTTCCTTGGAGAGCATGGATTAAGCCATGTTTTAGCCTCAGTAACGCCAAAGTCATGTGACATGTATGGCCATTTAAGCACACATTATTGTTTAACATCTGCCATTCATTTATTCTCCCTAAGTGTCGACGTAAATGAAGTTCATTAAAAAAGCTATTTCCTGGGTTTAAGCCTAAATCTATGACTCATCCACTTTTGCCCACAGAAGGAAAAAGGGTTTGTGCTTCCAAATTAGAAACACTCAGCTGCGGAATCTGTGATTTAGAACAGCTTCCAGCTTTCAGCTACCTCCAAAAAAGTGCTTAGCCTCCAAAGCTAGGAGTTAGCAACAGAAGCTTGCATTCTTCTTCCCCTTTATGAAAAAAAAAATAAGGTGTGTCTCCCGGTCAGTATTATTGAAGTGTGAGACTGTCACATTCTGCCTATTGTTCTTATCTTATCTCTCAATGATGTGAGATAAAAATTAGCATAATTACACTTGTGAGTGAATGTCCCTCCACCCAAGGCAACTTATTGCTTCATCAGCTTTGGCTAACATTCCTCCATTCCTCCATAACTCCATTCCCCCATCTCTCAGTCACACAATGATGATAGCTGCTAATCTGGTTATGTGAAGGATGCACTCCTTTCAATGTCATGACGACATTAAGCCAAGCATTTATCTGTAGTGCAGAATAAGGCACAGTGCTAGCTCTATGTTTCAGGTCTCAGTCTCACTGTAAAGACCTGGGTTGCAGAGTTTTACACATGGCCTTTGACCTTTGGGCCGCCGGCTAGCTCATTGCTAGCTAGTGTGTCTACTGTGTCCTGGCTGAATGTGTCATAGCAAATGCGCCTGGCTGATATGAATTTGTTATGTATAGATAGCTTTATCGAGCCTGATTCATCATGAATGGGGCTTCTGTAGTAGTAGACTCAGCCGAATATGACTCATCTTATAAGCGGGTCATCAGACCAGATCAGATGCTGCATGTTTCACATCCTTCCCCTTTTAGAGTTGGGCGACTATGATTTATACCACATGATATCTTTTGGAAACAAACGTTGAGCTGGCACCACAGTAGAGAGCTGTGAGGAGGGCATTTCAGGTGAGGCATTTCCATGTGTTTAAAAAACAGTTTTTATTGTTTTGGTGCATTCAACACACACTGCTGTTTTTCAGCCCCCTCACCCCCACCCAAATTCATAAACAGTTCCAGCTGTATAGAGCGTTTTGATGGCTTGTGAAACTTGCCCCCCTCCCGTCCATCACTCTGCACATATGCAGATGATATGCATATGTGTGTACTGCCATCAGACAGTGCTGTATCTTTCATTCATGATGACACACAGATGAAAATGAGTAGCATGCATATGTGGATCTGTTGAAACTGTTGAAACCGGTTGTAAAAATAAGAGGATTTAAATGTGATAGACGGATGTGTGCATCGTTTTGTTTATTGGAAAGTAAGGCCAGAAGTGCAGGCTTGAAAATGCTCTAAATATTCAATTTAATAAAAAATAGTGGGTAAACTATGTGGCTGACCTTCTCTAAGTAACATAACCAATTCATTAATTAAGTCTATAAATCAATTAACCCCTTAAACAGCCTACAGCCTGTCAGCAGGCCAAAGTGTTATTACAAACATTTATTACCAGTTTCTACTATTTTTTTTTTTTTTTGATTTTCAAAAAACAGATATACAGATAGTCAGCAGACCTAACACCTCCCCTCAAAAAAAAAACTAAACTAAAATAAATAAAACAAAATAAAATAAAATAAAATAATTACATGGATTCATTAAATTAAACAAAACTATTTTTTTAAAATCTCTTCATTTATTATCAAAATTTGTTTGATGATGTGTAAGTAAATTTTTAATATATAAGTCATATAGAAATGGTAGAGATGAGTTCAAAAATAAGTAAACTTGCTTAAAGCATAAGTAGTGGCTCCAGGAGTACTGATTCACTGATGGGCTAATCCCTTAATTTCACTCTTTCACACTTTCACACTTACAGGTAGGAGGTGAGTCATTAACATGGATATTAGGTGCCTGTTAAGTGCAGGCCTCAGAACAGGGAAAACCCAGACACACAAAACCGTACAAAAAAAGTCTTCATGCTTTCAGATAAGATGAAGCACATTAAAGGCTAGATAACAGTTAGCAGTTGAGTAACAGTATATAATGTGCTTAATTACATTTTTTGCAGAATGTAGAAGGTGTATTTGGCTCGGAATCATCTTGGCAGTGCTGGCTGTAGTTTTCGGAGACCAGTTGAGCAGCTTTTTGATTCCTCATCTTTCTGCTCTCAGTCATGCGTTGACTCACTCACTGCATAAAAGTTTGTTTTTGCAGAAGTTGGATCTGAGCAGTATGGATGGTAAAGCCGTCGGTGTTGGATTAACTGTTACGGTAACTCTTCATTTGGAGCTTGAATGAAAGGCAGTGGAGCAGTGCTGTGTTTACTGTGTAAATAGTAAGTGAGTTTTGTAACTCTGTCCTGCCTCTCCTTTAGACCTTCCCCCATGGTGTCCTGGACAACAAACCACACCCATGGTTGCCATAGTAACAGGGTTACCAAAGATCACACACACACACACTGGGCCAGACACTGACACATGGCGACTAGCGGTGGAAAGTTTGAGCAGTTGCCATGGAGATGAGGGATAAGGAGGAACGCACATGTCGTGCAGTTGTAAGCCAGTGTGTAATACAGAGGATATACGCAAAATGTGAGGAAGGGGTGTGTGTGTGTGTGTGTGTGTGTGTGTGTGTGTGAGTGTGTGAGAGGTTGTGAATGTGCGTGTTTCCTGAGGGGTTTCATTGAGACGCACATTGGTTATAGACAGAAAAAAGGTTTGTTGTTATTGGAAATTTGAGTCACAGATGAGAAATATGATGGACACATATACACACATATATAGTCTTGAGCCACTGCATTAATTTATGTGAATCCACCAACAGCAGCAGCAGCAGTACACCTAGGTTGCAGTTTCACAGTGTTTTCCCTGTTCAACAAGTGACTTACAATGGATGGGGTCTAGTGCAAGGATCATTGTTGGAATAGTTAAGGGCCTAGGGGAGAACTAAACATTGGATGAGGGACCAAATTAACAATAACTACAACAAAGACTTTGCAAATGGTTGAGACGCTTCACTGTTTGACATCTGGTTTAACATAATGAAGTATTGAATAATTACCTACAGATAATACCGGGCTGCCTCAAGGAGAGGTTTGGAAAGAGTAAAACAAATAAAAACATTATTTTAGTGCATTAATATTATTTGTGATTACCCTAATATTAGTGTTTTTCTGAGAAAATAGATGCTGATTATCCAGACACATTGCTATTATATATAATTTTAAATAAGTCATTCACACCAGAGTCAAAATTACATTTCAATTGGGTTTGTTGCAATGAGCAATGATTTTGTGTTAGTATGTCTGCTCTAGATGCAGGGATGAAGGAATGGACCAGCTATGAAGACCCAGAATGGACGACATGCTAACGTTAGACAACATGTTGTGTTAAATCCCCCCTCCGCTGCCAATCCTGGCTGTTATTTGTAGTTTTATGCTAAAGCTAAGTGTGTGGTACTGCACTGTACTGAGTATAATCATCTGGTATAATTATATCCACTTTTAGGTTTCACTGTTTATGGTAACTGTTGGCTATGTTGGCTACGTGTTGGCAGACTTCTAATTGCTAGCTGGAAGTTAGTCCCCCCTCTTTGCCAATCGTCTGAATGAAATTCAAAAATCATAAGCTCCCGCCTTAGAGAGGCATTTAAACTTTATTCTTGCCAAAAGTCACACCTGAAAGCGATATTTAAACATTGTACTTTTGCGCATCTAGAACGGAAATGAGTGTTACGCAGATGTGGCTGATATTGGGGACTGGCTGATATTGTTAGGTGGTCTAATTGCAAAGTAAGTATCCAAGCTAAGGACAGATTTACCACTTTACTGTCTCAACTACAGTACTTTACACTGTGCTCTCACCAGTTTCAAGTTATTGAAGATAATTATGTTAACTTTGTGTTTTTAATATTTATGTACTTCTTGGGGGGCAGTTTTCCAGTCCAGTGTTTTATATTCTTTTATATGATATTGACTGCATTTACTGAAACATACACCCAATGCTACAGTAACAGACACATAAACACTCACTGACCACTTTACTAGAAACACTTACTGTATCTTGCAGCTCTTTCTTGATGGTGTACAGTAAGAGACTGTTGACTGTCTGTTGGTGCACAATCCACTAGCTCTTTAACAGCGGTCAGTTTCAGACCAGAGAACTGCTCTTGGCCAAATATTTATGGATAATGGACCAATCCAGATACAAGTGAATATGTATTTTGAAGAAATGTAGCTTTTTACTAATTTAAAACAGCACTATGTGAGTTTGGAGACCTGTCTAAGAACATCTTTGTAATGTTGGTTTTGAATCGGTTTCATAATGATGTTCTCCCTGTTCAACAAGTGACTTACAGCAATAGGAGTCAGGAAGTAGCACAAGGATCTTTATTGGTATAACTAAAGGACTATGGGTTGGATATTGGATTGGTGGGGGGGGGGGGGGGTAAATGAACTAGAACAGAGACATTCTAAGAGAAGGAGACACTCCATTCACAGTTTGACATATGAATGGAAACACTCAACACGGCAGCTGTATTATGGACACAATGAAAAAGAGCCAGTCAACTTCATAGTAAATAAGGCTCAGAAAATGTCCCCAAACACCCAAAAATAGCCAACTGTTGGCTGATTATACGTGACCAGTGATGCTAAGTAAGCATTATAAACAAGTAAACACACACATATGTGCACACATACTTATTATCCACAACCAAATGCATGGATAATTCAATGCCTTTCTATGTCTAACCACATATGCTGATGAGTTTATAAGTCTCAAGCACTAACCTCAGGTGCTGATGAGTGTGAGCAAATGATTTTTCCTGTGGGTGTGTGTACATGTAGAAGTTAATAATGAGTTTGCCTTGCTTGCAGATGTGCACATTCAAGTCCAAACATGCTGGTGTTTTAATTACAAGATGAGGATGCATCCAGATTTGTGTTTCCAGACCAACTGCAATGTTATTACTACAGGTAACCACTATAAAATAGTTTATTACCCATGTAGTTATTACAGTGAGGAACCAATGAGTATTCCTATAAGGGTGCTACAAATGGTTCTTTGAGTGATGCCATAGAAGAACAACTTCTGTTTTTCATAGAGATGTATGAAGAACTTTTAAAAGATGTTCTCTTGATGCAAAGGTTATTTATCAGTTTATCAACATCTCTATTACAAAAATGGTTCTTCATGAAACCAAAAGTGGTTGTTCTATGGCATCACTCAAAGAATCCATTGAAGCATCTTGATTTTTTGGAGTGTACAAGTCTTTTGGGTTTAAGGGGTTAATTGCGTTCATTCCTTCTTTCGTTCTTACGTTCCTTCTTTCATTTCATTCCAAGCCTTGTTGCTCGTCCATTGCATTCCTCCTGCTGTAAAGGATCTGTCTCATACAGAATCTAATACTGTAGTTCATGCCTTGATGGCTTAATGGTTGTTGTCTTGTACTGAAAAAAAGCGTTTTGTTTTGTGCCAGGGGCAAACGTCACACTTCATACTTCAAAGATCCACGTGTCAATCAGACATGCCAGACATATTCCGAGACATGGTAAAGCAGACAGGAAACATCAGGAGGAACATTCTTACAAATGTTTTGTAAGACAGAGGACACTCAGTTGACAAATAGGTCCAAAACATTGAAAATCTGAGAGAATGATAAGAAATGCACTGAAAAGTGATTTATTAAATGTACTTAACTCAGCTGTACACCATAGCCCTACAAATAAAGTACATGACATGCAGCCAGTTATGTCATATATTACCCAGTAAGCAAACTCAGAGACAATATTATGCTATATATACACTATGTTATGATGCACACATTTATTATAACACACATAGATTCAGTGTGTTTCTTATTTTAGTGAATCTCAGGTTAAAAGGCACATGCAGACTTCCATAACTTAGTGGTAATTTCATTCAAACTCAAAGTTAAATCAAATTCGTTTGGTGCAGAAACAGATTTCTCAAGTGGATTTGTTCATGGTTGTAGGCTAGATAACTAAATAAGCAATGCAGATGCACTTCAGGCCTTTTTAAGGCTTCTGTGTTCTTAAAAGTGGTGATTTATTGCCCTTGGAAACAGTCTAAACTTTTTCTAATTCATAACACATGGGGCGGCTGATGGATGGAGTTTCTCGAATGGTTGGGAGATGGCGGGATATATTTAGCCAGGATCGGAAAAATGGCAACCAAGGAAAGAATTTTGTCCGTTACAGTTTTCCTGAAACCTACGCAGTTGTGACTCAGAGTTTCTACAACTGTGGGCTATTCCTGCACTGTACAGTGTGTAATTTTCAAGCCAAGGTTTTACATTAGAGTGTGTATGCGTGAGTGTGCATGGGTTTGTTTTTGTACGTTTTCAGCACTAGTGTCCTGATTTTGTAGGAAAACAAAGGCACCTGCCTTCACTGTGAGCCGACAAATTGGCCACGACTTTTCAAAGCTGTGTGCTACTCATCTTAAACTACAAGGGCAACAACACATCTGAAAGTGTTGTTGGCTAGATAAGAAATTAGGATTAAAAATATTATATTAATCATATAATAAGAACTACACTTACATAATACATATGGGACATATGTGCGATCCCTTGTCCTGACACTGTAAACGTATGTGTATGTGTGTGTATAAGACCAGACTGAAGGCATAATGCTAGATTGTATGAGCTGGCGTGAGTAAGAAAGAGTGAGTTAGTGTGGAGGTGCAAGTCAAGTCACTGTGTGTAAACTCATAAACTGGCTGCAGCAGCCAATAAGCCAGAAATGTCCAGCTGGACACTGTCTCATAAGCTCATCTCTGGACCCTGCAACTCATTCATGAAAGGGAGTCACACTTCTTCTCCTTGTCCAGCTCTACTATACTATACACATTCTCTTCTTCTGAATCACCCACTTCTAGCACCCTAGCATCAGCTCAGTGAGTAAACAGCAATGCAACCTATACCTACTTGCCAAATTTTTACACTATCCACCAATGAGCCCAAACATTATGACCACTAACAAAGGAAGTGAATATCACAGATTATCTCCAAACAACATTGCATTTTAAGGTCTGGGATGTGTAAGGTAAGTAAACAGTCAATTCTCATGGTGGATGTGTTGGATGCAGAAGACACAAACAGATGTGAATGACTTTGACAAGAGCCGAATTGCTATTGCCAGGCGACTGGATCAAATCATCTATGAACTCCAGGATGCTCCTGGTCTGCAGTTGTTAGTACCTACCAGCAGTGGTCCGAGGGGGAACAAACCACAAACCACAGAATGATAGAGTGTTGACAGTGGTGCTGTGTGCCTGACAGGGTGCTGATAGCACGTTAAGCGTGTTGGATCATTAGCATATTAGGTGGGTGATCATAAAGTTTTGGCATATTCTCTGACTGTTTATCGTCCCCCAGTTAAGTGTTCTGTAGCATACATTTCTCTCAAATAAAGCACTGCACAGAACAGAATCCCAAAACGTCTGGAGTGATGAAACAAAATTGGAACTTTTCGGGCCTATGGGCACCCTGCCTACAGTGAAGCATTGCAGAGGCTCAGTGAGGCTCTGGGGCTGATTTGGTTCCTCTGGCATTGAAAACCAGTGTGGAGAAAAAGATGGAATCAATCAAGTATCAGGAAATCTCTGGAGAAAACAGTATGCCTTCTGTGAGGAAGCTGAAGCTTGGGTGTCATTGGACCTTCCAAAAGGACAATGACCCCAAGCATACCTCCTAAGTGGCTTGGTTTCAGAAGTCCTGGAATATGCTATGGTGGTCGTCACAGTCGTTCACTGACTTGAACCCGATAGAAAACTATGCAAACCCAAGAATATCAGTGAACTGGAGGCCATTGCCCATGAGGAATGGGCTAAGATTCTTCAGGAACACTGCCAGAAGCTGGAGTCTGGCTGTTCATCATACTCACAGCAATTCATACTAGCAAAAGGGTCTCTACTAATTACTGTAGACGCTTGTCATGAAGGGGTTGCATAATTATGAGACTGCAGTAGTTATTAAAAGTGGCATTTTGTTGAATTTGGAGAAAGCACTTGTTCTATTAGTTGTGTTGAGATATTTAATTTGGTCTTGTTTGATTGGTTTATTGCAAAGAGATGAAACTTATAAACCTTACTTACGTCAAAAGTTTAATCATGTTGATTGCTAGTTGTAGCTGGTTGGTGGGATTTAGATGGGATTCAAAATTGGAGAGAAAAATGGGATAATCTTTTTTTATTATTTTAAATACAGTTTGCCAACATTTCATTCCTTGTTTTTCAGGGCCCTAGTTCATTGTCACATTATTTTTTAACAATGAAAACCGATCACTTAACATAAAAGCAACTAAAACACAATTAAAGTACTTGAGTAGTTAAAGTTTGAATTAGGAGCACTTTTTTATATTTTTATTTATTTTTTGGAAAATATAGAAATTCCGACTGTATTGATATTTATTTTTATGTGTGGGAAGTCACATTTTTAATACACATCAGATAAAGTAGGGTTTTGTTTAGGTGTAATAATGCAAATGTTTTTGTGGCAGATTTTTTGTTACCTTTACCTTATATTATCTTATAATAACCTAGTCCAGCTTGTGTAACAAATGTGTTAGCGCAGCATTATGTTAGCATGGTGGGAGATTTGGCGTTGTTTTCACCTTACAATGAAATAGTCTACATTCTAGTCTAAATTCAAATTTTCTCACAGTGTCCTATAAAGCTTATCCAACCTCATAACGCTTGATGGCAGAACATGGACAGATCAATTAAAAAGTAACAGTTAATGACATCAACACTAACTATTCTGCTATAGGGTGGAACACTGATGCAATCTGGACAGTCCTTCTTTCAAGTCAACCGATATTTCATAGGTATGTTGTTTTAATGGAGCCTGTAGCAACCTCACCTCTTGTTTCAACTACACCGCAGCGGAAAGAGATAACACACACACATACATTCTGACTCAGTCTGCACTGTCTTTATTGGGAATATGGGTGTGGAGAGGTGTGAAGGGCAAAACAGGGTGTGTGTGGTCCGCCTATGCGGGTGTTCCTGAATGCAGATTCCTTCATTTTCAGAGAAGGATTACACAAGCCATGCAGAAATATGTGAGCGTGCTAAACAGCAGGGTGATAAACTGAGGTGTGGCTCTCTCTGTCACACACAGAGTGTCACTTTTGGGTCACTGTCCATATAGCTTTCCTGAGCAATTTGGAGTGTGCATGTGTTTCTGTTCTAGCTGGATAATGATATGGTTACGTTGCATCATGAATGAAGGTTCTACTTACTCACGCCTCTTGGCCTTTTCTGTAGTGTAAGTATTTTCTACGGTTTTGGGAGGGAGCCGAGCGGCCATGTCCTAGCTTGCTTCAAAACTCACCTGCTTTTGACCTCCCATTTATCTTGTAACAGGTAATAAGTACAGGTAATAACACTGCAGGCACAGGTGGAGCTTGTCTTTTCAACATACACCAATTAGCCATAGCATTAAAAACACTGACAGGTGAACAACATTGATTATCTTGTTACAATGGCATCTGTCAAGGGTTGGGATCTATTAGGCAGTGAACAGTCAGTTCTTGAAGGTAATAGGCTAGACAACTGGGTCAAAGCACACTGTTAATGTCTTGGTGCCAGATATGACAGGACCTTCAGAGGTCTTGTGAAGTCCATGCCCCAACTAGCAAGAGCTGTTTTGCTGGCCTGAGGGGGACCTACACAAAATTAGACAGGTGGTTTTAATGTTAGGTCTTGATAAACTTATGGGGGTGTTAAATTGCACTATACACTTAATAACTATAACAGAGTTACATGACATAATATAAAAAAAAAACTTTTTTGTTTATTGTTGCTGTCATGCATAAAAAGAATCTTCAAAATTGAAACAAATGGAAGTCAGTATCAAGAGATTGAATTAAAAGTAACACTGGAGCATTTGTACCCTAATCTTTTTCCCAATGTAGCTGAGCCAGTTAACCCACCCATTCACTAGGACTATCCCTATCATTTGCAATTCTCCCAACACTTGGAAAGTGAGGACAAGCACATGCCTCTTCTGATACATGTGCAGCCAGGCTCTTTCCAAACTGCCCCCAGTGCAGCTACACAGCCACTACACTCAGAGGACAGCTCCCCAGATACATTAGCCAGCAGACGCCTGTGCCGGCCAGCATCTTGATGGGTGTGATGAGGGGAGAGAGTGCACCAAATGTCCTCTCTCTGGCCTTGGTGCTGATGGCTAAGGAGCATGATCCATAATTTAAATTTATGTGGAATCATCTCTATTAATCCCAATTTCGACAGCTGCCAGATTCCAAATATGTTAAAACGTGGAAAACACCAAATATGAAGATGCTAAAAATGGCAAAAATGTTGCGACAGTGACAATTATTGATTAATCACAAGCTGTCTAAATTGTAAGATATTTCTGAAACTAAACTACGTTACTAGATTAGACAAACAGTATTGTCATTGTGCAGAGTGCAGGTACAGAGCCAACCAGATGCAGTCAGCATCTAACCAGAAGTGCAAAACACAGTATTATTTATATAGAAAGTGCAGGGAAGTAACCGTGGCAGGCAATGCTGTGGTTTACAATATGTACAACTGAGGATAGTGGAGTGGTAAAAATTATATATATATAGATGTTACAAATATAATATACAGATATATACAGAGTGTGTGGTGTAGAATGTAAATGTAGGTTGTATGTACCATGAGAGCAGCATATGTAAAATGGTAAGTATGCAGAGTGGAAATAACATGTACAGAAGGTTTATATACAGGTATATAAATGTACAGTAACTGTCAGTGGGTTTATATATTGGCACTATACAACCACTATGATCCTGGTTTGAATTCCAGCTCATTTTGCTTGCCATCAGCAGCCGAAATCAGATGGAGCACATTTGGCCTTCCTTTCTCAGTGGTGGGTTCATGGCACTTCCTCCCCATATCACTCCTCGTGTGATATTGGTCAGCACAGGTGTCCGTTAGCTGTTGTATTGGAGCTGAGGATCCAGAGCTTTCCTCTAGCAATGCTGCTTCAGCAATGGTTCAAAAGGAGGCAGGGGCTGGCTTCACATGTGTCTGAGGAGACATGTCCTAGTCCTCATCCTCCTAGCGCTGGGGACATTGCTGGTAATAGGGGTTTTTTGCATGAATGGGGATTGGGTAATTCGCCTTCTAAATTGGGCAGAAAATGGGGTAAAATTACAGATAATTTCCGCATTGTTCAGTGTGACTTTAGTTTAGTGAATTTCTGAGCACAGGTTCACTCTTGTCTGGATATTTGTGGTTGACAGGTTGATTCATTTTAATATTCACAGTGGCCTTCTTTTGAACCCAGCTTTCAAGCATCATCTTAGAATTGAACACCCCTACTGTAAAAGAATGGATGTTTTCACTCACTGTATGCTCTTCCATTCTTAAAATCTGTTTTAAGAACCCTGACACTTTTGTCCTGTACTGTACGTCTCTCATTACCATAAGCAAATGCTTTCCCAGTTGCATAGTACTGCTAGCCAGAGGCTAATCTGATAATGCTGTCATCAGTACAGGTCAACGGCTCCCCTAGCACTGTCTTCTCTCTGCATGACTTCATAGTGCATGCCTGTCCAGCTGTTAGCCAATGTTTGTATCATACAGTTGAGATTTCTGATCTAAAGTCATGGGTGTGGAGGACTTAACAGCTGACATCATACATATGATGCATGATCAAAATACCCAATATTGAACTTTGTGATGACATTCCAGCTTCCTGGCTGATCTTTTATACGTTATATGTGATATAAATCTAGAGAATATGCAGTTCATTTGTACTTTATATATACCAGAACAATTTTAGGACACATTCAGGACACATGTGGCATGAAAAAGACAGAAGACACTGTATCTTCTTACTTGTCTACTATAGATTCTGATACTGATACAGGTGTATGTTCTCCACTGCTCAGATTAAAACTTTATATACGCTTCCACACATGTTCACCCAGGAGCAGGTTTCATTTTAATTTCTCTTTTCTAGTGATTCACATTCCAGCCTTAAAAATAAACACAAAGTGGTTAATTTTAGTCCTAGTGAGGTCTTCTGGTTTCTCTGCCAATGCTGCCTGTGGGTGTCCAGGCATGTCCAGGCCTTTTCACTTGAGGCTTAGGCTCTGTAACAGGATCCTGAGCTTGAGAACAAGAGGGTGTATCCTCAAGTGTTGATGTATGTGAGCAATTTAGTTTACCTTTGTGTGTGTGTGTGTGTTTGCACATGCTTGTCCAGGTTTATTATTGCACGGCTCAGGCAGAAGTACATGTTCTGGCAGGTCTCTCATCTGGCGTCAAAAGAAAGACATTTCATGACCCATCTGTTTTTACTTGGGGAACAAAACTGTTAGTACAGTAAGTTAATGCTGAAAAATGTAGTTTTTTTTTTTTTTTTTTTGCTCAGAGATCATGATTTTCAGTCTATCCTGCAGCATACTTAACCCTTATACAAAGCCTATGGAACGCCGGCAGGCCGAAAGTGTTTACCAGAGAATAGCCCCACCAGTTTGCACAGAAGTCCTAGTAGTTACTGAGAAATACTGTTAAAACGATAAGCATGCATTCATGCACATACAAGCCAAAGCACATTTTTTTGACCAAAGAAATGTGGAAGTATCTTTATGTACTGCCCACATGATGTAGACGACGTTGTCTTTGTCACGCTGATGCACATAGATTGCATGTACTGCTACTTCTTCGTGGAGCTAATGTGACATAAAAAAGATGACAAAGAGACAGTTGCGGTTTGACTGACATGGCTTGGATTTGCCACAGTGCCTGCTTTAGAAGTTGTGGTAAGGGAATGAGTCAGCCATTATGGTAGGGAACACACATACGGCTTCAATATGACTGCTCGGGTTCATGGCTGCTGACTGTGTGTTCTTTTCAGAGGCTTTGTACACCAAGTACTTGCATGGATAGTCTGCGTAAACAATTTGAATGATGCTAACGATGAATGAACATGCTAATTAGAATGCTAAAAAAAAGGTTGGACCAACTGGAATATGAGCTGTTCCACATACTTTAAGAGATAGGCTCTGTGATGGTTAACTTACTGTACTTTACTGATGACAACCAGTAACCACATGGTGAAGTTTAGCTTGTAAACTCCCAATTTCTAACCTTATCAACTATTCAACAGTAGTTCTTAGCTAGATAGCAAACTGATAATAAGCACTGTTTGAATTTGCCCCTACCCCCAATGTAGGACCATTCAGTATAAAAAAGCCTAACGTCTATACACAAATTATATACATACGCTTATGTATACACTACGGCTGAAATACAAATACAAATGCTGCATGTATTACATTATTTAGAGTGTAGTAATCACAATTTCAGTACATAGTGCACCAAAAGACAGTAAAAAGCCATTTCCGATCCCCCCAAAGATTTTTTAGATAGTATAGTCCCGCTGTGAACCCTTGCAGGAATGATCAAGGAGACCATTTACTATACACTAGAGACCATAATAAGAACCTTAAATGATAACACATGCACTTGTACATGTCTCATCTTAAAGTCAGCATGCCCTTTTTTGAAACACTTCCCTAAAGCCATCCTGCCATGTCTAACGCTACTATTCATCATTATTAATAACAAAAAAATATTTTACCCCAATTTTACATGTCCCCAGCCCCACTTTGACATGAACGTCATACATTCCTAGGGGCCTATTTAAATTCCCTGTGCTCTTTAAAAATGTATAATATACTTATTGAATAAACAACTATAAAATTTATGAAGCCATTCCTTTGCCTTTGGAGAGGATGGAAGGAACTACTGAACTTGTGTAGTTTGCATATAGGAAGAACTGGTAAAAATTCTCCTCATATTGCAAAAGGTAGCCTAAAGCTAATCTGCAAGGCATTGAGTGGATTGTTTAACGATACACAGTACAGATTTATGAGGCAGTTAATTTGTGGCATATTTTTGAAGGGGCACACATATCTGCCACAATTTTACCTTTAGCTATTGGATCTTTGGTATGCACATCTGGACCTGACCAGGATGTAGTACTTTGTGTGCTGCGTGTGTCACTAGCTCAGGTTTCAGTGCAAAAAGCAAAACAATGGATTTCAGCCCAAGTGTCCCCAGGAGATAGGCTAATGTTGACATCCCAGACAAGGGACTCAGCTAAGCCATTTCCAAGGCATTGGAATTTAATGGCATTTTCCATGAGAAGCATTAGCTCTTTTAGCGTGACTCACCATACCAGCGATTAGCAGTGTGATGGGCCATGGCTCTGTTGAGAAACAGCACTACATTTCTGTCCCACATGCCTTCAGGAAGTCTTATATTTTAAGGGAATTCTGAAAAACCCATGCCACTGTAGAGGAAATGACGGAAAAGTTAGCCCACTCTCCTCGCTTTCCTGAGCCAATCTTTTCTTCATAATGCTTAAAGTGTCTGTGATAGCTAACTTTACTGAACTTTTATGTCAACCAGCGGCCACATAGTGAAGTTTAGCTTGTTAACTTTACATTTGTAACCAAAGATTCAGCTGTACATTAGGAAACTGATGATAAGCATAGTTCGAATATGCCCTTACCCCATGCATATCTAATAAATAACTCTAACTAAAGTATATGATGATATACTTAAACAAATACTCACAGATAAATTTTCCAGGAAAATTCTCTTCATATTGGAAAAGCTAGCCCAAAACTAATCTGCGCAGTCTCGGGACCAGAATGCTTCTGTAACGACACGCAGTACAGATTTACGTAGCTGTGAACTTGTGGCATGTTTTTCACAGGGTCTCACACAGATTGGCTGCAATTTCACCTGAAGCTATTGGGTCTTTGGTATGCACATCTGGACTGACCACACATGCCCTCAAGTGTGGATGGAGCTGTGTGCTGTGTGCATCGCTAGCTCAGGTTTCAGTGCAAAAAGCAAAGTAAAGAAATGCTTTGTCCTTGAAAACAATGGCTTTTAGCCCAAGTGTCCTCTGCAGACAAGCTAATGTTAACATCCCAGACGAGGGACTCAGCTGAGCCATTTCCAAGGCATTGGAATCTAATGGCACTTCCTATTAGTAGCATTAGCTCTTCTAGCGTGACTCACCAGACCAGTGATGAGCAGTCTGATTGGCCGTGGCTCTGTTGAGAGCACATATCTTTCCCAGATTCTGACAGGGAATTTTATATTTTACGGCAGTTCTGAAAAACCTGCGCCACTGTGGAGGAAATGAAGTAGAACTCAGCCCACTCTCCCGCTTTCCTGAGCTAATATTTTCCTCCTGTGTTTTGCCTGTTGCCAACCATCTCTCACTCTCTTTCTCTCTCTCTCTCTCTTCTGTAACTCAGGATGGTAACAGTAAGAGTCTTTGTGCGCAGGTTGGTGTGAGTGGTCAGTGGACTGGGCAGTGCTGTAGTCGTGTGAAACAGCAGCAGGTATGATGGAAGTGGATAGGAATGCACTGGGCTAACTGGGGTGGGGGAAGGGAGGAGGAGTGGGGAAAGAAAAGAGTTAGAGGGAAGGCTGAAAAAGGAGTGATTTACTGAAGAAGAGGAACCAGAGAAATCTCAGTTTGGGAAAAATGTGCTGTCCCAGTATCCCCCCCCCCCCCCTCCCCTTTTTTTTTTTCAATGACCAGTACGTCAGTACTGTCAGTTTTACATAAAGCATGTCCGTCTATTAGGTGTCAACTAATATGTGTGTTTTTTGGGCGGATACTGATTCTAGGTACAAAAAGAGGCTGATAACTGATGTACTGGCCAGGTATTCATGGGCTATGACTTTAAAGTTCATACTTTAAGATTGAGGCTTGTTTTGCATGTGCACGAGGCATGTTTTTGGCTTCAGTGGACTTTGTGCTGACTGTACAATCTGCTGGGGCTGTGTGCATGAGAGAAGTTACTGTACAAGTTGAGCTTTTTGCCAAATCACTCTCTTGTCTGTCTACCAGTCCATCCCTACATCTCTACCTCTGTCTCTAGAATAGTGGAGCCTATATTTTGTCCTATCACAGTAATTCATTACTTCAGAAAGGAAAGTGTGTTTGTGGGCGTGAGAGAGAGCACAAGGCCTGCTCAGCAGATATGCGCTGCGTTGCCAAACCTTGATTTTATTTGACAGCCTTTTCATATGTTTCTCATTCCCTCTCTCTCTCTCTCTCTTTATCTCACTCTCTCTCTCTTTCACCTCAGCTCTGATTGCATAACAGTTTTCCTCTGCTCTCTCGCCCAAAACTGTACAAACCCATGATGACAGAATAAAAGAAAAAAAACAGGAACACGTTTCTCAGCACATTTAGCAAAACAAGTGGAATTCTGTTTAGTCTGGTCACTGCGGCCATTGTGCCCGACTTTTTCCAAAACGGCTGTATGAAAGGGCGTGAACAAATGAGAACAAATGAGAACAAGTAGCCACTATGAAATCTATCTACTTATTACCTGTTACCTTATTGTAAACCAGTTTACTTTACAACCATGCACACTGGTCTGTCATCTAGCCGCAGCTGCCCTATTAACACATTATTATCACAACTGTTTATTTCAGGCCCATATATCAATCATGCACTCACAAAGATATGAGTGGTATGAGTCATTCGTCAGGTTACACAGGTACCATATTAATCAACCAACTGTCAACGCTGTAAGCACTGAGTGTTCACCATTTGCATTCTATTATAGTTCCTGAACGCTGCGCTGCATTATTGATGAAGCTGTATGGCACCTAGACCAGCCCTGCCGCACCACACCCTTTTTCTGATGCCTATTAACTTCAGCTGGCGATAAGAGAACAATTCAGCCGCTCTTCTATTCAACCCGTGCCAAGAATTTTCTATTCAGACGTCTGCACCAATCTGCATTCACATATAAAACAGGCCAAGGAGCAGCGCCTGAATTATCTAAGGTCTACAGATTGCAGTTCTGTTGAAAAGCTCTGCTGAAAAGCTCTCCATGCACTGCTGAAAAGCTCTCTGTTTGCCTTTGTAGTGTTGGAGTGTTTTTTGTACCAGTTCCCTTTTACATGACCGTTTATTTGTGGTACTGTGCCTTTAAGACTGACATATGTAAATGACTTCTGCTCAGACTGGCTATTGTATTCCATTCCAAGTTCAGTCCAATAAATTCAAGGTTAGTTTTTGCAGCTGTCTGTATGGAGTGGTACTTATTAAAACTAGCAATTCTACCTACTGCAAAAGCGCTTTCTGGATAGTTCTTAACCTGGATGCATTGTTATTAAAAATGTATTTGTATTTGGCATCGAACCTTTACTTAATGTAGTTTCTTTAAACTTCTAAAGGTTCTTCATGCTTACATTCTTCTGATTTACAAAAATGGCTCTGTAAATAAAGGTGATTTAGGGAACCAAAATTGGAACTCCTACATGTATTTAGGGATATAGGAACCTATGAGCATGTGCAGTTTCCACCATTGCATGCCCCACCACACATGGTCCACCGTCATGGACCAAGTGTGGAGCAGGGAGTACTTAAATGGTAAAAGGCAGAGGGTCCCTGTGATTGGAGTGGCAAACCCCTGCTGTACTCTATCATTTGCTTCCACTTCAACCAAATACAGTTTACTCCAATGCAAGATGTGCATGGCTGTCTCTGATTATGCTGTGTTATGTGGGTTTTTGTTTGGGTTTTGAAATAGGTTCTGTGCAAACCTGCTTGATTACAATGCTTGGGAAGTATTGCTAGTAGTAGTACCAGTCAGTACCAGTTGGATAGGAGAGTGAGAGAAAGGCAGGAAGTCAGGAACTGATCGAGTTCAGGCTCAGAGGGGGTGTGATGCATGCTGTCGGGAACAGGACGGGGGAATTTTTCAGCATGTGTTCTGGCCCCTTCCCTGAAGATTTAGGAGAGATGGGGGAGGGAACTGATATGAATGCATTGCGTAAGAGTGAGGAGAATAAGATGAAGACGGAGAGGGGGGAGTGAAAGAGAAAGAATGTGCGAGAGATGAAGAGAGAGTGCCAGAGTGAGGGGAAAAGGAGGGACTGAAGTGCTGATATCTGATAGCGTTTTGGAAAGCAGGGTGAGAAGACTAAATCTAAATGGACGGAAAGAGAGAGAAAGAGGACGGACAAAAGCTTTAATCGAGCCTGAAATGCCGGTCCATTCTTGAAACTAGCCTTGGCACGTTCTGCCAGAACTGGACTTACAACTAACTTCGGGGTGGACTGGGGAGTATGTCCACAAGATATGTTTCTTGAGAAAACTCCACCCATCAAAATCCACCCAAACCCGACCCTCAGAGACCAGAGAGCCCATAATTCTCCACAATCCTAATGGTACCATCTGCCAAGTTGTCCTAGCATCAAAGTTAAGCTACCTAGAAAAAAAATAAATTACAAATATGGCCTGGAGGAGAAGGTAGAACCTGTGAAACCTAAGCATATAGTATCTGAGAAATGGTGTTCCAACCAGACCGAACACAGAATTGGGTTTGGACACGTATTTCAAGCTCAAAAAACAAAGAACAAAGCTAGACAGAGAGAGAGAGAGAGAGAGAGAGAGAGAGAGAATCAAAGAGAGAACATATGGAAATATGGAGCCACTGCAGGACTTCCTCTGCAGTCAGAATGCATTGTTGAGATAACAGCCGGCGGAGCTTTACGACCGACACAGCTGAAGGCCTCTCCTCCTGGCCCCTCCCTGGCGCTTTTCTGGTTATTTTGGAAACGGCCCAAAACAGTGTTTATTTCTCCAGGTCTGTGGGAGGGCCACCGATAAGGCCGTGCTGATTTGTGCCGTGCTCCTATCCTTTATTTTTATACCTAACAAATTTCATCTGGCTCAGGCCTCTCCACCATGAAACAAGACACCACATAACTTCATTTTGCTAGAGGGCAGTGCTGGACTAGAGCGAAGGAGGACAGAGGTGAAGCAGAGCGAAAGGAAGGGTAGAAAAGAAAAGGGGAGGAGTGTTTGCTCTAGTTTACCTGCAGCACACCTGCAGACAGTGCTACTGCCCCCTTCTGACAGGATGCTGACAGTGGAACTGTCTTTAACATTCCTCTGGGTTGGAAGTCATTACATGTGCTAAAGAATGCATTAAAGTATGGATAATACTGCACAGGTTCCCTGACACCTTTAGTTCAATAAGGTTCTTTTGCAAAGCCTGCCTAACCTGTCATTGTAGTTTTGTAAGTTGTTGAGTTTGCTACTTGTCCGATTGAGATAAACACATCCACTATGGTCTTATCTGAATGTCAAACAATGGTTGCTTTAATGAGGCAAATGATGCAGATGGTATCTCCTGTTTGATATAATTCCACAGTGTGGCCTGCTGTATCAGTGCTAGCAGTGGTAGCATACTGTTAAGAGACTGCTGACCTTCACTTAGCATACAGAGCAGTAATCCTGTACTCATCACCTGCTCATTACAGCCAAAAGCCTGACAAGTCTGCGGAACAGACCCTGTATAATGTAGGCCACTCAGAGAAACTTTGTGCTTGTATCATGGGGTCAGCATGACTCTATTGTTCTCTGTGTTTGCTGAGTATTAGCTTAATGCGACATCAGTTGTGTATCAGAGTTTAAGCACAGAAAGGCACAAAAGGTTTTTTTTTAATACATAATTATCATACACAGTTAACATAAGATAGGTTCATGTTTGATACGAGATCAAACTGAATTGGAAAAATAACTATATGGGGCAAAAATGTAGCTAAGTGATATGATTACCTAGAAAAAAGTACTGATTCAGGTCAGTTTTCTCAACAGCATCTCATATAAGATTATTGGAACTGGTTAAAAAAAACTGTATGAAGAACATATGAATACAATATAAAAACCTCTAACACATGGCTCCAGCAGACTGATAGAGAATGGGGACATGTGCAGTCTTATAACTTGGCAGGGACTATTTTACTGGTCCGTAATAAAACAAATTAAATGTTGTGGGTGGCAAATTATTTCTTTATTATCACTTTCCACAGCACCTGAGACTTATGATACCTGAGGCATATGGCACCTGAGGCATATGAACAGTGACATGGCTGGACACCTGAAGCCAAAGATACAGGTGGACATTTTTTACACTTATGATATGGGGTCAAATGTTCTGAGATAGTTAGTGGTATAGCACAATATACATGTTTAACCCAGCACATGGCATCCATAAAAGGCTACATACTAAGGTTAAACAGTTAGTATTCTCACCACAGTCTCTGTGATTTACGCCACAGCATGCTACACCAATTAGCCTAATAGTGATGTATTCTCACCACAGCCTCTGTATCTGTGATAGTTTTGTCCTAGCTTTTAGTGAACATGTTAAATTATGAGTGTTGGGGCTGGATAGCGAAGTTGGTTTTTCACTAAAGTGCTGACCATAAAATCAGTTGGTGCCAAACAGTCAGGGTAATGGCAAGCTGAAAGTCCTATCAAGTGTGGTAAAATATTTGGTGTGGAATTGCAGTTGAATTGACAAGTATGCATTCTACTGCTGGCTAACTCTCAATTATTGAGAAAATTGCACACATTGATGGGGTGCCAAGCACTTAAAAGCACTGTAAAAGCTTTCAACACTAAACTATCCTAGCTGCTGTGACTTTGGGAAGGACATCATAGTGCTTCCCCACACATAGCAGCATTCTAAAGCTTTGCCCTTTATTTATATATAAATAAATCAAAACATTCTGGGAACGTCTGGAAAAACCAATACCAAGAGTTGTAATGTTTAGAACGTTCATAGAATAGACAGTTCTATCTGGGTCGGTATAGGTTAAAATGTAAACGGTACCCAACCCAAGTGATTGCTGATTACGAACAAGAAGTCAGGCCTAGATGTAGTTCTTATCTATAGAAGCCTACAGGATGTCAATATTGGGCTGTAACTTAACAGTACCAAGTCAAAAGGTAAGATATCTAGTCAGTGGCCATTAATTAGCTGTGATATCTTACCCTTAAAATTATCTACAGGTTAACTGTTACAACAACCCCAAACTGTTACAAAGTACTTTTTCATCCTGTGACAGTGAGTCGCCCCGGAAGACAAAACACTAAGTAACAGTGGCCTTTGTTTTCCTCTGCCATTTTGATCAGCTTACCACTGATTACAGATAACTAATGTCCTTTTCACATTGCACTGATAGTTGCATTGCTGCTAGCATGCTAGTTCCCTCAGCACTCCATCACTCAGGGTCACTACGGCCTGGTCTGGTCTTACAGCAGCTAAATATGACAGGATTAATAAGACTCCTTCATTTTTAATCACAAATCTCTGAAGGCTGATCTTTTTCTTGTGAATGAAATATTTAACAGATCTTCTGCCAGGTTTCTGCCGCATGGCGAGGGTTGCATAATTATACAGTAATGCCGAAGGTCAGTGTGTTATAACGAAAGTCAGTAAGAAAGAACTTTTGCACCTGACAGAAATGCGGTCAATGACTTTACTGTGCTAGTTCGAGAGAAATATGCTCATAAAGCGGCGTGTGACGATGGTAACACATGCGTGACCAAACTGACACATGTGCCAGCTTTTTAAAGACGTTAAGGCCAGTTTGTAGCTTAGCCTGGAACAGAGTGGAAAAAAAGTCAAGCCTGTGGAAGAAGCAGGGAGATCTGGACACAGAGTCAGTAAAAAAAACAAATATAAGCAGGAACTCGCCATCGTATGAACAACCTCATAAACACATTCTTGAATGGCAGCCACTGTTAGCTCTCGGTTAGCATTACTAGCACTGATAACACTCTGCTTTCTGCATGTTCGCTTCTGCATCTTAAAAAAGACTTTTTTGATGTGGCTTTTTGAAACGTTCTGCAGACATTCCCCTTGAGAACGGAATGAGAAAGACATTCTCATATGAGTCACCTCATGTCTTCTCATGGCTGTATGAAGACCGGGTGGAATGCTCAAATAAACTCGGGCAAGATGTGGACACAGTGCTGTGCACACGTGAGCTTGTTTATGTGTGTGTTCAGTTTCATATACAAATACAATGGGAAATCTGGGATGTCCGACCTAACAAACAGAAGCAACAAACTGGTCCTGACTATGTAAAGTGCTTTTGATACAGGCGTTGGCATAGAAACCAAGTTGCATGGGTGGGACGTGTCCCTCTGAATATTGAAAACAGCTGCATTTGTCCCAATTACACCATGTGGGAGAATAAAGGCCATTTTTATTTTTTAAGCTGAACTGTGAGGGCAATTTTGAGGGCATTTTGGCAGCAAATTTGAATACCTTCGTGTTTAATGCTATGTTGTGTGTTGAGTAGCGCTGGGTCTTGTTTTAGCCTTTGTTTAGGCTTCTGTTGAGATGCCTGTTCAATAATATCCTCCAGTCACCAGCTTAACTGGCTTTAGCTTTCGCATTGTTGGAGCATGTGGTTTGTGAAGTTGAGCGTTCAGTAGATTTGAATTTGAGGCCAGTCACGAGAGCAAAACGAATAGCAATGACAGCTAACTATAGCGATGAAAATGGCTTGTGTAAAACATTTTGTTATGGAAACAAACTAGGAGGGTCTGGGTGAGCTAACGTTAACATTAACTGTCTGAGGATCGCTGGTTCAAATCCCAAGTCATGCTGCTTGCCATCAGCAGCCGGAGTCAGAGAGTGCACAATTGACCTTGCTCTCTCAGGGGTGGGTTGACGGCACTTCCTCCACATATCACTCCTAGTCAGGCGTCTGTTAGCTGTTGTATTGGAGCTAGGGAGCCTCAGAGTGCACTGCAGTGGCTGGCTTCACATGTGTCAGACATCCACTAGTCTTTACCCCTCCTAGCATTGCAAGTGATAGGGGGAGTTCACAGGAATGGGGGTTGGGTAATCCCCCCAGTCTGCTGGTTAGGTCTCCCCATATCAGACATGATGGTACCAAGTTGGGAAACATGTGCTTCTGCTGAATCACGTGAAGCGCCAACACATCTTTTGGCAGCTGAACATGCTTGGAGGAGAACACTAACTGCCAATTCTGTTACACTAAAAGCAGAGGCCTGCGTTGGCTAGCCCTAGGGAGGGAAGGCAATCCGTCCCAGCCAGAGACAGTGAAGCCAATTACGCTCCTTTGTACTCCTGCTCACAGAGACGACTTAAGGACGGGCCGGCTTTCGGATCAAACACTCTGAATTACCCACTGTGTTCTGTGAACAGGACTATTGTCCTCATAAAGTTTAACTCCTTGGTCTCTGCTCCTTGTCTGCCTCTGTTTTCTTTAATTTCCCAGCTCTTTCTGATAAATGTGTCACGGATATCTTGCAATGACTACAAATTACAAGCTTTCGGGTGTAGCCTGGCAAAAACGTCTACATAGTGTGAGGTTTGCTTGACTTATTAATGGCCTTGCTTTCTGAATTATTCAATTATTTTCCTATGATGCAGCTAATTTAATCACAGTGGTCAGTGACAGCAGTACAGGGTGATAACATTCTCTTTATCTCTTGATTTCTGGTGGTTTATGAGCTTTATTGAGCACTGAACACAAACTGTGTTGTTTAACCTTAACCCTAGTTTAGCGTAAATAACCACAGCAGTTCACTGGGTGGCACCATAACTGTATGACCTTTAATAAACATACAGTATAATGATAAAAATGTAACATAACACCAACCTAACCATCATCATCATCATCATCATCTGTCATCATCATAATCATCATCTGTCATGTAAATAGGATATAAGTAAAACAAAAAAATTGACCCCTTTATTTGACCCCACCAAGTCAGCACCCAGCCATGTATTTATGTATTCAGCCATATTTCTGCCGAACACTGTGGTGTTTGTAAGTGTGTGTGTGTGTGTGTGTGTGTGTGTGAAAGCAGGCCTGTTGAGTGTCTTATGGTACTGTTGTCTTTTAGTGTGACTAGCCTTGAGAGCCCTCCCCCACATGCAATCTCTCCTATCTCCCCTGTCCCAACACAGACGCTACATTCCAGTACAGATCCAGGAGAACAAAAGGAGAAATGAGAGAGCATGAGGAATTTGTACAGAGAATGGTGGTGGGAGAATTTAAAGATTTTCTGAAAAACAAAAACAGCCCCTGTGCAGGTCAGGAGAGACCACGCCCAGGTGAGCGGTCACTGCTGCAGGGAAGCACGGCATATGGGTGGCCTTTCCTTTCCTGTGATAGTTACTTCCACACCCTGAACAAACACACGCATTTGCAAACATGTACAATTAGGAACACACACATACAAAGACAACAGTGGAACGCTTTTACTCTCTGATTGGGGGTGGAAATAAGAAATTCCTAAGAGCAGTGAGTTGGTGGACAATCAAAAAATGCACAATATAAAAATGAAAACTGCCCCACCTATGAATTAATGATAGTTATTGTACAAGTATCAGTTCTAAGTGATACATAGTAGCTAAATGTGAAACATATTAGGCCCACATACAGATCTGTATGGTTTTATACACTGAAAACTTTGTTTTCTCTAATTTGCTTTTTGTCCATTAGAACTAAACTAGATGTTATTATTACTTTGCCTTTAAGGCTGATATATGTAAATGATCTCTGTTCTGAATGGCTGCTCTGCACTGTGTCTTTTTCAAAAAGCAATTCAGGCGCATTAATGTGAATGAGCTGGACTAAACCTGCCTGTTCATCATGTATGCAGGTTAGTTTCCACATGGGTGCCATTGATTATTTAATTAACTGTAAATATTTTTTATTACTAAGCAAACTGAACAGTGGTCTAATTTAAAAGAAATAATTCAAAACATTAATAATACTGAAAAACAGAATATTTACCTGTCCTGCTACATTTCTACCGGAAGACTCTGGAGACATGAGGGCAGTAAATTGTAAATGTAATACTGACAATTAATGAGATGGGAACAATGTTAGCAAGTCGATTGACTTTGGCGTAGGCCCTGTCGTCAGCCCAGGTCTTGCAACATCAGGAGTCTTGCAGATCCTGACGAACTTAGAGGCAGGGGGTAGAGCCTATCCCCGGGCTGTAGTTGGGACCAAACTGGTGGTGGTGGGGCGGAATGAGGGAGAGACGTGACATCACTTCTGAAAGCAGCAAAAAAAATGTGTGTAATTAGAGGCCTTTTAACACAGGTGGAGGCTGGTGATTGGCTGAAGAAAGGTGACTCTTGATTTTTTTCTTTCAATTGTTGGTTCATCCCCTTGGAGAGTCTTTAGCCTGTTAAATGGGAGTGTGTGAGTGATTTGCAAACCATAAGGTGCTTGACATAAAAAAGTATATATTTTAAGTTATACATATATATTAAGTTAGGTTAGGTTTGCCTAGGCTACAGGTAATACCCATACTGAGGTGCCTTTAAAAATCACTTTGTGCATCTGATCTGCTGCTGTGTGCATGGAGGATGGAGAGTGTAAAGCTGTGTGATTTAGGTATCACTGCTGTACTTTGTCTGCACTGCTCCGTCTGAACTGCTCTTCTTTGTCTCCTGCCTCAGAGCCACTTCCTGTCTAACAGGACAAAACACTGACAGGAACAGATTTCAGAAGGGGAACCCTGTCTTCCTGTGGTCACAAAGCACAGCCTCACTCTCTCTGTCTCACACCCACACACCCACACACACACACACACACAAACACACACACACAAAGATGGCAAACCGTTTAAAACTAGACCAGGCAATTAGTGAATGACTCAAAATAGTCTGGAAAACACCACCCACAGCTGTTCGAGATAGAATCTCTTCCTCAAACGGTCTCTCTCTCACACATACAAACACACACACAATGTCCCTAGGAGCTTTCCTAGTTTTTCTAAATAATGACTAAATTTATCATTAAAAATTCACAATTATGGTTAACTATGTTGCTTTCTTCTTTTTAATATTAACTCATCCAGCAGGTTTCAAGATATCAACTGTCCCAACCCCAGACTGTTGAGTATGACGGTTCAATCTGGCTTTTGATCAGACCTACGGTTTCTGTGTTTTTCTCATAGAAATGAAGGGGCTGCTTGTGCACACTCATGAGTTACACTAATCACACCCAAACAATCACATGAAGTACCACAGCAATAACTTACCACCTGGGAAGCCATAGCAACTGCCTAGCAACCACCTAGCAACATCATAGCAACCACCTAGCAAACATCATAGCAAACACTAAGCAACACCATAGAAACCACCTAGCAACACCATTGCAATCCCCTTGAGCACCCATCTAACAAGCACTTAGAAACCCTATAATACCTTAGCAACCACCCATCACATAGCAATGCCATTATAACCATATAACAACATCATAGCAACCTAGCATTGCAACCATACCTGGGATACCAAAGCAGACACCTAGCAACACCATTAGCAACTGCCTAGCCACCACATAGCAACACCACAGTAAACCCATAGCAACACCATAGCAAACATCTGAAATACTATTACCATCCCCTTGCAACACTATAGCACCCATCTAACAATTCCTTAGAAACCCTGGGATACCTTAGCAACCACTTAGCAACATCACAGCTACCACATAGTAACATTATAGCAACCCCTTAGCAACAACACAGCAACCACCTGGAATGCCTTAGCAAACTCCTGGGATATCATATCAACCACTTAGCAACACCATAATGGTCACCTAGCAAAGCAATAGCAACCACCTAGAACACCATAGCAACAACCTGTAATACCATAAGAAACACCTAGCAATCACCTAGAAACCACTTTGTAACATCATGAAGACCAGCTAGCAACACAAAGCAAACACCAAGTTATGTTTATCGCTGTTGCTCAGCCAGTTTTGGAACAAATAGTTGAACTGAGAGGGTGACCTTGCTGGTCAATTGAAGTGACCCATAATATCTGTTGAAGAAGATTTGGATCTATGCATCTCTACACTTCCTAATCCTCAAATATGCGAGTGTCTGTGTTGTGGCTTTGTGGAGCAGTGTGCTAAAAAGTACAGGAATCACCTGATCAGACTGGTACTGGTAACAGGAATCCCACTCCCGCTCCCTATTTGCCTTACAGCTCCAACAAGCCTTAGGCCGTCTTTAGCCCACTCCCTGCAGTGGACAGAGAGAGGAGTGTACTGTCCCTGCTGCACGACTCTTTCACACTCTGTCCACTTTCATACACTCATGCCACTGTCCACAAACACATGAGACATTTCTCTGACCAGGGCCAGCTCAAGAGAACAAGAGAGAGAGAGAGGTCAGCAGGGTTCCCAGATCAAAGCTTCTTCGTCCAAATGGATGAACCTGAATGCTCAGCACGGCGCAACCCTGTGACTAAGCTATTGTTAATAGGGCTTTTTGAAACCAGAACAGGGCTGTTTGAGTTGTTCAGGTCCTGAACGCCTCATAAACTGTTTTCATCTTGATGTTTATAAATGCCCGCACGTATTCGATAGCTAAACATTTGACTAGTCTGGCTTTTTTTTTTGTTTTGGGTTAGACAGGTTTTAGATCTTGTACAAAACAGCTCTGACTGTGGGAAACTTAGCTGGGAAGTTTTTTTTTTTTTTCAGACAAATTCCTCAAGAAGCATCAGGCATGCCGCTGTAAAGCATGGCCACACTGCTGAGACTTCAATGAAAGGGAGGCCAGACAGAAAACAACAGTGAATCATCAATTCAGCTCTATGACTCCATAGTGAAAAGAATCGCAGTAATGGAGATGCCATAGCCTCTCTAAATGTCACACACATTACTTCCATACACAAAAGGCGGACAGGCGGAGGATGTCCCCCACTTATTCACACACTTAGCTGTTGTCAACAGACATGCAAGCATGCTCTCTCTCACACACAGTAGCTTTCCCTCAGTTAACCCCTTAAGCTCTAAGGGAAGCATATGTTGACCCTTTAATTGCTCACACAGGTTCACAATGACAATTTCAATCACGTAAAACCAAATGCTTTACAAATACACTCATGAAGTGGTTCTAATATGGCTCTAATGTGAACCATATTTAACTATGACTATTGGATGGATTGTTAATGAGGGGCAGAGCTATTTAGGTGAACCTATAATTATTAAGAAAGCTGTATAGCAGTGAACAATTAACAGAAAGATTTGTGTCTAATCTTTAAAGAGTAGTGATTAAATCTGTTCAAAGCTATTCATAGTAATACTGTTGGCATGGAATTACTATAAATATGTAGTACTTTAAATAAGTAGTTTACCTTAATAATATTTATTCACCCTGGGATACCTTAGCAACCACCTAGCAACATCACAGCTACCACATAGTAACATTATAGCAACCACTTAGCACTTTATTGGCCAAGTATGCTTACACATACAAGGAAATTGTTTTTGGTTACAGTAGCTCACAGTGCACGATAACTGACATTACAGAAGTAACATACACACCCATCCTACACACACACACACACACACACACACACAGTGACATACACGCACAGACACACCTGTGAACTTAACATGTGCAGAGTTGTATATTTAAAGTAAAGTGCTAAGTGCAGCTTAAGATATAAATATGGAGAACAGAGGAGTCACTGGTTGAAACGGTAGTACAAATTGTTCTGAGACATTATCAGATAAATAAAAGTGCGGTACAGAGAAAGAAGAGTGAGAGAACATCTGGATAGGATGTATGTATGTAGTAGACTGTATTCAGAAAGTAGTGTTGTAATGTTCAGCTGTTCATGAGTGTGATGGCGTGTGGGAAGAAGCTTCTCTGTAGCCTGGAGGTCTTGATCCTCAACTGGCTGAAACACCGACCTGAGGGAAGATACTGGAACAGGTGATGTCCAGGGTGTGACGGATCACGGACGATGTTCTCTACACGCTTCCTGGTTCTGGTCGTGTGCAGGTCCGGTAGGAAGGGTAACTTCACACTGATGGTTCTCTCTGTAGACCTGATGATGCGCTGCAGTCTGTGGGTGTCATGTTTGGTGGCTGAGCTGCCCCACACTGTGATGGATGCGGTAAGGACAGATTCTATGGTGGCGGTGTATCATAGCAACAACCCGTAATAGCATAAGAAACACCTAGCAATCACCTAGCAACCACTTTGCTACCAGCTATAGTCATTCATGATCACTAACAGGAGGGCTTTGTTTACCACATGAATTAATAAAGTGGGTTTATGTATAATTTTGACATGTATGTCTCTTTTTTGACTTTATGTTGTGTTTGAAGTATGTAAAACATATTTACCGTGATGATGTCAGTATGCAGGTTAGCACAATACTAATAGCTAGAATATAAACTTTCCTTACTTGTTAGCCACATTAGCATTGTAGTTTCAGTGCAAAAGTGAACTTTAGGCTGAAAACATGTCCTGGCTGATTGACTATGTTTAGGATCAGGGGAAAATCTGTGTGATAGTTCGTCAGACTGTTGCTTCAATTCCTTCCGATAGTATCCAACACAAAAGGTGGATGGGCGGAGGATGTCCCCCCTCAATTACTCACTCAAACTGCTTTCCACAGGCACAAACACACAAACACACACATACACACACAGTAGCCAGCGCTCACTTAAGTGCAGCTCAGCGTGGGAGGCTTCTTAGGGTCTTTGGCGAGGAACAGAGGGGCTTTTCTTTCAGCTTTTCTTTCCACTCTTCTGTCTCGCCTCTCCTCTCCTCAGTGCATTGTGAGGGCCTCGAGTCAGGCTGCTGAGCGCCATAAATTAGACAACGCCTCGCTGCCCCGCTAGGAGACGTGCAGCGGAACAGTTGTGAAATGTTGTGTGTAATTTTCACGAGGGGCCGCAGAAAGTCATAAAATAGGGAAAAGGGCTCTTCCCATGAAGGGGAAAGTTGTTCCCCATTGCCTTTGGGAATCTATAAATGGGTCTCTACTGACGTAAGAGGGGGAATTCTTGATTGGCCATGTCACTGTCACAAAACTACAGTCGTGCTACTGAACGTGCCATTCCTCCACATTTCACTTCTGTCTGCCTCTGTGGACAAAGTTGCTCTGTAGCCATGGTTACCTGTCCTTACTGTGTATCACAACATATCAAGGGGTGAAGGGTCTGGTGTTTTATGTCACAGTTGGGTTATTCTCATGAACCTGCCCCAATCCATCTCTGTATCTATTGGAGTGTTTCAATATCATACAGTTCAGAAGAGCTGCTATAGCACAATAAATCTATTAAATTAAATGAATTAAAATTAATTCATTCTTAATGTTTTCAATGGTAAAGTTTTTTTGCCTTTTTATTAGGCCCTAACTTTTATTATCACAATTAACACACACAATCTTATGCAAATCTTTGGGCACTTCGGGTCAAATTACTGGTGTTTTTTTAAAGTTCTCGTTCTTTGCAGAGAACACACAGTAAATCATACTTACTTCATTTAAAATTAACTAAAGGAAAACGTTATGTTCTGTTCATTGATTAATATGGTAAATTCAGTTAATATGCAGAATTAATTTTGCTCTAAAATGTACACAAATGTGTACAGATGGAGGATTTATGTAAGTACTTGTACTTTTTATGGGGCTTAACTGATGAATCCTTTAACTTCATTGTTTTCTTTGTAAACTCTAAGAGAGTTAACTAGCAGACATGCCACAACAAATGCCTATTAATGTGTTACAGTAATGTGATAGGATCAAAATGTATGCAACTTTATAATTAACTTCGAAATATAAGTCAACAGTATACAGATAAACATGTTCTATAAGGTTTTAACATTAATGACACATACAGAACATACAGCCAGATTTTATGTATATATTTCTAAATGTAAAACTGTAACATTTTGAACCACTGTCTTTTTATTGACTTACATAAAAAATAAAATAAGTCAGTAGTTCCTACTTTAAATCTTCCAAAATAGAATGAAAATCATATGTAAATGTAATTTACTGTAGCACTCAATATGTAAGTAGTTATTCCGTTTGAATAGTTAAACAAAACTACACTGCAAAATGTATGACATTGGTGTGTAAAATAAACAATTCCTATTATTTTAAGACTGTTATGAATTAATAGAATGATAGAAATGATAGAATGATAGAAAATAAGATCATTTTAATGGATTTTTAAAGTCATTTATACAATTCTTGAACAAACAGCCTGCCAATAGAATTGCCAATTTCTGCTAATTGTCAATTTCACTAGATAAAATTTACCTAATTTATTTAATATATTTTTAGATTTATATTTTCTACATTTATACTTTGTAAAAAAAAATGTGGAGAGTTGATCCCAATCTGCAGGCACACCCACCCCCCCCTGCTCTCCACACATACGTACACATACACTCCACCCTTTCCCTCACTCTCCTTCTCCCAGACACCCCCCTGCCAAACAATGTGGAATGTGCTTCACAGGAATCAGACTCATAGTTACCGTCAGTTTCACTGTAATCAGTTTCAAACCTCCCCCTACCTCCCTCAATCTCACCCACCCCGCCTCTTTTGATGACTTTCTCATGTCCAAAGCAGATGTGTGTGTGCTGACTTGCTGCTGTGTGTCTGTCCTCTCAGCCCAGAGGAATCTAGTAGACACCTGCTGTTTGTTTTACCAGGTGGCTGAGCGTCTACTCCGTCACCCATGGCATTTCCATCATCGCTGTTTTTTTGCGTCTGTGTGCGAATGCGGGGTCACTGGTCCGACCCCAGCATCGGTGAATAAATTGCTGTAGCAGCGGGGTGACAAACTTGCATGTTGATACCACAGCTTAGTAAACATGACCTTGAATGTGTGATGTTGAAGTGGAAACCAAGCGCTGTATCACAAATTGACTACACCTGTAGTGGAATAGCTTTTAAAGAGAGGAGAGGGAACTTATTAGGCATGTAATGTCCTGGACGAGGACCTAGAACCGCCTAAATATGAAAACTGTAGAACGTTGCACAGTTGTGTTCTTAGGAAGAGATTCTCAAGTTTCTTAAAGATACTTTATAAGAAAACAAGAACAGAGAATGCACTTTAAAATTCCCATGATTGAAGTGTGGCAAGAGAATTTCAAATGACTAAAATGTGTTATATGAGCATAATTTCACTGAAAGAATTTTGTTTTTACATTGTCAATCTGCAACAAGAGCCCCTCCAGCTTCAAGTATAGCTCAGCTTGACCCACCATCCTTTAAGAATCACGGAAGACAAGCGACCAGACTTTTTCCTGTCCTGGCACCAAAGTGGTGGGACAAGCTTCCCCTGGATGTCTGAATGGCAGACTAAAGACCCTCCTCTTCCAAAAGTACTTGGGTGAAGTGTAGTGTTGAGTGTTGTGATCTTCAAATTGACTTTTGTATTTAGTCACATCTAAGGTCAGAGGTGTCTTTTGGATGCTAGTCTATACAAACTAGCTAAGGCTATTTTCTTAGTAAACAGTGAAGCCCTTTTGTAAGTTGCTCTGGATAAGTATAATAAATGTAAATGTATTTCTGTGAAGTAATGACTTTTTGTCTGGAGATTTTCACCCATTTTCTTGAACTAACAATCATCCCACCTGGAAACAGACACCTTTGACTAAAACCACTGACAGGTAAAGTGAACTGCACATGTCAGGGAGTGGAATATCAGGCAGCAAGTGAACAGTCAGGTCATGAAGATGATGTGTTGGAAGCAGGGAAAATGGGCCAGCATAATAATCTGAGTGCCTTTGACTAGATCCAAACTGTTATGTCTAGACGACTGGGTTAGAGCATCTGGGATGTTCCCAATATGCAGTGGTTAGTACCTACCAAAAGTGCTTCAAGGAAGGACAACTGATGAACCTTAGGCTCACTGCCTGGTCTAATCCCACAAAAGAGCTACAGCAGCACTGTAAAACTGTGGAAATGTTTAATGCTGGCTATATCTTGTGGAATCCATGCTTCAATGGGCCTGTTTGGTGGCATGAAGTGGACCTACACAACATTAGATCAGTGTATATTACTTTATATTTCTTATAAATGAATATATCTATTCTTTGATGCAGCTTGTGAGTGACCTGAGTGTTAACCTATTGGCTTTAGAAAACTTACTGGCGATTAATGTCACCAACTGATACTTCCCCAGTATTTGAACTGGTTCCAGAGGATTTCAAACTATTTGAACCAGGTGTTCTCTGTACTTGTGTTCTTGAAATTGGAATGCAACTTGGGCAGTGGATGGTGATGTCTAGCAGGAAAAAAGATGTGTATTGAGGAACACCCATTGATGTCCCTCTGAGATCACTGTCTGTGAAATGGGAGGAGCCGTCAATAAATAAATAAATAAATTGTTGGCAAAGAAGTTTTTTTCTGGTTCAATTAACACCTTAAACAGCATATGACCCACCGGTGGGCAGAAAGTGTTATTACAAACTTCTATTACCAGAGAATAGCCCCACCAGTTTGTACAGAAGTCCCTGTAGTAGCTAAATAATACACCTTAGTCTATAATAAGCCTTACTGTGTTAAGGGGTCAACTCAGGTCACATACTGCACTGCTTTTCTTGTTTAGTGCTAGAACATTAGACACAAGACAGCAAAGGTCATAGGGCCACACTCAAAAACACACTGGGAAATGTAATGTGATGTTCAGAGGAAATAACATTGTACTACAAAGACTTACTGGCCTGTTTTACTGTCACAATGAAATGTGCCTCTGCCATGCATTTACACACCATCCAACAAAAACATCCTAACTAGACTGACTATATGAAGGCAATTTGGAAGGGTGATGCCTATAGGTGTAGGTTGTCAACAAGACATGCACAGGTACTCATGCTGTTGATTAACCAATTTATTATTTAAAAAAAATTAATTGGGATGTTTGGATTGAGCATCATGGCAACCACTGGAACTGTAGTTGTCAGAGTACATGATAAGGAAGTTGACTGACTAAATGATTTCAGATTGAACTTTTGACATGAGCAATGCAAGACTAGGTGTTACAAAGGAGGACACTAAAGCAATAAGAAAGGTGAGGTCTTGTATTGCAGTGTCTTTACCACAATGTAGGAGTGAAAAGCAGAATGACACCAAGCAATATGAAAGAATATGATAACATGAAATCCTGGGTGATATGGTATTATATGATATATAATATTCACTCAATAAATGATTTAATTGAATTTGATAATTGCAAAAAGTAATGCTTACAATGAGCTCTGAGGGCCTTGCTGACTATGATTTATACAATCATTGGAAAACTGCAGTGAACCTTTCGGGATTTATAAAACTTCAGCATTATACATATGAACCCTCAGGGTCATCTGGATCTTCAGAGAAGGTCCAATAATGTTTGTGGACTTAATGTCCGTAATTGTGATTCTTTTTTATTCAATATAATAATGTGTACAAATAATCCTGGTTGTGTTGTTACATTTTGGTTGGCATCAAAAGGCTTAAATTAATGAAAATAAAAAAGAAAATTGTGTCTTCTCAGTGGTATTCCGGCAAATACATCAAAATGAGCTCTCTATTGCTTAGGACTGTATTGGTAGAACGTGTGGCCTAGTGTGTCAGATTAACCACCAACAAAACTGACTGAGAAACGAACCAATCATGTTCTGATTTCCAATGAGTGAGACAAGTTTCATCTGAAAAAAGCATACGTTATACAGACAAAAGTATTGGGACAGTGTATATTATTTATCTCCTCAAAATTAATATCTCTATTCTTTGAGGCAGCCTGTGAGTGTTAACCTTTTTAACAAAGCTGCTTTAGAAAACTTGCTGGTGATGAATGTTGCAATGACTTATAGGACTGCTAATTCACAGTTATTGGCAAGTCACCAACTGATACTTCCTCAGTATTTGAGTTGGTTGTTCTTGAAATTGGAATGCAACTTGGGCAGTGGACAGTGACGTCTAGCAGGAAAAAGATGTGTATTGAGGAACACCCATTAGTTTCACCATACGGACAAAATTATTGGGACAGCTTATATATTGTTTCTTAAACTATGTAAGGCCTGACACACCAGATAACCTTCATTCATTATTAAGAACTAATAGAGGAAGTAAGTAATCATGTTCTGATTTTCAATGAGTGGGAGCAGTTCCATCTGACAACATCACTATAGGCCTTCTGGAAGTCCTAGATACATCACTGACTGTGAATATTAGTGAAGGTGACTAGACTGTTTTTAACCACATATTTGTCCATTATTTGGGGATTTTTGGGTATTTTGGGTCTATTTAGCCATTCAAACAGGCCTTCTGTTTGTTGGCCATTAATGCAGTATCTATTACCTCATTAACATGTCAAATTTGAGTGGCTTTTACCAGACATCCATAGGCATTATGTAATGCTAAGATTAAGCAGAGGTTTGTTAATCTGGTCAGTGGAGTAGAGTATAAGACAAAGTGCACAGAGCTTGAGTTACAGAGCAAATAAAACACTGGCATGTTCCATTTTGTAGTTTGGAAGGGTGCCATTTCTCTCCCTGTTCTCCTTTCCCACTGAAGAGAAGCCACAAAAAGATCTTCTACAGCTCTGTGTTAGCCCTGGGTCAACTGTACACACTTATAACTGGCAGCTAACAAAGAACCCAGTGTGAAACGGACACAACTGGCCGACAGGAAATGCATTCCCTTTAGTTAGAGCTGACAGGTCAGCCTCTCCCTCACACGGAGAACACATTCTCACGTAACAATGTTAGAAGAGAATCCAAGGCCAGCACACCCTGATCCAGCTCAATTTGAGGGTTCCTGAGAATGTAACTGTAATTGTCTACAGGCTCTGTTCCTCTCCACAACATGATTGATCAAAATGATTCACTCAGTGGTCGTTATTTTAGACACTTTCCTACTGCTCTGTCCGTGCCGCAGGTAACAGCGTTATCTGTGTGACCTGATAAGCCAGTGGAAAGCAAACAGAGCCCTAGTCACACCTATATACCGACAGGCACTAACATAGCTGGAGTTCATCCTGTTTACAGACTGATGAGGTGCACTGTGTCTGATGTAAACAGGTTGGTGACAAACCTATTACTCATAGCCAGCCATGTCTAAAACCATTTGGCATCATCTGTCAAGAAACCGCAATAAGCCACTAAATATGATCAGTAGTCAGGGCTGTTTTGACTGCTCAGCTCTTCCTCCATAACTGTCTGATGCTGTCAGGTGTGTCAGACTACAGAGATAAGCATGTGATGCACTGCACTACCAGTGCCTAGGGCCCACTCTCACCTGGCATTAACAGGCGTCCAGGGTGATCCGATAATATGTGGCCAGCACAAAGTACAGGTGTGAACAGGTGTACAGGTGTAACCCGATCACTCAAACCCCATTCGGAAGTGGTCAGAGATGCATTTGACCACATTGTTGTTGTCGCGTGAACGGTACAAGCACAAGTAAGTGCCTCATTTCAAGTCATTGTTAAAGTGCCCCTCCTCCAGCGGAAATAATGTGAGAAATCTGAAGTGGTCACAGGGTGGCAGGGTGTAAATGGCTTGGTGTTTTGGCATTTATTTGTGATCAGATCACCCATGACGCAGTTGTCTTTTTGGAACGTGAATTGCAAGTCATGTCTGATAGGGATCCTGTGAAAAATGTTTGTGTAATAGAACAAACCTACCAAATGTCAAGCAACAGTCCTGATAAAACCTATTTAATACTTCACTGGGACTGTTGCTATGCTGTCCTGCACAATTTGGTCAAGTCAAGTGGTCAAGTGTTTTCTATTGTCATTTAACAATATACTGTAATGACCCTCAGGGCCGCTTAGGCCTTCAGAGAAGGCCTAATGATTTCTTGGAACCAAAAGAATGGGATTACCTGCTCATTCATTGGTTCTTCCAAAATAGTTTATCCTGCTTTTATTGGAGTAACTGTCTCTACTGTTCAGGGAAGGCTTTCAACTAGATTTTGAAGCATTGCCGTGAGGATTACTTTCAGCGACAAGCGCATTAGCTTCAAAAGTGTTTAATCTAGAACAGCCATAGGTTTCAGTGCATCGTGGTTAGCTTGGTGCTAACATACATCTAGAATTCTTCTCTTAGAACTTACAGGAGGGCTAGCACAATTTAGCATTATCATAGCATTTGGGACCTGAACCTAAGGCACTGAGATGAAATAGTCATTGATTAGTACTGGCTAGCATATTCCGAAACAAAATCTAGTTCTTCAGGCCCATGTGTGCTAAACACACAGCTTAACAATATACAGAATACACTTTCTCGACATGACAATAACGGATATCTGACAGTCTGACATTTAAGACCACTCTCCACCTACACTCATAACAGGGCCACTTACATAACCACACTACTACCACGGCATTGTTAGTGCTGCATTGAAAGATCTGGTCAAGACACTGACCAATGATTAACGGGGAAGAGCGTGGCTGGTACACTGTGAAACAGATGGGCTATAGTTTGTAACTATCCTGTAAACCTGTAAACAGATGGGCTACACTGTGCAATAGTACACATAGTGGAGTTGTAAGGTAGGTGTAGCATAAATACCCTCAGTTTAACATTTTTTAACTTTTATATGGTACATAGTCATTTACCACTATATAACACCCAAATGTCACTCAAGCTTCTTGAGTGACTCAAGAGTCACAACTACAGCTGACGGACATCCGTCTGCCCCATCTCACAATACCTGCCCACCTATTCTACTGTATTTCTGTTGTATATGATGGACAGCCCATTGAGAGTCTTGAGTAATTTAAACCATGTGTCAGCACTGAGCTATTTTGTGAGAACAGAATTCACATGGTGTCAAGATACACCATGGAAAACTGTGAAACCAGCAGCCACACCTGCATTAGACCAGCAGATGTTGAGATCACAGACTAGTTTTAACTGGAGTATGGCAACCATATCTGGACCATCACATTCCAGTTGCTATCTCACCATCACACCCTGAATAGCTGTGTGTGGAACTTTAAATGGAGGCAAATATAAGCATCTCCCTAGCACCAGGAAACAGCAGTTAACAGTAATAGTGGAGATCAGGTTGAGGTCTGGAAAGCCAGGAAAGCTGTTCAAAATAACTGCTTGTAGGAATGCTAGACAGGCCAAGACTCCAAAAAGCCTTCAAAAGATTTTTCAACACATGTGAAAACATACAAACTCGATCATGCTTTGGGCTTGTGTTGCAGCCAGTGGCACAGGGAACATTGTACGGGTAGAAGGAAGAATAGATTCAATTAAATACCAACACAGATTCTGGAGGCAAACATCACATCCTCTATATAAAAAAAATAAAGCTGAAGAAAAAAAGATGATGGCTTCTACAGTAGGATAGTGATCCTCAACACACCTCAAAATCCACAATGGCCTGGCTCAAGAGGTACAGGCTAAAGGTTTCTTGCCATGGCCCTCACAGTCCCCCGACCTATGCATCATTAAAGATTTGTGGATAGACCTAAAATAAGCAATGCTGCAAGACAATCCAAGAATCTCACAGAACTAGAAGCCTTCTTCAAGAAAGGATGGGTGACAAATCCCCCAAACAAGAATTGAAACTGGCTACAACAAGCATTAACAAGCTGTGCTACCTGCCTTAATGGAAGTACTGACCATGCAGGGTGTCCAAACCCTTTTTTTTTTTTTTTTTTTTGTAAATGGCAATCATTCTATAGATATAAGTTATCTTGTTTAAATTTTAAAGAAACGTGGCATCATCAACATTATACCTTTTAAAGGGGTCATCTTTTACTTTGCTTAGCTAGTCACAGTAGCTAAAATATTAACCCAGGGTGCCCAGACTTTATGTATGTATGTTATGAAGTTACTTAATTGAAATATTTTTTTAACATTATTTATATGTTAATAAACTATTACATGAGGAAATATTTTATTCCTGTGAAAAAGATGCACACATTCGAATCAAGGCCATTTATGAACGACTTGCATGTAAGTTGTTACACCAGGTGAAAATGCCAGCTTCTCTTTACATTAACATCTTAACATTATATAATGAGTAACTACATTAATATAAATTCATTATATAAAGTATAACTAAATAACATACATTAAAAGAACCAGCTCAGCTTCAAATTTTTTTATCCCTCCTCCTTTAAAGTTAATGTTCCAGAGGTGCGAGGTCTTGTTATGGCTTACAAAACCTGGTTCTCCTTATCAGTAAATGGACTCAGGCAGAACAATGGGAAGACATCAGACTTACAGACAGAAAAACAAGCTCTGCAGCAGTAAACTATTCTCCCAAATTCCTCCCTCTGCCCTTCCTGTCTCTCCGAGCAAACACATTCCACCAGGCGGGATAACAGAAAACAGCCCTTCCCCCGTCACCCACCACCCCACCTCACCAGCCCAAAATGTGCCCCCACCCTTCCCACTGACTCTTAAACCCTTTAAACTCTGTAAGTAAGCCCACAATTCATTACTGCCATAATTTACGTCAGTTTCGTAGGCCCTGAAATAGAACACTGTGGGACTCAACATCTCAACACAACATCTGGTGAACTAAACTGACATACAATAGTTTTTGCTTTAATGTTTTTGAACCATTAATGTTGTGTTAATGACATTCCATTGCAATTTGCTTAACACTAGTAAATGTCGCTAAAGCAGGAATGAGTAATATGTCTAAAACTTAATGTCTAAACCCCGTCTTAACCAGAGTCTTACACTTCATCCCTTTTCTAATGCTGGAGTATTAACTTACTCTGCAGATACTCATGTTAGGGAAAGCAGAGCCTTCAGAGGGCATGAATGAGCGAGTCGGAATGTACTAGTGTGGTGTAAAACTGCAGGAAGGGTTCCAGCATTGTGAGACGCTCTTTGTCCGTGCATGCATGTGTACTTAAGAGCCAAACTAATTGTTCATTTGTTCAACATCACAAGCATCCGTATCCTCTTACAGGTGTGGCACCAAGTGAAATGTCTGTTAGTTTGCCTGAAAAAACAGCATAACGGCCATAGTAACTTTCATAGCCAAGTCAGGGTTTTATTAATCTAGTTTTACTACAGACATTCACAGAAACCTGGGTCCAGATCCATAATCAGCACAAACTCATAAGCAACAGTAGCAAAACCATGAGAAAAAAAACATTAGAACAGATCATGGGCTGTGAACGGCACTAGATACTGGAATTAGGACTATAGTAATAGATGAATGCCCCACTGAGTACATCACTCTTTCTTTTTTATGTTAATGTGTTTGTGGGAAAGATAAGGGCAGCAAGTTTCAACCTGATTTAGATCTTCATCAAGGTGTGAACGTTCCACTTCACAGCCTTTGACTAACCATCCATCACACCCTTGTTTCCCAACAAGTGTTTCATCACATTTTCTTTCCAGTAATAGTTAAAAGTCATTTTTATATGCAGCACCTTAATGTGCTTAAAAAGGACACGTATAGTCATCCCAATGTAGAAGATTCCAAAAGTTGCTTATTTGTTAAGAGAACAGTTTTGTTGAGCTAGAAAGCTCAAAAACCTTCCAAAAGACATAGGTACATTGGTGTAGATTCACCTTTGGAAGGGAAAGACATGCCCACTCCCTCACCCCTCTCATTCACTTTCAATGTAAGGGGAAGGGCTGGACGGGAAATTGCTATAGAGGTATTCTGCCGTAATCCTGCAGCTGTAATTCAAACTTGTTGACTGATGGAAGTTGTAGACCACACTACCATTATACAGATCAGTGGGGAAAACCTATTTCTATGGTTACACTCCATTTTTGTGGTGTCTCCTACCACTGAAACCAAATTTAGAAACTCAGTCTTTTGCCTTTGTGAAAATATTAGTGATAAATATTCAGTACTGTGCCAAATATGATATTTAAAAAGCCATTTTGATTTGATCAGAAAAAAGGGCAGTAAAAATATATAATAAAATTAATACACAAAGTCATCATTTTATGGATTTTCAAGTGTTTAACATAAGCACAGTATTACTTGTAGTTCTCATCCACTGTCTGGTTTGGCTAAGCAGTGCGTAATTAAGTTAAGTGAGTTGTGCTGCTGCTAGGGAATTTAATCAAATCCATATGTTGGCTGGGCAAACCAACCTTTATACTTCTGAACAGACCAAGAGAAAGTTTTTTACACACTTGCTGTCAATGGATAACTGATTTTATGCTATTTGCCTAGACCCTTTTCACTGTACTCTAAATAAGATTACATACAATCACCTAGTTAAAGTTACACAAGCTTCTACATTTTTCATAAGAAAAGTTCCAGCTAATTAAAACTCCACACGTGAGATTAGTCTTTCTTCCATAAGGAATGTTTTAAGTAACAAAACCCCCCTTACCCACACATATGGGCATAAAAGACAAAGTAAAGAAAACGGATCTTAGTTTTAGGGGCTCCCACAATAAAACCAAATCATTTTTTATCCTGATTATAGGGAGGGGAAAAAGCAGACACTTGTAAAAACAGCAGTGGAACAGCAGTCTAAATGTATTCCAGTCACTGTAAGCTCTGCAAAACCTCAGAACAGCACAGATGGGACACGATTGGACATGACTGGTGAGAGGGAGGGGCTGGCTTGTGGGTGGGGTCATTGAAGTAGGAGTTGGGTATAAAGCTTGAGTCTCCCTCCCTACTGCCTTGTGCACTCATCTGGCTGCTCTCTACTGCTCCATTCAGCTTCTCTCTCACTCTCTCTCTCACACACTTTAGCCACCATGAGCATGAGACATAGCTATTCTGTGCGTACCTCTTCCTCCCATGTACCCTTGGCCCAGGTGTCCATCCAGCGCACCTCGGCCACACCGGCTTACCGGGCAGCCAGCATCCATGGCGGAGCCGGTGGTTCAGGGGCACGCATCTCCTCAGCCTCCTTCTCGGGCCTCCGGAGCTCTTTGGGAGTGCCAGCCTCTTCTGTGTCCAGCTCCTTCCAGGTGACCGCCACTGGGGCTACTGGAGAGATCATGGGCAACGAGAAGGTGGCCATGCAGAACCTGAACGACCGCCTGGCCTCCTACCTGGACAAGGTCAGGTCCTTGGAGAAGGCCAACAGCAAGCTGGAGGTGCAGATCCGTGAGGCCCTGGAGAAGAGAGGCCCTGATGTCCATGACTACAGCCGCTACCAGGCCATCCTTGATGACCTGCGCAAGAAGGTGAGTGTGTATGTGGTGGGAGCTGTGAGTGGAGAACTATATAAAAATGTGGCAAATGTGGCTTTCATTCTTGATAAGATCAGACTTCTCAGAAACTGCTGTTGGTCCTAATAGGATCCATAACCTTAGCTACAGGCCTGCATTCCAGTGAATAAGCATTTCCATCCTGTGTTTATTCACCGTCGCGCTAGCAGACATGTCCGTAATTCCCTGTAGACGGAAATTTGGGGCGGTATTTTAAAGCCTGTGGGAGGTTTGAAGGAAATAGAAAAGTCAAGGGAGTTTAACTAATGCAACTGTCTCAAATGACCTTAAAGGGGAAGTCAGACATGTGTATAAATATATATTTATATATATAAATATATTTATTCTAACTTTACTTTCCCCTTTAAAATTGCGGTAATTCTGTTTTGATGAAAGGAATCAGTTAGTTTAACGATCTTAGAGTTAAACTAAGGCTTAAGTATGATAAAAGCACTGATAAGCCAGTGTTAGGTTCACACCTGTATTTCCAGGTAGCAATACTAGCCAAGTCATCTATAATAGGCTGTGTGAACACAGTCATATGGCCCTCATTCATCAGGCAGGGCCAGGGTGCAGTGACTGCTTGATTACACTTAGATGGACTTTAAGTTCCCATTTGTCATAGGTATGTCACGCAGGGAAGACACAATCTGGGTTGTTTTATGAAGCCTTATTATATAGTCCTTTTTATGATTGTATGTCAGTGTTTCAGTGGCTAATAATAAAGCTTTATTGCAGAACAGTGGTTCTTGAATGAATGAACCTGATCTCATTAGCTCCAGTGTTTCATAAAAAAGTCAGTTGGTAAGTTGGTTTAATGGTCCATAGTATAGATTTGTTTAAAGAATTGACCAAAAAAAGTTGCTGCCATACCAAACTTTTCAGTATTATTAGTATTAACATCTATATACATATATACTATATATTAACTATATATTTAACAGTTTTATCATCTATATAAAATCCTATATGTTTAGATTAATGTAAGCTGTACATAGTACATAGCTCCCACTATGTTAGCATTAGCAAACAAGCATGGCAAGCTAACCAACATTAGCTCATACTGCCTCTTAGGCTAATAAAAATGCAATATCTCTCCTGCCCTACCCGGCAGTGCAGGCTTTACGCTTCCCTTCCGCAAATCAACCGGTTCTGCCAACGAATTAGTTGTTTGTTAATGATTATCCCATGGACTCTGACACCTGCTATTCTCCAGGTCTTATCTAAGCAAACTCAACCCACAGAGCAGAAGGGATAACTGCTGCACCAGCAAATGATCGCAGCCAGTCATTTCAGTTTGCACTAACATGTTTTATCTTAGCTGCACTGAGCATAGCAACCCCAGTGCTATGCAAAACCATTCACTCTGTATAAGAAATAAATTTAGCTCTGACTAATGCGCTTCCACAAGTCTCCCAAGCCACGTTTCCTAATTTGCTTGGCAATGTTTGCTAACCTCCGCCTCCTGACTGGTTGTAGGTCTTTGACGCCACTGTGGATAATGCCCGCCTTGTGCTCCAGATCGACAACGCTCGCCTGGCAGCCGATGACTTCAGAGTGAAGTGAGTACACTCATTGTTTGCCTGGCAATGAAGATTTTCAGTACTAACCCTCATTTGGGTCCATAATCAAGGTTTTCCATGACTGTGGTATATAGTAGCTAATATGAATATTGAATATGAGTATTGCACTGCACTAAAAGCTTCATGGCATAACCACATCTCATTTTGTCCAAAGGTTTGAGTCCGAGCTGAACATCCGCCAGTCGGTGGAGGCTGACATTGCTGGCCTGAGGAAGGTCATCGATGACACCAACATTGGCCGCATGAACCTGGAGAGTGAAATTGAGTCCCTGAAGGAGGAGCTGATCTTCCTCAAGAAGAACCATGACAACGTAAGTGCAAGACTAGCATAGCATCTTCAAATGTGCACCGGAAAAAAGTTGATATACTGAAACAGTGCTCACCACTGAACTGCCTTCCCTTGTTTTGTCTTGATAGGAGGTAAATGACCTGCGTAACCAGATCGCCCAGTCAGGTGTGCAGGTGGACGTTGATGCACCTAAAGGACAGGACCTGTCTCAGATCATGGAAGAGATGAGAGCCAAGTATGAGAAGATGGCCCAGAAGAACCAAGAAGAACTGAAAGCCTGGCACGAGTCACAGGTATATTTATGAAAGAGCTCGCAATGGCATGTCAATGACTGTCAGTGACCTCAAGTGTACCAATAGCCAAAAAGCATATTGATTTCCATGCTGAAGTAAAAACTTGCCCTCTTTTCAGATCCAAGAAGTCCAAGTACAAGTCACGCAAAACACAGAGGCCCTCCAGGGTGCACGAACAGAAGTCAACGACCTTCGCAGACAGCTTCAGACACTGGAGATTGACCTGGAGTCACAGAAGAGCCTGGTGTGTATATACTGTATATAATGGTAGTCCAAAAAAGAAACTTCTCCATTAACCATAGTTGCTCCAATCAAGTCACATATCAGTGGCTCTGGTATGAAGTGCCTCTGATTTACCAAAGTTTATGGCTTGAACGTCTCTTAAGCCACAGTTTGTCGATTAGGGATGTTCTAACCAAGATTTGTGAGATCTTACCCATAGAATCTTCTAGCTGATGTGTGTTCTTTCCCTTGTGTTCTTGCTTACAGAAAGCTTCACTGGAAGGCACACTGCGGGACACAGAGATGCGCTACAACGCTGAGATCGAGAATCTGAACACCATCACCCTGCAGTTGGAGGCTGAGCTGATGCAGCTTCGCAACAACATCCAGCTGCAGACACAAGAATACGAAGCTCTGCTTAACATTAAGATGAAGCTGGAGGCTGAGATTGCCACCTACAGAAGGCTTCTGGATGGAGGGGACTTCAAGTGAGTTTAAGTTCAATGCCTGTGGTGGATGTAGTCCCCCTTATCGTTCAAGAAGAAAAATGTGCAGAGTCCTCATTCTCAGGTTACAAACCATCTTTCTTACTTTCTCAGGCTCGAGGACGCCGTTGAGGAACAGAAAAGGGTCAAAGTGATGACGGTCACACAGACGCTGGTAGATGGAAAGGTGGTGTCTTCAAGCACAGAGACCAAGGAGAGGAAGGTCTAATCAGCCACCAGCAACACAACACTAACACCTCACAGGCCAATACTGACAACCATCCAGAGTGGTTGGTGTGAGAATAATAGATATTTATTGCATTCAAAAGGTTTCAAGATGAATAAGAAATTAATGGCATACTTTATAGAATGAACTGCTGGTACAGTCAGCATTACCACAACCAAAGACGGCTTAATGTTCAGTTCTCTGCTAAGTGACTGTAAACATACAATCTTATGGATTAGTTTTGTACACTACAAGTTCTTTGGCATGGTTTTCTTGTTGTGTTGCATCCATTGTGTCTGGTCATTTCCAATAAACCCTCAAACATACCACTAGTGTCATCCCATTCTTCACGTGTCTGTTGTCTGTTGCCTTTTGTTCTGTTTGTGATATAAGATCAGATAAGTTCAATTAACTGAAGTAACCTTTTACCCTAAAAACATTAAAGCAGCATTATGCAACACGTGGTGTTTTTTGCTCCTGGGCTCCCCCTACAGTTGGGAAGTGTAATCTGTGTAAGCTTTGAGCCACCCTTATAGGACACACCTTTCTGGACAATCTGAGAGATACAGAACTGTCACTGAAAGTGAAAGAAGCATGTAGACTGATGTGGTAGAGCACTTTTATAGGATTTTACACAAATATGACAAATATGGTTATGCAGCATTGTGCAGTTCTTCCAAGCGTTGTCCAGCCCACTTTATAAAAGTTACATCATGCAAATAGCAGTGTGCCAAGCCCAGAGTGGCAATGATGGAGATGCTATTCTCCCTATTACAAGTCAGTGGAGCATCAGCATGACTCTGAAGCTGTTAACTAAACACAAAATCATTTTAATAAGAAATGTAATGGACTAGTTTCAACCACCTCATCAAAAAAGGGTAGTATAATCCTACTGTGATGAACATTATAGTAGTGAACACTGTAGTCCCCATCCACCTAGGAGCTACAGTGAGCAGTGTGGAAAATGTTAACATGCTCTTACAGCCCACAACACTGAGACCAGGCAGCAAACCAAAACACAGGATATGAACGTAGATCCAAGGTGAACGCTTATATCTATGATAAACATGGTTTCTTTATACTCAATTCTTCTGGTTCCTGTATTTATAAGGGTGTAGACTGGGGAGATCAATAACATACTGATGGTACCTCGGGTGGGGCAGAGGACATGCCCAGTATGCTAATAGATGGTGCCAGGAACCTTTTGTTTTTTCAGTGTGCCTTTTTTTTTAAGGATGCATGGGCTAATCACTATCCAGTTGCCAGTGTAATCGACTAGCCTCGATTACAATAGGTTAATTCAACTCCACAATGCAATGTGAGTGTGGGAAATCATCAAAAATCTTCACATAACTCAAAGTAGTTGAGTTGTTTGTGGGGTATATTCAGCTTTACATGCAACAGACTGACTGTTTTAAAACAGGTTGAGCAGGTGAAAATTAGCCTGGTTCAAATGACAAGCACAATGGTCTTTCATATTTGAATTTTTATCCATGCATCTATGTTATCAGCATAAAGCATTATTAGTGTTGTAGTCAAACTGAAAGAGCCATGTCTTTGGCCAGCAACATTTGCATTAAATATTTACAAAACAAAGTTTGTAGTGGTGTGAAGAGGATGTGCATGGTATTCATATCAAGTCATTTCATCACTTTATGTATTGATGGAAGATCAACTATACTAAGATAGACTTTAATTTTCATGATACTTTTCAATTATATCATTCCTGCAAAGGATTTGTTAATTTAATACAGATGTAGAAAGTAATAGAATGCATGTTCCCTCTTTTCTTCAGAACCAGCCTCTACTTTTATGGGAAGGCTTTACACTAGAACATGGTTGTGAGGATATGATTGCATAACTGATGGTTAGATGATTCATTCTGGATCACAATCTATTCATTCAATGTATTCAGTGGTGCACCATCACTCAAATTAAATGGAAAACCACCATTCAGAATGCTGGGTAGTCCAGGACTCGACTGAACCAACCCATAGCATATCCAATACTTCGGTATACGATGTTCCTCAACACTCAGCTTTATGTTTATCCTTGGTATGAACAGAAATTCTGCTTGAATAAAGATTTGACAGGTTCCTGTTAAAAGCATGTACAAAAAAGTATTGGTCCCACTTTATAGTAAGTGTTTCTAACAATGTAGTTACATATTAATAATCCATGTAACAGCAATGTAACTACCAGTGATGTATCCACTGTTATAAACTGATTACAGTAGCACAGACTATGCAAATACATGTGTGGTAATCTTAGTTTTGACTCGTGTAACAACACCAGTGTTTCTCAATAGCTCTAACAGTGTATTCTCATGTGTTATACATGTGTAATATGTTGAGGGCAGTTGTATTCATATGAACAGCTGCTTTTCCTTTTCCAGCTATTGAGATGTACTTGTGTCATTTCATGAGTGAAAACTGGAAATAAAATGTGTAATTACTGTAAGCTTTATTCATTCAATCCATCAATAACAGCAAATTCACAACCAGTAGTTACATGGTTATTATATGAATTTTAGTGTGAAGCATTTACACTGTTATTAGAGAGACCTAATATAAAGGGAGACTAAATCCTTTGGCCTAAAGGTGATGCAAGGCTGGAAAGGCGTGAATGCTGACAAGTGTCAACAACACAGCTATGATGTGGGACGGGGGTGGGTTGTTACTTTTGCCAGTTGTTCATTTAGCTTTTGCTTTTTTTTTAAAGAAAACAATCAGATCAAAACAGCTTTCTTTTTAATATTCAGTATTGCATTTTGACCAAAAAAACAACAGCTTTTGTAACCTTGGTTTATTAATCCTGTCATTACTGCACCAACTACTATGAATGATTTAGTTAGTTCAGCATATTTTGTGGCGTTCCCCAGGGTTCTATTTTAGGGTCTATGAAACTGATATTAATCATTTATGATGGGCAAAAACTGAAGTGTAGGTCTGCATACAGATTAAAAGGAGTTGTACACTTGTTCCAATTTAGGATTAACCTCATTTTTCATCTCTCCTCTCTTATGCAAATCGTGTCACACCTTTGACTCCACCTCTTCTGAGCTTCAGTTGCATAGTAACCAGTCCCAGCAAGACTAACAGCTCTGCATTATTTTCTCATGAGTCTTTGTAGTCATTGCCCTTCTGGTTTCCTTGGTTTTGACCTCCTACCGTTTATCTGTTTATCAATGCTGACACTGTCTAAAGTAGCCCATCCCCAGAGTAGTTGACCCTTGGCCTCTTTTATGGGTCTGGATTCTGAATTTCATTACAAATTGCTTTCATTACATGTCTCTCTGCATATCCATCCAGATTCAGATTATGACCATTGAAACTCTTTGTTGAGCCTGAACTACCCCTGCACAGCCTGTGAACTTCCCTTCTCTGTGTTAGTTTTTATTTCAACTTGCACATACAAAATGTTAAAGCAGTTTAAATTCGAGCGTTTCTTTCCCTTATTGTTTTTGTGTTCATGCTAAGACCAGTGAAATAAGGCATATTCTTAAGCAGCAACACAGACTCAGTGAGAACTGCGGTGGGATGTTCATAGATGTCCAGTTTTGAGGCAGACTGGCCTAATTTAATTTAGTCCATACAAAGATGGTATTATGATATTTACATTTTGCACCAAAATATGCATGCTAGTTAATAATTTAGCATACATCCAGTTTAGTTCAATTTAGTCCAGCAAGTATGTATTTGAATGAGCACTGATAACAACATAAGACCCTGTTTCTGTGTCATTGCATAATATGTTACATACATTTATTACACTACTATGCAGAAGATTGCAGATACCATTTATTTCTGTTACTTGGATTTTTTTTTTTAAAACAAAAAACATTAAATGCTAAATATTGCTTAATTCTGTGATTAAGAATGTATAGCCATTTCTTTAGAACTCGTCTGTCCTCAGGTTTGGTCATCAGTGAATTTTTAAACATCTTACACCATCAGTATGGAATTATCTGCAGCCTTATAGCTCTTTTTGACATCTTATAACTTTTTGGAGTACTGGCATCATATCTAGATATTACTTTATGATCATGCAGTTATTGTGTAGTACACTTGAAATGAACCCTTTCACAAGTTACCATGGCTGCTCCCTGGTTGGTATGGTACGGTAGGCTGCTTGTAATTTACAGAGCCAGGGTTGAGTTTGAACACTGGACTTTTTTTTACCAGCGCACAAACAGACGAACCATGTAGCAACATTAGCTGAATTTTACAAGTGTATCGGACTGAATTCGTATACAGAAGTTACAGGTGCCAGTGTGTAACTGTGATGCTATTTTAAGGTGGAACATCAGCTTCAAGCTGCACGCTGAGCTCTTGGCAAACTTTTAGAGTTATTCATACCTTTATTGTGATATTTAAAAACTATTTATATCTATCAGTTGCAGTAAATACAAGATTCCAGAAGTGTCGTCAATGTTATAATAATAAAAATGACCACAGGACCCCTGATCTGACCTCATCTGTTATTAAATGTGGTAAGTCCTGATTATCTTTCACATTTTGGGTGCTGGTGCTGAGAATGTTGTTAAAGCGATACCATTTGGTCAGTTGCGGCTGCTTTCCAACAGGTGACAGTGGTAACGTTGCTCTTCTGCACTCAGGATGCTGGAAATGGCTTGAGTACATTTAAATGTTATCCTAATCTTATGGATATCCCAATGATTGATTAACAGCTTAGAGGTTGATTGTTCTTCCTTGCATAGAATGCTGGAAATGACTCAAGGTCATGTTATCCTGAGCTTTATCAACTCCTGGAGGTTAAAATTGATGCTAGTTCACAGCTGCTGACTAATTATTTAAACTGTCACATATAAGACTGTACTAATACGCTCAAAGAATTTTCATCTGACACAAAAAACTGATAACACTGATTCCAAACCATAAAACTACCAAAGTAATTTAATATTCTTGTGATCAAAGTCTTTCTGTCTTTGCAATAATCTGGGGGTGGAGTATGAGTCCATGGTCCAATGTATTACAGAGGTTAGAGATTTATATGATCAATTTTGATTGTAGGCGCAGTCCAAAACCACTCTACTGTAGTTACAGGACAAGCTCCTTGCTTTTAAACAAAAATGATAGCATCAGCACGGGCGTTTAGGGAAACACCAGTGTCTCATCAAATCATGGAAAGGCATTCAGTGCCAGCACATCGCACGATTTCCACTGAATTCTCCAACTTGAGTGGCAGACGTTTTCTCAACGAGGGCCTCCATGGATCGACCTCTGCTTCTGTGGAGCTTGGTGTGGGCAACGAGAAACTGACCATGCAGAACCTGAACGACCGTCTGGGTTCCTACCTTGAGACGGTGAGAACCCTGGAACAAGCAAACAGCAAGCTGGAGGTGCAAATCAGAGAGGCTCAGGAGAGGAAAGGCCCTGAGGTGCACAACTACAGCCGTTATGAGACCATCATCAGGCAGCTACGCCAAGAGGTACCTTGGTCTGCAATAAATTCTGAACTTGGGAAAAAACAAAGCAATTTTGGTTTATAGCAATTAGGTCCGAAAATTAGCAGAATAATTTATTAAAAATAGAATTTTCCTTTCAGAATCTGAAGCTATTAGTTGATAACTACTCAATGTTTTCTCAACTTAAAGTATTTTATTGAATTAGAAAACTATTATATCTACTTATTGATGTAGCTTCTATGTAAAGTAAGGGAAGTGTACACAGTACAAGAACAGAAGAAGTCAAAAACTGAATGTGACTTTTTATCAGCTATTCATAATGAAGTTCACAAGGACTGAAAGTTTCTGACCCGGGAGAGCATGCATTTGTTCGATTTGAGCACACAAGCAGTCCAGAGAACCAATCCTAGCTTCTCCTAAAATCAGTGGACTTTGGTGCAGTTTGCTCCAAGTGTGAAAGCTATGTTCTTCTGGTTCCGCATGTGGGATTGTGTGATGGTTAATTTGAAATAGCTGAAAATAGCTATAAAAATAGATGTTCCAAATTGTACAATCGATCCATGGGTTAAATGGAATTATTCTGTGTGAAAGCAAACCAGTGATAATAAGCCCCTCCCCCCAATGAGCCGAGAATCAGTCTAAGGTGCAGACTTGTGCATTCAAGTGTGAAAACACCCAAAAATGATTGAAAAAGTCATTGGTGGCTTAAATGAATCTTAAACCTTACCAGAAAACACTCAGTAACTCAACATGCAATCGCCTTAAATGTTTACTGGGTAAAACGAAATATGGTTTTAAATAAGTAAGTAAATAAATAAATGGTGTAAATAGTGTGCCTATGTGTCTAGAACTTTGCATAATGATGTTTAATCAGAAAATTGGACGTGACAATACAGAAACAAAAAAATAGTTCATAGTTTAGACCTAATCCAAGCTGCCAGTTTATTTCTATTCACTTTTAATCCTATGTAATGGTATGTAATGTCATTTACTAGAAACACATACACAATGAGGTGGGGTTAGGCAGAAATCTTTGTAGCTAGCTAAAAGCCTCTCATTTCTAGTAGTTGGAGTTATTCCTACTCTTTTTTTGCAGAAGGCCTCTAGTCCTACGATATTCTCTATAGTCTTGCATGCACAACATGTTTAAACTTGTTTAATCTGATGAATTTATTTCAATTTCAGATTCTGGAGACGACCTTATGCAATGCAGAAATGGCTCTCCAGATTGACAACAGCAGTCTGTCTATAGGGGACTTCAAGGCTAAGTCTGGAACATGATTTAAAACACTTATGCTGTCTGTAGTAGCTTTTCCTTTCTTCTTAAGAATCTCTTTCTACACTCTTCTTCTGTAGATTTGAAAATGAGCTTCACATTCGTGAAAATGTTGAATCAGATATTCGTGAACTGAGGAGAATTCTGGATGACACCAATGTGGTGAGACTGCACCTTGAGAATGACGTTGAGACACTGAATGAACAGCTCATCTCCCTGAAGAAAAACAAACAACAGGTGACCTCACTGACTAGACACATTCGAAAAATGCAGTGTTCTGATAAAGGAGTGTAACAGCCCCCACCTTCTCTCACTTTGTCTAGGAAATTACAGAAATGCATGGCCATATTGCCCAGTCGGGGGTTCAAGTGGAAGTTGATGGTCCTAAAGGACAGGACCTGGCCCAAATCATGGAAGAGATGAGAGCCAAATATGAGAAAATAGCCCTGAAGAACCAAGATGAGCTCAAAGCATGGCATGAATCAAAGGTTAGATATTCCATTTTTGGAACCTGTATTCTTCTAATTCACAGGCTGGTTAGAGCTTATCTAGGTAGGCCAAGTAGCAGCTTTCATAACCAGGATATAAAAAAAAAACAAGATTTATGACCTTACATTCAACTGCCAAGTTACTGTAAAAACTGACAGCAAACTACACTGTGTAAAAACTAATTAACCAGAGTTCTACCCTTTACAGTACTGCGTAGACTAAAGATGTGTAGGGCGAATGGCTAAAGATCAACATCGTGGTCAACTTTTCTTTATTATTAACCTAGCTCGCTCTACTTCGGTCAGTAGAGTACGCTAGTAATGAGTATAACTCTGCTAAGTCCCCACAGTTCCCTCATGGCTACACACTGAAACATGCACATGCTTTATTTCTTCACTGCATTTAGATTGAAGCAGTACAAGTACAAGTGACTGAGAGCACAGCTGCACTGCAAGAGGCTCAAGCCCAAGCCCAGGAGCACCACAAAAAGATGCAGTCTCTGGAGATTGAGCTTCAGTCTCAGAATAGATTGGTGAGAGATGCTATTTTGCAAATTATAGGTGCCCTGTTTTTATTTTGCTGGACTTTACCTTTGTACTATGTACATTCTTCTGATACATAGAACGCATCTGTAGAAGGATCCATTGAGGAAATCCAGCTACGCACTAACATGCAGATAGGGCAGTATAATGGCATCATCCTGCAGAAAGAGGCTGAGCTGATGGAGCTGCGCAGTAGCATCCAGAAGCAGATGCAGGATTATACAGTTCTGCTTAGCCTCAAAGTGGAGCTCGAGGCTGAGATTGAAGCCTACAGGAAGCTTCTGGATGATGAAGAACAACCCACATTGAGGTGAGTTACAGTGTTAAGAGTTAATAAAGCAAGGCATGTTTGTGTTAAACTAACGTTATTGCCACTAAGGGTACACAAAAATCACGTTTCGGTACACATCACGTTTTGGACCTCAGAACAACTGGAGAAAAAAACAAGAAAGGCTGACCACATAAGCCTAACCAGTGTTTCTTTTCATTGGTTTTAAACAGACAGTTGTTCAGGTTTGTTCCACCTAGTGGTGTATTGTTCCTCTTGAGAGCCACCCTTCAGCTGTCCAAAAACACTGACACGCTGTCTTCGTCTGATCCACCACGATTTCATGAGTTGAAATAAGGCCAAAATATTGGAAATACCTGCTTATTTTCAGTTGCGAGAGTAAATATCAAACTTGCTACATACAGAAGGATGCAGGTGAGGGGCGGGCTGGGGAAGCATTGTGATCACAATTACTATAGCAATTCTCCCAAACCACTACAGCTCCCACAATACTGTGCAAATCCAATGGTTTACAGCTGAAGGTTTCTGGTGGTATTTTCTCTGCATACACCGAACCATGAACTCTATATAATGCCGGTTCCATACAAATACATGTACCATTATGCCACTAATTTCCACGTATTTCCAAGTATTATTTTTGAGATTGTTTCTTTTCTTAACAATAAGTAATCTCTTTCAGAATAAACTTGATGAATATGAGGTGAAGATGAAAGCGATGACCAGCACAAAGGGGCTTGTGGATGGCAAGGGGGTGTCCGGGAAGTCAGTTATCTGAGCACAAAGCAGCTTTCTTTTATTTCTTTATCCCTTCAAACATGTCACGATATGAGTAGATAATGCTTGGTGATTGTGTTAATTGTGTGTGTACTAATTGTGGTGATAGTAAAAAGCTAAGCTAAGTATAACAAAGATAAAGCAGCTAAATATTTCCTCTATGAATGTTACCACTATCTCACCTCTTTGTCACCTCTACTCATTCTGTATGGAAAAGATTGGAGATTGTTCATCCAATAAAATGTGATGCCAAGAATTGCTTTATTGACCCTAATTGTATCTTTTCCTTGACAATTCCAAGCATATGCAAACATATTGGGATATCACATAGCAAGTCGTTGACCTTAGTAAAACAGTGTAAACAATTACCTTGATGAGCTGCTTTCCTTTCAGGAATCGCTACATTAATAGATGACATTCCATGTTGTATTTTGTCTTAAGCTACTGGCAGTAATTAGGGACATGGACTGTGGACTGTGAAGAATGCTTTGCTTCTCTGAATCTCATTAAGCCTTCACATTCCTGAAGCCCAGGTCCCCTCAACTGGGGTTTCAGCTCCAGATTCTCTCCACAGACCTTGTAACTGCAGCTTTTGTAAGCCTTATCCCATGGTTCTATGCAGTGAAACCTATACATCTGCACAAAACAGACATCTATGGTATGTCATAGATGTTTCCTTCAGAATAGTTTTGTCCTGTGGTCAGACCACAAATACACAATGATGATAAGCCTTGAGCGCAAGTGTCTTTTGAAGGACCTTTCTTTTTCACAAATTTTCAAAAATTTCATTAGTCAATAAAATAACTGGCAAATTAGTTCAAAATAAAGGTTTGATTACAACAAAGATTACTCGAATTTGATAAAACAACATTGTGCATACAATCATGTGTTGTGAGGTATATGGCCTTTAAGGAAATATGTCATTATGTTTGAACAGTACTCTTACTTTCGTGTGTCTTGTAGAACTCTGGTGAACAAAAAAAACCCTAGTTTCAGTAAAGTAAAAGTCTGCAGGCATGCTAATCATTACCTCTGTAAAACAACTCGGCATGATTTTCCACACACTCCAAGGCTGTGTCTGAAATGGAAGGCAGCTGCCTCAATGTCTTGCTGCCTATGCTGTCTTATAAGTCATTACTTTAAAAGGTAACTTTGTAATGAAGGTACCTATAGCTGAATGTATTGAATTCTGGCTATTACACAGATTATTTCACCTCCGAAATAAAATATTAAGGAGAAAAAAAGGTAAATAACATTTCCACAGACTGCTGTTTGCTTCTGCTGTGTAGCTTTTTCTCTTGAGACAAGCAATTGCTAACTTGTTCATGGCAGCTGTTATGTGAAGGTAGCTTAGCAGGCAGCATTTTAAATATTAGATTCGGATATGGCTCGATACCTTCCTGCCTTCCTGCTGAATACTGCCTGACTAGGCAGCATTATTAAGACGTTTCAGACACCAACCAAACCTGAGGGATTAAATGAGACTGGAATTTAGTATGGCATATTGATAACTGCATTGTTTATGGGCTACATTTCATTTCTGGGCTATATTTCAATGAAAGATAAGAGCTTAAATTAGTACATATATGACAAAAAGTGTCCACTTGTGTCACTGTGTCAACAAATGAACACAATCTCAAAGAAGAATTGAGAAAACAGTGTTACCACAGTTGCGCTTTTCTCTGTTATGGAGTTTCTGAAAAAGGAATTATGGGACAGAAAGTCCTGCAAAAACTACATTTACATTTAAGGCATTTAGCAGACACTCTTATTCAGAGCTACTTACAAAGGTGCTTTGCTATTTACTCAGGAATAACGTCAGCTAGTTTGAATAGGCTAAAATTCAAAGATACCTCTAAGTTAAGACACTACTAAACACAAGTCAATTAGGTGATCACTCTGCTATTCGCCCAATTATTACCTGAAGAGGTGGGTCTTCAGTCTGCGTTTGAAGACAGCAAGCGACTCTGCCGTTCGGACACCCAGGGGAAGCTTGTTCCACCACTTTGGTGCCAGGACAGAAAAAAGTCTGGACGCTCATCTTCCATGGATTTTGAGGGATGGTGGGCCAAGCCGTACTTGAAGCTTGAAGGGCTCTTGGTGCAAAACGACAAGAATTTCCCATTCTACAATGGTTCTGTTTAGGGTTAGGCTTAGTGTAAGGGCTAGGTTAAGTTTAGGTTAGGGTCAGGTTAAAGGTTATGTTAAGTTTAGCCTATGTTTAGGTAAGAATTAAGTCTAGGTGTGGTAGGTTAGGTTTAGTTTGAGGTTAGGGTGCAGGTTCAGTTGATGAAATTTCACTGGTTGCTTAGTAACAGTGTCTGGGTTGCATCAGTAATTCCTGCATATGCACAATGGTGGCACTATATTTTTATACTTTTAGTAACATATGCACAAATTCCTCAGCCTGTACATTTTACATGCACTGTGTATTAGCTTCAAAATCATGCAAGATTAGAGAGGTGAACCCTGTGAACTGCTTCCTAAGCGACAGACTAAGTGACTAAGTATAGAAGGCTCCACTGTGGTTCCTTTTGAAAGGGAGAGTTTGTGGCTGAGAGTGATGCAGAATTTCCACTCAAGTGCTCCGGCCTCCTCAACGACCGCTAACTGAAAGAGACCATTTGGGAGCAAAAGACTTGCACGATACAACCGTTGCTCGGATGGCAGACACTGGAGATGTGCATTATCTTTATACAGCCTTACGGTAAAGGGGTGCCAGAATGTGAAACTGTGTTTTTCTAGAGTTCAGTACACGAAAGTGACAGAGCGAGAACCTCAAACACTGTTGCCTCTTCATTCAAAAGAAAATCTGGCATTACCTAAACAAAGCTGGAAAATGGGAAAATTCCAAAACTCCAAGGGCCCTATTTTAGTGATCTTTAGGCGCACACTGCGCAGCTTGATTTAAGGCGAGTCAGTGTGTCAAGTATGCCTTGCGTGGCTCGTAATGCACAAAAGGCATGTACTATATCTTTTAATTAATCATGGGTGTGTTTTGGGCATAACAAGCGAAGGTGTACACGCAGTGGGCACGCGCCTGTGAATTCACTGCCAAAACAGCAATGAACGTCTGACTGTTGACGTCTAGGCAGTGCCAAGATAGCAAAACGGCACAAATTTACCTGAACACACGTCATTTCAAGACCACCACGCCCATCGGCGTAGATATATTCGCAAACACCGTTGCTATTTAAACGACGCAGGCGGAAGGCATGAAAATAGACTATTGGCAGGGTGTAAGATAGCAACAAGCTTAGCGATCCGCTTTGCACAGGGTGTAAGATAGGGCCCCAAAGGTGTTATATTTATGGCCACAAAACTTTACATACACCATACGCCAACAGCGACTTCAGGAGAATATGATGGTGTTGATACTGGAGGGCAGCACATCGTCTCCACGTTTTGCTAGGTATGGGAATTTGTGTTGCTTTGTGAACCAGGCCTTGTGAGCCACCAATTTTTGTGTGTCACTATCCACGGCTAGGGGGGCTTAAACTCGGCTTGCAGTGAAGCAAAAGCCGGTGGAAGCAAACAGCTGATAGCTAACTACATTAAGTAGTAGTGAATACCTTGAAGTAACTATCAATAATGCACATGCATTTATGGTTACCGCAAGCCTTTCTATCCCCTAAATGGAAACCTTTAATGAAATATTATTCTATTCTGGACCCTTTTCATAAATCCATTCTTTATGAAATGTTTTACAAAGTGTAAAATGGGCAGCTAACATTTTCAAATGGCAAACAAATTTGTACATATGTTCATAAAATAACTACTTTATGTAAACACAGTTTTGACAGTGATGACACTGGTGATCTGTTGTTAATATTATAAGTTGGTTCGGCCCACACAACATATATTTTGACCTATGCTGTACCTTAAAGTGTTTACTGATACACACTTGTTTTAATCTGCTTGAATTTGTTTCAGTATTAACACACGTTAGTGAATCGGAGTCAGTAGAAACATAATGAGTGTGTATTTGATGATCTATGTGTTGCACAAAGCTAGGATCACTCAGACCTCGTCATGTTTTCCTCTGACATTGTTGATCCAGCTTTTCCTACAACGTTCCGTACTCTGACTCAAGGTCACACCATGTCTTCATTCAGTCTTGCCATCCCCATGCTCTTGTTTATATTTCATTAGATTGGAACATAACAACCTTGGATTCGACATTTTTAATTTCCTTTATTGTCCAGTAGTAATAAGACATCACTATGAAAGCAAGGCTTCAGGAGAGAGAGTGTAATATAATAGACTTTAATAATAGACTGAATTAGATTAGCCAGCAAGCCTTGTTTCTTTTCTTCCCCATATTTGGGCCTATTCACAATTCTCTGCATTTCCTCTCATTTCATGGTAGACTGGTTCTTTCGCTGTTCTTGCCTCTGTCTGCACTATGAGCTGAACCCTTAAAACCATGAAGGTTCTGACAGATGGAGAGTTTCTACTGTGGAACTGGAAGATGTCAAAGTTTTGCTTCTTTAAACCACACATAGCTCCCATTTCTGGTGCCTAGACCACCTCAACTGGAGATGAGCTCTGGATTCCATCTATGGACCTTGAAGCAGGCTTACCTGCTTAAATGGGAAGTTCACTATTAGTACATTTACATTTATATTTAAGGCATCTTATCCAGAGCGACATAAAAAAATGCTTCACTGTTTATTCAGAAAATCTTCATAGCTAGTTTGTATAGACTAGGATCCAAAAGATACCGCTAAGCTTAGATACTACTAAATACTAAAATCAGTGTGGAGACCACAACACTCAGTAAACATTACACTTCACCCAAGTACTCTTGAAGGAGATAGGTCTTTAGTTGGCATTGTGCCAGGACAGAAAAAAGCCTGGATGATTGTTTTCTGTGTATCTTAAGGGATGGCGGGTCATTATAGAACCTTCTACGTAGTTACTGAACAATTTCTAGGCACCTCAGACATCCATCCATCTTCTTATCTGCTTCTTCCTGGTCTGGGTCATGAGCCAGAGCCTGGGCACAAGGCAGGAAAACCCCCTGGACAGGACGTCGGTCCATCACAAAGTACCACACACACAACCATTCACTCACACCTAGGGGCTATGTAGCATAGACAGATCACCTACCATGTGTGTTTTTGTGAGGCAGGAGTACCCAGAGGTACTCAGGGTTTATAGTATAGCCTGAATTTATTTCACTTGGCAGTACAGTTGCCTCATATATAATGTAGTGTACATTATCAAACACACACACACACACACAAACACACACACACAAAGCTGTAAACCACAAATAGGCAGCATGACATGATTAGATGATTAGGCCTAATGTTTGGTAGATAGATTGATCTGATTAGATAGACCGCTGTGTATATACCATGGCTCTGCAGAAGGGAAACGTGGTGTCGTTGTGAATGGTAAACTAAAGCTGCAGCACAAACCACACTCTACTACATGAAACCGCACACTACCACACCAAATAGTATGTAGAAAATAGCGCACCAAAATGAGACGTGTATTCATTAGTGCAGTACGTAAAGTATAATGCATGTGTGTGTGGTTTGGGGCGTAGCATGTTGCATGCTTACTGGCAATGTTGTTGACTTACAAATGATGGTTCCAAGTTAAGTTAAATATAGCCTGTGTTTTTCAGTGGTAAGTTTCACTTTTTTAAAGTTCATTTGATTGTTGTTCATTGAGAGATGCGTTTGACTTACATGCCGATAACAACAAAAGTTACTGCTACCCAAAACTTCCTAACACTTCAGCAGATTCTCTCCCACTTTTGTTGATATCTTTATTACAATCTAGAGGAAGGGTCATACACTCATGGATTCATCATCTGGGCCTGCCTATATACAGTATGACTAACAGTGCACATGAGTTTAAAATGTCATGTTTGTCTAAATCCTTCCTTGGAAACCAGGACAGATCATGATCTTGCGAGGCCCATGGGAGCCTTGAGGGCTCACCGCTCTCCATGACACAAATAATGACATAAATAAATAAATAAAAAAATAAATAAAATGAGAAATCAGACTAAATAATAACAATCCACATAAACAAGCATGTTTTTTTCAAAGCTGGAAATGTAGCTCTTGTTTTGAAAAAATAAACAAAGTATCCCAATTAAGGTTCAGTATTTAGTATATAGAATTATTAGCATTAGAAGAAGTAGTTAACTACAACCATGCTAACACCACTATCACACACCAGATGATGGCAACAACACTACTGTATCTAAGGGTATCCTTCATAACATGTATATATTTTTAATGGCTATTTGATGTTCTAATGTTTACATCTGCACTGAATTGTTCCAAGTGAAGCAGCTTTGGGCCCCCTCTGGTCAGACACTTCTGAGCACTGACCCCACTGCCTCGGTCAGTAAACCATCCCTGCCTGGAAATTGGCAAATCTCATCCTTGCTCACACCACAAACACATGATGAAGCAAAGGTTTAGCGCCAGCACTACGAGAACTGCAGAGAAGAGTATGCAACGGAACAGAAAAATGGCCTAGGAAAGCCCTTCACTTAATGTAACCACTGGGTCATTAGTCAGAAGCTACAGCTGACCTTTCCTTTCTTTGACGCTTGCGTTAGGATTTGCAGCAGGGCGTCCCCACTCCCCCCAGGGTGTGTCTCTGATTTTGCAAAAAAAGAAAGTGTGTCATTTCCGGCCTCTGGAAACTTCTCCTAGCCTGAAGAGCTAGAAGAGGTCAGGCTTGGTGAAAGAGAAAATGTTGCACAAAAGGAGAAGAAACTGAAGAAAAAGAAGTAGCAGTTAGGAATACCGCAGGGTAACCGTTAAACTTTCCTTCAGCGCGCATTAGTCATCACGGTGTGGTCAGTGGCACACAGCCCCACTGTTCTGGCACCGTCTACTTTAATTTAGGGAAAACCCAATGGAATGTTAACTGTGGTTACCATGGTGACCTGCAATAAAGGCACCTAAATTTGGGCGGCTCCATGGAAACCAAACTTCGGTTTAAACTGGGATGATAAGTGACTCCATATGTTAGCAGCTCATTCACTTCTACCAGTATAGAGTCAATGCACTTAGCAGTACCATTCTTCTGCAAAATGACACCGCTCTGCTGCCTTTCCTACGCATTATTATGCATGGTTCAGTACTTTATAAAACACTGGCCACTGCCAAAAAAACGGAAAATATTTAACAAAAAATGAACAATAGATCTTTATATAGCTTTTTGTATATTATTAGATTAACAGACTAGACTAGGTTCATTTTAAATGTAAGTAAATAAAATCTCAACAGCAACCAATGATGAATATCACTTTTTCCAGCACATTTTAGGCACAGTTGTGTCTAAATAGTAGCCTGAATAGTTACAAGTCTGAGGCCATACTAATTGCCTCTCCAGATAACAAAATAGGAAGCATCACTGTTTCTATTCCAGGTCACATCGTCTCTTCTTCAACCCAGATTACAAATCTGGGAGTCATTGACTCCACTGTCGTTTGAACACCCTGTCAAAAACCCTTGTTGGGCAGCCTTTTTCCGTCTAAGAACACTGCTTGGATCCGCCCTTTTCTCTTTTTTGCTCTGCGGCTGCTGAGACTACTATCCGTGCTTTTGCAACATCTAAAACTGGCTACTGCAATGCTGTTCTCCATGGACTCCCTGCTCAGATTTTGAACAGGCTGCAGTATGGGCAAAATTTTGCTGCAAGGGTTATAACCCATACTAGGCCTAAGGAGCACATCAGTCCAACTCTGAAACATCTTCATTGGCTCCCAGTACAGTATAGCATTCAATGTAAATTGCTTGTGCTGGTTTTTAACTCTTTGCATGGCCTCGACCCCTCTTACCTTAGTCTTAGTAGTCTGCCTCAGCTATACTCTGTCGCACACACTCTTCACTCCACTGATATGCATTTGTTCAAAGTTCTTACCTCTAAACTGCATACTCTTGGTGATGTAGAACATTTTGTGTTGCTGGCCCCCAGCTGTGGAACAGTCTTGCTTTTAAGTTACGTGATTGTTTGTCTATGACTTTGTTCAAAGATAGTTTTTTCCAGCTGGCTTATGGGTTAGCCAGAACTGTACATTATAAACCATGTGTATTGTTGTGTCCTTGGGTGTCTTGATATGTGCTCATCAAAATAAATAAATAAATAAATAGATTAATATATATATATATATATATATATATATATATATATATATATATATATATAATGTATTTAATGTGCAAATACTGTTTGCACAGGCCACATTTAATGCTATTTTTATGTTAATGTGATATGTTAAATTAAGTACATCATCAGTAATTATGACTATGAACTTCTGCATTACAAGATTAAAGGATTAACTGCCGGTTTTATGATTCAAGAAATTCTAGTGGCTACAAGTTTGTGAGATTTTACATTGAGAATCTAACTGGTATTAGTGTTAAAACTAAAAAAGTAAAAAGTAGAGATACTTTTTACTTTTTTAGCTAGCAAACAGCTGTTTGCTGTTTGCTAGCCCCACTGTGGAACTCAAGTATTATCTTAGTGTTAAGCACATTCAACATAAAAAATGAGCATGTAAAGATTGTGATAGACATCTATTTAAAGACTGTAACAGACATTTTTTTATATTTTACTATGGTTTAATACTGATGAAGTAAAGAGCCCTGGCACAGAACTGCTGCAGCTGTTTTCCTAAAACTGGCTGAATCCTGTTTAAGCAACTGCTCACATTTACAGTCAGTGACATATTTAGGATATCCAGAAGGCCCAGAATGACATTCATATGGATGAAACTGGTCCCACCAAGTGTACATTAAAAATGTCAGTTCCTAGTATATTTCTTTCCTCTTTTCTTCTGATTTCCTTCTGAGTACAAGTTAAAGTATCATCATTACAAAACAGGTGACATGTAAACATGTAAGTAAATAGAACTTAACCTACTACACAGAACTGCTTACTACCCATCTCAGTAAACAGTGAGGTTTCTAAAATCAGTGCATAGTGAGGATAACCGGACCATTAACCCTTGGTTACCAATAACGTCCTGAATAGGTCTTTTATTAACATAGAAGCCGTACATTTAAACAGGGGAGAAGAAAGGGAGCTAAAGTTTTATGGTCTCTGGGGTCAAATGTGGGTCATGGAGCAACCTGGTGAGAAAGTTCACTGGGAAAGTTCACTGGTCAAATGTTTAGATGAAGGTTTAGTACAGTTCTGTCCTCTAGACTCCAAAGTCAACCAATAGAATTGATTCTGGTTTGTGTAAGTGCTGTAAATTAGCAACCTGAATGTTGAATATGACACAAACGTCATCACGCAAAAGTTGTGGAATGCTGATATTTAATTGCACAAATGTGATGTTATGGAATTCTGACAATCAATTACATCAATTTAGCAAGTGGTGAAATTCAGATACATAATTATACAAATGTAACAAATTAGATCATTCTGATATTTATTTAAACAAGTAACACATTGTGGAATTCTTCTATTTAGTGACACACATTCAGACATTTCAGTGCACAAATGTAACAGGCTTTGTAATTCTGATATTTAATTACACATGTGACAAGTTGTGGAATTCTAATATGTATGAACACAAATGTAACAAATTGTGAAATGCTGAAATTTAATATTACAAATGTGATAAGTTATGGAATTCTGACATTTCATTACACAAATGCAATAAGTGTAACAAATGTAACTACAATTTAAAATGTAATTTCTCTCACAAATCTCTAAATTACATAACTACTTTTTTAATTTGTTGTAATTGCATTAACTCTTAAACTGCAAGACTATAAAACAAAATGTTGCCAATGTTTCAAAAAGTTTATTTAATATAAATAAAATCATTAGTTTGATGTGAAATGGTTTATTGCAGAGATGTTAACCAGGCAGCAGATGGTGATAGGTCTAACTATTTGATTTCCTGTCAAACTATTTGATTTACTATTGGAAGCACCCTATACACCAAAGACTAAACTTAAAAACTAATATAAACCAATCAAGCAATGTATTTGTCACTATATATATGTGTTACACACACACACACACACACACACACACACACACACACACATACATACATAATATATATATGTGTATATATAGAATTTTTGGGATGTAGCTTTTCGTCACAATGCTGTAGATGTCACCACCATTGTGCATAATTCCTACTTGGTACATTGAGTGGAACAAGGTATTATACAAGAGTATTTAAGACTTTCTAATGTTTAAACTGTGATTCTAAACGTCTGTGACTTCAGACTCCACCACATAGTCTGAAAAGCCACTCTTCATTTTCATCAACAATGTAGAAATGTCCTTCACAGAGATCAGGTCATCACACAGTGAAAGAAATTCACATCAGTAAGAGTAAGACTGATATAACTGCAGGATCTTAATGTTAATCTGAAAGTTGACAGGGAACCAAGATGTTTGAAATAAGAGGCAATATTCAGCTGATACTCCTCCCGAATTCTTCTCATTCCCATGTCCTAATCTGTAGTGAACACAAAGCAGCATTTGAATTCTGTGGTCAGATCAGTGCTGAGTGAGTGGGAGAGGTACAGACACTGGACCTGTTTCTGTGGTGGAATGTTAAGAAGAGACTGGAGTGAGAGAGTTCACAAGGTTAATAGCATCATTTATCTCATCACGCTGACAGATGAGAGACACAGAGGTCAAATGTCACATCTGCTTGTCTAATTGTCTGTCTAATGTCTGTATGTTACCTATATAAACTGAGACCGTTGTACAGCATATTTCTAAAGATTGATCATTTACAGCATATAAAGATCTCTATGGTTACATGTTTAATACTGTTTATATTTACAATATAATGTTTATGTAATATTTTACATTTACTAACTAGGTATATTATATACATGTATAAAATATTGCTACAGTTGTTTTAAATATTCTCCACTTGCAAACTAAATGTCTGAGGCTTAAATAAGACAGGCTCATCCAGAATCATGGTCTAATCGTCTGCACCTGATTGTAATTTTAAGCATTTGAAGTAGTTATAAATGTGGGGAGGTCCTTTCTAAAAAATTTTTGTCAAAGAAATTACATCAATTAATTACATTTAACAGATTTTGTGTGTTTAAACAAAAAAAATGGTGCTAGGACTTGTCACTACACACTGTACAGCAAAATGTGTCCTCCGCATTTGACCCATCTGTGGTAGTGAACACACACACACACACACACTCACTAGTAAACTAGGGGTAGTAAGCACACACCCACCCAGAGCGGTGGGCAGCCAACTCCAGCGCCTGGGAAGCAGAGAGGGGGAAGGGCCTTGCTCAAGGGCCCAACAGTTGCAGCTTGCCGAGCCCGAGTATCAAACCCACAACCCTGTCTTCAATAGCTCGGAGCTCTAACCGCAGAAGCTCTAACCGAAGATCGAAAGACCATATGTTTAAATATGTTAAAAAGAAAGAAGGCTTATATGGGATATCTTATTTTTTCACATGCCTGTATATTTCTTGTTAGATATGCAGGCATTTTTTTAAAATAATTTTACTAGTATTTCTATTACTATGATTACATCTAAAATTCAGTTTTTTGTCCCCTCCTTTTTACCATTTACATACATCTTCTGTCCAATTAATTGAAATGATAAGACTAGTTTCCTACCAGTTGCAACATCTACAGATATGTGTCAGCATACATCCATGTATTATGTCCCTGCATGAGTGATACTTTTAATAAATTAAACACAGAATGAATAGTTTTAATATTAATAATAATTAAGTATTGATATTTTTTGGATCCTGTTAGTAGGGTCCAGAAACTTACTAGAATGCAGTGTTGGGGGGAGGGGGTACCTAGAATATATTAACTTTATATAATATATAATATATATAAATTTTTAAGTAGTTTGACAAAATAGTTCTGCACTTATTTTAGTGAGCTTTCTGGTTCTAGCTGGGCGTGTTTTTACTGCTGGAACTACTCCGCCATTATACCTGCATTTCTTCTCCTGTTCTTACTGGACCAAAACCATTCTGTTATGCCTTGCCTCTTAATGGGAGGCACAAAAAGAAGCAAAGGAATTTGGGAGAGGAAGGAAGTATTATGTTACTGAAGTGTGGGCCAGACAGATCAAAGGCTGAGCATATCCTAAATGCCCACTGAATTCACATATATAGCTGCATATTATTCCTTCAATCCATATCAGCTCTTTTAGAGCAGTACTTAAACTTAGAATAACAGAGACATTAGGAAAAGGCGAGTTAATGTAACACAAGACGAGTGAGAACTAGAAAAAAGTAGGCATGAAGGAGAATTACCCTCCCCCTTTAAGAGTGAGTGTGTGTGTGTGTGTGTGTGTGTGTGTGTGTGTGTGTGTGTGTGTGTGTGTGTGTGTGTGTGTGTGTGTGTGTGTGCAGTTCCAGAAATCAGCACTCTGTCATTGTCATCCTTCCTCACAACAGCCCTGACCGTAAATCAAGTGTTGGCTAAATCCTTGAGTGGCTAGAATCACGTTGACACTCACCCACAGCTCAACACATTCACAGTCCACTGCAGAATGGTCAGACACACTGAAACCCACACTTAAGCACAGCTACACTTCAGGCTTATGAGAACTGTGAGAACTGTGCCAGGACCTTTCTTTGGGATTTGGTGGTGATACCATGGTAAAGTTGCTGTGTCTAGATCTATCTGTCTAGATCTTTGTGTGTTGTCATTTGTTTTTGGGCTGTGCAGGTCGACCTAAGGCAGATGGGTTCCTCGGACTGAGTCTTGGTTTCTCCCAAGGTTTCTTCCTCTTAGTATGAGGGAGTTTTTCCTTGCCACTGTCGCTACCACCTCCATTGTTGTGCTTGCTCATAAGAGGCGTGGATCTGGAGCTCTGTAAAGCACTTTGTGACAGCATTTGTTGTGAAAGGCTCTATATAAATCCATTTTGAATTGAATTGAAGGTTCTAATGCTGGTGTTGTTAGTGTGGTTCTGTTGTTAGTGTGGTTCTTTTATAACCTTTCTAAAGGCTGTACTGTCTCTATACACCACAGCAGATCTAAACAATTAGGTGAGAAAAATAGGCAAACATAGAAGAAAGCCGTATGAGGCCATATAAACAGCGCTCGATTAGAGCGGCCTAAAGTTTGGTGGACAGTGGAATGGGTCTTCCCGAAAGTTACCCTATCCCCTCGTCCATTGAATGAACAGATGCTTTTATATTATACGACTTGATTTATTTTATTATTTTTTCACTATAAAAATAGCATTTTAAAACATGTTATAATAATAAAAAAAACATTTTTTTATAACACATTGCATAATGTTATAAAATGTTCAACCAGTTCATTGAGGATCAAGACCATATTCTTTGCTATTCACCTCTCACTGACCCAACTGGACAAACAACCGTTTTGTGAGAATGCTGAACTAAGGTTCATAGACCTTACTTCAGCATCCAAGACAATCATTCCACAACTCTGTTGTGAGGCAACCAGCATTGTGGATGGCCCCTCCCACCTCTCAGACCCCTCACCCCTCCTGTTGGTTGGCACAACCACCACCACCAGACAACAGCTCCTTACTCGTGATGCCCAGCTCAACCAATGATTCTTTCCAACATCCACCATAGGCTGCTGACCTATAGCAACACTACAGCATTCACCTAGCACAGTATAGCAACCACCCAGAAACCATTTAACAACACCACAGCAACCACCTGGGATACAATAGCACTTAGAAGCAGCATAGCAATCATCTGGGATACCATAACAACAACTTAGCAACACCACATCAACACCACAGCAACCAGCTAGCAACACCATTGAAACCACCTGGGATACCATAGCAACCACTTAGCAACTCCAAAGCAACTACATTTTAAAACCATAGCAACCACTTAGCAACACTATAGCAACCATCTTTAATACCATATCAACCAGTCAGCAACATCATAGCAACCTCCTGGAATACCATAGCAGCAACATAGCATAGGACAGTGTCAACATATTCTGTGTTTTCTTCAGGAAATGCTCTTGTCTAGTTATATTTATTTGTATTGTATATTTATTGTTTATTGTTTGGTGTATTTCATGTATCTTGACACTGTGTAGTCTTTTGACAGCTGCTCCTGTGGTGATGTTGCGTGTCATGATTTTTTTTCTGATGTGTTCAAGTTTTGAGGAATAGCCAAAAAAGCTCAACAATCTGTACAATTTATAATTTTTTTTGCTTTGGTCCAGAATAAGGGAACCAACCTCAATGCATAAAAACACCATTAAATATACATGATTATGATGTTCTATGCTTTTCAGTGTTCACATCATTAAATTGAATTATTCTTTTCCTAGAGTACCTCAGCCCGGCACATTTTAGAGGTTTCTCTGTATCTAATTAACAATCGTGTAGAACATTAAACGTGTAAGACAGAGATGACTTCAGGACCAGGGTTATGAGCACAGCCTTACACTGCCTCAATTTCCATGCCACATCCATTTAGGAGTACAAAACATCTGGAACAAAAAAAGAGAGTCTACCCACACAAAGTAGCTGTCTGTTTCCTTACAGTGTGTTTATACCAGCTCAGTTCCCTTGGTCTGGACTAAAGCAGGAACTGATACACTGTGGTATTTTAGCTCTGGTTTTGCTGAGCCACAATCCTGATATATTAGACATCAAATCAAAGGACGTAACAAAAGCCACATTGGCAAAAGCTCATGACTAATTGGAGAGATTTCATTTCATACATTTGGCAACATTAACTACCATAGCATCCATTGAAATTGTACTTTTCTAAAGCTATCACAGGCTATAAGTAACAGTGATGATGAAAAACATGTTCAAACACTGATTCAAAGACAATCAGAGTTTGATCTTTTGCATAGAAACAATGGCTAATTCTGTGTTTGGTCTGTTTACATGTTTCTATTCCTAGAAATATAATTACATTTCTATTTTCGTCTTGCATTCATATTTCAAACAAACCGCACAGAGATGACCAAACACTGCATTGGAAATTTGGTCTTTTTGCATGGAGTTTTAGACTTCTGTGGCCTGAATTGAATTTCAAACAAACGACACCAGGTTGTTTAGAAGTGGGCAGACACTGTTTGTTTGGGGCATATCAGTGTTCTGCACTAAGCTTTTTTTAAGAATTTGGATCACCAATTACCCAACCCACACATATTCACACGTGTGCTCGGCTCTGATGCATCAGCCAGCAGACGTCAGCTAGTTGCCAGCTAGCTGGCTAGTAATGCACTGGAGTGATGTGGGGAGAAAGTGCCACCCATCCACCCTGCAAAGAGTAAGACCAATTGCGCTCTCTCGGGAAAGAGAAAAGCCAATTGTGCTCTTTCAAGACCCTGGCTGCCAATGACCAGCAGACGCCAGTGCCGACCAGCCCTGCACTGGAAAGTGCCACCTACCCACCCTGGAGAGAGCAAAACCAATTGTGCTCTCTTGGGGCCCCGGCTGATGGATGGCAGCATGACCGAGACTCTAGCAATCTTCTGTTTATAGTGACAGCGCCTTATTCAGCTGGACCACTCTGGGCCCCCAGCTCAGGGTTTATTTTCAATCAAACCAAATCTATCAAGTGTGAACACACCCTTAAAGAAGGAACCCCGCAAGAAAATGCAAGATGCGACAACAGTTTGTTGAGTGAAATTCAGGCAATGTTGGGAAATGTGTAGAGAGTTCCTTTCAATCAGTGGTCTAGGGGTAGAGAGGTGAGTACACTGTGCTTTCTAAAGGATCACAGTACACTCTGTAGCCCTACCCAGAACTGCAAAAGCTTGTAAATAATAACTCAATAGAATATACTATGTTACCAAGTTATTTTTTGTGTTTTCATTCACATGTCTTTTCACCAGGATTTTCTACCAGAAATAACTGACTAGCTTCATTCATACACTGCTTTCATCAATTACTGATCTGCTAACTAGCTAGCATGCTTTATCGGGCACTGTAAAACCTGATGTTAGGAAAGCAGACAGCAAAAATAAATTCTAGCACATTCCAGCAGTGCCCTGGTTATACAACTTTATTCACCACCATGATCAAATCAAAGTCAAGCACAAAATCATGTGCAAGCATGATCTTATTCTTTGTAGGTAGCATCAGTGAACCATGACTGTTGCCCAGCAAACACTTGGCAGTTAAATCTACACTGAAAACATGTACATGTCCATGACTGAAACTGCTACGGCTGAGAATGTAATTTGAAAGGACATCCATAGTCGTAAAAAAGACAGACTTACATATACGAGAGATTTGTCTTGATGAGTGCACCCATGCACGACATGAAGCATAATAAACAAGACTGGAAACATACACAGACTGTAGACAAGTATTTAAACTAGGCGACTAGAGGAAGATAAATATAAGGAAATTAAATATATAGAAAATAATAAATTATATAGCACATAAACTGTGAGAGTAGATGGACTATAATATGTGAATAAGCACATATGCAGATTTGGCAGATCTTGCTAGAGAAAGAAAACTTAGTTGTACAAATGCATTTATCAAAGTACACTGTTAACAGTATAAGCTCCTCAAGAAGCTTTAATGAGTTATTTCATTTGAAACTGAGGAGGAGCCTCTTAAGGTGCTTTGAGGAACCTTTGAGGAACCGTTTCTTCTAACAAAACATTCCTCGAAGCACTTTAAGTTCCTTAAGGAACAGTGTAAAGGCAGGTGCAAAGCTCTCTTTAAGGTACAAAGTGTCCACTACGATTGATGAGTGTCACAGCTCTGGGGAAAAAGCTGTTTAAGTGGTTGAAAGAAGTGATGTCCGGGGTGAGACGGGTCAGATACGTATAACCTTCATGACCCTGCTGTTGTAAATGTCCTCAAGCATTTGCAGAGTACACCTGGTTATCTTCTCTGCTGTTGAGTTTGGCACATTCTTGTGAGGTGGACGATCCAAACCAGATGGTTATGGATGATAAACAGATGTGAAGATAGACCGGATGATCGCTGAGTATAACTGGATCATCAGGGCCTGCAGCAGGTTAAATTTCTTCAGCTGGCAGAATATCCTCTGCTGTGCTTTCTTGGCTATGGAGGGCATAGCCAGGAGGTCATCTCCCACTTCAGGTTACTGGATATGGTGGTGCCCAGAAACTTGTGGACACTTGTGGACACAAAACCATGGATGTTGAGTGGGAGTAGAGGGATGGGGGTGTGTCTGAAGTCCACCACCATCAACATTGGTTCAAACATCTGACTAAACACGGGTTTGGCTACCACTTGTATTCACAGTCAGTGATGCATCAAGGATGTACGCAGGCGCCTCAAGCAAAGCTACTTTCCTACAGGTTTCAACTCCAACCCAAACACACCTCATTTAGCCAAATAAAGACTTTTTAAGGTAGTAAATGATGATGATGTGGGGTGAATGAGAGTTGGATCCAAAGTCTACAGTTTCCAGCAGCAGGGTTGGAGATAACTGGCCTAGAGTGGTGTTTTTGTTATGAAATTGATCCCACAGATTGATTGATTAATTCATCCGTCACTTGCAGAGTTTAATAAGCATCATTGGATAAAAACGAGCTAAAATGACAGAAATGAGAAATGTGGCCTTGAAGGTTAAGGTTCACAATGGCTGAATGGCCAAACGGTTCTGAGCACAGAGGGTAACCGTTTCAGTGTCTTTTTTTTTAACCAACACCGCTTGGCACAGAATACTTACAAACTGGGCTCGTTTTTTTCAGCACAGTTAGCCAACCGTACCATAGAACCATTCAGTGGGAGGGCTCAATGACATAGGGGTTCACAGATTGGATCCACATTTGTGTCACCTGAATGCCACAGGATCTGGGGACTACAGAAAATTGCCAAATGACCATAACTTGGTCTCTGAGGCTAAAGTGACCATAACCAGTCTAATGGGTTCGCACTGGTCCATTGCTCAAAGTACCAGCACTTCTACATTTTGCTTCTTGGTTTATAGAGACGTTTTCCTCTGTAGCAGGACTTCTCACATGCTGCCAGTATATTAAAAAATCATGATAATTCCATGTCCATGTATGCTTCTACATTCTGTGTGCGGGGTTTTACAGCTTTCTTTAAAAGTCCTGTCTTCTCGTCGTCATTGTTGGTTTACATGTACCTGCATTTACATCCATTGGACACATTGCTTCCTAGAGAGAAAGAGAGAGAGATATAGTGATAGCAGCCTTAAAATGCCTAAACAAAAAGCTAAATATACAGATCAGTTCTAAGACCAAGTCTTCTGAGAAGTCCATAAACACTGAGTTTCAAATAAAAGCAATGAACAAATCAATGTTACAGCATTAAGGCCTGTCAGACACACCAGGAGACTAAACAGTGTCTAGCAGTGGATATTGTAATAGCAACTGACTGTATTTTATTGATTTCTTTTTTTATTGGCATATTAATATTCTACAAATTAGGCCTATATAAAGCCCACTGGCCACAACACCCTACCTGCAGCGGACACCCATGCCACCCAGTCTAGTCTTTTTAAAAAACAAAATCCCCCTACTATACAAACTGCTTTACCATACACACCTGTTCCATTCCTCTCATTAAGTCCAATACAAAACAAATAACCTTGCTGTTACTGTGCTCACCTGGCCCCAAAAGCATGCTTCCAGTTTCCAGGGCTGAGGGTCAACATGTTAAAAAAAGTGTGGATCACCGGCAGTACCGACACTTTTGCATTTCACTTTTTGTAAGCACTGATTCAGTCTGTTCATAGGCAGGCTATCTACTTGTATGTTTGTGCCATTACTAGTCATTCCATATTTTCTTGGTGTGAGTCAGTGATCATTGCAAAAAAATAACTTTTGAGTTGTTTGACAGTTTGTACAAAAGCACAATAAATAGTCCACTCAGTATTTTATAGGAAACTATGTGGCCTTTCTTCAGAATTTAAGAAGACCATTCAATTTAAGGGATTTTGTTTGTATCCATATTTAGACAAACTGAGCAGTGGTGCTTTCTGACATCTCTAATAACACATTGCTTGGCTAAACGAACATTATGTGCTGGAAAGAACACGCTGACACACTGTTCCTGTGCTGTGCTTTAGTTTGAAAGCTAGTTTGATTGAATATAGTCCAGTGAGTAGGCATTTTTAAAGCCTTTGTATGAAAGAAGCTCCTCTCAATGCTCACATTATTAGAAAACAACCACAAATGCACTTTCATGTAACCCCAGAGCACTGAAAATAAGACCTGGAGAAAAAGCAGAAGCTGTTTTTCATTACTCCACAGGGGGGGTTATTGTCTCTTTTCTTGACTGATCTAAAATGAAAACGGTACTGCCGGCCAAGTCACACAGCAGGGAGTTAGGGGGTCAAATTGTAATATTGCCCCTGGATGACCAACATCTTGTCCTTCTCATTGGCCGCTCTGATCAGAGGCTTGGTTTGGTCCAAATATGACCAAAAAAGGGCCTTTCAGAGCTACCGAGACTCCTACTCCCTCCCACCACTCTGAGGCTGAAGGAAATAACCGACTTGTTATGGGGCACAAGGGAGGAATGTTGCAAACACTGCATGGTATTTGCACAAATCCCATAAGAGGAGGATGCCAAGTCCCAGGAGTAGAGAGAACGTAATCTATGAGGAGAGGACAGGAGAGCCTATCCCTCTTCTACCGGAGGGGGGGTGGGGGGGTGACAAGACGTGGACATTAAGAACTGCTGGGTGGTCCCAGGTAATCAGGGTGGCCACAGCTAACAGCCTGCAAGTTGGATCTAGTTGCGATGGTCTCTGTGTCTGACAGTAAATATCATTTGAGCCATGGGTGTGCCAACAGATCTCGAAGCAAGCATACTGTATGTAATGGTCTGCCACCCATATATAAAGCAACCTATTATTGTGTGTAACTTTAGACTGTCATGAACAAGTGCTGACAGCTTTCTGTCCTTAGTCTGCATCTGCAGTATCAGAATGACTGCACTGTAAATGCTTATTGTACACTTTACTGCAAACTTATATTTTACTCAAATTATTTTCACATTAAAAAACAAAATAGCATGAACAAACTCAATGTTTAAGGTTTACGATGCACTAATCTTTTTTAGCTATTTTAGTAGTATTGGTCATTTTCATAGATAACAGTATGTCACATGCAGTTATGTTTGAGCTTATTTACAACTGCAATTACGCGAGTTGCTAATCATATAAGCTTTATATACAATAGGTATACAAATTATATAGGTATAAGTTTTATCATACTGTAAATGATAATAATATACTTTACTGCATGGTTCTAAGCAAGTTAAATCCACAAACTGAGATTTTAGTTAAATATTGTTTTTACGTGTGAATAGCACAGTAAATAGCAAATCAGTAAATATAGTCAACAATTACAGCAAACATTACAAATAAAACTCTAAACTTTGGATCCTAAACTGAAACATTAACAGTTTGTGCACGGTTTGTGACTGTAGAGTGGGGAAAAACTGCTGTAGGATGAATATGTAACATATGTTACAAAAATATGATTGTTTTTATGACAGCACCAAAACAGGGAATTAAAAATGGGTTCTTGCAGTTTAATTTTGGTAGAGTTCATGGTTCTTATACTGTGTACATTTGCTTAGTACAACTATTGGGGGGAGGTGGGGGTGCAACCGGACAGAGAATCCCACCAATTTCTTCATACTTATTTTTTGAAAACCAAACCAATTAATCAATTAATGGAGAAGACAACCAGCAAATTAGTCCATAAAAATAATAATAATCAACTGAAAATAAAATAGTTCAAATAAAAGTAAATATTTTGTAAAAACAAAACATTTTAATTCCTTTGAGAATCAATGTACAATAATAATAATAATAATAATAATAATAATAATAATATTAAAATAAGAACAAGAAGAGGAAGAATTGTGTAATACTGTATACTATGATACCATAAAACTGATTTTTTTTAAACAGTTACCATACCTTGAAATCTAATTGAATCTAATACAACATTTGAGACATCAAACTGAGGATTTAGGTTTACCATGATTAGAGCCCTGTAAACTTTATCTTTAAAGCTTACCGTTTACTTGTCAGCTAAATTAGCCACAAAGGTTCAGTGCAAAACTAAGGACGCAAACTTCAAACACCAAACGTATCCTACTGTGCCAAAATATCCCATTAAATCTCTGTATCTTGATCAGACAATGGAAAGTGCTATTCTCTGACACTGTCCTGAACTGCATCAGCTGGAGTTTTGCTGTGTCAAGGCCTGACGGGCTGAGTCTTGTCTGAAGGAACTGGAATCAGCCAGCCATATATGTCTATGTTTGTGTGTGTGTGTGTGTGTGTAGTGAAAATACCATATAAGCCCAGAAATCATTATCAGAGCAGACCCACTGAGTCATTTTCAGTTGACAGCTTTTAGGTCGTCTAACAGGACACAACACAACTACATGAGTGATGACTGTGCTCCTCTGTGTACGACATGTCTGTTTACTTTGAAGCCTGAGAGAGATAATATGTCCTCAGTAGCTGTGTGACTCTCTGTCTAACTATGTCAAGGTATGTCAAAGTCACCAGATGGGTGGTGGGCGTATGTGTACGTGGGTGTAAGTGTGTATGCGTGATTCCCCAGATATTCCCGAAGGAGCCTTTCTGATCCTATCTGAGTTTCAGGATAAAGGTAAAAGATAATTCTGTGCCTATCCCCTGACTCATATGCTATGCTGGTAAATGGAGCTGATCTGATCCTATCAGAGGTTTATTTTCACTTGGCTGTTTCACAAAAGAAAACGAAATTCCTCTCAATAAGGTAATAAGCTTGTATAACTCGATTCAAGCCATTCGCAAGGGGTGAGTTGGGGGTAGGGAGGCCTAATGCAACAGCAGTAGCAAAAGAATGAAAATGAAAGAAATAAAAAGGCACTCCAATTATTATATTATCAGTCTGCAGAGGAGTATACAGTACAGGCCTCCATGCTTTACCCCCTAAACCCTATGTTAATCATTCAGTTATTAAGTTAAAACTATTGTAAAGGTAGGTGATAGTTTTTTTTTAGTTTACCAACTTTGATGGAATGCCACAAGGTTCTATTTTAGGGCCTATTTAAGTAATGTAGATTATAATACTAATGAAGTGTGGGCCTACATACAGAGTTTGAAGGATTTAAAGGAGTCAACAAGTGTCTGGTCTGCCGTGCCACTAGAAATCAAACTGAAATCTGGCCCGGTTGCAGCACATTGCAACAAAAGGTGAGAGAAAAACAGTTTGGCAGGCTCTGTGATGTACACAACGTATCGGCTTAGATGAAAGAATCTGCCTGTGGACCACTGCACCTTATCTCAGACCTGCTGACATCAAAACACACCATGCAAGAGTAAAGTCCTGGTTACTAATTCTTCAAGAGAAGACTATCGTGTACTTAAATGGAAAGGTATTGTAAGCTTGAGTTAATTTCTAACTTTGGCAAGTCTACGTGTTGACATGGACAAGAAGGAGCCTGTTTTACAGGAAACTAAAAGCTCAGAATGAGATTGACAGCAATGGCCTGTTTCTTTAAGCCTACTGTCAATTCCATTACTATTATTGGATTATCAATGCTATCTTTTATATCCTTGGATTAGCAATAATATAGTGATTCACAATTTCACAACGTAATGCTTAAAGGATTATTTACAGTCAAATACTGCACAAGTTAATATTGTATGTATGTAGCATCTACATGTATTTGGTATGTAGATGTAAACAGCACTATTTAAGCCCACTATGAGATGTTGTTAGCATGGGAAAAGATTAGCTATACAAACAAGCTATCCTTCTCTCTGTCTGCTGTTTATAATGGCTGTGGACATAAGGAGGAGTCAGATGATCTAATCTTTATGACTCTTATATAAGGCTGTATGAAAAGTTATGTTTTAGAATAGTAATTGTGCTTCATACAAGAGATGTATGATTGTAATGGTGACCAGTTGTAATGATTCATTCATGAGTTAGAAGAAGCTAAAACTGGGTGTTGAATCTAAAAAGATTCACAGAATCCCAGGGGTTTTGAAATGGGGAGGGGATTTTAGAGCTTTGGACTGGTTAAGACAGAGATATACAGAGGTTTGCCCACCCCTGTGTATACACAGAATAGCACACTATTAAAATCAGGAGCATATTTTACTTATAGCAAACCTAAACTCAGTAAAATGTTCAAAAATCTAATAATATCCACTCAAATTTGACTAAGGACAATCAGGTACCATTTAGCTTTCCACCAACCGTCAGCTAAGCTAATTTGGATAGCATTAGCTCACCAATTCGCTTTTCTCAGTCAAACAAGTCATAATCTTGTGCCCCTAAAGTTAAATGTTTTTAAGAGCAATAAGCTGACGCTCTTATCTAAAGCGACTTACAAAGTTATTACAGAAGTGGGCCAATTGTTGCCCAGGGATGCTTGTTAAATGTAGCGCAGCAAAATCGTATAGACCGGAAATTGAACCCCACACTCCCACATCGTGCGCTCATTGGCAGTTAGTGGTGTTATCCATTACACCATACATGGTTTGTTAATATTGTATCATATATTCATGCCTAATATTTTGACGCACACTATTGTGCAGAATCACCTCTTAGACTTGACTTCTATCACTTGAAATCACAGCTTAAGTTGACAGCCCCAGATAAAAGGTTAAGAATGTACAAGTGATAACTCAGCTTGGTCATACTTGTTGCTTGTTGATCAGCTTGGTCATGAAATAAAGTATAATACATAAAACTGCTACTGAAGCTTCAGAAAACTGAGGCTGCTTTCCAATGACAAGAAACATTTGCGCTTCTGAGTTCATATAAACCACAATTCTGAGCCTCTCTATCGTAGTTCACCAACAATGCCATTACATCACTGACTTTCTGAAACCTTCTCAATGAATGGGCCAAGCAGTAGACATGACACCACGCCAAATGATTTCAACACAATGATTTCATGTTTTGTTAAGGAGGTGTGCCTCAAATTTGTCATGCTTAAAGAGTAAGATCAGCAGCTGTATGCCCTTATTCATAGTTAGCTGTATGCCGCAGCCTTTTGGAATGCATTCATAAAAGGAGAACATAGTGCCAGGCTTATGCTGCTAGTGAGAACTGAAACATATACCTCATACAGGAAGTGACAGAATGATAATGTGCTGCAGATAAATCAATGCTTTTTTGGGTGGTTTTATATTCTGCTTTTTGATACATGTGCTATTATGGTTTAACCACCAGACTTCCCAACAGTATCTTCCCTGAGGAGGTTTAATTGCTGAAAACAGCTGCTACACCACTGTACCAACAGTTAAACAGGCCTCATCACACATGGAGGCATCACAAGCTATAAGGATCCCTGAACCTACCACAGAGCTACCTAGTCTAGGTAAGACAGGCAAATCCAACCCCTCATATGACCGCCAAGAACCTGCATGAAAGTGTAGCTGAATCAAGAGGGGGATGCACAGTTCTACCCACCATGGTCTACCAGAGAAGATAATTTGTGAATAGACCCTAAACAAGCTGTGCATGCAAGACAATCAGCAATCATTGAACCTGTCTGAAAAGGAGAGGGGGGTGAATTCTAACTACACAAACTGAAAGACTTTTCTCTGACTACAAAAAGCCTCTGCAATCTGCGATTCGGTTAAAGGGGTGTTACTAAGTACTGACTCCATAAGATGCCCAAACCTTTACACAGGCCCTTTACACAGGAGCGAGAGATTCATGGCCTGAAAGGATTATTAAGTGATGCTGAGTTGGCTTTTTTCTAGCCAATCATGTACAATCTTTCTTTATATAAATAGCTACTAACACTAGGCCATCATTTCTGTGGATTTTGTGTGTAACTGTGTTACAGTGTGTTACAGTATGGTACAGTACAGTTGTACTACCTGTATAGCAATTACACAGTTGTTGTTGTTTTGGGTTTTTTGAGGGGGGGGGGGGTGCCTCTGTTTGAGAAAAAAAAATTAACTATTCTCAGAAAATGTCAAGTGCTATTCTTGCTGTTGATTTGTAAACGTGACTTGTATATGTATACATAAATAGACACCTGTCTGAGTGGGTGCTTAATATAGCTACTGGATACATGCTAACCAGCTGTACCCTTACAGCCAGTGTTTTTTATGTTTTCTATGTTTGATAGACCTAATTGCTTTCTACACTGTGACAGTATTTAATCAAAAATAGAATAGTTTCATGTTGCCAACAATGTTTACAACTTCAACTAAAAGTTACTATTGTGGAATAACAGTATGTATCTGCCTTTTAAATTTACTTCAACAAGTTTTGACTGAGTTCACTCCACTGACTGACTGGAAGTAAAAACTAGCAATCATCAGATTAATCCGCTCTGAAAGGAGACCGCACCACAATGCTTGTCTCAAACATACTCTCCAAAAGGGTCTCTAAATCCCCAATTTCCCAAAACTTCCAGACTATTGCTTTGAGGACAGAAGCTGTGTTACTACATCTCACTTAACAATACACCAAATGTGTCTTTTAGATGCCAGAGCCTTGGATGCTCCATAGCAGTGTTAAAATGAGGCGATTACTACAGCCACCCAGGTGACCAGCAAAACCGGCTTCTCAAAGGTAACTTTACTTTCCTAACCTTAAACACTGTTTTACTTATGCTCAGACATGTCTGTGTAACCCTATCTCTTGCATTATTACCCTTCAGATTTCATCAGAAAGGCACAAGGGCTGGGCTAAGCTTGCTCTTCTTGTCATATTTCTTAATTGTGAACCAGAGACCAATAAATCCTATGATATTTACTTGCAGAGAAGCAACACGGTGGAGCCTTAAGAGGTGGAGCCGATCTCGGATTGTTATGAGCTGAGCTGCTGTTTACTGTTTACTGAGAACTGGATGTCCGCTTGTCCATGCAAGCTCGAGGGTGTGAGTCAAGAGGAACTAAGTGTCATGGGAGAGAAAGCTGGTGCTAGAGCAGGAGCTGGGAGGGTTCTGTACAACACAGTATATATTTTTATATATATCTAATGACACAAGGGGCCCTCCCTTCTATGCACTGGAGCTCCGTTAGACCGCCTCATAATGAATGGCAAACATTTCAGTTATCGCACCGTATTTACTGCCGTCATTTACTATCCATTTACTTGACCTCCTCATGTTTGCACTGTTAGGTGGTTTCATGAGTTTAAGGGGAGGGGAGAGGGAAAGTGAGCAGGAGAGTGAGAGAAAGAGAGAGACATGTATTGCGTTCCCAGGCTGACTGAGCTGACTTTTATAACATTTACACACAGTAAATGGCACTTCATGTAGGATACACACACTGCTGAGTATTATGTAACTGGGAGATTACCGAGTGTTTCACGGCCTGGTCAGTGCTGAAACCCATTAAAGGCTGGAAGCCCTATTTTGTCAGGGCACTGTCTGGGTCGTATTTAACAGTCATGACTGCAGAAACGAAAGCGAATGACGTCAGTTATGAGGCCTAAGGCAGAGTCTTGCAGCCAGCACTAACACAAACTCCACTTAAAACTCGTCTAAACACACAAAACAAATGATTCAGCCCACTTCACACAACCATAACCATATTTGGTACCAAGAGTTTATATGTAAGCCACAAAGTGCTCCAGTATCTAACAACAGAATGCCAAATGACATGCACCTGTTAAAACCACATTCAGCTAGCAGACTGTGATAAAGAATGGCGTGTGTGTATTCATGCATGTGTGTATATTGTGAGTAGGGGTTTTAGACTGAACAAACTGAAGAAAGCTCAGATGCTGACCCAGCATTCTTCTCACCTTATGGATTCAGATAATGATCATGCCGTGAACTTGCACACACTCACTCAAGCTCATCAAAAAGAAACTCTCCCTCTGACATAACATGAACACGTCTCAGCATAAACCAATAAGAGGCCGTCTGTGACTTGCATTTCTAGCAAACATGGCATTTATGCATTGTCAATTTAATTGCATTAGGTAAGGTTAATTTGTTCATAAGAGGCTACTAACTAAATGCAGCATTTAAATAATACATTAAATAATAATTCAGTGGAATTCAGTTCAAAACCTGTTTATTTGTACTTTTTACAATGAATGTTGTTACAAAGCAGCTTTATAGAGATCTGGGTCTGAGCCTCTTTTGAGCAAGCCAAAGGTAGCAGTGGGAGGAAAAACTCCCTCAGCACAAAAAGAAGGAACCAAGACTGAAAAGGTGAACCCATCCTCTTCTGGTCAGCACCAGATAGCACAACAAATGACAGCACAGCAAGAATAACTGATTGGAAAAAGTGACAGAATTAGAAGCTATGGCTAATGAGCGTGAGAGAGTGCAGGACACATGCTCAGTGTTAATGTGAAAGGCCATGCAGGTTAAACAATCATCTGAACAGCTATGCAGTATCTAATGTGACATGAATTCATCAATGCAAGGATAGAGAGAATGACAGCATCGCAGCGGGCAGCAAGGTAGTGAAGAGCCGGGTTGGGCAGCATCAGGACCAAATAGTAAGAACAGGACATATTAATACATATGAAATTGAGACAGCAAACAGAAAAGAAGGAAAAACAAACGGGTTAAGAGGGTTGTGGCTAGTATAGGTGAGTTCACACAGCAGGAGAGTCTGGTACAGAGGGCAGGCAGGCAGCTGCACATATTGAATAGCACCAGCACTGAGCAGACAGCAGGGGGCACAGTGTTTCGTTGTCCTATACAATTCTGTATTAGTATAATGACAAAGCTGAATTAAAGTGAAAAACAATGGTCTGTAATGTAGGACTAACTGAACGTTTCTGTATATAGGTACGTTTTCAGTCCCAAACAGTAACAGGAAGGCTGTTTCAGAGCTGGGAAGCTTTATAAGAAAAATCTCTTCCCACCCTGTTTTGTTTTGCTAAAGTAAGCAGCTGACAGCAGGCCAGCATCTTACAAGCAAAGTGTACATGACAGATTGTAGAATTCCCCTTAGAATGCTTTCGTTTTCCTATTTCATTCTGTTTGGACGGATGTCATTATGTAAAATAATGCCTGTGCTCACTGCAGCCTCAGCCTTTTGTTCTTGACTAACAGAAGTATAACCCAACATGGCATTTTGCTGTGGTAGCCCTTCCACCTTTACCTTTTAACGTGTTTCACCTTCTGCAATAAATTTCTGCATGATCTGCGTTATCTGTGTGAGTGTAGCCTTTCTGTCAGCTTAAACCTGTCTGTCCATTCACCATTGTCATTTTTTCATCAACAAAAATGTTTCTTAGTAAACCATTCTAAGTAAACTCTAGAGACTGTTGTTCTGAAAATCCCACGACATCAGCAGTTCTAGAAATTCTCAAACCAGCCCGCCTGTCAAATAACAATAACAGAATGAGTAGGTGCACAGGTGTTCCTAATAAATTGCTCAGTGGGTGTAGATTTGGGACAAAACATAAAGCTACAAATATTTCAAATGAAGAATCTTCATTATTACAAATAATAAATCAGGAGGGGGAGTGCTGCCGCTGGTTGATAGTGTGGTTGGGCGCTGGAATGTGTTTACTTCTCCCCAATCCTCGATTGCGATGGCACGGCTAGTTCCCGCCATTGGTGTTTTCTTTTAAAGCCACACTGCCCCAACCCACTACCCCAAGCCACTTAGCATCCTCTCTTAAAATAATGTAAATTTCTAGAACTGCTGATTTCCTGGAATTTTTAGAACAACAGTCTGAAAACAAGAGTTTGGTGGACTAAGAAGCATCTTGTTGATGAAAGAATGTAAATGGTGAATGGATATTATAAAAGTACAAATTTATAATTTTTCTAATTATACATTTTTTATGTTTCTTATTAGTTGTCTTATTAGGCTAGCTAATAACAACTTAACATGTCTCAAATAATCAATAGAAGCCTTGAAGCTAAGAAGTTTTAAAAGGTATTCACAGAGAGGTATCTTCTAGACTAAAGTAGGCCCTACAGGCAAATTTGTGTTTCTGACCAGCTGGTTCTGGAAAGAGCCAGGTAATGTCAAACAAGGTAATCCTGGTGGGCCAGGTAGCATTTTTCTCAGGTGACTGAACAAATACAAGAACACCCAAACAGATTTACAATGTTACGGGTCAAGTTTCTTTCTTTTCTCTTTTTCTGTGGATATTTACTATGGAAAGTCAGTTTATGTTTACATAAAGTATATCCTACTGTTGTGATGTTACTGTATCAATGAATGCTTGCCTAAACCCATGAAAACCAGTGAAAACAATTAATGCCTGGGCTCTCCGTGGTTCAGCGGACTACAGCACTGCCAATATGACCTGATGATTGCTGTTTGAATCCCTGGCATGTTGCCTGCCATCAGCAGTGAAGTAGTGTTGACTGCAGTGTTTGGCTGCTCACTGTGTTCTGACTCATTTTCATTGTTGGTCATGAGACTAATGAACATCTGTTGAGGCAGCACAAAAGAGAAGCGCTCAAAGAGCAGGTGAGACACGCCACAGTGTAATAGGGCACACACACACACACACACACACACACACACACACACACACACACACAGCAATCTTTTAATACATCAATGAGTTACTGCATGACACACTGGTGGCAGGTACTCTGGCAGATAGGTGCGTGGGCCGAGTGCCAGTTCTATAGCCTCTCAGTCATCAGCCTAATCTCTCCCTCAGGACCAGACCCACTGTTCCCATCGCCCGCCCCAAAAACAAACACTCTGCTGACTCTCCAGTCAACAACCTGCCAACCGCAGCGCCACGCAGCAGGGTCCGCTTTAATGAGCGAGTCTCGGGAGAGAGCGAAAGGAGCCAGGCTGGTCTTCACCAAGATTTTCCATGACCCAGCGGCTCCAGGATCAACTATGGAAGAAGCTGGGCAGGGAGGGATGGAGAGAGTGAAGGGGAGAAAGAAACAGAGAACTAAAATCGGATCAAATAAAAGGAGTTTCTTTGTACATTACTCATCTATTTAGGAGTTCAGCCCCACCCACTCAGAGAGAAGTTATAAGGTGTGTTTCAGCCTGGACTGATTTTTAAGAATGTCATATATATATCAGTTCTAATTCTAAGGGATTACATGAGGTTGTACTAAATTAAACCACATGTGAAAAAAGTGAACCTCAGAGTGAAAAATACAAGAAAGTATGGGCCTGTTGGCTACTGATTACAGCGCCACATGCATAAAAAGCCTCATTAAAAAATGAATGAAACCAAAACTGCAGAGTTGGCTCGCCACTCAACTGAAGCACTAAATTTCCTTTTGAGACATGCACATGTGGGCTGCTGCTGGGAATGTAAGGGGAGACGACGTGTTGTCAAAACAAAGATTGAGCTGCTTGGCAGTTGCTAAGTCCTTAAGTATCGCTGTGAGGAGTAAAATGTGTGGTGGTAGCCTCCTAGCGGCTCTTTGGTGCTGATTTAAGGGACTGGTCCAAGCGTCTGGACACCTCCCCCTGTCCTCCCACGCACTCTGGCCTTGCCCGGCAGTGGCTTATCAGGCATGCGGAAGCCGTCTCCATGGCAACCACTCGCGGATTTGGGTAAAAACAGAAGGCCGCAGAAAGGAGAAGCCTTGAAGTGTGACTCACGCCCAGCTCAGGAAAGAGCCCTGTGATACTGGCGCAGGAAATTAAAGCAAAAGGCTTTGAAGAGGAACAATTTGCTAGTTTAAAAAAAGAATTCGCCCTCTCTAGAGAAAGTAGCTCTTTGTGAAACTGTTTTAATAATCTAATGCATTTTCCATGATTTGAAAATGTATTATGAGCGAGCTGAAACACTTGGCAGTGAAGGTTCTGTGTCAGAGATGAAAAATAAGCCCCCTTTTGGGATCAGGAAATGAACACAATGTGTCTGATAGGTCTCATATCAACACAGTCAAAGCAATAACGTCAACGTTTTTTCCTTCCTTGAGTATGAGACGCTTGGAAGGGGCTGAATGAAGCTTTAGCTAGCTCACATACTTAGCAGAGCACTGTCCCTAAAGGCATGTGAGTCTGCATACTGGGTACATGTTCAACACTATTAATATATGTTACATAAACTGAGCAAAAACTTTGTACTATTTTGTATTACAAATGCATCTCATAGTAGGTTGACATTTTTGTTGTGCTATCAAATGCTTTCTTGTCCGCTGAGTGATAAACTATGAAGAACAAAAAAAAATCCATTTGGCTTCTACATCATATATTAATAGTATTGGGCATGGACACTATTTTAACACATACAAGTCATAACAGTCAGGACTATCAAGCAACTCATGTCCTCTAATCCCTCAACCCAGTGCACATGGATTGTAGGTGAGAAGAGACATGTTCCATGATTACTTCAGCTAAAGTCTTCAGACTTTCTGGTCTACATACAAACGCCATTACTCAGCCATTTTAGTTAGTTTGTAGATTAAACCGAAGTGCCCCACCCGCCTTCATACACGGACTCTGCTGCTGGCAGCCTGTAAACATGACGTGGGCTTTAGCAGCACAGTTTCAGTTTAGTGAGGGTGCTCCGTCTTCATAAACAAGATTGCCATCTAGTTGCCTAGCAATGCACTGCAGCTTTTTTCACACTGCACCTAGCACACATCATCACAACCACATCTCTCTCATTCTTTCTTTTGATCATTTTAAATATATTTAAAATTCTCAAAAAAAATTAAATATAAAAATATCGTCAAAGGAAAGAAAGTCTGGTGTAGCAGGTAAAACCCCACCTTTCCTTTCCTACTGGAGCATGTGAATATCACAGCCAGTAGTGTTGGATCTGAGCTCTTTAGTGAGTTGCAGTGGTAACTCGCCAATACCAGGATTGGGCACCCTTGCTTTACATACAGGAGCCCTGTCAGGGATTTCAACAATTCTGCCAATATCCTCAATTAATACATTTTGTAGGGTTACAGGCCCCATTCTGTCAGTTACAGGCCAGATCTACAGTCCATGCTTCTTCTGTAGAAGTGATTGGGGATGAGGGCTGGAATGCTGATCTTCTTCAATATCCTTAGAAAGTAGAGCCACTGATGATCCTTTCTTCACTGAGAAGGAGGAACCATGAACCCCAAATAACTTGACAATATTCACAGTCATCCTGTACATGTGCAGAGGAGTGTGAGGTGCTTACATCCTTCTAAAGACCACAGGCATCTCTATAGTCTTGCTATCGTTCAGAGAGAGAATGTTGTCCTTGAACCAGAACAGAAGCTGTCTCCCATTCTGTCTGTAGACAGTCTCATCATCATCATCATCATCTCTCATCATTGTTGGAGATAAGCACCACACCTGTTGTGTCATCAGCAAGTCTGATGATGTGATTGTGCTGTGATGTCTGGCCAGGCAGTCTGAGCAGGGTGTACACAGCCCTGGGGGGGCTCCAGTTGTTGTGATAAAGCAGGATGTCCTGTTTTGGATCCGGACTGCCTGTGGCCTGTTACTCTGAAAGAACCCGGAGGTTCTATGTATTCTCTTCGTTTACTACAAACATTGCATCCAGCTGCTCATCATGTTATCTAAAACTCAAATAAACACATCTGAATGAATGAAGTTGAAATGCTGGTTCAGTTTTATCAGAATCAGCAAATAAAAAAAAAAACAGGGCTGGTCCTTTATGCTGAACATGCCATTTATATGTCCACATAATTTTTTTTAGTGCAGGACTTCTAAAATCAGCCACAATCATGCATTTTTTCTGGCTGGCATTTAGAGAGAGACCAGAACTCAAGCTGCCCCAGTACACAGCCCTGGGGGCTCCGGTGTTTAGGGTGATGAATCAGGAGGTGCTGTATTGGATCCTGACTGACTGAAGCCTATCACTCCTGTTACTGCTACTACTCCTCTGTGGAAATCTGCCTTGAGCTGGCCGTCCTCACAACCTGAGTGACCATGCAAGAAGGAGACTAGTCAGGGAGGCCACCAAGACACTCTACTACATACTAAATGACTCCTCTGAAGGAGTTAAACTGAAGCTTCGCAGTGGGGTTGGTGTGTTTGTGGTGATGTGCAGTGTTTGGTGTCTGCAAAACATAGAGCTTTCTTCCAGCTGACCTTGTCTCCTACATGCCTTTGGGTGAACTTTAGTGGAGATTTAACTCTCTTCACCACTTCCTCATAACCGACCGGTGAAGAACATGGGCAACAGTTGTCGTCTGCAGAATCTCTCCCTTCTCAGTTTTTGACTCATTTAAAATAGTTATAGGTGTCTTGACACGCCCCTTTAAACATACACCCCCGATTGTTACACACACACGCAGAAGTACACAAACCTATAGCACATGCCAACTTTTACATCAACAATAAACAGAATACAATAAACGAAATAAAATGACATTTTTCTAGAGGTGAGACACCCCACTGCTTCAGCAAGCCTTCCCAGACTGCACGCATCATTGAGAATGGCAAGTGACACACTGATTGGTTTATTGCACGTTACGCCCAAAACACACCTATTTTTACTTAAGACACTTAGCACATGCCTTTTGTGCGTTTCGAGCCGTGCAAGGAGTACTTTTCCTGTTGTTACGATAGCAAAGACAGACTGACACGCCCTAAATCAAGCTGTGCAGTGTGCGATTGATGGCTCTCCTAAAAATCCGTAAAATCAAATAATAATAATTCTTATTTCTTGCTGTATTTATGTTTATTTGTATTTATTCTAATGTTCCATAGTGTTTTACAAACAAAATAAGCACAGATTATTTCTGAGACCATGAATGTACACTCCCTTTTTGAAATGGCCTAGATACGCTTCATGTCTGACAAGAAAACAACCCTTAATGTCAACCTGGCAGCAAAACATGTCATGAGTTGATCCATTGGCTGACTATGTCCAATTCATGGAAAATCAGTCACTTTACAAAGTATGTCTGTAATTCCAGACATGTGGGGGAAAAAAGTCATAGACTGGGAACATTGCGCTCATATGATGCACCCACATGATTTTAGACATTTACATTATGGCACTAGGCCTAGTGATTGTGCCATGCCCACATGCACACTCCACTACTGCACAAACAGACACCAACAGTTCAAATACTGTCTCTCTTGTAAACGCTTGCTTACTTACTTGCAAATACTGTGTCCAGTAACTCATCTTTTTGTCTGAAACACCAATAAACAGACAGAAATACTGTAGTAAACAAATATCATCATCTGAACCCTCATGGGATTTGCCCTAAAATATGTTTTTACCATTTCTGATGATGAGGAGTTTTTTTTTTTAAACTTCCATTCTACCATGATCAACATCTGCTATATCTTCGCATCTCCAAAATGCCAATTTCACAGAAGAAAAAACATCTGTACATTTTATTCCACATCATTGAGGCATTTTTTTGGTCCATTTACCATAAAATGTTGATGGAGGCTAAAGAACAACTGCCAAATAAAAAATAAGGGGGGCAAACTTTTTGTGTGACAGCAACGATGTAATACACACAATACAAAATATGTGTACATTTGCTATTGGGTAGATCGTTTATTAAAAAGGCTCACCTCAAGTCCCTGGTCCTTGTCTCTGTCTGAGGGCCAAAATCTTTATTAACAGTAAGACTGCCGGTGTAAAAGATATGTTGACAACATTAATGCAGGTAGTTTCATGAAAAATAACTAGATCATTTAACTAGAACAAATGAAGCTCCTGCTAATAAAGGTGTTTCAGTAGTTTTACTGAAAGCGTATATGAATAAGCTGATATCATTAAACTGAATATGATTACTTCAGTGTGACGTCACATCAGCTCATGCAGACCAGCAAGAAACGCAGCGCAGAAAAGGGGTTACCTCACTTCTACCCTTTGTTTACATCTCAGTGACAGAAGTATTCAGACACTAAATATGATATATGAATTCAACTGAATAAAATGATCGATATTAGTCACGTGTCATCTGTTCCGTTTCTCGACAGGACGGCAAAATGACTCTAGCCTCAAACCTCAACAGGGTGAACGCTCGTTCCGTCACACCGAACCGTACGGCGTTTCGCGTCGTGCTCGCGTCACCGGGCGGGTGCCGCCTCCATCCGGGGACGTGCACGCGCACTCGTTCTCCATCATGGCGGCGTCAGGTGAGAATTTGGAGAGGGCTTATGGTTGGGCCGGTTTGGTTAAATTACGGGCTGAAGCACGGTTTGGGGAAACGCTACTGACGTGCAGAGCGAGGCGGGGAGTGTTGCGGCTCGCTCCCCCGAACTGACAAGGCGGACTCTGCGGTGCTTCTCGGCTGGTAGAGGCGTTTCGTTTTGAGCGCTGCGTAGGAAACGCGCTAGCACTAGCCGCAGCTAGCCTGTCCGTTTTCACACCGAGACCCCGCGTTCATGAAGCCTCGACCACCTCCTACACGGTTTAAAACAGCCCCCCTGGAGGTTTGACTTCAGCTGGGCTGTGGTGTCAACCGGGCGAGTGTGGAAGCTGAGTATGGGTCACTGGGCGGGCTGTTCCGCCCCGGAGCCTCGGTCCCTCAGTGCTCGGCCGAGCTGGTTTTGGCGCGGCGGCGAGAAGCAGTATGTCTGACAGGGTTGCAAACCGCGCTGTGGTCTGAACCCGAGAGAGCTAGGTTAGCTAGCTAGCTGCTGAGGTGACTGCGGAGAGGAGAGGAGAGGAGACGAGCCGAGCGGCACGGCTGTCTTAAGTTGTTGTGTAAGTGCAGGCGAGAAGAAGAGGGAGGGGTGCGGTGACTCCCCACGTGGACTTCCAGAGGGAGGGGCTGATGTTTTCTCGAGCAGGGGGTCCCATGCCTGCTTCTGGAGTTACCTTGCCCTGCAGAGTTCAGTCATTTACTTGCTGTAACACACCCATATGGTCTTTATGAAGGGTTGGGTAGTAAGCTGACACACATTTGCCTTTTGCTTTAAGGTGTTACTGTGCAAATCGGTCAGTTATGCAGTGTATAGACTCCAGCTGCAGGAAAACCAAAGATGCAGTGATATGGGATTTCCAATGTTTTACAATGCTTTTAATGTCTGTCTCTCCTGATGCCTGAACATTTATAAAGTGTAGCAATCAGGGCCACCTGCACTCAACTTGATTAGGGGCGCTGTGTGGATCCTGCCTTGCTGTTGCAGCCCATCCACCTCAATGTTGGACCTGTTGTGCATTCTGAGATGCTTTCCTGCTCACCACAGTTGTATAGAGTCGGAGTTCTCTGCGTGACCGTGGCTTTTCCTTCACCTTAGACCCATCATTGATGAGAGAGGCCATTCTCTGTTGACCTCTCTCATCAACGAGGTGTTTCTGTCTGCAGAGCCGCTGCACACTGGCTGTTTATTCTTTATTACACCATTCGGAGTCAACTCTAGAGCCTGTCGTGCTGAAAAATCAGGAGATCTGCAGTTCTACAAATGCTCCAACCAACCAGCTGCTACACGATTGGCTGATTAGACAATTAAAAAAGGACGGGGCTGGTTAAACTAAGCAGGCTTTGGGCTGGAAGGCCTCTGGCTCGATCCCCGGGTGGCTAGCCACCACCTAAGATGTATGTTCTCACTGAACTAATCACTAGTGAGTGTGCATACACTACCACGGATGGGCTAAACACAAAGGTTAAATTCTGTTGTACTGATGCAGTGGTGCTAAGGTGTGCTTAATCTTACTGTAATCTTCTTGAACTAATGAGTAGGTGTGTAGGTGTTCCTAATTAATTGTTTGGTAAAGCCACCTGTTGCAGCATTATGGGGAAATGTGCAGTTTACTTGTAGAGGGTCTCAGATCCAGGTAAATTAATAAAATGCAAGTGTAGGAACCCAGCACAATTCTCTTCTTCTGGAGTGCAGTAAATACATAATCAAAATTAGTTTTGCAGTTGTATGTGGTAGTCTAGGGGCGAAGATTGATGAATGGTGTCCGACTGTGACGAGTGCAAATGACACACAGGAGCTAGAAGACCCACCTGCTGTTTCAAACCAGCAGGACTGTTTTTCTCTGTGTTTTCTTTGGGAGGGTTGAGCTTAAGTCTTGAATGTTTAAATATAGCCTGAGTAGAACAAATTAAACACCCCTCTGAAATATTGTTTTTTATTATTATTATTATTTTATGCCTTTATAACATGAAAGGGTTTTTAATTTAGTAAACCAGCCATACATAAATATGACCTACGCAATTTATGCTTCTACGTCAAATCTACATGTAGTCGTGTACGCTACACCGTAGCCTGATGTGCAACTCCCCAGAAATGTAACTTAAGTGTTGCAACAATACAAACTGTGACAGCTCTGATTGGTCTGCTTGGTAGCATTGTATTTCCTCCTTCGTTGCCACTTTTACATTTAGCTGGATGAAAATGGGTTGTGAGATAATGGTTGCACATGACGAACCAAGTCATCAAATCTACCTGCATTTTCTTATCTGTGTCTGAGTGGCCAGACAAGCACAGAAAATGTACCCTCTTCCTCTGTTTAGTGGCTGTACGGCGTCGCCTCTCCTCTGATGCCTCTTCTCTCTTTTATTGCAGAATTTTTAGTGACAGTATACAGCAGTTTTATTGCTCCAACTCCAAAATAACAGTGAAATTGAGTGGATTGTTTGTTTTTCTCCTCTTGACTTATTACAATGGCATTAAGAATGTCAGACTAGTGTTTTGGCTGCAAAGCAACGCAGACACATCTATGCATAAATATAAATACTCACAGCAGTGTAGCCCACTTGCACAGGCTACACCACAGACTCTGCGTTCACATGAGTCTTCTGTGTACTTCTGTGTAGTGTTACACACCAAGCCGATACTGATGTGAATCCAGTATTATCGTGCGTCCTTATTAGGAACTTGTGTGATGGGAACAGTGTATTGCTTATTTTCCAAGTCATGTGTGGTGATGGCACAGCTAGCTTGTGACCACTTGTGGATCCTTTTCTCAGAATGGGCACTGCAGACAGCTGATACTTACAGTGAGAGAATGAGAAAGTAAAAGCAGCACTGTTGTTGTTGTTGTAAGAAACCCATAGTATAGCGGTATGTGCATGAGGATTTACAGGTTATTTCACAGAGCAGAGTTCTCAAACAGTAAGAAGTGAAACCTGTTTCTCCGCAGGCAGGGTTCCCACGGTGGAATCTTGATTTCTTGATTTTGACTTCAGATGTTCTGCTGACTGAGAAAACCTGATTTTGTGAAATACCCTCTGCAATGCTGCAAATGCCTGCAGTGATGTCACTAATAAATAAAGGAGGGAAAAGGGGGGGGGGGGTAGTTGGCAGTCACGTCATGGTTTTACTTAGGAGCTTCTAGCATGATGGCTGATGTTGTTAGTGCTGTGGTCTTTGTTTAGGTTTGGCTTTGAGCTCTGGTCACCCTGCAGTAAACACAGATTCAGAGGCTCGTCAGCGGAATGTCCTGACCTTGCAGTTTGTCACAATAGAGTTAGGAAGGCCAGTAGGACCATCCCAACTACCGCTGAGCAAAACACACACACACACTCCATGCACCGTCATGAGATCGGAGGTAGCTTGTAAACTTAGCTTGTAATGTAAACCTATTGTCTGCTTTTCCCTCATGCACATGACAACACTGAAAACAGAGTTTTAAAAAAAATCTCCACCATGGACAGTGTTTTCAAAAAGCTGTTCAATTTCAGTGACCCAAAAACAGTGTTTTTGTGTGGACCGGAGGCAGAATTGCAGACAAAAACCTCCAAAAATATCCAGATACATGTGGTCCGGGCCTAGTATGTTGAGATAGGATGGCATTGCTCGCTGCAGTTCTTGTTATTCCTTCAGCACTGCCTTAATCTAGTCTCTTTCTGTGACTCCATTTCAATATGTCAACACCACTGCACGTTTTTATTGTTGGGTAAACGTCTCTGTTGGCAGGAGCCCAAGATAAAAGCCTGGCTCATGTGTCATAAGAGTAAAATATAGTCCTAACTGAAGAGGACTCTGTGTTAGCCTACTCATTTCAATCCCACAGCACTTGAAGCATAAGGCCTGGCATCTTGGCACCTGAGCTTGGTGCCAGTATATGCCAGTATAATTTGAACCCACCTTATTGCAATAACTCTGAGAAGACTTGCTATAGTTTGTCATTGTTTCACTACTGTATTAGGACAAATCAGGGTGACTAACTCTGTCGACGCTGTATAGATACGACAGGATATTGTACCTTTTATGTTATTTAGTTATTTGCTGAATATATACAATAAGACTTGTACAAATGGAACGCTTCATAATATTTATATTTATTGGAGTATTATATTTACTGCTTCTGAGTGACAAAATGTGAAATAAAAAGTGGTATTGTGCTGTAATTGTAAATGCATAGACAGCATAATCCTATCTTTTGAGAATGTGAACTTTCTCCGCAGCTAAGAAGACCAAGAAGAAGGGGAAGACCCTTACTTTGACCGATTTCTTGGCAGAGGACAGCGGGGGAAGCTCTCACCTGAGTTACCCTCCTCCGAAACCCACCAGCTGGGCCGATGAGACAGATGACTTGGAGGGAGATGGTGAGACCTCTAAATTTGCGCAGCGGTGATATTGCCACCCAGATGCAAGAATCGTGTTACACTGAAGAGATGTGTAAATATGTGTTCACAAAAAAAACAACAACTTTCAAATCAAAGACATTAACAGATCAGTCCATAATGAAAAGAAATTAGAAAAGAAAATAACTCTTAGACCCTCAACCTAAATGCAGAAAGTTGTTTGCTTTAGGGCTCCAAATGGCTCGGACGGTCTAATGTGCTAGTTTCAATGCGAGTTCAAATCCCGAAAGAAACCTATCCCTGTTTTTCTGTGCTTCCTTTCTCCTTTCGACAAGTTACCACTTCCTGGCACACAGAGGACGATGTGTATCGTGCTCCGCCCATTGATCGGTCCATTCTGCCGACGGCACCTCGCGCAGCCCGTGAGCCCAACGTTGACCGGTCCCGCCTTCCCCGCAGCCCCCCCTACACCGCCTTCCTGGGTAACCTACCCTACGACGTCACCGAGGACTCCATCAAAGACTTCTTTCGTGGACTCAGTGTAAGTTTTATTTTCTGTTGTTGTTTGCTTTTGTTTTGTTTAGGGACATTTCTACTATTTATAGAATTATAGCAGCACTCGAATCCTGCACATTTGGCCTTTCTTTCTCCAGAGTGGGTAAATGACAGCAAATCAAATCAAATTTTATTTGTCACATACATAGTAATACACAGTATAACTTGCAGTGAAATGCTTTTTTGACAGTCTGCCCACATCAAAGCGATACAATAAGATCTAAATTTAAGCTTAACTAAACCTTAACTTAATGAAGTAAAGTGCAAAAGTGCAAAAGAAAAATAAAATAAAAATAAAAATAGAATAAGTTACATTTAAGTTAAATTTAAGTTAAAAAATAAAATATAAAAATATGAAAATATAGAAATATAAGCAAAAAATATATAACATATATAATATATATATGCAGATGAAATGGTGCGTGTCTGTGTGTGTGTGTGTGTGTGTGTATGTGTAATATATATATATATTTTATATATATATATATATATATATATATATATATAATGTATGTATATGTGTGTGTGTGTGTGTGTGTATGTATACATATGTACATATTTATCTGTATGTGAGTGTATGTGTGAGTTAAAAAGAAATATTTTCGTTATTGTCCGTAGTGAGTTTTCCGCGAGCCATGGTTGTGTATTGTAGTGAGTGAGGGTCCAGTTAGTGTATGTAGATAAAACTCTTATCTCCCCGTCGGGGAATCGAACCCCGGTCTTCCGCGTGACAGGCGGAGATACTGTCCACTCCAGTGTAATGCTGGCCGGCACTGGCGTCTTCTGGCCAATCCATCAGAGTTGGTATCTGGAGAATTGCATGTGATAGGGGGAGAATGTGTATGGGTTGGGTAATTGGCAATCTCTAAATTGGGCAGAAAATGAGTTTTAAAAAAGTATAGCACTGCTGTAATTATTCAATATAATTGAACTGATTTCAGGCAGTAAATTGGACTGGACTTGATGGAAAAAGGTATCAGGCAGCTGGTTCTCTGTGTCAAGATGAAGACCTTTCATGACAGGAGAGTTGTGGAAAGGTTTTGTGGTATATACACTTTCATTATGTTTTTCTCCCTATGATGACTAGAAATATTCTTAAGGCTGTTACACAAAAAATGTTTTTAATGAAGGAAGGCGCAGTGACATTCAAGGACTCACAGGATTTGTTTTTGTCATTTCATTAAATTAAAACAAAAACTATACCGCAGAAATGATCATGTAAGACTTGTGACTTGAGATTGATATGAAATTCAAGAATTCCCTCATTTTATCAGGACTAATATAGCTGATACCCGATCCATTAAAATATGCCTAGATCTGCCCTGATCCACTAAATCTGATTAGTTTGTATGTATTTTAATTAAAACACTCTTAAGTAGCCAACGAAGCATATTATAGTAATTTAACACAAAACATTGTTGTGCACACTGAATAGATGGTATATCTATCTATATATACCCAGCAAAGCATGTTACCAGTTGTCAGTTGTGAAACACTAATTTTGTGGGCCATAGTTACTGTTGGCTGCCATGTTTCTTCAAGCCTTTGTGAACTTGTGAAACTGGTTTATTAATTTCTTTTGGCTGATGTGCGTCACACTTTGACGTTAAGTATGTGAGTAAGCACACGTATACTAAAATGTTAGCACCCGTAATGGCAGCCATTATGACTTGGTGGCCACCCCTAAATATAAGCACATTATGCATTATTACCCTTTCTTATTACACCTGCAATACAACTTTACAGTGTATTTTTATATATTTTTATATATTTATGTTTACTTAAGTCCCTTTCAGACATGCATGGTAATCTAGAACCTTTTTGGACATTAGCTGGAGGAGCTGGATGTGTGAATGCAAATATCTGAATCAGTTGTACTGGACATTACCTGGACTTTATCCTGCCAGAGCCCTTGTCCAAAGTTTGGGTAATGTCCGCGTGTAAATAGAGCAATTTTCCAGAGAATTAAGAGTGGGTGCGTTGATGGCTTTATGAATGAGTCTGTAGCCTCGTTCACAATCTTCTATGTGCTGTAAACAAAACACTGCTATTTCTGCAGCATACTTTTTGCATCCTGCTGTGACTCCTGCACGCACTACACTGCTCCCTGCCTTGTCTTAACCATGCAGAACATTTCCTGTAGTAAGAACGTAAGAAAGAAAATCTCTGGCTGTACTCTACATGTGTGAAAGGGTAACTCTGTCTAATGTGCAAAACTGATTCTCTGGATTTTATATGTGAAAGCGGCTTAAGCCTGAGAGAGTTATAAAGGCACAGTAAACTAGGAAAGCCAAATCTTTCTTTATAGTCATGTCTTGTGTTTTCTACAGATCAGTGCGGTTCGTCTCCCACGGGAACCCAGTAACCCAGAGCGGCTGAAAGGCTTTGGGTATGCAGAGTTTGATGATGTGGAGTCTCTGCTGCGTGCACTCAGTCTCAATGAGGAGGTGAGGCTTTAAATAGAGCTGATCCAACAACCAAAACCAGAATTGAATGAACAGAATTTAAGAAAAATACAACTTTCATTTTTTAACTGTATTTTGATTGAGAGTCTGGATTAAGGGTTTTTAAATGTAGACTTTGAATCCAGTGTCTGTTCTTGCGTTTTTGTAATTACTGGCAGATTATTGAACTTCTGGTGTACCTTTTTGGCTGCCTAGCATCCTACCTGTCAGTGATGACAAATTCCAGGACTCAAGAATTATAATGAAACTGATTTGATGATCTCTGTTCCTTTATAGTATCACTTGCATTTGTTGACATTTATGGCCACTAGGTGGTGTTTCCTCTCTGGTTTTTGGAGTTGGGAGTTGAAGTATAGTTCAAAAGTAAGCTTTTACCACTGAACTCTAAATAACTAAATTGGCCTTTTCTGTAGAATTTAGGGAATCGCAGAATCCGTGTGGATATTGCAGATCAGTCCAACGAGAAAGGTATGTTTGTGTGTTTTTCTAAACTTCTTTTTTTTTTTTTTTTTTTTGCCACAAAACATTTATTAGAAGTAGATATTTTTTAAAGCCCACTTTTAACCCGTCTCTGCTGCTCCTGCTAGAGAGGGAGGACCGTTCTATGTCTGGGCGAGACCGTAACCGTGGCGGCGACTTGGGGCCGGACAAAACAGACAGTGATTGGCGAGCAAGGCCGACTGTCGATGCAGATGAAGGACCACGCCGTGATGATGCCTACGGTGAACGTGAGTGGTTCAATTGTGCTCCTAATTTTTGAGAGGCCTGCCCACCACATTGGTTCTTTTTTCTTGTTAGTAGTTTACAGACAAGAGCAGCACATGCTGGTACATCTTTGTCCCTCTAATTTGGTAAATACAAATTCCCAAGTCCATGACAATTTAATAGCATGACATAAGAATACCCTCCTGAATTACAGCGCTATGATTTAGGTGGCAATATCCTTTGACTAGTCAGGCACACAGTTATGTCTTGTTGTTGCCGAGCAACAATCAGCATTGTTATATAGACAGAATAATGAAAGATAGGGGTTGATGAGTATCCTTTTCAGTTTGCCACCAAGTGAATGAACGGGCCTTCCCAGTTGCCTATAGATCATGACATTAATGTAGCATTTAGAATCACTTATTGTGATTATCACGATAACCATTACATTAAAATCAATGAAGGAAACAGCAGATGAAGCTGTTTTTATTAAACCGTGGAAGGCCAGCTCTGTGTAGCCAGCCCTAGTACACAAGCTGTCTTGGCTTTTCAGCATGTTCTATGTACTTCCCTTTCAACATTTTTGACATTCTCTGTAGACGTTAACATCATTAACTTATCTGTGAGAAGTTGTTTGCCTAAGAACAACACATTGACTGACCGGGTTCCACGTTTTCCCCAGTTTTCATCCTCTCTGTGGACAGCCTGAAGCCACAGATCTTTCCTCCTCCTGTCCTTCACTTTTGGGATGTAACATGGATTATGTTTTATTGTTAGATGTGAGATATAGAATGCGATACAGTAGCTTTTATACACTAGTATTTCCAGTTTGGCACCTGGCCTATGAGCAGGTTTGTTTTCATGCAAAACAGGGTGTGGTTGTTTGGACAACGCAGAAGTGACACAAGCCTGCTTTTCTGGTTATAGATGTGAGATGCTAGACACATTTGGTCCAAATGTAATTGGCTTTTCTATTATAACCTCTTTCAGTTAATAATATCATCTGGAAAGAGCTTTTCCAGAGCTTTTTTTGCATGGTAAAAAAAAAAAAAGAATGAAATGGCTAAAATAATTCAAATAAATGGCAAAATATCTGATAATCCTTACATACCCACCAACACTGTCACTCTCATGTGAAAACCATGTATCTCCAAAATGCCACCCGTACGGGAGAAGGAACATTGAAGTCTTTTTAGCTTGAATATTTGACGACTAACAGCGTTAAACATAGCTCTCACACAGTGTAGATCAATGTTGATTAGGGTTTCATAAACAGACTTTGTTTTGTCTCACTGTGTTTCAGGATCCCGAGACCGCTATGAATCAGACCGGTACCGCGATGGTCCACGGCGGGATGATCGCTATGACAGTGGCCGAGACAGATACCGGGATCGCTATGATGACCGAGACCGAGACAGAGGTAGAACATCTGTACTCGAGTTTGCATTTAAGCACTATTGAAAATTTCAGTATGACAAACCAAAATATGAAACTGTGCTCTTATTCTCATATCAGTGCTTACGTAGATGATTGGCTGAGTATCTCTCTAATTCTTCTGTTAGCCTACGAGCCTCGCAGTGGGGGGCGTAGGCCATTCGGCAGTGGTTTCCGCCGCGATCATGAGGACCGACGGGATGACTATCGAGGCAGTGGAGATCGGTACGGTGACCGCTATGGAGATCGCTATGGTGAACGGGAAGACCGATATGACAAATGGGAAGAAAAACGTGAAGACAGAGGTAAGCATGTTTTAGGCTCAGCAATCACTTTCATATTTACTGGAGTAAAGGTTTCTCCTCAGAATAGTTGAATCTTTGGTCTTGATTACATTCTGAAAAGTATTGTTTGTTTTTGTTTTACGTTCCTTATACTTTACATCAGTGGTTCCCAATCCTGGTCCTGGAGGACCTCCTGGCCTGCACATTTTAGTGGTTTCCTACTTTCATATACACCACCTTCAAGTCAGAAAGGGCTTGGTATTAAGCTGATTACCCTGCTCCCAACACATCTGATCTAGCTAAATACTAAAATGCGAAGGGCAGGGGGTCCAGGGTTTGGAACCACTGTGTTAAATTCACATACTAATCTAATTTTTCCCTATAATTCTTTTTGTTTATGTTGCAAACGTTGTGCTAAACTTTTGCAGGGTTTGTTGATTTACTACTAGCAAAACAAATTCCCTCACTACACTGACTCATTATCTTGGCATGCTCAGGCCCCCCTCAGAGGCCCAAGCTGAACCTGAAGCCACGCAGTGTTCCCAAGGAGGAGGTTCAGAGCAGCACAACTTCTGCACCATCCAGCCGGTCAGCCTCTATTTTTGGTGGTGCTAAGCCAGTGGACACAGCGTCTAAGGAGAGGGAGGTGGAGGAGAGATTGAAGAAAGAGCAGGAGAGACTACAGCGACAGTTGGAGGAAGACAAGGGGAGAGGACCTGAACGCAAGCCCAGAGAGAGGTAGAATACACAAACTCACCTTTTGAACATTTTTCATACAGTACTGTTGAAGGTGTGTTCTATTAGTAATTACTGTTGTCATCAGCTAAATTGTCAACTAAACTGCCCAAATGGGTAAATTGTTGTTCAGTTTTCCTGTTTACCTCTTTCCTGTATTGAACCTTCAGACATCCCAGCTGGAGAAGCGAGGACCAACCAGCAGAGCGCTCACGAACAGGAAGTGAGTCGTCACAACCAGGAAATACCACAAGCAGAGGTATGACGGACAGCTGCTAACAAGAGTGTTAAAGTAGATTAATCTCTAGCACATTTTTAAGCGTGTCGATATAAAAATCCAGTTTGAAATACTAGAATGAATATTCTGACTTGCTTGGTTAGCCTATGACTGTAACACTGTTAGTATCTATCTCTGTTGATCTAACATGTTCACAAAAGCAGTAAGCAGTAAAATCTTAAAAGCAATGTAATTCACTTTGTGCCTGTGGCAGGCTCTCGTCGTCGGGAAAGCGAGCGCTCTGTGGAGAATGAGGTTTTCAGTGGACGTGAGGACGAGCCACCTTCCCCAGGAAGCTACGCCCCCTCTTCCAAGCAGGAGGGACTCCCCCTTAAGGTGGTTCCTGCCCCTCCTCCTAAAGAGAACGCCTGGGCAAAGAGGAGTGCTATGAGCGCAGGCTCAAGCGAGAGTGAGCCCAGACCTGCAGTCTCCCCCAGTACCTGCACTCCACCCAAAAGGTCAGTGTGCAGAAAAATACAGCTCTGTTGCCTGTGTGTTTATCATACTTTGCTGGGACAGCCAGCATGCATACATAGGGGCATAAGTAAAAGGTGTTTCAGCTCATGAAACTGCATCAGGATACAAGTTTAGACAATAAATGTATTTCTGACATTTGATATACTTTCCTGACACTATTAAAGCAACTGGAAGTAAGGAAGCTAAAAATGCACAGATAAGGCTAATTCGCTTCCCCACATTTCTATCCAGTGAGGGGCAACAACTGAAGCATGATCTCTAATCTGCAAAGCTCATACACTACATCTATTCTGCTGTATTGTGCTGTTTTCAGTTAGGCTATGACCCTGTTTATACCTGCTCACTTCATGTACCTAGTATGGGATATGCAGATTCGCTCATTGCGCAGCAATTATTGCTTGGGTGCATTTGCATGTGGCTTATTCAGATATAATCCTGATCCTCAAGATGCATGTGGCCAGGTGTAAATGAGGTCTATGAGTTCTTGATTAACTGCTTTGCACACACAGCTAATTAAAAAAGTGTTTTTTTTTTTACCCATTTTGTTTAACCCATTTTCATAAGTTAACACGTAGAATTGTTGTGGTGGGAAAAATGTAGTATAGAAAGTTTATTTAGCACCAATTGTCTTACAATACATAGCTATACAAGGGTGAACATTAATACATGTTGAATTGGCTTTTTTTTTTTAAACAAAATGCATTGACTCATTTTACTGTATTGTTCTTGTGTTGTGAAAACAAATCACAAAACGTGCTTAAACAGCACAAGTTAGGGTGCTGCCTTAAAAAAAATAGATCATGCAAAGTAGCCAAATGTCTAGTTGTGTTGTAACTTATTTACTCAATATGTTTCTACTTTGTTTTTGTATTGTATAATTGTATCATCATGTGGGTTTTTATCTTTAAAGGAGATCAATATTCTATAGCTGTCAGTAAATGCAGTACCAGATAAAAATGTGTTTCTGCCACATAGACCAAACTGCAGTCTCTGAAATCTCTCATAAGGGAAGGGAAACTTGAAGAGGTACTGTTTTTCCAGGGTAACATGAGGTTATATTTCCATACATAACTGGTGACATTCAGTACAATGTCAAAAGTACAAATATTCAGATTGTTGTAGTATTAGTGTTGGTAATTTGCAAGACTTTGTTTCTTTTTGGGTTTTTTTGCCTCTTTCTTTTTGGGGGTGTACTTAAGACAATTTGAGCCCCCCAAATATCATTCATAGTAGAATATCTCTCTGACCCCAGTCCTTTTGACCTGTCTTTTTTCAGCTCCACAAGCTCAGCTGATGAGAGAGCACCCCAGAGAGGTAAAGGTAAGATCCAGAGGCTTAAGGAATGTACAGGCCTTATCAGACATGAAAGAACACTCCTGTGGGTGTAACAGCATTTCCAGCCTTTTGTCACATCCAGACCTCCAGACCTGCACCTTCTTTCACACCCATCATGAAAGCTTGAGTAAGGCAAGAGAAATGATTGTCTCAGTAGCGACATTCTTAAATAGGGACTTTCCATGACGCTTTTAAAGAATCTTCCTCTTATAGTGGATATTTCTTGCGTCTGCCGAAGCCAATATAAAATTGGCCACTTCAGTTTAGTGTAATGGCTGTCTGTAATCCCCACTGCTGGGCCACAGAGCTGCATAGCCATCCACAGCCCACTATGCTGAATGCCAAGCTCTCCTTACAGATGAGAACAAGGCGGATGGTGTGCGTCGAGACAGGGGCCCCTCACGGGGCCGCGGTGGGGCCTCGGGTCCTGGAACAGGGAGAGGCCGTGGGGACGCAGCCAGCCGAGATCGGCGGAAGGAAGCAGACAGGTTAGCCTTTCTGTGGCACCCCTTGTGGTAAAAAAGAGCAGTGTTTCTCTGTAGGCCGGTCTTTCCTTCTCCGTTGGGGTCTTCAGTTCTGATATTGTTGGTGTCTCGCAAATACGTTTTATCTCCATTTTTGCCGATTTTTACTTTTTTGCAAAATGTGAATCCGGTGGTTGTTCTTTACGTCGTGTCAAAATGATATGATATATTGACCAATAGAGATGCTTCAAAAGGACTGGGAAAAATCTTTTTATAAAAAGGTTTTTTTCCTTCTCCTGTCAATCTGTTGTTTTGGAGATACAAGTATTTGCGATGTTTTGTTTTTATTGAAGAGGGATGGGGACCTTTTGATGAGGTTTACCCTCTAGGGTCCTAAGTCCATTTGTAGCTCACCCTAAATCTGAAATAAGTGACAAAGAAAGAAATGCTACATTTAAAAGCATGGACAGCACTATCAAAAGGTTTCATATGTTTTTAAAATTAGCCTCAGCTGCATTACCAGCATATTATTTAGCATTCAAATAGCAAATGTGCTAGGTAATATTTTAGTAGCCCTTACTCAGTATATCAGTATATCCACAGCATTTGCAGTTTTTAGCAGCATGGCTGCTAAAGAGGCTGAGGCTGAATCAAAAAAGTGACTCTGTACCTCAAGAATTATTTTAGGCTTGGCCTAGAAATCGCAGAGCATCCTTATTTTAGCCTGCCATCTGTAAAAAGGTATTTTGGATTGTTTCTGTTAAGGAATATTAAGGAAATTGACTTAAGTTGTTCAAATTATTGGTACCTATCTGGGAAAGTTGTTTTTGGCCTCAGGAACTCAAGAAAGGATTCATTAGGAGTTAAAATATTCCTTCGTAATGTAGATTTAGCTAATAAATCTACTATATAAAGTGTGGATGGCAGAGACTGTTCCTCACTCTGTTGTACGTTGCTTGTAGAAAGGACGTCAGAAGAGAGCGAGATCTCAGACCAGCACCAGAGCCAAAGAAATATGAGGAATCTCCCAGTCCTGTGAGTGACAGAGCTAAGGCCTGTTTCCCATATCTCTACCTCTGGGTGTGCCTCTGTCTTTGTCCAAATATTCTGAAATGGATAACCTTTGAAATCAATATTTTGTTGGTCAATGCACTGACAGCACTTATTTTATAATAATTTCCCTGAAATATAACATTTGTACTCAGAACAAAGTAAAAATGCGATAAAACCTAATAATGTAATATGGTTTGGTAAATTATAAATTTGAGAATACTGTGCATTTCCAATAATATAATTTTAGATTTTTCATATATATATTTTTTATTATATCAACAGTCATCATTAGGCAAGATATTGCATTATTAGCTTTTATTGCATTTGACCAAGTAGATGCAAAATTTTACATTCCTGGGTGCTATTACAGGATTGGGAAATGGTAACATTTAGTGTTCCAGCCATGCTTGACACTTCACTTTTTAGACAATCTGCTTCATGGTAAGTGATTTTCAGACTTCCAGATTCTATGAAGAAATGATTTAAACAGTAGAATACTGTTTCCCAGCTTATGGGTTTAGGTATTTTAGATAATAGAATAAAATTTGGGGTATTAAAAAGCTCATTGTAGAGGAAAAAATGCATTAAATCATCCCTTTGAGAATATTTGGACTGTCAAGCCCCTGTTGTGGGTGTGTCTGTCGCTGTCCAAAGCTGAGTCCTGCGTCAATGTTTCAAGGGTTGTGATTAGATAGTAGAGGTGACCCTGTTTCCTTTGTGGTGTGATCTAAGCTCCTTTTACACATGCACTTTTATACTGGGATATTGAACGGTAATTAAACTGGAAGAGTTTAAGTGTGAATGCAAGCCAGAGTCAGAAGTCCTGATAACGTTGACCCGCATATTATCTGTACGAGACCTTGTAAAATTCCTGCTTAATTAGCCTGAGGGCTCATGTGAACAGAAGCCAGTACATTATTGATTATTGTTAGTTTAATGCCACAGGAGTGTTTTGTACCTGATTCTTATGAGAACCTGCTTGAATGTGTCTGCTTCTGTGCAAAAGCTACGCAGCTTGGTTGGCAAAGCAAAACGAGTTTGTGATTGTGGAAATCCATTTCTTTTAACAGTCAAGATTTTTTGTACATGATTAGGAAATATAGGGGCAGTCTGCCATTCATGCTGAGGATCTACCATCCTGTTTGACAGGAGCTACAGAAGGGATACAAATGGGATGCTTTCAGTGACTCCAGTAAAAAGCAAAAATGCACTGAAAAATATTTGCAAAAATAAATTGTATAAATAAATGATGAAAAAAAATGTTAGGCTTCCTTTCTCGTCACTAAATGATCTACTGAATGGGTATCTTCATGGTCTCATGAGCAGCCCTTGCTGTATCGGAGGTACTATGAATTTGTGCTCAGGACAAACTCGTGTTTGAGTGGAAGAAAAGAAGCAAACTAAACAAAACATGCAACACCAGATATGGCATTAAACATTATTATGCTCTGTTGGCTTTGTGTTTTCTGTATATATCTAATATTAATGCTAATTCCCCCCCCCATCACCTACACACATACATCAGCCAATTGTGTGGCAGCAGAGCAATGGATAAAATCATGTAGATATGAGTCAGCAGTTTCAGGTAATGTTTACATCGACCAGCAGAATGGAGAAAAAAGCAATCTCAGTGAGTTTTGGCACCACATGGGCTGGTTTGAGGATTTCTTGGACTGCTGATCTCCTGGGATTTTACTTGGTTCGATCAACATGGTGCAACACAAAAACGTCTAATGACCGATAATGACAGTTAACAGAGAATGGCCAGACTGGTTTGAGCTGACAGAAAGATTACTAAGCATTTTAGAATGTACTACATGTCAAGCCTTGATGTGGATGGGCTACAACAACAGAAGACCACAGACTACCCACTGTTAGTATTACTAATTAAGTGCTTTAGCCTTGATTTCCTACCATTTGTCTTCTCATTAAATCTAATACACATTGCATTTGTCTAATTTTTGTCTGCTCTAATTTTACTGTTACTAATTATGCAAAGAAATGACTTGTGCATCTGTTGTTTAAGCAGAGTAATCTAGAATAAGCCGTCTTTATGAAATGACAGGCAAACATTTGACATTTTTCAGTTCCTTTGTTGTCTCTGGCCCCATCAGTAGAATTGTCTTCGTACACCAGACTAAGACGCTTAATCTCTGCACCACTAAATAATTCCTCTCCCCCTAGTTCTTAATAAAATTTTACATTTTAATGTAATTTGAATGTGTTTTTAATTAGCAGAAGTATCCTACTCGTGAGCCTTTAATCATATGTAGACCAGAGGTTAGATGTCAATCAATCTAACTGTCTTTTCTCTCTTTCCACAGACATTCAGCTCAGCCAGTAAATACGCAGCCTTGCTAATGGATGGTGACCAGGGAGATGATGCCGAGGCGAGCATAGAATGAGAGGCAGATGGACTGAAGTGGAGACAGTCAAAAATGAATTATGAATTAATTCTCCAGCTTTTTTTCCCATGCAGCACTGAAGGACCCAGCTCAGCCCCTCTAAAGCAAAACCCTCTTTTAGAAGCACCTTCTTAAGGACTGAATGGAAGCTAGTGGAAAAGTACTGGACTCATTTTAAAATAAGAGGGCATATGGGAAGCTGGATAAAATTATTATAACTAATAAATAAGTGGGGTTGACAAAAACAAAACAGAATCTGAGCTTGTTGTTACAACTGCTCCAGCATGTACCACACCTTATGCTAATGCATTTCTAGTTCTAGCTTGTGAAAGTGGGGAGTACCACAAGGTAAGTTTGTTTCTAAGGCGGGTGTTCAATAGCAGTTTATCCCAAAACTCTGATATCATGTCTTAAACCCATGCTTATTATTATTGTTGTTATTATTATTAGTATTAATATATGTGGGTTGTATCGGGGAATATCTACTAACTAAGTTCCAGAAAGCAAGCCTTTCCCCCCATATACATATCAGTTCAGTTGTCTGTTGGTTCCACCCAGGACAAGGGTTATTTCCTCTCAGACCCATACTTAGTCCTGGAGGTGTTTTATATCAAATGCTTCATATTTATACTGGATTGATCAACAGCTTGTTGGCCACATACAAAAAGTTGTTCTTTTGCCAAATATACTTTCAGAACTCAGTGACAAATTGTTTTTATGAAACAATTCTTCACACCAGTGCAATTTTTGTTCAGTCTGAATAAAACATTTTAGAACACATTCACTAGATAAACCACCCAGTTATCATCCAGAAGAGAGATTTTCCACACATTAATGAAATGAATGAGAGTCTTCTTTCAAATGTGCACTAAAGCCTATTCCTGCTTCTTAGTCTAACCACTTTTGCAAAACTTTTGCGAACATAATTAGGGTGACTGTATGTTCTTTTTCTCCAGACATGTTCTCTTTTTAGGATCTTTTACAGCTTTAAACAAGTCCCATTAGTAGACTACATGCAACCATTAGTCAAACTGCTTCCTAGAGAGAGAGAGCAAATAGTTTACAAGAGCACCACGTGGAAATTGACCAGAGCCTGAAAAATTCCTAAACACGAATGTAAACACACAAGTCAGTTGCTAAAAGTGGTACCAAGTGGGTCAAATATTCGGAAGGGTCCAAAAGCACACATCAGTGATGCCACATGCATTAATAGCCTGGATATGTAGTATTATAGTATTAATGGAATTAATACTATATAATAATGGATTTTTTTAATGGCACATTAAAACTATTACTGCTAAATTACTATTAAGTAAAAAAAATTATATATATATATATAATCTCACACACACACACAAAATAAAAATACGAAGATGTCTTTTTACTTTTTATAGCAAAGCAGAGGAGACAGAAGGTCACAAGGTTATTCCCTGAGGTCTCCCTAAAGGCATTAGCTCTAATACAGATCCATGTGTCTGCTGAAACAGTGCATTGCTTTGAGGTCAAAGATCACGCTTAGTTCAATTCCAGCTGCAGCCTTCCAACACATTTCAAAGAGATGTTCATTAGCATGAACATCCATGTGCAAACACTTAGGATTGCTGTGTATCGCCTTGATGCAATGCTTAGGGCTCCCCAATTCCCATGAAAACAGACTCATGTTCTCCGCCATGGGAATGTTGGTTTTCTGTGATCAGCCCAATGTGTGGATGCTTTCAAAGAGGGTAGGTTCAACCCAAATGGATGTAAGGAATTTATACTCCAGTTCATCCTACGGTCATGAAAAGTCGCATCCCGAAATTTAGGAAACGTCCAGCCATTATTAAGTTCATAGAACCTAATTTGATCCAAAACCAAGTCTCAAGCAGTGTCCGCTCTTCTGATTCATGCTGAGAAACTTCATCCTGTCTTCACATCATCTTTACCCCATGACCTTTTTGCTGGACCAAGGCTGAAGAATGTGCCTTTAACCCCGGCTTGCTAGGTCTCATAAATAGAGACCAGGCCCCGGGGGCGTAATGGCTGCTCTTAGAACAGCAGCCTGTGACAGAAAGCAGATGGAGCCTCTGCGCACAGTGCTGAGAACAGGAACCCAGTGTTTTCAGCCTGAACATCTGCGAGTGCACTGCCCGTCACTGCGTAACTGACGCGATTTTCTCAGCACTGTCCTGCTGCTGCCTCCCACATCGTTCTATTCTGAGATGAGGCTCCAAGTGCTTAACTATAGAGGGCTGATCCAGAGCCTTGTTTTCCCTTTCTACGATTACTTTGGATGCAGATCTAGGTTCCGCCAAGCCTTTGATTGTGAACTCGGTCAGATGTCATGTTATTTTGCCCTATGGGTAACAATGTCCGCCTGACACAGGATGTTGCTAGTAGCATCCTTTATTCTGTCCTGTGCTGATTTCCTCTGATGTTTTGGTAGTTGTTGCCACTATTAATAGCTTAACGTCACACATCCGTCTTTTGTACCCTCAAGTCAAAGCCCAACAAAACGTCTGTGTCCAGTTTTGAGCAAACTGGGCCTTGATTGGTGTTTGTTCCTTTCCTTCCTGGATCTTTAGTCTGGTTTCCAGAAATTTTAGATGCAGCCATCTGCCAAGTTTCCCCTCAAACCACCACATAGAGTCTTCCCTAATAGAGGATGCTGGTGGTTAAGGAAATCATCCCATTTTTGCCACAGTCTACTGACTCTAAACAGATGAGTTCCTCTTCAAAATACATTACATTGTTCATACCATAAACTAGGTCAATAAATTTAAAGCTCAAGCCTGTTTCCTTTCCAGTCTCCAGAAGAAGCATTCATATAACGTGGGTCACCTCATTTGGTGTGTCCTGTGACCTTTTAGCTTTCTTTATGAATTTATGCCATTACCTCTTTATAGTGACACCTCTCAAGGGGTGGGATATATTAGGCAGTAAGTGAATGGTCAGTTCTTGAAGGTGATGTGGTAAATGCAGGAAAAATGGGCAAGCATAAGGATCTGAGCCACTTTGACAGGGACCAAATTGTGATAGCTAGACAACTGGGCCAGAACATCTCCAAAACATCAGGCAGGGCTTGTGGGTTGTTCCTGGTATGCGTTGCTCTGTAAGTACCAAAAGTGCTGAATGGAAGGACAACCAGAAAACGGTCATGGGTTGGCTTGCCTGGCCTGTCTGGTCTGATCTCACAGACGAGCACAAATTACTAGAAAATTTGTAGAAAACGTCAGCTGTTGTTAAATCCAGGCCTCCATGGGTCAGAGCTGTTTTGGCAGCATTACGGGGGACCTCCCCAATATTAGTCCAGTGGTTTTAATTTTGTGGCTGATCCGTATACAATTCTAGAAAGTCTCTTTTTTTAAAACAGTTGGCCTATATTGTTGTTTTGTTATTTAGAATTACGCAATATTTCATGGGAATGGCAGCGTTTTACTCATTCTCGTTTGTGAAATACCGCCAAAATTACACACCCTCATGCGGGCACAATCGGTTTTGTCCTTGGCCAACAAGCTTAAGATTAGAATTCTAAATACAGATGCGACCAAACCCTGAACAATTCCAGAACATTACAATATGTGCTAACGGACTGCTGGTTTAGGGCGGAGATTGTGTGGTAAGTGTAGAAATGGCCTTGTTTAGGCACTGTGGGGGCATTTAGATTATGGTTTAGAGTAAACCCTGGGTGTCTCGTACACTCACAGGTGGTCTGCCTTGTGCAATCATGTGCTACGGCTTTGACTTTGAGGACTGCAGTTGGTATAATCTTCTGGTTGCTGGTCCCGTTACCCAATGACTTTTTGACTGTGTCTTCCATTACATTTATTAGGGTTTTGCGTACATGAGCTTACAGTGTTGTAAATTGGTAATGCTTCAGTTAGTTGTGTTGGGGGTGGACATGCTCTTATAAAGAGACCGTTTGAAAGGAACTGCTATAAACCTGCTGTCCTAGAGATGTTTGAGGAGTCATCTATCCTTGTCTGACCACTCCTTGTGATGTAAATAGCCAGTTTTGGCTGTTCCCGTATACCGACATTTCTCGTCCACTTATCTGCTATTTGTCCAGACAGTTACTTTTGCAAAAGCATAATTCACATTATGAAATTGAGCTCATTATAAGACTTCAAGATGATGTGTGTTGCATCTGGCAAAGTCCCGACTATATCCTATCAGTATTCAGGTTAGATAGCATCATTTCCACTCAAGCATTCTTAATGGATGGGTTATTTTTTATTTCTGGTACAGTGTTGTCCCTCCTTGAACACCCAGTCTGTTTTTCAAATAAACAGGCTGTTTATTTCAAAAATGGAGGTTGCAGTGTCCACTGTGGTCACTCCTCATCATCTGCCTGTCTGTTTATCTTTCCTTATTTGGGCTTGTTCTATTTTAGGCTGGTTGTCAGTTTTTTTTTTCTGTTACCGACCCTATAAAAATACAGCTTTTCCCTCCCCCCATCTCAGAGAGATGCTAAAAACTGAGGAAGCCCACGAAAAACGAGCCAGAAAACTCCCTTCAGAGTCTTATGCTTTCTCCAGCTGCATGTGTGCAGCAAAAGTCAGTTATCATTTAATGATTTTCAGCATACATTTCTTTCCCTGTCCTCCTGCAGGCTAATTCTTTCCCTTTAAGAGTCTTGCTAGAGTACTGCCAGATAGTGAGAGATGTCTGCGCAGACAGCTGGCAGGAGAGGTCGGCAATCTTGCCAAAAAGTGCTCGGCTGCTGGCAGCTGGACGAGTGTGTCTGCCTGCTGGAAGCACACTCATCCTGATGGTGTGGTGCTTTCACTGCAGGTGCTGAGAGACACATTTCAGTTGTTTTCGGTAAGTCATACATGATGGCCTTATCAACTGCATCCAGAAAAGACTCATACCCTAAGACTAGTACCCTAGTACCCTAAGTCATGATGCAGCGATCACGGTTTCATTCATACCCGATCGGCCATATGATTAGCACCACATGCCGAATATTGAGTTGGTTCTCCTTGTGCAACCACAGCAGATCTGACCGTTCAAGGCATAGACTCCACAAGACCTCTGAAGGTGTCCTGTGGTATCTGGCACCAAGACATTAGCAGCAGATCATTGAACTATTGTAAGTTGTGAGGTGGGGCCTCCATGGATCGCATCAATGAGCCTTAGGTGCTTGTGATCTTTCGTGAGTCGTTGGTTCACTGGTTGTCCTTTCTTGGAGCACTTTTGGTAGGTACTGATCACTGCATGCCAAAAAAAGACTTGCCTGATGTTTTGGAGATGCTCTGACTCAGTCGTCTAGTTATGACAACTTGGCCCTTATTAAAGTGGCTCATATCCTTATGCTTATGCTTGGCATTTTCACAGCCTTCACAGATACTCCTGTAGATGAAGAAAATTAATGTTGTTCACTTCATCTGTCAGTACTGATCAGTGTATACAGTCAGGTTCATAAGTATTTAGACAGAGACTGTTTTTGTCATTTTGCCTCTGAGCACAACCTCAGTGGATTTGAAATGAAGCTGTGGTTAAACTGTAGACTTTAAGCTTAAATGCAGGTGCTTTAACAAATATTTTACACTACCGTTCATTAATTAAAATACTTCTCATAATGTGAATGTGAACCATTCACAGTCAATGAATGCCTAAAGTCTGGAACCCATGGACATCCCCAATTTCTGAGTTTCCTCCCTTGAGATGCTTTGCCAAATCTTTGCTGCATCTGCCTTCAGTTGCTGCTTGTCTGTGGGCCAGTAATGCTTAAGTTTTGTATTCAGTAAATGAACATAATGCTCAAAGAGTGACAGACTGACTTGGCCCATTAAGAACATTAAATTTATTTACCTTGTAAGTTGCTCTCAAGTTGGTTTCCAGTATGTTTTGGATCATTATCCATCACTAATGTAAGGTAGTACAGCTCTATACAGTTCAGAAGTCACCCTGCTGCTTTTTTCAACAGATCATCAATCAAACAGCACTGAAGATCCCATAAGCAGCAGTTATTTGTTCCTGTGCCATAACAGTGCCTTCACCGTGTTTGACAGAGGATGTGCTTTGGATCAAGAAGTTATTCTTATTAAAACAAGAAAAAAAACAAGAAAACATTTCTTCTTAATGTTGAACAGACAGGAATGTGTGCTCCAGCTACTGCTACAGCCTGTAGTTTAATAAGTAGCAAGGTGTATTATGTGGAAATTTCTGCCATCCAACAAACACTGACACACTGTCCTCATACGATCCTATTTGATTTCATGAGTTGAAATAAGATGTAAAAAGGCCAAAATATCGGAAATACTTGTCTATGTTTAGTTGGTTCCCTTTAAAACAGAACAGTAAGAGATAAAGAATAAAGAAATACAAAAGCAAAGGTAGGCTGTGTGTCACTCCATAAATGTGGCAAAGAGAGAAACAGAAACCGAGAAGACAAGACAAGGGAAAGACAAGACAGTTCTCAGTTCTCACAATATCATGTAAATCCAATGACGTACAGATCTCTGGCAAGCATGTGTGCTTGTTAAATTACTGTATTTACCCTAATAGCGTGTGCTGTTTGTTCTCTGCATGGCTGCGTGCACAGAATCATGACCCCAGTGCCGTTACAGTCCTAATGGCTACTGTTTTACTAGGTGACGGAAGAAGAGGGAGGACTGTCCTACCAGCCCAGAGAGTGCAAGGTCTGGCATTGCACTGAATGAAGGGATGGGGGAAAGCATGGTTAGTTATGCTCACTTGGACTCCTGGTCATGGATGACTGTGGCATCAGCGGGGATAAAACCCCTCTCCAATCTTCTAATAATAGAGGCAACACCTTTACCTAAGTTTTACTGAAGTTTAACTGTCTTTTCTGTTTTATATGGAATCATAAAGTTTGGTGTGGGCCATGACTTCAGTATGAAGACCAGGAGCTGTGTTTCTGTGTAGATGGGAACACTAAGGCCAGTAGCTGTGCTGGCAGTCAGCTCTGTGCTGGCTTAGAAAGAGCAGAGAGAGACGGAGGGAGCAAGGACAGGAAAAGAGGGAGGGAGGCAAACAAGAGGGGGCTTCAGAGGCATGAGTGGAATTCGCCTTAAAAGGGGTACGGTCTAAAAGCCCCATGGGCCGTTCTGCTGTCTTCCTTCCCTCACAACTCCATTCGTCCTTCTTCAGCGTAAAAAGAGTGGGAATTACACTACCTGTCAAGTTTGGAGTTACTGGTCATATTAATAATTAGTATATTCAGTAAGTGTGTTAGCTTTGCCCCCCTGTCCTGTTCTGCTCCTATGGGGGTAAGGCAGTGCTGTCTCAGAGGGTTCAGCGTGGGGCTGCCTTCGCTCTCACAGTCTCAGTTACACAGCATAAGCCCAGTGTGAGCCCCTGAGGTCCATAGTGCTGCTTGCCAGCTCACATACCAGCTCGGCCCAAGCTGTGGCTTTTTCAGCTTCCCAAGAGCTGCTGTTGTTGCGGCTTCCTTTGCTATTCCAGTCTGCAGTGGACAGGAGCGACTGTGGTCCATTTGCCTCTCTGCAAGCAAGGCATGTTGTGTAAATAAAGGTTGAAATATGACCAAAGCAGGGAGCCAGTGTGAGGAGGGCGGGAGGGAGGTTATGAGATGTTAATGAAGGAAATGATTGAAAGAGAGATGAGGTTGAACTTTAAGGGGAATTACTAGCAGGGTGGAATGAAAGGGATATAAGGTTTTGGGAAATACAGATGGAGCAGATGTTGGGAGCTTACAGAGTAAAAAAAACTGTGAAAGCAAGAATGGCAAGATCTGGAATTATTTGGTAGATGTATGAAGGGAAAATACTGCCTATCACTGGTTCAGTAACAGCTAAGAATCCGTTTTGTTAAATGACTACCATGCAAAAAATTACTTATCGGTGGGCTGTGGTGATTTCATGGAGAGTCAGTAAGGTGAGCTATAGAAATAGGGCTGGAGAAATAAATAATAAAATACAGTGGCATTTTGGGCAGTTCATGCCAAAAGCATCTGATCTCCAAAAGGTGTCAAATTCAAGATTAGGTCTAAAAAAATAGGCACCCTAAAAATTAGAGCTCCCAGATATCTTTTACCAAGCTCTCAGACCTTTATCGGCTTGTTGGGGATATGGTCAAGTGATGCAACCCTATATAAATACTCTGACTCCTCTAACATTGTCCCAACAACCAGCAGCCATGATCTCATCTAAGTAGCTGTCTGGCACTCTGAAAAGTAAAATAATTGATGCCCACAAAGCAGTGGAAGGCTATGAGAAGGTAGCAAAGCATTTTCGGAGAACTGTTTCCCTCAGTTCATAATGTAAATATGAAAAATCAGTTGACAGGAATGGTGGCGGTCAAGTTGAAGTCTGGAAGACCAAGAGAAGTCCTGTGGATCGATAAAGATATGACTGAACCGTTTTGCTAAATGTTGGGAGAACTTCATGAGAAGAACGCCTCACCAACTGTTAAACACAGGGGTGGATTGATTATGACTTCGGTTTGTGTTGCAGCCAGTGGCACACAGAGCATTTCATTAGTAGAGGAAAGAATAGATTCAGTGAAATCTGCAGCAGATTCTGCAAGCGAACATCACACCATCTGTACAAAATCTAAAGGCTTCTACAGCAGGGTATTGATCCTACACTACCATAGTCAGGGGTGTTGCTGACTATTAACCTTGCAGGTTAAACCGTTGCTTAACTTGATAAATGTAAGTTTGATTCCTATCAGCCTGATTAAAAAAACTAGGCTTCAAAACTAGGCCTAATATTAAAATCCACAGATTTTCAGCTGTTTACAATAAACCAATCAAACAAGACCAATTTAAATACCTCAACTACACCAGAAATACGCACAACTAATAGAACAAGTGCTTTCTCCAAATTCAACACAGCATGCCACTTTTAATGACGACTGCAGTCTCTGAATTATTCAACCCCTTAATGACAAGTATCTTCTGTTATGAGCTGCTGTGAGCAAGATGCCAAGCCAGACACCAGCTTCTGGCAGCGTTCCTCAGAAATCTTAGCCTATTCCTTATGGGCAGTGGCCTCCAGTTCACTAATATTCACCTTCCTCAAATCCCACCAAAGATTTTCTTTGGGGTTCAAGTCTGCCAACTGTGAGAACCACTCCAAAATTTTCCAGGACTTCTTCTGAAACCAAGCATACCGTAGACATAAGGCTGATCCACAGTTTTTGAATTCTGCTTTGTGGAGTGCTGAATCTAAACTGGCACTTTTCGGGCCTATGGATCAGCATAATGTCAATGAATCAGGCATGGGCTATTTTAAGCTTGTATGTTAACCTCTGGTGTACTGTAGGCACCAATAACGGATTATTCTGAGATTTCACTGCAGTGTGTTAAAATAAGTGGGAGCTGAAAGATCAGGGAGGTCAATCGTATGGTAATGTAAGATTTATACATTCTATAAAATGTCATTAAAAAAAATTGACTACCAATCAAAGTGATTTGGCTGAATCAGTATTCAATACTCAGCATTACAGTACTCTTATGCAAAATTGATGCAAATAAACTGATAGAAAATCCCTACAGGCAACCTCCTCTTCATATGCAGTCCAAAATACAGGATGCTGAGTGCTGTATTAAATTTTTCTGCTGAGAAAACTATAAAAGTTCCTTACAGTTGTAGTTGTAAAAGTACCAGCAAAAGTCAGAAGAGGGTACGGCTTCCTCAAACATTCATTGTGGACAGTGTTCGTGTACGTCTGCTCATGTTTGTAGAGAGGCAGAGCGAGGGAACACAATGGTGAGTGTGTTGAGGAAAGGTAGTTGGGGGTGAGCTCCATGAATATTCTCTAGACTTCAACTCCAGCTTTGTGTGTGACTGACTGAGTGTTGATAGAGGTTCAGTTTCAGGCTGGACGTAATCGTTGCAGCCGTGTGTGTGTGTGTTCCCTTGGTCAACAGGGGAGTAAGTACTGGAGTGAGGGTGTGTGTATGTATGTGTGTGTGTGTGTGTGTGTGTACTTGTCTGAATGAGAGCCAGGAGAAGGGGAAGGGCCTCAAGTCAGCCGACAAAAACAGCTGCTCCAGTGTGCTCGGGAAAACACGCACAGAGCGAGAGAAGACGAGAGGGGAACAGAGAGGGGGGGACCTGCAGGGTCCACAGCTCTATATGGGTTGCGCTCTGGGTACGGACTGCTGCGGGGACGGGCCCGAGCCAGAACCAGAACCGGTCAGAGGCACTCTGAAGAGGGAGAGAGCAGACAGCAGGAGCAACATGAGGCTCACCAAGGTGAGAGACTGTACTGATGGATGTAGTGTGTGTTGATGGATCACGACTTTTATTGAAACGTCCTTTAAGAAAAGTTGGAAAAGTCTGAAAGACTCTTGCAACAGTTGAGCATCGTTCTATTTTTGGGTTTGGGGGGAGTGAGGCAATCCTCTGAGATGTCCTCATACAGATTTTGTTTCTTTGGCCGAGAACTTAGTTTCATATGTTCTCCATCTTTTGGAGCATTCCCTCACATTAATGTTGCTTGTTGCCAGGTTTCTCTTGCTTTTGTGAACTTTTTAGACCTTCAGAATCTGAGACGTGGTCCTCCACATCTCTGTGGGCGTGGTTCTGCTGGAGTGTTGAGTAATGATGTTGATGTTGTCTGCATGTGCAGTGTGTGAACAACTGTGTGTGAGAGTGGGACTGAATGTATGTGCGATGGTCCAGTCTCTAGAGGATGCTCACATGGTGCAGAGTGTGGGAATGTTGAGCCCTTTGGACGATGTCACAGAATTGTAGTTAACCTTTGATGCAGGCCTGGGAATTGGAGTTAATTCCATGTGTGTGTGTGTGTGTGTGTGTGTGTGTGTGTGTGTGTGTGTGTGTGTGAGAGAGAGAGAGAGAGAGAGACATCTGAAAACATTCGAACACAGAAATGATAGGGTCATGCTCCTGTCATGCACTGCTGTGGTCTGTTTTCAATACCCACTCAAAACTCATTTGGGAGAATGTGGATTACAGGTGGGCGATGAGATGATATGTTGATAATATTGTGATATGTTGCGATATAATTATATGGGTATTATCCATAAGTACCACGAAGAGTTTAACAATTTTAAAGTGTAATATAATTATAAATCTGCAAACAATAAAAATGATATATTTAGTTTGGGTTGTTTGCTCATAAAGTAATTCTACTTTCTCACAATATCGGTTTGCTTAACTTACTCCCTTTTTTGTAACACAGATAAAATTCCATCATAGATCACCATTATAAAGAAAAAAAAAGAATATTATAAAAAGTAACCAACGAACCAAAATACTGACCGATGTCCGATATCAATATCTTATCAACTTGTTTATTTTGTTTGGTAGCAATTTTAAGCTCCAGCTCAAAAATCCAGTCTGACTGACCTTCTTGACCATTCCTCACCGAGTACCTTTAAAACACTGCAGTCAAATCACTTTGTGTATGTGTGTGTGTGTAGTGGTACACACTTTGAACTGATAGCTGTTGTTGTTTGTTGTTTAGCTGTGTGATTAGCTCGCGTGCATTAAATGGCAAAAATTACGGAAAATAGACAGTTTTATGAAAGAGAGGTTTAAATCACCCTTTTCAACAGCTTCAGCTGCTGTTCTGTGTATGTCTGTTGTTGCTGCATCACGTTTACAACAAGGCTCTGAGCTAAACTAAGCTGAAGTAAACTAAAGACTTTTCTGCTCCACCTTGCCACCTGTCGTTCTTTTTCGAAACCTACCCCAAACATTTCATTTGTGAGCTTATTTCAGAGCTTTATTTGAATTGATAAATGCAGTGACTTCACCCGTTAGCAGCCAAACAAGGCTTCTAATTCTAACTCTCCATTCCACCTTAACAAAAAAACCTAAAATTTGTAAAAACAAAAAGTTAAAATATGCCCTTTTTCTCAGCCTCGTCCGGTTCACTTTGCCCATTCTCCTTTACATATTAGTTTGCAAAAGTCTGTGGCTTGTTTCGAACCCTTCGTCCCACTACTGTTACCACAACGTTGGTTGTTTTCCAGCCATTTCTCATTTTGGTACTGTGGGAACAGTGGTGGTGGTGGTTGGGGGGGGGGGGGGGGGTTGTGGTAATACATTTAAAACAGTAGGTGATCGCTTCAAGTCATTCGACTCCTGCCAGCTACATTATAAGACCATAATGGAGTCATCCAATAGTTAAACACACCGTAACCAGTGTACCGTGATCATTCCGGCCTATGCAGACATTCATCAGACAATTCATTCATCCTTCAGTCCTTCTCATAACCTCGATTTTAGGTCGAGTTGGTTTGCTAATGTCTGTAGACTTTGGCCTTTCTGTTTGTGTGTTCTGTGGTTTGTGAGGCTCAACAAAGGGAGGGTTCTTCTTAGGAGTAAACCGTGTTCTGCATGGCTGTCAGAGTGGTGGTCCCCCTCACTGAGCTGCTATTGTCTTACTCTGTGACTAATGCTCAGCCGCTGTTCCTCTGCCTTCCTGGCTGTGGACTGATGTTGGCTTTCTTTGCCTTAAGCATCAGTTGAAGGTAAAACTCTGAAGATGGAGCTGACCTTTTGCACTGCTTGAAATTGAATGTGTACATTAAATGTTGAAGATGTAAACAGTCATGTAGTGGTATATGAAATAAAACTGTAGAGCCCATGTTAGTAGGCTTTACACCAGCAGACATCCAAAGCATTTACAGTAACGCCACATGGTGAAAGCCATATCATATGACGCTAAAATGTGTAACAGTTACAGGAATGCTGTCTGGTTTGCTGAGATATTGTTTTACAACAGGTTTGTCTGACATCATTTAGAAATACATTTACAGTGGATAAGGCAAGCTGAAAAAAATTGGGGTATGAGGTACCCTACCAGTGGTGGGTTGAGTATAGTTTGGATAGTTTTCACATTCTGGGCTTGTGTGAGAGATGGGCTTATTTTGGCTGGTTTGCTTTCACACAGAAGAATTTCATTCGAATCACAGATTGATTACGCAATTTCGAACATCGCTTTTTCGCTCACATTTTCTCAAACTAATAGGACCTAGCTTTATCTGTCAAGTGGCAAAGAACAGCCTGGACCATGTAGGTGATGGGCTGAAGCAGTCAAAATGATTGAACTTATTGATAAAATCAATCAATCACGCATCCTCACAACCAGCACAGGATCAGATAGCTTTTACACGTACAGCAGACCAATCTGCAGTCTGGGGTTCAATGCAAGCAGACTGCAGATTGGTCTGAAGGACTAGAGATGGGTTCTTTGGACCGCTCACAGGCTCGAAAACAGCGTCCACACTTTGACCAAGTGAACGCACCGAACTCTCAGAGCAAGCACTCCCGGGTCTGACAAAAAGGCTAGTGTTAAAATGCCCTTAGAGGTATTGGTATTCGAATATTAGCCTTGGTATCAGTTGGTATAGAAAACAGTCAAATGGAAAAGCCTACGCTTCATATCAGTAAGGATACTAAGCTATTATTGAATAGCAGTTTTTCATGTAGATGTAGGACCTTTGCAGGTGTTTGTATTACTTAATGTTAAACCACAGTTAGTTCTGACCTCCAAAGGTGACTGGCTCAGGGATATTCTGGGAGTTATTTACTGGAGCAAGATGAACCATTTGACCACATGAAGCATGGCAAACATACTAGCCTTTTTCAGACTCCTCCTGTGCAAAACATGACCAAAAAAATCAAGCGTGAGTTATGGTTCTCCAGCTTTCATGGTGAATGCCCACACCGAGTTCAAGCCTCGTGAGGTCACAACAATGCACAACCTCGGTTTTGTTTGTGTGGTTTATGTTATATTCCTGGAATATCCTTGGAATGACAAACTTTTAACAACATGTGCTAGTTTATTGTAGCCATAATCCACAGGCATGCGCCATAAACACCACACAGGAAAACGCCTGGTCAGGTCCGTGTTTAAAACAGACTTGTTATTCGCATAGCATGGGAACACACACTGATGGCACTATAGGAGTGTACATGCAGTGGTCCCTGAGCAATATAGTGTAGCTGTCTCATAAAACCTTGTATCTCCAAAATGGCAACTTTACAGGAGAAGATAAAAAGCTTCTTAGCTTTCAATGGAAGTCCATGTAAAACGATTTTCATTTTGGAGCATTTCTACTGGTCCATTCATTGTAAAATGACACATTGTAAATAATAACTGTCAGATTCAAATGATATCAACAAGTGAAAAATGGTGTTAGGCTATGTTATGTACATGCATGGTCCTTCTGAGTTTATTTGTGTCAATGTCAGTGTCATGGACATACTTTTGGGTTTAAGTTTTTTTTTTTTCATTTAAACCTGAAAATAAACAACAGTTTAAGTTTAAGAATTTTGGGGAAAAAAAAGAATCCATGTCAACACATTAGTACAAAAAGGTGAGACCCATAAAGGTTGAGTCCCGTCGGTTCAGAGATAGCTTTTATCCTTAAGCAATTAGGATGCTGAATGAACAATAGCTTGTGGACTATGGACCTCATCTGCACCCTGCACTACTGGGACCCCTATGTCACACTGCACCCACAAAGACTTTCCCCCACACACACTACACCAGAACTCACACCCATCCAGTGTCTTTTGTAAATAATGTAAACATTTAGATTATATCAAACCTATACATGTAGCTGCTTTTACCAGTGCAATATTGTAGCTAGAGAGTCTGTTTATGTGTGTATATGTATAGTATAAGTTAATATGTAAATATTCAGTATTTCTATTTGTATATTTGTGTTCTTTTTGTTTTAATGTGAGTGATGATGTAAGTTTTTCACTCACCTTACACCTATGTAATGTCATGTGACGCTAATCGTGATTTGATTTGATCATGATTCTGCCCTTAAAGCAAGGAAGACAAAGTTCGGATTCTAAGGGCCTTGGGCTGACAGCGGCCCTAAAAAATTGCTCCTCTTTTTTAAGCCCACATTAAAACAATGCAAGCAACATTTCAGCTGCTATTTATACTTAATGAGTTGTCCCTGCCTCTGTCTCTGTGCTTCAGGCTCAGCAGCCCTGCCTTCCCTAGTGAAGTAGGAGGTGAGCAGCACTGTGTTGAACAACTTGTCAATTGGCATAATTGCAGGGGCCCAGTGGGAATTTCTATTATTATTGTTATTATAGTCTTTACAATCTTTTGTAAAGATTAAATAATTTGTTAAAAAAGATAAAAAAAACATGTACACACTGTAATTACTTTATAGGTACAGGGTTGCTGTGGCCTGGGCTGGTGGGGCCTATTGTATTGCCTATTTTCATTGGGCTTAAATCTCTGCCAGTGCCCCTACCTTATGAAAAGTCATTTTTTCATTCAAATTGATGATTATGAAATCTGTCATACTGTACATATTTCCACAAGATTCTAGGCACCATCTACTTTGTAGTGCACACATAGCATGTACAGTAAATTATTAAATTATTATTAAAAAAGCATTGCTGATAGAAGAGAATGCTTGGAGCAGCAACTCATGAACCAAGGGTCACAGCCATGCCTGATGCCAAGCCCTGGAAAAAGTGATGTTCTCTGGAGTAATGAAGCTTTGTTAGATATATTGAGGATAAGCTGGGGTGACGTTTTTGTAATCCAGACCTAGTCATCCTACATCGGTTCCTACATACCCCACCCCACCCCCCCAAGGGGGCAAACTCACTACTAAGACACTGGATTTTAGGGGAAACGTTGGATGAGCAGGTGTCTAGAAACTGTTGGACATACAGTGTGGACATACAGATTCCATAGCTAGAAAGTAGAAAGTTTGTGTATGTGTGTGTGTGTGTGTGTGTGTGTGTGTGTGTGTTTGTATGTGTTAGAGATGAAGGAACAGAGAGAACAAGAGGGGGGGGGCACTGTGTGTAAGTGGATATGCATGTGTGCCCTTACATAAATCTGATTGGGCTGTGTTTAGTTTGTGCCTTGACGTTCCATCTGAGAATTTGTGTCAACAAATCAGGCAGAGAGAGAGAGAGAGAGAGAAAGAGAGAGAGAGAGAGAGAGAGAGGGAAAAAAGGGATATAAGGGAGGAACGTAAGGTGGAAAAGAACAGGAAAGCCACTCATGTCCTTTTTCCACTTTCCTAGAGCCGCTCCAACAAAGCTTGGGTCCGGCCCAGGGTACAAAAACAAAGTCCTGCAATGCTGCATCCTCTACTTGCTTTCTTTTGCCGCTCTCCTGCCACCCATACATCCACTCGGAGGGCGGTATCTGGAGGCACATGTTTCAGCAGTGAGCTGGACGTTGGCTGGGAAACAGGAGAGGGATGTGATTCAGCATTTTATCAAACTCATAAAAAGGCAGAGTAAACATTCCCATCCATCGTCCGCTTCCTCGCAGGCCCTAGCGTTCATATTTTCTCTCCCTGTCTTTCTGCTGTCTTTAACACCCCTCTCTTTTCTCCAGCTCAGCCTCCCCCCATCCAACTCCCCACCCTCACCCTCACCCCCCAAAACTCCACAGCTGTAGTTGATCAGCGCTTGGCTTTTCTCTTACAATCATTCTTGCCCTCTCTACTCCCTCCTTCATTTCCTATCCCTAAATGTTCCTCTCTCTCTGTTCTTTCTCTCACTCTATTTTGCACTCTAACTTTTTTGCTCTCTCTCTCTCTCTCTCTCTCGTTCTCCCACTTTATGCATCTTCTCTTTGTCTATCCTGCTCTCTCTCTCTCTCTCTCTCTCTCTCTCTCTCTCTCTCTCTCTCTCTCTCTCTCTTCTAATGTTTTTGTTCCTCCTTTCAACATTCTATCATCTGCCCTCCTCGACCCATTAACGCATTAGTCAACGTTACATCATCACTTGCCAAATCTGTACTTTTAATCGCTTTCTCTTCAGCACAGTTGCCAACGATTATTCAACGTAAGTGCTTTTCTCCAAAGTCCTCCCCTGGAGGAAAGATAATTCAGATGCTCTACAGTGTGAGCTCTGTTAGCTGTTTCCAAATAGCCTGAGTTCCTGTTTTCTTTAAGCAATTTTAGGTGTTGCAGGCTAAAAATGCTTTCACTGAACCCCCCTCACCCTCTTTACATTCACTCATTCAGTAAGGTCCACTGTTTGAGTAATGATTCTCCTCCATTAACTTCTAAACTGCTACGTCCGACGCCTGGTTGACGGTCAACAGCATAAGGCTATCTGTTCAACACTTCTACTTTACTGAGGCATAGAAAAGAGAACAGAGAGAGCAGGTTCAGTAGAAAAGGCAGGTGGCTGGAATGAACTCTCTTCTAAATCCTTCTGATATACAAAAGCTTCTTTTTCTCCCTGACCCCTCCCTTCCTCCTCCCTGTGCTCCTGTAAACAGTGGAAGTTCATATCCACGTGGCTGTGTGACTTGGGGAGTGTGATGGGGACTTGTTTCAATCTTGGCACACGGGCGAATGCGGTCATATTCTCTCTCGCTCTCTCTCTCTCTCTCTCTCTGCCAGCTCCCACTCCCTAGCCCATGAGCCCTTTGTATCCTGGTTAACTTGCACACCTCTCTCTGCACTGGCCACATGTGTGCTCCTAGTTTAGTGGTTTGCACAGTATTTTTACACAGAGCTAGCAGAATACACCATACGTCCAAATATTTGTGGACAACCCTTCTGATGAATGCATTCAGCTACCTCAGCATTTAGTTGGACCCATTGCTCACAGATGTGAAAATGCACACACACGCACAGCTTGTCTAGTCCATGTAGAGAAGGACTGTGCTCCAGTTCTCTGGAGCAAATAAGCGTGAACCTTTTGGCACCAGGTCACAGTGCCAGGCACGGCCTAGAGGGATACAAAGCAGTGATAATGTGTCCTAGAATGCTGCTGCTGCATCCAGTACATGTGTGTGTGGGGGGGGGGGGGTGGGAAGGTGGATCATCCAACATCCCGACCTCACTAATGCTCTTATAGCTAAATGCAATCAAATCTTCACAGCAAGTGAAGCCACAAACTGTGTAATAGGACAACGTCTGTCAGTTTTTGTGAAAATTAGATTCTATAAGTAGGTTTTATGAGTGTATAAAGGTGAAAAGGTGCACGTATGAAGTCTTGTGATATCTTTTTCTCTGATATGCAGACGTAGTGTAGTACATTTACAGTGGCTTTGAAATGTGGCCTATTCACACTGGATTCACTCTGGACTCCAAATCCTGCAATTATAAATGTAAATATGAGAGCGATTGACTCTAGTGAACTCAAGGTGAAGTAAACGTTAGCTAGGGCAAACAGGGATATCTGCGAATGACATTACAATCTGCATAATCAGAGGAAGAGTACAGAGAAGAGCAGGACAACCAGTAAACTGTGCTGGACTCTGGCCCCTGCTGCCCACCCCTGGAATCGGGGGATATATGCAAATGAGTGGGTCCTTCTAATGACATCAGAGAAACTGATTCCACAACTGGCTGCTTTTGCAGCTAAGTTTCCATATATGGACTGAAAATGTAGCAGTGTTCACACACTACTTAGCCTTCTTTGTTTCTTCATTGGCCTGCACATATCTTTACTGCAGGTATCATCAGTGTTACAGTGACTTCTGGATCCATCACAAAGCATTGGAATATCAGTGTTCCGAGTCTAATTTCGGAGAGGAAATTCACCCTCAGTGGTTGTTTGCTTCACCAGAAGAAAATGACTTGTGGTGCATTTAATCATTTGGTCTCAGATTTGAGCTCAGTTCAGCACAATTCTACAGTGGTGGAACATGTCTAAAGGTAATTAGAAACTGTTATACAGCTAGGCTGAATGATGCAGACACTTTTGGTGCATGTTGGAATAGACCTATACTGTGCTGATATGCCTGCAAGAATGCTCAGTTTGGGCTGAATCTGTACAGTCATACGATCAATCATAAGATACTTGTCCATGATATACAAATCAGTCTCCAGCATAAGTTACAAGACTACTGACATCATTTTAGCAGGCTTCCCAACAACCCTTTCTCTCCAAGAGTAATTTTCTGCCTCTTAGGCATATACAGCACATCGGCTGTTGATTATTTGTCTGGAACCGCTTTAGGAAAACCTCACCAAAACTGCATTCCTAAACTAGTTATCTGTCTGTTGGTGCTTCTGGTCTGTGTTGTTCACTGGAAACATTTTTAGGAATTATCTTAGCCAAAAGTCACTGTTGCCAAGCTATGCTTTGAACTGCAGCATTCGTACTATATGGACAAAAGTATTGGGACACCTGCTCATTCATTGTTTCTTCCTAAATCAAGGAGGAAGAAAAAAAAAGGAGTTGATCCTGCTTTTGTTGGAGTGACTGTCTCTACTGTCCAGGGAAGGCTTTCTACTGGATTTTGGAGCTTTGCTGGGAGAATTTGATTGCAGTCAGTGAAAAGAGCATTAGTGAGGTCAGGATGTTGGATGATCCCACCTCATTCCCAAAAGAACTGGAAAGGAGCACCATCATTTCAGAGAACATAGTTACACAGCTCCACAGCTTCATTCTGGGGGTCTCTCTAACCTTCCAGTATTGGCATGCCCAGCATTAGGCATGGTGCCAATAGGTTTATGTTTATCTGCTGTAGAACAAAGTCCTACTCTATTGGCAGTACTTCCCTGCAGGGACTAGACCAGCTGTATGCGTGCATTTGCACATCTGTTTCTGCAATGGGTGCAACTGAAAGGACCTGAATGCATTCATTACAGGGGGTGTCCACAAACTTTTGGAGTAAGTAGTGTAGTATTAACGCACACCTGCTCTGCACACTTTAGTACTTTTAATGCTCTCAACCGGGCATAACCCATCATCCATATAACTGGATGTTAACTAGTTTTAAATGTGTGCATTTGAGTGTCCCAAATAAAGTGCTCCTGTGTGCATGAGGTGTGAGGACAGGTTCCTCCACTGGATGTCGCAGTTGTACTTGTAGTCAGTGTGCTGAGTGAGTAAATGCTTGTTTAATATTAGACAGTACAGCGTGTAGGTAGTTTTGAGGGGGCCAGTATTTTGTATGAAGTATGTTGATATTGCATACTTCATACCATACTATTATTCCATATTTTAGGTCCATAAATGTGGATCTAGACACATACATGTGGCACACCACCACTACTTTGTGCTTTTTGCATGGTCTTTTTCACAATAGATCTCAAAGGGCTTAGGGTTGCAGGTTTGATCCTCACTCCTATTTGTGTTTGGTGTGTTTGGTGTGTTCTCTATATGTTTGAATGGATTTCTTCTGGGTACTCAGCTTTCCTCCTTATCTCACACCTAGGTAAGTTGGCTATGCTAAATTGCCCCCTAGTGTGAGTGAATGGGTGTGTGGTACCTTGCTATGGCTTGACACTCTTTGCAGAGGGTATTCATGCCTTGTGCCCAGTGTTTCCAGGTTGGCTTGGGACCCAATACGACCCTCCTTAGTTTCTGCCATGTCCTACTAGCTAACTCTTCCCCATCACATGATTCCACCACTGCAGGGAAGGTCAAGGCTTCATTCTGAACATTAGAAGCCCACTGCACCTGAAGCATGTGTGGTTAACACAGCATCATTGAACAGCTCTGCACACTTGATAGTGAACACTAACCTTTATTATACCTTTATTATGTCAGGTAAAAAGTTTGGTAGCAGCACCAAAAGAGTGAGAATAATTGTGCTCTCTTGGACGCCCGATCTTTTTATTTATTAAAAGTGTAACTTTAGATCAATCTTGAGGTGAAATCATGCCCTGGCCAGGGACCTGTCCAGAGTACAAATGGGAAGTTAAGCATTTTGTACAGCTATATTGCCAGCATCTTCAATATGACAGAGATCCAAAAAAGTAAAAAAGTGTGAGATTAATAAAGTGTTAGAAAATGAAGACTTCAATTCAGAGAAGAATCATCCTGTATCCACTAGCATCCTGTAGACCACTAGTATCATGTAGGGCACCTTTAGATCACATTAGAAAAACAGCTGAATCAGTCATGATACCCTAAACTAGTAACATTAGACACCATTACAGGAACTTACCTGTAATGATTTCTGTAAAAAAAATAAATAATAAATCATCTAGTAGACTGCGCATAAGATGCGTCTATTAAAAACAACGATCACGTGGATGATAGTGATTTAATCATTTGAATATTTTTTAATTAATAATTTTAATTATTATTTCTGTTTAAGTCGTAACTATATCATCAACTATTAAAAGAGATTGACCACTCTAACCAATTGACCACTCTAACCAATCACAAACGCGCTTTCACCCCCTGGCTCCACCACTCGGCCAATCAGAAAGCCCGCTTCCAGTAACACATTCCACAACGCCTTTCCTCTGTGTAGCCCCGCCCACAGACCAGAGCTAAGAGAAAGTAAAGAAAACATCCCGCCAGCAGCAGCAGCAGCAGCTCGGCCACTCGGTGGACATGTAGTACTTCAGTAAAACTGGAATTTTCAACCTGAGACACGTGGAGTTCTGTGGAGAAACATGAGCAAGGTAAGACCGTCAGGTTTGTAAATTTTGAGACCAAAAGTTGGTTTAGTCTCTTAGCTCCGTTTTATTTCAACTTTGTGTAATTAAATATTTAAATTACAGGCTATTAGTGTAGGGCTATTTTATATAATTATTATTACTATATAAAGTCTAATTTTGCGCTCGAAGTTGCACAAGTTTTTTTTTCAGCATCTTGTTGTCAGTCGTAAGAGCTGCAAAACACTCCCCTCACATCTGCCTGAAAGCTGAGGAGGAGATTCAGGGATGAACGGGTTAATAACTTTCGCTTTTAGTGTTTTCTCAAGTACAAGAAATGAGACTAACTCAACTGCAGTGGCTTACTTTGGGTCTGTTTAAGATGTGATCTGACGTGCATCTGTTTATTAAGCTACGGAGTGGTGCTGTTTCTCCTCTCCACGTTTTCCATGTTCTCTGGCACTGCGAATGGCAAAATAGAGAAAGCACGTCAGAAACGGCGAAACATGACCTGGGATATTTTCCCCCTAGTAGATTCGTCGCTGTATTCGGAAAATAATCACCCAACCTAAACATAACCATGAGTAAAATACCCCATTAAACCTTTATTACTCTCCTAATTAAGTCTGACAGCGAGCAATTGTGGAAACCCCATTGAGAAGATATAGGCTGTTTGTTGCTGAGAGAGAGAGAGAGAGAGAGAGAGAGAGAGAGAGAGAGTGAGTGAGCAAGCAAGACTGGAACACATCCAGAGTGTGGTGGTTGTAACTTGTGCCAGAGTTGGCCCACAGATTTGGGGCAGGAGAAGAAAAGAGAGTAATCATATGACTTCTGCCCCCTCACCCCTTTTCCATTCCCACTATGTCACTAATAGTTACTGCGTCACAGGTTATTAAGCGCCTCAGTGGAGACACATCCTTAATTCCTCACAGACAGAGGGAGCAGAAAGGGTAAATCCATGACCCCACACACACAGGCTCCGAGCTACCTGAGGGGTGTGGGGCTTTTTAGGCACGAGGCCAATGAGAAAAATGAGGGGGAGGCCTGAACTCAAGGTTATGATCATTCAGGTAGGGTTTTTTTATGCAGTCGGTGATCCAGAAAAACAGTAAGTGACAAACTGTAGACAGTGGAAAGTAGGTTAACTTTGAGTTAATATGCAGACAGTTGAGGCTCATTTAATGACCTACTGCAAAAAGGCAAGTGGAATCATCTTTAATGTTTCAAGAAATAAAACTTCATTATCTGCCAGTAGAATTAAGACAAGTTTGACTAGATATGTTTACTTAAAGCTAACAAAACTGTCCAGAAAGAAGTTGTATGGTCTGATGATATTCTTAAAATGCTGGAAAGTGGAAAAGCAGCTCAGGAAACTTTGGCAAATACTTTTGAGAGTAACTTGAAATGAAAGGAGTCCACAAACGGATCCTAATCAGTTCAAGCCTCACCTCACACTCGAAGCTCTGATGACCAAACTGAAGTTTTGCTGTTTTGCTCAGGTTATGAGAAGAGTATTTTTTCTTTGGAAAAGATGGTAACACTTGGAACGGTTAAAGGGTAAAGCCACAAGTTGGATGGATAAAATCAGAAAAATCACAAACAAGCCATTAAGATGCCTTAAATAGAAGCCAGAATATTCTGGAATAAATTTATCTATATGACCACCAGGAGTCAGGACCGACTTGAATGCACTTAATAATAGCAAAAATAAGAATAATAACAGTAATAATAAAAGTCATGATAATAGGAATGCTCTTACAACAATATTAGATATATCAACTTCCTTAAAGATGAGTTGAGTTCTGTTAATGTTGAGATCATTATTAGATATCCTTATTGAGCAGTAATCTTACAATATAATAAAGTCGCATAGTTTAGATGCTACTCATCAAGCTAAAAGAGGTGGAATGAAGGTTAATCTACAGGCAATTGGAAGCACATTTAAAGCTATACTGTTTCCTTGAATTGTTTGTCTTGGCATGAATGGCATTGGCCTGATTATCCAGGAAGAGATCTTTGCTGAAAGACCTGAAATGACACAGTAGCCACATCACTGAATAAGCACCACATAGCCTGAAGTGGAGGTTTACACCTGCATCTAATACTGCTTGAAGCCCCACCGGTCGCCCCTCACTGATATGAATCCCAGATTTAAGTAAAAGCCTCTGTAGACCTTCACAGCTGAATGAAGCCGACAGATAAAAGCACACTGAAAATAACTGCAGACAGTCCAGCTCTGGAGCAGTTTATTGAACATGACTGGAGGAAAACCTAAAAGACTTTATTAGAAAATTAGGAAACCTAGTGATAATAGTTCATCACAGTGTTTGCAGAGAAGCAGTGTGGTTTGTCCTGTGCTAACTCATTTTGTGGCTGTTTTAATTAAGTGTAGGCCTACATTTAATGAGAAAAAGAGGATTGAAGAAAACTGACCCTCCTGGAATTTGTCAGTTAGCCAGCACTGGAGTTCACGGGGAGCTCCCGAAATGCTTCAGCTGATTCCTGAAGTGACTTCTGTAGGGGTCAGGGCATTTTGACATGTAACAGAATTGGCAGTGTGTATACACCCACCCAGTTGCTACAGCAAATTACGGTAATGATGCACACAGTGGTGATCTAAATAAAAATCCATCAACACCTTATTGAATTACAGTGTAATTCTGTAACTTAATAGCCCAGGTAGGAGAGTTTATTAAGGACTACATTTGGAGACAGCGGGGCACCGCATTTCCCTTTCTGATTCTTATATACAGTGCAATGAAGTTCTTCATATATTTTCATACATTTTCTTTTTCAGTAAGCCAAGGTCAGTCATCATACAGTACCCCTGTTGAAGAGAGGGTTTAGGGCCTTGCTCAAGAGCCCCTACAGTGGCAGCTTAGCAGGAAGGGGTATTGAACATCACAACTCTATGAACAGTGACCTATAGCACTAACCACTGAGACACTGCTGCTAACACCAATCTGATATTTATATTATGACTATAATTTTATTGTAACTCTTCAGGAAATATTCAAACTCAAAGCCTTTCTCTGAATATCATTTAAAGAATCTAAAGAATCTATTAGGATGTCGGCTAACGCTATCTGCTGACCAGGTCATGCTGACAGTAATGTCCTGTTCTGTTAATATTGTATATATAGTAGATAAGGTGCAGCAGCGCAGTGAAATATTGCACGATGATGTTGCACATTAACATCTAAGCTCATAAACGTGACTGGTTAGCTCTGCTTGCCGCTCGCCGGTGAGTATATTCACGTGTGTGTTGTTACTGTGGCAACCAGTGTGGATCTGCGGGCAAATGCGACTACAGTCTGACCTTACAAATCAGATTTGTTCAATTGGAACTTGCAATCAGATTTAAGAAACCTGCATTGTGACCAAAGCCTAAAATGAGTCTATTACCCTCAAACGTTTCCCCCTAGGAAGAAATGCAGAGCTAACATGACACCACAAAGTGTGGCTAGATCTCTTACAGACAAATTCAGGTGCTAGGTTCTTTGAGCAGTCCCATAGAAGAGCCATTTTTGGTTCCACAAAGAAACATTTTCTTGATGGAACAAAAAAAAAAAGGTTCTTCTTTGGCATCACTCAAAGAACCCTTTGTGCTGCCTTCATTTTTTAAGAGTGCAGGATCTTTTCCCTGAGAGCTGATCCAGCTTTCAGCCGAGACCAATAACTATAGAAGACACAAACTATAGAGCACAAAGTCTCTTGAAAGTGAAGCACCTCATTTGGCTGGTTGCAGTATGATGTGTAGCTCCAGCATCCCATTTTCCATCTCATTTTCCTCATCTGAGCTGTCTCCTCATCTCCAACAGTTAGTTCTCCATGTGATAATATTGGCACATTTTTTATTCCCTCCCAAAAATTCTAAAAACATTTTTCTGCTTTATTGTAAGAAGGTGGGGTTACACTTAGGAATGATGATTGACAGCCTTGGCTGGAAAAGAGGCCACTTGCAGAACCTGCATCACACCCTTTCTGTTCATTACATGGAGTGGCTGTAATTGTAGTGGAACTCTCCATGAACTGCACTTTTACTGTTGAAATGTTACACTTACCGGACAAACTGGACATCCAGGGCAAAATATATGGGGGGGGGGGGGGTCTTCTAAATGAGTGGGTGAGTCTGGCTTTACCTCTGATCTCTACTGCGCAGACTGTGGTTGTAAATTTGACAATATGGTGAACAGTTTTGGCTTCATTTCTATAGAATGGATGAGAATGGAACCACCGTGTCTGTTTTCTACAGTGGTTGGCTTATCTGTAGTTATCTGTAATACAGATATTCCATCTCACTGTATTACTTGCACATTTGGACAGCCAATAAGAATGCATATTTGCATCTCTCTGTCAGTGTGCTCAGAGCCGACTAATGGCAAAGTACACAGCAGCAAAGTACTGTACTAGGACTGACTAAAATATGTTTCAGAACGGCTGCAGAAAAATACTCAAAAAGTACTGATTTCATATTTGATGGAAGCTTTTTGGCTCTCATGTAGTCTTTCTCTCGTTCTCTCAGCTCTATGAACTATGACTGTGTGTGTCTTGGACTTCACTTCACTGAGCTCACTAAACTCTGTCATACGTTTGCCTGAACTGTTTCAACTCACATCCAGCTGTGCATGCACACACACACACACACACACACACACACCAGCTCTAACTCTCAACTCTGAGAACCTCCCTAGCTAGAGAAAGCAGCTGTTTACCCAAGGGAAACACACACATTGAAAGTGTTATAAGCTTGTAAGGAGTGGAAGATAGTAATTTCCACCTCTCTGTTTATACAGTGTGATCAGTGATAGCAGTAATTGCGACAGCTACACTGATCACACTGTGTAAACAGAGAGGTGGAAATTATTATCTTATGAGACAATAACAGTGATTTCATAACAAATAGGTCCATAGTGGTACATTCTTTAAGGAAACTACCCAGACCCCTGTATTACAGGACAGTACAAATGATGTTCACTCACCAGGCATGACAGAGGCATTGAGTGGACTTCAGAGAACATAAAATGTAATGAAATGCTAGAAAAATGTACAATATATTCCCTGTAAAACAACATATGAGTCTTCTCTCGTTCTGACTGCTAATAATATTTAGGTGGTACTCTCACATGTAGATGTAAGAAGCTTGGAGTTGCAGATGAGTAATAGGATGTTAGGAACAATAGCCTGGCAAAATGTCTGTGCACGGGTGTATTTCTGTGCACGTGAGCTCCTGGTTGTGGCTGTGCATGTGTGGTCAGTGGTCTGTCTGATGTACGCTTCCTCCAGTGCGTATCCCGTAGTCTCAAGGTCTCCGGTCTTTCTCTGGGTTTTCAGGAAAGCTGAAGTGTTATATTTGGTACTCTGATAACATTGTACAGTCCAAGTTCTTCCTTGATAACGACCAGCCGCTAATAGACTCGTGTGTGATCAGTGTGTGTTTGTGCACTTTGACAGATCAGCTAGGCAGGTCCATTGCCTGTACAGTTCCACTGCAGTGACGGATAAGAGAAAATTATGCTTAGTGCTTCAGAAGTTCTTTTGTTGGCTTCTGCACATTAAGCCTTTGAGTTCTGTAATTTTTGTGTCAGAAAAGGGCCGTCTGTGCTTTGTTTGGTCAAACTTGTGCAGCCCCCTCTTTTTTTTTTCTTGTTTAATGTTTTCCCCTGAGGTCCGCTAATGATTATGATTGATGAATGTTTAGTTTTATGTACCAGAAACAGATGTGATTTATTTTTACATGATCATTTTACAACATCTCTAATCCCTTAGAACTAATCAAGCTATTGTTGCTACTATGCCTTTAAGACTACTATGTAAATAACCTCTGTTATGTTGGGCTGTGCAGCACTGAATTAAAAAAGCAGTAAGAACTGAAACATCCTTATGACTTTAGCTTGAATGGGTGGTGCCAATGATTGTAGAAAGCATGGACATCGCAACGTCTCTTAAAAGCGAAGCAACTAAGGTCTAACGCCATTGCTGGCTGGTTGTAGTGTGGTGTGAAGCTCAACCTATCCTCATATGTTTCAATGACTATACATCCCTCTTTCTCTTCTCTTTCCATTTCTCTCCTCTAAACTGTCTTTCCATCTCCAGTGTCGAATTCCAACAGTTAATTTTCCCTGTGCTGATATTATAAAAGGGCACATTTTTTATTCCCCCCAGAAATCAGTTCTTAAAGCATTGTTCTGCTTTATTGTAAGCTTAGAAATGATGTGCTTAGCAGGTCCTCAGACCATCTGCAGGACCTCCACTGTGCCCTTTTAGCTGTAGTGGACTTTTACCTCAAACTGGGAATTTGTAACTGGGAAAACTCCACTCTGCTTCCGCACTGTAAGCTCAGTAAAGGCGGTCTAAGATACACTAGGTCTGGGAGATTTGGGAGATGGAGACAGGTCTACCAAATGAGTAGACAACTCTGGCTTTGCCTCTGGTGTCTGGTAAATTTGACAACATGGTGGACAGATTTGACTTCATTTCTAAACAACAGAAGGAAATAGAACCATGTTGCCCAGGTTGTCCACTTTTTGGACCACACTATGCAGGCAATCACTGCATATCACAGCTTTAAGATGCGGGGTGACAGAAATACACACAATCAAGATGCTAAACATGCATTTATTTATTTGTATCTTTAAAAAAGCTCTTTCCACATAGATCTCCAACTAACAGACACCCCTGTCTGCAGTCAGTGATGGGATGTGGCGAAAGAACACCTCCTGGAGAGAGCATGGCCAGTTGTGCTCCCTTAGTCTCCGGCTGCAGATGGCAAGCAGCATGACCCGGGATTCAAAACATAAATCTCTTTTATAAACTGATATAGATATAGTTCTTCTGTGGCATCACTCAAAGAACCCTTTGTCGCCTTTGTTGTAGAATTTTAATTCAAACGTCCAATTAAATTGTTCATGTTCTGCCTGAGCACTGGGAGCACATGACAACAGATTGCCGTTCGAGTGGATGACCAGCTTGTTGTGTCCAGATGTGACAGCTACTGTCTCTGACAGGGGTTCCGGAGGGCTCCTCAAAAACCAGCTCCATGGAAACATGCTCGATGTGTTGAGAAGGCCGAGGAGAGGCCAGGGCAGGAAGCTTGTAATAGTGCTGTGCTGACCTCATCTCTGGAACAGGCAGTCTCTGTTCCCCTACTGCCTGTCCCACCCTCCACACACACACAAACACACACACATGCATACAGGCTAATTCCATCCAACACACACACACACACACACACACACACATATACAGTCAGTTCCTTCTTCTGCCTGTCCCACCCTTTTGGGACGCACTGACTCAATGAAGCGGGAATAGGGGTACATACACACACACGCTTAGATATATCCCCCACAGAGCGAGTGTTGGTCATAATGAAAGGGGGCATATAGGAGAAGACCACAAACATGCAAGAGATGCAGATCTACAGAATGTAGTAAACTGTTCTCATAGATACTGTCTCCCAGTAGGAATGTGGTTCCCACTTAAAAAACTCAAGATGCCAAATAGGGTTCTTCAGTGCAGTGCCATATAACATATCATATGCATGCACAAACACGGAACAACTAGCTGTGAAATTCTTTGATAACTCTCTGCACACATAAAGAAATAAGATAAAATAATGAAGATAGAATAGGGCTGGGCGATATGGTATAAATACTATATCTTGATATTTAAAGACTATTTTCGCAGTACATAATATTTATCACAATAAATGTAATCACAGACGAAAAGCATCAGTAGCGACAGATTCCTATAAACTACTATTCAGAGACTCTCCCGTACTGAGTCCAGTGATTTTTACTCAACATCTGCTGCTCCTCATCTAATGAAAACCAGTCTAAATACACTGTTTGTAATGAAACCTGCAGCTGATCAATGTTTATTAAGCACTAATAATATCCTCAATATACTTAGAAAGGCATACTGTTATCATGAGAGCACAATTTATCACGATAAAATAGCATCATTTTGCCCAGCTCTTAGGTAGAATATATCAAAAATAAAGATAAAAGTAAAAAGACATCAAATACGATAAAACATACAGTGTACAATATACATATACAAAATGTGTAAAGAATGGAATTGCAATATATGCACTACATATACACTATATATAGAATTTTTCCCTGTAACATTTTTGCAACGCACTTGCTGAGCGTTGGAGCACATTTGGGCAAGTGTGAAAGCTGTTATCGAGCCCGGGAGCAGTCGATGGTCTGGGGTTTGCTTCAAGCAGACTGTGCTGCATGCTGCAATGTGGCAGCTATCCGCTCCCTGTGCAGTGATTCATGTGACTCCTTTGCCTTATTGCGACTTATTGCCTGCATGGCTAAAAACCTTCTCCTTTGAGAATGGCTGAACGGATGAACATGGGTCCTGCCATTTTGCAAAAACGCACAGAAAAGTGACATTCAAAATTGAGCAATTGATCCATAGTTTGAATGAAATTCTATTGTTTGAAAGCAAACCAGCGATAAGGAATCCCATCCCCAAACAAGCCCAAAGTCGCTCCTGGGACTTATGTATTCTGGAAAAGTGTGAAAACCCTTAGTTTCCAAGAGAATTAGCCAAAGAGTCATGTTTGAGAATGAGATGCAAGAGCCAGGGTTGCCAGGCTGTGTTTCTTCCCACCACATTGGGCTAGTCATGTTTAGCCCGAAGGTTTCCAGGATTGATACTCTGACTGCAGGCAAAGTCATATGACTGTATACTGATCCTGGTGTTGAACAGTTGGCAACCTATGTGTAGAAAAACAGCAAGAAATCATAGACAACTTAAGGCCATGTTCTGACCACTGTAATCTAGGATAAAAATAGGAACCTTCACAGTGTTGAGGACACTCCTCATCCTGCACACTATAGTGTTGTCCCCGCTCCAACACACTCACATCAGTGCAGGAAGGATGTGCTCGTTAAATATGCATGTTTCCAGGATTGGGGCCCACTACACCAGCGATATCAGAGCAGTAGGACTTTTAGATTTGCAATGATTCCACTGTCCTTGGTGCCAAGGGCCTTGAAGTGGTATGAGATCTCATCTTTGAAGGATTAGCTGCTGTCATTTGCTAATCTTCTAATTAACTGGCACAAGGCTAGGATGGTCCTCACGTGGTCTTTAAGCCTTGAGATACACCACATTGCTTTGGTCACTTGACCATTGGAGTTCTCATCAAGAAGGACTAAGTACTTGTTCTTCCACTTGAGAGTCTCATTCGCCGTCTTGAACAAGGGCTCCTGATTTGCTGTATTACAGTAAGTGAACTTTGCAGAGCTCAGATTGTATCTGCCGTGGATCAATGCTGAACGCTAATGGAAAGGAAAGTTAATGGGACGTATTATAGAAACGAGAAGGTCCTTTAAGGATACCCTTGCATCTTACGTCTTACAGATGCATTTCCACTCAGCTTCTGCAGTCTGTGTGTGTATGTGTGTCTGTCAGTCCATGGTGTCTATTTCTGTGTGTCAGGACTGTCCACCCCTGCCTTCAATCCCTCCTCTGTTCTTTCATTTGAGCTTGAAGTGGAGCGAGAAGGGGAGGGTCCTCGCTCTCAAAGGCCATCTTTTGACTGGAGAGCCTCTGGCTCTGGGTGGCTAAAATTAAGCGAACAGGCCCTCCTTGTCTGCGCTCCATATGCAGAGAGCAGTCGCTGCCCTGGCTACCTTGCTGTCAACACACTGTTGGCTGGGCAGTAGAGGAGTTTGTAGTGGGGGCATCCAGTCACACCTCATGGGGTTGGCTCAGGAGACCAAACTCAGGAGAGTTTGTTAGAGGTGGATGAGGGTGGGCGAGGCCGATACAGGTAGCAGGCGTTAAACTGCGCATAAATCCTTTTCCAGTGGGGCGGTGACCCTTGTGGGCTGTCAGGTCGAAAAGGTAAGGAGCTTTTTGTTTACGCACTTAAACAAGCGGGACTTGAAAGGGTAATCAATGAGAGCTTGTGGGATTGATTTAGCATGAAATTCCTAGCATTGCTATATCTTTGCTATGCTTTATAATTGCAATTTATTTTTCGATATCTTTCGATGGACTTTGGGTGTAAAGTGCTTTTGAGACAGAATCATGTTATGAAATAAAAGAGATATCTGTGTGGAAAAAGCTAAACTGAAACACTCCCAAAGATTTTAGGATGGCTAGTTTATTAGTACCGTGAGAGGAGGTGTATCAGTCAAGATGATCAGCACAGTCTGGCAGAGATGGTCTTATCCTCCCCATAGATTATATTTTTCTGCCCGACTCCCTTTTGCTCAAGTCTAGGCTTGGATACATATGCCTAATATCACTCTCTCAGCTGATAAGCCATAACCCTGGGTTTAATCTGGGCGTGTTAAATCAGAAAACGGGTTTTCATGCCATGGGTGGAGATGTACAGCAGAACACCTAACTGTTGTCATGGGACATTCTGTAATGGTGTGTCTTGTCTATGGGGAGCTGTTATATTGTGCTGAAGCAACAGTTTGGATTAAAATTGCGTGTTGTTGTCTTGTCATGTAGTTACAAGGATGTTGAGTCTAACGCCCTTATCTCCTCTAGTCAGTGTCCGTGCCTTGTTTTGTAGCATTCTGATGCAAAGCAAAGAGAAACAAGATGTGGAATAGATTCAAAGCAGTTCGGTTGACCCCAACCAGAGTTATAAGGTATACATTTTCTCATTGCTCTGCTAATGGGTTAAAGCTCTGTTCATTTTAGTTGACAACAAAGCTACAGTTCATTTACAGTATTTACAGTAATTGCCCTGTTTGGGATAGTTAGCAGATATGCAGATGTTGCACACCTTTGGTACTGATACAAGACACAAGAAGACTGGAGATTATGCATAAAACCCCTTAGTTTTGACGTGCAAAAGGGTTAAAGTAGGAGTGAGTTCTTTTCCTCTATTTTAACTACTAGATGTCACACTATGCTCAAAAGGAGATGCGTTACTGCCTATATCTCCTCAACTAGTCGTCTGCTTTGCTGAGAGCAAGCAGTAGGTTTAAAGCTCATTGTTGTGCCAAATTAAAAACTGAACATTCAAATCCCATCAATGGAACTGTACTTGCAAAAGTAGAATGGAATGCTGGGTTCTTAACCTATTACTAATTACACACTTTGCTCAAAAAGAGATACGACACTGACTATATCTTCCTTATTTGGACTAACTCTGTTGTTAAGTAAAAAGACAATGCTGTACCACATTTGCCGAAAAAAATTCTGCTTGTTTGCACTCAATAAACAAGCAAGAGGCCTGAGAAGGAGCTGAAGGAAGGATCTTGGATAGGCCAAATCAGCTCCGTTATAGTAAGAATGAATGCTGAGTTGTTAAACCCTTTATTAATTACCATTAGATGTCACGCTCTGCTCTAAAGGAGATGCAATACTGCCTATATCTCCCCAACTAGTCATCTTCTTTGCTAAGAAAGGCAAGCGGCAAATCACTCAAACGAAAATTAGCATCCTACTTTAAATCTGGATCCACGCCTGGATGCTTGTTTAGAGACTGCTGTTGAAATCAGCTTCCACAAGGAGGGTTTAAAGTAGTGCTCACTTAGTGTGAATGATTCCACTCATTATCATCTTATCTTCTAGAGTGTTTTCCTAAAGGGCTTCTAGCTGGGTGCTTTGTTCTTGTGCATTCCTACTGCGCCCTGATTTCAAAATCAGGTAGTGACGTGTGTTTGAGTGCTGTTGTGGACATGTACAGTACTGAGCAAAAGGCACCTGAGAAAATGAATAAACAAACAACCTCCACAGTTCTTCTGAAGAAAGCCTGGTTTTCACAGTTAAGATGCATCTAAACATCACAGCATTAGTGTAGGGCTTGGTGTGGCTATAGCAACATTAAGCTACAGTAATACAGTAATACATAGCTTATAAGAACAGAGATGCAACAGAGTGTGTGTGTGTGTATACCAAATGATACTAAATGAGCTGGTACCCATGAAGAAAACCACAATTAGACATTTAAAAACAGGTGAAATTAGAGATTATTGCTGAGTGTAATTTTATATGTAGATATAACACTTTACAATAACACAGGCCAGTGGAGGCCCACAGTAATACACTAGCCTATGTTAGTGTGTGTATGTGTGTGTGTGTGTGTGTGTGTACTCCAGAAAATGGATTTGTCAAGAGTATGTACATTGCAGAGCTCTATGGCATGGAGTGGGCATGCACTGCAGCTCTCACCAGCTGTCCAAACAGTGCCCCGAGCTAAAGGCAGAGGAGAGTGGAAATGAGTGCCCTGTAGCCCCTGCTGCCAAACGGAAAAACACACAACGCAGCACAAAGCTGCATTATCTTACTCAGAAGAGACGTCATATATGCTGCACAACACACACTCTGTTCAATCACAATACCTTGTTCATACATGTAGTGGATTGCTTTAACATAAGCTGTTGTATCAATCGTAGCACATGACAATCGTAAGTGTAATGACCTTTGCCCATCTGTAAGTGGTCTCTGGTGTTTGATTGCATCGTGGTGTTCCAGCAGCAGGGGAAAAAGTATGTTTTCCCGCCTACGTCCACCACCTCCACCTGTCATCATGCCAAAACACCAGTCATCATCTCCGCTCCTGGCTGCATGTACATGGAACGTTATGGCCTACACCTGGTACAAAATCCCCCCTCCTTGTCCTGTACATGCACAGGATTTTGCCTCTTGCTCCAGTACGAGTGACGGAGGTGTTGAAAGAGTTGAGTAGGCCTCCACAGTTGAGTGTAGATTATTGGAACGCCCACTTTTCACAATCCAATTTAATTATAAAAGTGATAGATAAAAACCATCAGTTATTTCCCCCCATCCACATATCCTGTTTTACTCCTAACTACGTCACCATAAGAGTAAGGACCGTGCCTTGTGATTTCTGATTCTGAGTATTCTCTCCCACCAGTGTTTCAGTGAAGGTTCAGATATTATGCTCTGTTTTCATGTTCCACTGTAAAATAGCTCCATTACCTTCTGAGAACATCTGCACTGCTGCCGCCTGAGAATAATGTCCGTTAATGCGGCCTTGTGGAAATCAGATGGCGCTCTGAACACCGTGGCTTAAGCAAAGACTCGATACAGAATTAAAATAGACGATACCCGACTCATTCAAATATGCCTGGATCCGCCCTGATTTCAGTCTGGGTAACGGATATTGCCCCCTAAATTGCCCCCTGGTGTGAGTGAATGCTTGTATGTGTGTGTGTGGTGTCCTGTGATGGACTGGTGACCTGTCCCAGGGGTATTCCTGTCTTGCACTCAAAAATGGATGAATACAGTTATGTCGTAAAATGTTTATGTAGGTGAATTCTGCTGTTCGGGGAAGTGTTTTCTTTGTAAATTAATGTAAAGCATTAATGTTAATACACATCTATGACCTTACTAGTTTGGGATTAGCTATAGATATAACCCATGCATTTATATAATGGTGATGGTGTGATCTTGGAAGACTCCCTGGCGGGTACCGTATGTTGCATGTGATCTCTCTGTTCTCCAGTAGCTTGTCTTAAGACAAGGTGTGTCACAGTGAGATTAACTCTGTTACGCAAAGGTTTTGTCCTCCTGCTTGACTTTGAAAGATGAGACGCTCCACACAAAGAGAGGGAAAGAGCTAATAAGTCCTGTTAAAGAGTGCAGAAGGGCGAGCAAAACTGACAGCTGGGAATGAAAGCAATCTGAGAAAACAGGATACAGCACACAGATGAGAAGATTTAGCTGAAAGAATTTCTTTTTTTACCTGAAGAACTGGAATCGCTTGGGTTGCTAAAGGATTTTGTTTTCTGTAGGCGGTGAAGGGAGAGCCCCATGTCTTTAAGGAAAAGACCTTCAAAAAGAAGCGTCAATGTGGAGTGTGTAAGCAGAGCATAGAAAGCCTGGGTTCCTTCTGTAGAGGTGAGTCTTTTCTCCTTTATCTTTTAGTACACATCACGTACACATCACATATAATCTGTCTGTAAATAATGCGAATAAAGGATGGCAAAGGATCAGAACTGGATCAGGCTTGAAATAACGGATACCCGATCCAATTAATATGCCTGGATTCAGCCCAGTGCTGGTCCACTGGATCAAATTGAGACATCCCTAGTTCTGATCACTGTTAAACTGTATTAAATACCAAATACATACCAAATACATGGCTTGGGAACACTGTGTTTAGGTTAGAACCCTGTTTATGGAACTTTTATTCCTTACTGTCTTTGTTGCTTTTTGTCTTACTGAATCTATATGTCTCATTCTCTCTGTCACCTGCAGTCTGCAAAACAGCCACTCATAAGAAATGTGAAAGCAAGGTAAGGACCAGCTGTATTTACTTTTACTACAAGCTGCACTCTTGCACTCTAACCCAACAGCCATCTACGCACAAACAGCAGCAGACAGGGGAAAGCCTGTGTCTCTTAGTCAACCCAAAGGCTAGTTAAGGGGTATCCAACTCAACCACTTAAGAGGCCATATTAAATATGTTGCTATATTGGCCGAACTGTTCATTTGCTATTCAAAATATACCTAGACAGCACCAGCAAAGTAGAGGCATTAGACCTTAAAATGAATAATTAAAATGTTAGGAATAATGACAACACTTATAACAAATATTAAACACTGAGGTGCATTACTCAGTAGCTACAGGGACCTCTGTACAAACTGGTGGGGCTGTTCTTTGGTAATAGAAGTTTTTAATAACACCTTTGGCCATTTAACACCTCTAACACCTTTAAAATGCTTTTAAATGTACTTATCTGCTTAGTACTGCAAGCTCATTCATTCTTGGGATAAAACTGCTGAGACTCTCAGGATGGATGAAGGTGTCTGTCAGCGAGTCGAGTCCTGGAGATAATTTGTTTACTTTTAACAACAACTGCTCACTACACTGTTAATACAAAACCAAACCTGAATGTCATTCGAGTGGTGTGTATACACAGCTCTGGCATTGTTTATAAGAGGAAAGAAGGGAGCTTGACTGCTCCAATCTCATCAAGAAATGACTGAAACTGACAACAATTTAAACTTTTGGCTCTGATGCAATAAACTGCTTTTGTTACAGTGTGCATAGCATGATCCATTTCCAGCGCTTTACCATTCTTAGTGCTTTGCTGTCCCAGTGGTTGGTAGATTAGATTTTAGATGGAGGGGGTCAGAGCGCACATTACGTTGCAGTGCGCGCTGGGGTTTGTAGTGCAGCAGATTGTAAAACAGGCTGATTTTAATAGAAAATTTAAATGGATTGGATTTTGCCACGGGCCTGATGTGGCCATGGGGGGCTATTTATTTCAGTTTCTCTGTCTCCCGCTCTCGTTCTCTCTCTCTCTCTTTATTTCTCTGAAGGCTTCTAAGTCTTCAGGCTTTACTGCTGCCAGCCGCGCCCGAGCCCCGTGCTGCTCTTGTGAAAGGCCCATTGATAAGGGTGCTGAATGCCAGCCCTGGCCACAGGCTGTCTTGGCACACCTACTTATATCAGTACTGAAGAAGCCAGCAGGTACCAGTCCTAGACAAGGAATCCAGGCACCATGCTTTGGAAGATCCTAATATATCTAATGAATTAATCTACTGGTCATAAATTAATATCTACATATTTTCCTTCCATTTGAAATGACACGGCCGAAAGTGGGTAGTTTCACTAAAGGGCAAGGAGTCAATGCTTGTCTTTGTGGAAGCAGCAATTGATTCTATGGGACTGTTTGTGAGCACTCAGTGTCAAGACAAAGACATGGATTTGTTAAAGAACTTGTGGTCATCTCCAGCAAACATCTAATCCCTCTTCCACTGGATGACATGTCAGTCTTAACGTGTCCTAACGTCTTATGCTTTAGAGGTAGCCTAATAGCTTAATCTGAGACGGGATGATAGTCTGACTGATCTTTTGTCATGGGTCGGCTGTAATCTGCCCTCTCTGACCATCTGGAAGAGCATGAGAGCAGCTACAGTGAAGGCTGACCAGGATCTGTTTTTCCTTAGGCAGTGGCCAAACCTTTCCCGAAAGTCCCCAATTTGAAGTTCTTCCAGAGATGCTCATCATTATATATCTACAGGGGATGCAACAATTTGTGATTATGGCTAATGAGTCAATGTTGATTATAGAAAAGTTGATGCATTATACACTGTAAAGTAAAACAAAAAACTATGAGGCTCCATGATATTCATATCATATGCAGTCATTTTCACAGACTGTAATAGCAATGGTCACCAACCTTGCTCCTGGAGATCTATCTTCCAGCAGACTTTATCTCTTCAACCCTAATCAGCTCTACCTGATTCATCTAATTACTGCCTTTAGAATTCCTTGATTAGCTGAATGAGGAGTGTAAGATTAGGGTTGAATGTAAGACCTGATCTTCGGGTCTATTCCAGGAGTTGTTGACCAGCTGCACTTTAGGAAGTTACTAGGAACTAAAGGAAGTAGTGTATCTTGACTTCTATTTGGAATAGTGTGAAGGAAGTAGCTGAATCTGCAAGTGTATCAAAGCATACAATGATACGGGTCTAGCAGCAGTGGCAAAAATGCCAGTCTACAGGAGATTCATGTCATGAATTGTGGCCCAAAACTGACGAACAGGAAGCGCCAGTAGGTTTTACGGCTTGTGAATGAAAATGCAGTTCCCTGTTGAGTGTTCTTTTAGAATGTGGTTGTTTTGACTTCTAGAAGCAATCCTTGAAGTGATTTTCATTCACAAGTTGTGAAACACGCCAGCAGTCCCTGTCCATACGTTTCGTCCTTTGGCCACAATTAATGACAAGAATCTCCTGTAGACTGGCATTTTTGCTTCTCTGCTTTTTTATATATTTTTTTTAGATTTTTTAGAATTACATTTTTATTATTTTGTGAGTGATCAGACTCAAACTTTTACTGAACCATAACAGAAGATAACACGTGTAGCACAAAAATAGTTGTTTTTTTATGACACTACTATGATAGGGGCAATGAGAGGAAAGGTTCAAATATAGTAATATCAAATAATAGACAATAAATAAAGATGGATTCATTCTACATCATTACTTGTAGAACTACAATGTACCGTGTTGACCTGACACCAGCCATTGGCTGTACTTCATAGCAGAAGCCTGGCAACCATGCTCCCAGTCAGTCTGCATTGATAGGGATCGTCTTAATGACGGAAGGGAGCGGCCGCTGTCCCCTTGGGAACCGGCAGGGACTGAAACCTTTTCAAAGCCTTATCGCTTCTGTGGAACAGGGACTACCTCTCCAGCTCTCAACACCTTAGCAAAGAGGCCGAACAATGAGATGCTTTTGAAAAACATTTCTCCCCGCCTGGATTAGAGGGGACAAAGCAGCCTGGCATGTCTTGATGCCACTGGGGCATATCAAAGTCTCTGTGGCCTTTGGGGTACAGCGTGCATCAAGGCTAAAGAAAGCCTGGACACCTGATGCTGACTTGACTACAAGCATCACAAGCAGAGCCGAAGGCTTTGCAGGCTGCTAAGCACTACGTTAAACCCAGCATCTCATTACATTACCACATGTTTGAGCCCAAGGCTGACTTTATGGTTCATCTTCATGGTTACGGTTGTCACTGACAACTAGCTGAAGCTGTATAGCCCTCAGCAGGCCGTGACTGTAAGCCTCTACCCTCTCCTGATTAATATTGAAAATCCACTTGGAGGATGTTGGAGGATGTCAGCTGTTTCCCGTTGCTCTGGTGAGCTTCTGTGCACTTTCCAGTTCCCTGACGCATGATCCGATCTGAGCCTTCCTCCATTCGCCTCTGCGCAACACTACCCTACTGGAATAAAAAACGCACCTGGGGCTGTACATTTAAGCAGTTTAAGTTAAGTGCAAGTGATGTGAAGTGTGAAGTAAGTGGGAATGTCCGTACTTTTCCTCGTCTATGCTGTCGTTTAGAATTGTGGCCTATGAGAAGTGGGAAAGAAGCCAGACTATTCACATATTTCTTGCCTATTTAGTGAGTTCTACCTCTGCTGGTCATCCTCATGCAGCAGGAGAATTGCAAAGCTACAGTCTGAGCTGAGCTATGGTGTTGAGACAGCTGCAGATGTAAGAACGCTACCAGAGGAGACTGATGGTCTTTAAAGCTGCTAGCATTTTCTTCTACTAGCTTTTCCCATCAGAATTTTGGAAGTGTATTTGAGACTGTCAAATATTTGCGCACTAGAAGCTGGAAGCCCTCAGGCTGTTTCTTGTCAGCAACATCAGCTGTAAAGTTGTAATTAATTGATCCTCTAAGGACTTAAGTATTTAGAAAGCTTAGCGCTTGCTAAGACATGCTTTGGAACCGTATGCAACAAGGTTATGAAATTGGATAATGGCTGTTCTTGTACAACACAGATACACTGTACATTTTCATAGCAAACCAGGAATGCTGCTGATATACTCAACAACACTAACATCTGACTCCTATGAATCACAACATATTTTATGGGTTTATTCTACGCTAGTGTATGCTATTCTGTCTGTCCACTGTATCATAACCTTGAGTATATATACATTTGCTGCCAATAAAGAGTGTATAAATATCCAGATTACCCAGTTAGTTTTTCTTTTTTTGACATAATTAGAATCTTGTTCTTTACATTATGTCAGAATGGACCAATAAAAATGCTTCAAAATAAATGCTTCAGAATAAAATGTTTTCACATTGACTTCTGTTATAAGTTAAGAAGAAGTTTTACTTCTCCTGTATAGTAATAAGAGGCTGTGTGTCACAGTTCTACCAAGATTAAGGGTTGTTGTTTATGCTGGAATTGTATTAGAATATTTGCTTATTTATTAGATTATTTATTTTAGATTAATAGATAAATTATTAGATTATCGTCATTGGACACTGGTTGGTGTATTTATTGTACTCCAGAAAAGCAGAGCATTTAGGTGGTGCTAGAGTACGGCACTAAAATAATTGTGTTTCATTTATTTATCTGCATTTGTGACCCTACAGAAATAAGTGTTTCTCTCTAGTGGTAATCCAGGTGGTCCATGTAGTTCCAGTTTCAGCATTAACACATATACATAAAAAAAAGTCATTGGACATTGGCAATGATCCAGAATTTGTTGCATAAGCTTTTTTTTTTGAACATTGAAAAAATGATGTAAATATACCTTATTGTTAATAATTGCAATAAACAATTTATACACCATTTTTTTTCAGTCAGTAATGAAAAAAATAAATAATTTGACACGCACAGTCATATCTTATCAGTTAACAACAGTTTTCTGTGTGGCTCAGCCTATCAGATTTCAGGACTGGAACTGTCCATTTTATAATTTAAAAAATAAGAGAAATTCCTCTTAATGGGACAATCAAAAGAATAATATTATTAATAAAATAATACCAACCAGGGTTGACTGTGACTAAAAGAGTGTGTTTAAGAGTACAGTAGTTTTGTACTCAGGTATTTATCTTTATTAGTTTATGTGGTATCATATATTGTACACTTTCCCCAGTTATTAGCAAATACTTTTCCCCACATTCAAAGCTGGTAAGTCATTTTTTTCTAATATATAGGTTTGTCTCAATTTCTGCATATTGTTCAATAGTAGGGGGATCTGTCACCACACCAATTTTGTATTATTGCTTGTTGGGCTTTGTTAATGTATATATATATATATATATAGTATAATATAATATAATATTTTATATCACCATGTACTTAATGAGACCCTTTTAGACATGGTTAGGATATGGATCACTTTCCACAAATCTAATCATATTTCTTATGATCTAAAGACTCCCACCCACTCCAGGTCAGTCGCTGGCTGCAGCCTGTGTTTGTCTGGGCTGACTCAGTGCTCTGATGAGTCAAGAAAGAGCCTGGTCTATTTATATCAGACTGTGTGTTTCAAGGGAATAGTCTCCTCTGCCTTCCCATTAGATGAGCAGACTGCTTCGAAGGTGCATCTGCAAACAATTCAGTGAGCAATAAGTATCTTCTAACCACTACCAGTGTTGCCCAAGGCACTGAGACAAACTGTCTCAGGCTTCACGGTACTGTAATATCCTTTTTCTCTCTCTTTCTGACTCTGTCTCTGACTCTTTTTTTGTGTGTTTTCTCAAATGCTGTTTCCTGAAAACAAAGATAGAACCGGGATTGTTGTCTGTTCTCTTCCTCTGGTGTGTGTGTGTGTGTGGTTGGGTGGATGAGTCTGGGTCATGGTAAACCCTTGTCTCCAACCTTAAACCACAGGAAAGAAACCCAAGGCCCATGACAAGCAGCTGGCTGATCTCTACACACACATACACACATTAGTTGTATGTCAGTGTGCTCTCCATATCCTGAGAGTGGTGGCAATTTATCTGTGGGGCAGAGTGGAACATTTAGTCCATAGAGAGGGAGGCATAAAGAGAGGACTAAAAGGGGAAGGGGGATGGAAGGATTAAGGGTTGGGGAATGTCACTAGTGTAGAGCGTCAGGGTGAGGGAGGAAGGAACATTTCCGTCACAGGCAAAAAAAAGATCCCCATTTCCTGCTTGGCTTTGCAGGGGGTGGGGGGTGGGGGCATGTGGTGGTAGCGCTAGGTGACCTGTCTCAGCGTGGGAAGGACTAGGCCAGACAACAGGGACGCTACTTCCAGTAATCCTGTCACATTAGCACTCATGTTTACGATCTCATCAGCGACATGTGATTCCCCCAGCCTGCATGCATATGTATTTGTGTAAGCCTTCCCAGAACCATGGTGGTGAAACTGAAAGAGTAAAGAGTTGACTGAAGCTTGAGCTCAGGTGTTGGCAGATTGGCAGATCATGTTGTGCAGACAAAGACTAGTTCAGCTGATGAGACACTCTACATGCAGGACGCCAGGTGAGAAGTGTCGATGTATATATGATTAGTGTCAGGTTTTATTGTATGAGCAAATTGGGAAACAGCAGCATTTTTGACAACTGGTGCCAGTTACCTATTTTGCATGAGAGGGGGGTTATTCCCGTATTTTAAGACCTGACCAATATATGATTTGGCCAATAATATCAGCTGATATTGATGACCTGCAATTGTACCATTAATTGACCATGTTTATGGGCCACATCACCGGGATTCAAACTCATGATAAGGTAAAACTGTAGCGTACTAGTTATGTAACTTGTGGAGCCACTGGGGAGTCACATTTTACACACCCCTGTTTATTTAAAGTGTAAAAGCTTACAAGGCTTAAATCTAGTTGTTTTTTTTGTAAAGTTCATGAGTATTTTAATAATAATACATAAAAAATAATAAGTGTAGTAATAATCTATAATTTTCTCTTTTTTCTTATTTAAAACCAATTTGTCCTTAATATTGTCCATTTCCACCTGCTATCTAGGTCTGCCCTATTCCGCAATGCTCCCAACAGCCAACATGTAGCCAGATGTAGCTCATCTGGCTTGAATGATCATGTAGATTGTACCTTTTCCACGGCAGCATGGCCACCACTCAGCAGCTCTTAGTCCGTGTTATAATGCAGAGCACGTCACACACCGAAGACTTTCAAACAGAGGTCAGCATTCAGGTATTTAGGTGATGTGAAGCATGGAAATTCTGCACAAGCTCGGAGTACCAGTGCTAGAGACGCTACTCTCCCTATTACAAGTCAGTGGAGCAACACAGTGATTTTAAAGCTGCTGTTTTAAGGTACAGAATGTTACATAATGTTGCTTTAAGTGAAGTAATTTAACTGAAACATTTAAAATAAGCTCATTTTAAAGCTTAGTAATCTAGAACGAGTGGTATTGTGCCATCTCTGCCCATAACAAATGATGATATTGTGAAATGCACAGAAATATATATATTTACATATCCGTGACTCAGTTGCTTAAGATCAGTTGCAGTAAGATTGTAAACCTTTCCTAGAAAATGAAAGTCGTCTGTGTTTTCAGGAACAGCATAGATTTTGGACCATGTCTCCATGTTTACAAAGTTCCTAAATCCCACCAGGACAGCTGAGGCTTGAGTATGGGAAAAATGACAAAATCCTGTTAGCTGACATGGGAATTTTCCACTGTTGATATCTCTCGATTGTGCTTTTGCATCTTCAGTGCCTTTTGGGGAGAAGGAGTATATTTATGTGTGTTCATTTTTGTCCTGACACGCTGCTCCTTTCAATGGCTTTTTCTCCCTGGTGGGTTTGTGGTTCCTGTTTACGCTGGCAACGTGACAATAAGGGGAATATAATAATTACAGGCTGAAGAGAGATGGGGGGGCTGGTTGAAAAAGACAGATAAACAAGGATAATTAGAGAGTTCATTTGAAGGCACTGAAGATGTAGCTGTGTTAGATGCTGTCCACTGGAGTTCAGTGAAGCACTCTGCATTGAGATAAACACTTAGAAGGTGCTTTAGCTGAAGGAGTGCTAAGTGGCTATGTGCGTGACACCACAAAGCCTGGTGCATTTTCATCCTGGCTTCTACTACAGGCCTTTGCTTAATGCTGGTGTTTTGGAAAGCCACGAGCCGCTGAGAGACGACGAAAAGACAAAAATATCTAAGGAGAATTTTTCTGACATTAATGGAAGTGTTTATTGACCCGCTTTCTGTGTGCTGTATATTATAAGTCTGATCACCACTTCCATTCATTAGGATGTCTTTTAGGATGTTAGTCAAAGATCAGAAAACCCTGTTGACTCAAAACACGCCTATAATAGCAGCACATAGGTGGGTACTGAAGAAAGTGGATTTCTGAGAATCTTCTCTTAAAAATATGTATGTATAGAAGCTTTGTATGAGTGTAAGAGTATACATGTGCAGTACCACCATCTTATTGTATCTGCTATACACATTTTAGAATAACATCCTATGAAATATGAAAAAAAAAACAGTGACCAGATAGAGTTAAACTAATTAAAGCTATCTTAGATTATTCAGAGATACCCCTTTGTCTTGCTTTACATACTCTAGTCAATCTCTCAAGCAGCTTTATTAGAAGCCACATGGGATACTTTTCAGGGGGCCCAAAGAGGCTTCATACATGCTGTAAACCTGAAGTACATCCTTACATGGGTGTTAACTTCACTAAATGTTTTTTAGATGTGTGCATATACATCTGTGTTTGTGTGTATGTGTCTGTGTGTGTGTGTGTGTGTGTGTGTGTGTGCACAGACAGCTGGTACTCTTCTTCACTCAGCAGACATGTCTATATTCCTCCTGTGCAACAAAAGTGGCAGCCTTGACGTACCAGTCACTCCTCAGGGACACTTACAACATCACTTTTCATAATTTTGCGAGGTCATAACCTCACATTCAACCTCAAGGAGACCAGTCCAGGACTCCAGTCCAGCCACAGAACAACAGATCCGCTTCGCTTTGGTCTCTATCTAGCCTTTATCAACCACTGCAAGCAGAGGAATGAGATTTCTACTCATCAAATGTCTGGTTTGTCATAACAAAAAGTCCACAGCAGAAACATATGAGCAGAGTTCTTATTATATTTAGTTTAAGTTACTTTAAGTTAAATATAAGTAGTTGCGTAATTACATATTTAATTGCATAGTACATTTGTCAGTAAATTCAATTTACATGCTGTATGGGCAGATTAAATTTTCCTATATAATATTGTAATATTTACATTATTTTGATGTGAAGACAGAACTAAAACCATGCCAAAATGCTAAAAAGAAAAAAAAAAAGAGCCGAGTAAAACAGCATTTTACAGGCTTTGATTCTTTGAATCTTATAAAATCACTCTTGAAAATTATAATATTTGCATTTCATAATTAGCACACATTTAAGTAGGTATTCTTGTTTTTTACTGCAGTTTTATATTTAGGAGTCGACAATGTAAAGCGGTAATAGCGCAAATGAACCGCTATTCATTTAATCAGCCATGTATTCTTTGACAATATCAACAGTAAGTATTTAGTAACAGTAACAGTAAGTGAACAATCCTCAGATTCTCTTTTACATCCCTATTTACAACCCTGTTATTTTGCATTTGAATGAGAGATGCTGATTTTCCTTTTATGGTGGGCTCATGGAAAAAAATCATTCAAGCTCTGCTGTTATTGGCAAGTTTTCGCTGCCGCAATGACACACAGGAGCCACCTGCCTTAGTATAGCATACCATAGCATAGCATTGTCTTTAGCACTGTAAACAACTGACCAGATAGTGTTCAGATAGAGTTAGCTACCTGATGAGATTGTAATCGGAAGGTTAGGGTTTAGCTTTTAGCCTAGCATGGATACACACTGGCCTAGCACAGATACCTGCTTGTTTTCACAGCTTTAGCTTTAATGCTCACCAAGTTTGAGTCATCTTTCCGCAGACAGTGGCACACAAGACCTGGTTTACATAGCAACCAAAGTAGCTGTTGCATTTTGCAGTGACACAAGGCTTTAGTTAGTGGGCTGTTCTACATTTAGTGGCCTAGTGGGCACATTTTTTGTTTTAAAAGTTTTGCTTAAAGGTATGTTATGTTTTTTTTTGTTTGTTTTTTGCATGAAGGATAAACAGTGTTTGTTCACGGATTGTCACGTCCATGTGCCGATTCCACTTTGCCAAGATAAATACAGTTTTCCACTCTAGGGCACATTTAAAGTACTACCATACTGATGACTTTAGCTACAGTGGCCGCTTGGAAAGAGATGCAGCTTGGTTTTATGATGCCTGGCATAAATCTATAATGCACACAACAAACCAGCTATGATTGCAAAAACTGACTATGCAAAAGAGTATATTTAACTTCAAAGTGAAACAATAAATGACCTCCTCTACATACAGACATTAAAATTCACACTTCTGACAGCATTTTTTTTGTCTCAATGAGCTACAAATGAGAGCGACTGAATTATTGAGCTGTATTATTGCTAGGAACGTCTTAGGTTGCAACGAAAGAGCTTGTGAAATGTGTCTAATGCCACAGATTCAGTTGCGATCCATAGCTGTGATCTCGTGATGGTCATGCACTGATACATGGCTTGGGAAGCTACGCTCTCAGCACCCGGTATTAAACTTTTAATGACCGCAACAGATTAAATAAAGGATAAAAAGGATAAAGGTAAAGGATAAAGGTGCACGTATTCGTCACTGTACAGTGTGGACTGTACAGCGAAATGTGTCCTCCGCATTTAACCCATCTGGTAGTGAACACACACTCACACACACACACGTGTTAGGGGCAGTGAGTACACACACACACCCAGAGCGGTGGGCAGCCAACTCCAGCGCCCGGGGAGCAGAGAGGGTAAAGGGCCTTGCTCAAGGGCCCAACAGTGGCAGCTTGCCGAGCCCGGGAATCGAACCCACAACCCTGTTATCGATATCCCGGCGCTCTAACCGCTGAGCCACCACTGCCCCTAATATGCATTTGGCAGCGCTGTGACTTGGGAGATGATTAAGAAATGGTGAAATAATGGTGGAAAATCCCTTCGGGTCGAACGCGGCAGCCTTTCCCCAGAGTGCTACATTCCACCCTGACTAATCTCACTAATGACACTGTTTACACCAGAGGCCATGTCTGCCCTCCCTCTCCTCCCACGCTTCCTCCACTCCTCCATCCTGCCCTCTACTCCTCTCTCTCTGCCACTTGTCTCCGTCTCGTTTCCCTTTCTGTACCCCATCCTTTCTCCCCTCACGTCTCCTCCACTCTTACTCCATATTTATCTCTCTCCGTCTTCCTCTGCTTTCACCTGCACCTCTTCCTCTTCCCTCCTTGCTCCTATCTTGTCCACGTCTCTTCGTCCATCGGTCAGATTCTAGCTTGTTTCCGGATTAATCTTGCCAGGCGTTTCCCCCTCTTTGGCACAGAACCAAAACCGCAGGCTCCCTTTGGTTCTGCAAGTATCGCCTCAAGGCCTCCCACTCAGTTTGGGAAACGGAGGCTATGTCCGAAGTGAAGTAGTGCGCAGTACTCAAGTGGTCCGTACAATATTTTTACAATGGGCACAGAGTCAACCATGAACTTGTCTGGCAGAAAAAGTGCTGTTTATCATAGATTTTTTTGGTATGATTATTGGCTTATAATTTCTATAGTCTGTAATCTAGTTTGATATAACGTTAAAGTCTGTAGCCACTTGCTAGGCTTTTTTGGACATAATAGCTCTTATAGAGAAAAATAAAACATTACTTTTTTTTTATTTTAAAAACTTTTTTATGGTGCAAAAAAATGGTAAAGTAGCTTAAACACTCAAGGAAAGGTTTTGGGCACCGCTGTGTTTGATTTTTCCAAATATCAAAATACAAAATGTACAGCAAAATAAGCTTGCTTTTAGAACTGCAGTGAAATGTTCATCAGCGCAGAAGGGAAAACTTATTAGCAGTTGTTCTGCTCATTATAATGCATTATTGACCCCAAGTAAAATGGTAAAACTTAGAAGACAGAGATGCGGCGAGACATGTAAAACACTGTGGAGCTCCGAGCACCAGCTGCAAGAGCCATGAATTCTGCACTGCACTGTAGAGCTCAGAGTGTCGTTACTCACTGATGCTCGCTGTACTGGGCTGAGTGATGTACTCTGGAGGGTGGTTTCCACTTAGTGGAGTTAAACACTGTTACTCTGCTTCTCTCATGAGGCTCATTAGTTTTACACATTCTACAAATATGTGAGTTTGAGTCAGAAATGGTCAAAACACCAGAGTGACGTGCATGTAGTGGATTTCTGCACTGTCTTTAAAGGGGTTCTGCATCCATGCGCGAGGTCAGTATTGCCATCTAGCGGTTTAGTATAACTACTGTCCAATAAAAAACATGTATCTCCATTTTTGTCTGTTTGTTTTAAGTTTTTGCCATTGTTTAAACCCTGTAACTGCTCTAAACACTATGTACATAATTCTGGATGAATGGACCAGTAGAAAGGCTTTAAAGGACCTGGAATAAACTTTTATTTGACATTGACATCCATTCAAAGTTAAGCACATTTTTGCTGTAAAGTGAATATAGTGCTGTAATATGAATCATGATCGGCTGAATTATCGGGCGTTCATCGGTCGCACATTTGGCTTGAAAAGCGGCCTATACAAATACATAGTCGAACGATCCTTCCATCGCCAGCTTTTAAGCAATGTAACATAATAAAATTAAACACCAAATAGAAGTAATCAAATGTTTGTGTGTGTGGGAAAACAAAAAGTATTTATGGAGAATCGTGGACTGGATCAAGGAAATGCCTTGATGTCTTTTACTTCTTTTTTCCTATCACAATTTAGCAAAATGTGAACTTTGGCCACTCCAATGAGCCTTTAGGTTAAGGCTACTGCAGTTATCTAGCTTCAGTTCCCTTAAGGACTGTGTGGAAGGGGTCTGTTACCCTGTCATGGCAAAATCAGTAACATTGTCATTTTACTTTTTTACTTTAAATGTGTCATTTCCTTAAGAGTTGGTCTTGATTAAGAGTTGATTTTTAGATTACCTATCCAAGATTTTACATGCAAATGTACATACAAACCAATGTGCCATTATTTGGTACAGTCCTGTCCAGATGAATATGATCATTACAAACACAGTAATAATTCTGGAAGTGCTATTTTGGTTAGTTGTTTTTAGGGGCAGCCAGACACTCAGGAAGCGAGTGAGGTTCGTCTGGCAGACGATGCCTTATCAAAGTGTGTGCCAGTGTTTACTTTTGATCACTTTAGGAGCTGTCACACAGAGGTTGAGCAGAGATGGAGACTGGGCCTTGTGTTAAATTACGCAGAAGCCCAGGCCTAAAGGCAGAAACACACACTCATACAGAATCTCTGTCACAATTGCACAGCTTAAAGGGATAGTTTCATACCCACCTAAGTGTAGTTGATCAGTCAAGACGTGTCTGAAGTTTGCTGTTTTAAATTTTGCATTGTAGCTATGAGGCTAAATGTCTGAGAGGCTGATATATACATATAATGAGCCGACTGCATGCCTTAATCATCAGATGTTTGCCTCAAACCACATAGAAGTCTCAATGTATTTCAAACAGTGTGATGTACACTCCTCAAGTGCTTTATTAGGAAGCCCTGTACACCTGCTCACTCATGCAACTGTCTAGTCAGACACTGGCTTGAGCATTTGTAGAACTGGTTATCTTCTGGGATTTTTAACACAGCAGTCTCTAGAGTTCACTGGGACTGGTGTAATTAAGGCAAGACATCCAGTGATCCGCAGTTCTGAAGACGAATGGCCAGATTGGCTTTAGCTGACAGAAAGGCAACAGTAACTTAGATAACCTCTCTGTACAATTGTGGTGAGCAGAGAAGCATCTGAGAATGCACAATATGTCAAACCATTAGCAACCTTGAGCAACTTTTGGAGGTTCTTCAATTTAAAACCGTGAAGGAACCTCTTAAGGTGCTTTGGGAACATGCAAGAATAGGTTTTTAGATGATCTTGAAGGTGCCTCAGAGCACATTAGGAGGTTTCTTCACAGTTTCAAACTGAAGAACTTCCAAAAGTTTGGTCTTTAGGAATCTTATATGTTTAACAGTATACAACAGCAGAAGATTGTGTCTGATTCCACTTCTGTCAGCCAAGAACAGAAAGCTGAGGCTGCAACTGAGAACATGTTGACCAAGTCTGGACAGTTGAAGACTGGATAAACATAGCTTGGTCTGATGAATCGCGATTCAGATCCCACAGATGGTAGAGTCAATCTATGGACCCAACCTGCATTGTGTTGCGAGTGCTCGATGAGTGGAAATTTCACAGTAATAGCAGTTTTATGTACTTGTCTGATTTATAAATAATATTAGTAAAGATTATCTCAGCAATCTTAGATGCATGTGCATGATGATTTGGTCAAAGTCTGGATGAGTCTGGCTTGGGATGGGGCCAAGCTTTCATTGTTTGTTAGCTTAATTAGCCTTGTCGCTACAGTGTACACCTAAGGAGGTAACCTTTGGACGTCAGTCAGTTAATGGCTAATTGACTATTGTCGCGAGTGATTGTGTACGACATTGTGCATTTGACTTATATAAATAAAATAAATTAAATATAAATAAATCATCACTATAATATTATAGTTTTTGTAAGGTCAGACATTGTGGTGTTGTGTGTCTGGGACTGTGTTCTCTGTTGTGTGGGTTGACAGGGTGGGTGTCGTATGCCAGTAGACACAGCTTAGTCTGATAGAGTGTTAGTTATGAATACAGGCCGTGTTCCATTTGGACCCTTGCTTCAACAAGTGAGGGCATATAGAGCCTGTGTTACATTTGGCCCTAATGAATGGTCTTATATACATTCCTCTTCCTTCTCCTAAATGAGTGTCTTACTAGATCTTAATGTCATATAAGCCAGTAGAAATCTGTTGGGACGTTGACTGGTCTCAGATACCCAATAAAACCCATAGAGAAAGAAGAGGGGGGATGCAGAGGGGGAGAAAGAGCAAGCTCCTGCAGGAAACGAGTGCGTAAGTGTTGGCCCAGGAGATGGAATCTGGCGTGTTTGTTCTGGCGTAATGCTCCCCTGCTGCAGGCCCCCCAACCCAGAGAGAAAGAGAAATGAGGGGGAAAGTGAAGGCAGGAAAGCATTTCATGGGGGGGAGAAGTTTGAGTTTGTAGTGGAAGAGATGGAGAGGATAAAGGGGAAAATGTAGACATAGAGAGGAAGTCTAGAGAGGGGAAAGAAAATGAAAAAGGGAACATGAGAGAGGAAGAGAAAAAGAAAAGCATGAGTCAAGGGGACAAAGGTGGAAAAGAGAGAGAGTGAGAGACAGGGGAAAAGTAAATCAGGGCCAGTTGTTGTAGCATGAGAGTGATTGGCAGTCAGAGAGAGGGAGGGAGAGAGGAATGGAAAGAGCAGTAATGAATAGGGGGTATGAGGGGAAAGAAGGCATGCCTATGTTGCCAGGCGTCTTGTTGGAAATACACTAAGGCCTTTTAACCAGGGACATGAAATGTTCACAAGTCACTCCATTCAAGTGAATTCTCAGGGTGGAGTCTGACTCTAATCTTGAGTCTCTGGGGTGCAAGTCCTAGTCGAGTTCCTAAAGGTGTGAGTCTGAGTTGGGTGTAAGTCAGAGTCAAATTTCTCTGAGGTGTGAATTTGAGTTGAGTCTCACTAAGTTGAATCCTAATTCTCTGAAGTGCGAGTTTAGTCTCAAGTCTCTTGGATGCAAGTCAGAGCTAAATGTCTAGGCTTCCTAGGTCTGTGGAGTGCAGGTGTTCTCAAGTCTCTGGGTTCGGAGTCCAAGTCCGAGTCTCTGAGTTGTGAGTCTCTGGCCCGTGAGTCTGAGTTGAGTTTTGGGGTGTGAGTCTGAGTTGAGTTTTGGGGTGTGAGTCCGAGTTGAGTTTTGAGTCTCTGGGTTGTGAGTCCGAGTTGAGTTTTGAGTCTCTTGGTTTGCGAGTCCGAGTTGATTTCTTAGTCTCTGGGGTGTGAGTCTGAGTTGAGTTTTGAGTCTCTGGGATGTGAGTCTGAGTTGAGTTTTGAGTCTCTGGGTGTGTGAGTTCGGGTTGATTTCTGAGTCTCTAGGTTGTGAGTTCGAGTTGAGTCTCAAGTCTCTGGAGGTTAAGGGACTAAGTGCTGGTCTTAAGTTGCCTAGTTAAAAGTTACCATTGTAATAGTGTAATGACTTACATTTGCCTCAGCATTGGAAAGTTTAAGAAGTGACTTGGTTGGACATGTAGAGAGAGGGAGTGAAAAAAGAGGAGGACAGAGAGGTGTTGAAAGGCAGACAGTTATTTATGATGAAGAACACAGACAGAGTGTGAAGTGTTTGGTATGCTGTACACTAATGACTTTAACATGCAGACTCTAATCTTTTATACGTTAGTAGTAGTTACATGTTTCCTGTGCATGCTCAGTGCTGCTTTAGCAAGGATCTACACTTCAGTCTTGGCTGTGGATGTGCACACTGGCTGTAGTTTGCTTCACGTCATCATCATCTTCACATGTTCTTTTTCAATTAAGTAAGAAAAAAATATTCACAAAAAGTTTAGTTTTGTTGGAAAAGCAAGCAAAGCATGGTGTGCCCAGACTTTTGACTGTCAGTGTATGTGTTTGTATGCACAAGGAAGACAGCGTCACAACTGAGAATACTGGAATGAAATGTTACCCCCTTCTCTTCAGATGTGACCGCAGCCTTTTAGCCAAGAGCTGATGGAACTTAATATTATAATAGGAGCCCACCTAGCAACTACATACACAAACATACTGCACACACACACACACACACATTTTCTCATTGGCACGTCCCATTGACTTTTTCTCATCCTGACAAATGTTACTTTTCCCTTTTCTTTTTTCTTCACTTTTTTCTTAAAGGGCTACATGATTTTTAGAAAATGCAATAGAAAGTTTTTGTGGATGTGAGGATGATGATGATGATGTTGATGATATGGGAAGTGTTACATTATTATTATTGTCTCAGACTGTGTGAGATAAACAGGGATGAACATGAGTCTTGAATCTCTGAAGGCGAGTCTGAGTTGGGACTCAAGTCTAAACTGAGTCTTGAGGGTGTGAGTCTGAGTGGAGTCTGGAATCTCTGGGGACCAGCCTGAGTTCAGTCTCGAATCTTTGGGGTGCGAGTCTGAGTAGAGTCTCGAATATTCGAGGTGCAAGTCTGAGTAGAGTCTTGAATCTTTGGGGTCCAAGTTTGAGTAGATTCTTGAATCTTTGGCGTGCGAGTCTGAGTAGACTCTTGAATCTTTGGGGTGCGAGTCTGAGTAGACTCTTGAATCTTTGGGGTGCGAGTCTGAGTAGAGGCTTGAATTTTTGGGCTGCAAGTCTGAGTAGACTCTTGAATCTTTTGGGTGTGAGTCTGAGTAGACTCTTGAATCTTTGGGGTGCGAGTCTGAGTAGATTCTTGAATTTTTGGGGTCCAAGTTTGAGTAGATTCTTGAATCTTTGGGGTGTGAGTCTGAGTAGACTCTTGAATCTTTGGGGTGCGAGTCTGAGTAGACTCTGGAATCTTTATGGTACAAGTTTGAGTAGACTCTTGAATCTTTGAGGTGCGAGTGTGAGTTGGTACTCAAATCTCTGGGGTTCAAGCCAGCAGTCAGATGGTTCTCTGAGTAGGCATGTTCTTTGAGTGGGCATGTTTTACTGAAGAAACCATTTCAAGAGTGTACAGCTCTATTAATCACAATACATTTTTTTACATACACGCACACACACACACACACACACACACACACACGTACATACACACACATCTTTCCAAACATTCCCACAAATAACACAGTATTCCAGCAAAACTACCAGTTCCCCTGACTCACACTAACTCATACAAGGGTGCTTAGATGTCTCATACCACTAAACAACACAAGCTGATAACCTCCGTCACACACATACACCGTGAACACACACACACATATACACACACGCACACAGAGTCATACGCCAAGGCCAGTGCAGTGAGATCTCGGCCCTTTTCCTGTGGCCAAACAAACAGGGTAGGACCGGCTTGGGGAGCGGATGTGCCGGGGGGAGAAACCTTTTGCGGTGGGCTGTTACGTAAGCACACAAACACACTACAACACCACCCCCCACTTACAAGTCCAATGCCACTCGTTAAATTTCTCTCTGTAGGGAAGTTCAAAGGTCACCCCCATTTCTAGTGTCTATGTAGAGGCGAACAGAGTAATTTAAAGCCACGTTAAGGTCAATGTACTGCTACTGCTGGAATAATAGCCCAGAAATAAACTGTAAAAAAGGATGTCCTGAGTTCCCTTTAGAACTGCAGTGGAACCTCTTAGTGCTCTCAGTACTGGCAGAAGATCTGAAGTTTATTGGGATGTTTTTTCATCTGAAAAACAAACAGCTGAAAAGTGACAGCGTGAGAATCGATAAGGCGGTCCAGCTGCTGAACCAACATACCAGAATGAAGTTAAACACAGAAAAAGGAATTTACAGTAAATGGAAAATCACCTCTAGGTTACAGTAATTAAGGGCCCATATCATTCATTTGTCTCAAATTTTGTTTCCACTTACAACATCAAATATGCTCAAATAACAGGCTGTTTCTGACACTGCGCCTTTAAACAGAAACAAGACTAATGAGCTCTGTTTTGATTGGCTGCCCTGTATTGTACCTCATTCAAAAAGTCCTCAGAGCTGAAACTCTCTTGAGAACTGCAGTATGAGTGGGCGGGGCTAAACTGTGTGTAAAATTACTGAGAAAAGTACAAATCTGTTTACATGGACTTGTTGTGTTGAACACACACACCTTCTCACACTCTCATCCTCTGTCTAGAGATTTTCTTATTTTTTTTGCCTGTATTGAGCACAACCAGAGCCGAAGACATGAACATAATAATAATAATAATAATATTATTAATAATAATAATAATGATCTTAATGAACAATTTATATTTTAACAATTTAATATTTGTGTATTTTACTTTTTTACTCCTTTTACTTACTGTCTCTCACTCATGCTCTGTCTAGAGTGGTATTTTTTGGCTGTATTGAGTACAACCAAAGCCAAAGACAACAGCAGACACAATTATGCAATAATAATACTGATATTAGTAATAATAATAATAATAATAAGAATTATTTAAATTATTTTTTCTTTATCTTAACCCCGCCCCCCCTGTGTGTGATGTCTCTCTCTCTCTTATCTGTTGCTGTGAGGAAGTATTTCCTCTGCCCATCGCACCACTCCCTTCCCTTCATCCTGCTCACAAGAGGAGAGGAGAAGACAGGAGAACACAGAGTGTGAGAGGATGGTGGCAGTGCTGTGTGTGTGTGTCTATAGGTGATGGTGATGGTGATGTGCCTGTGTGTTCGAGTCATGTTGTTCTCCTTCGTTTCAGGTGAACTCAGCCTGCGTCCCGGCCCAGCCCTCCGACCTGGTGAGTTTGATTCCTTCTCTCTCTCACACACACACACACACTATCTCTCCCACTGCTGTTTCTTCTACAGTACAACAGTAATTTAAAGTTCGTCTTCACTCACAGACTCACTGTCTCACTCAGCTATCTGCTCCTTAGCCCACTAACTCAGTTCAGTTCAGTTGTCATGGCCATATTTAATTACAGTATGGACAGAGCTCTGTTGAAATGGTTGGAAAAGAGCTGCTGTGTGTAATTGAGAGATTTAAGAAGTCATTTCAGCATTTTCAGGTTTAATCTGAGAACCTGAAGCCTAATCTTATTATTGTCAATATTTGTTGCACTATGTATGTGAAATTACATACAGGCTGTTGACACATTGCATCAACATGTGTTGTCGATGATCAGATCACGTTTGGCTTTGTCCTGACCGCCTGAAGTGATGTAAACAAACCCAGGACATACTGTGATTGGATTATGATATGATTCCACTTGGGGTGTAAGAATATATTAGTACGTTGTTGTTGTTGGAAGTTTCACAATAGTGTATCTCTGCTGTCCAATGACATCTCCATTTTTGGCCCTTTTTGTTTTCTCCATCCCTTGAACCCTGTAGCTGCTCTGTACACTGTGTCAGTATTTCTGGATGAATGGACCAATAGAAATGCTCTAAATAGGCTTGGAATCAAAGTTTTTTTTGGACAGCAATGATATTTTGCAGTCCTGTATCAATTCTCATAAACACAGTAGTGAATTTTTATTTTAATAATGCAAATATTGCTGTCAGACAGTGGTTATTTTTGTGTTGTGTTTAATCCAGAGAGCAGCTGTATAGCAGTGTTGTACTTTGTCTTCAGATCCCACTGTTCTGATTGGATAAAAAGTCACCTTATTATGATGGTGTGTTTTCATACTGTGAAAGTTTTTCTACAATTTAATTTAAAAAATACAATGCCTTTATTCAGTAATGCAATAAATATCGCAATATATTAAATCATGACCCCTGTATTGTGACACATATCGTATTGCCAGGCTCTCACCAATACACAAGCTTAATGATCCCTTAGCGATAGATCACATTCACAAGTTCAACACGAGCATAAACGCAATGTGTTTTGTATCTTCACATACAGTTTCATAAGTGGCTCATTTTTCCTCAAATTCAGCTGAAAGTCCAACGCCGTCCACAGAAGAATGACAGAATGACGTACACAAAAGTGAAAACAGGCACAACAGCTGCAAGACAGCCAACAGCTGCAAAACAGTCTTCAATTCACTGCCTGTTTCAAACAGTTTTTCCCATATTTGACAGCCTGCGATCTACTGGTAGCAACAGATGAGAGGCACGTTACTGGAAGTGAAACATATACAGCACAAGTGTTGATGTATTTTTTACACGGAAGAAGTGAAGTCCGATCTCATTTGGTCAAACTGACCAGGACATATTTATGTTAAAATTCTAAATTCTAAAATAAAAACACGTTTATCCAGAAATGGTCCAGGCATTAAACATGTTAAAACAGTCTCTTTTTTTTTACATTTGATTTACATTTTCATAAGCCTTTAATTTTTTTTAATTTACATTGTGAGGAAGTTTGTCATTTATTTTCAGGATTCCAAAGTTGAGATAAAAAAATATGCAAAAATGAATAATAAGAAAAATATTAAATAAGGTTTAATGAAAGACGTGCATACAACAATAATACTGCATAAAAATAAATATTAATAAAATAAATATTTAGTTAAAAAAGGATACAAAAAATAAAATATAAATATTAAGATAAAAAATTATGAATAAACTAAACAGTTACAGTCAGACTTAAAATGGTTAAAAACTTGGTTAAAAAAGTGTTTCCTGCTTACAAACACAAATACCTTCTCCACATAACTTCATAGTAGGTACTGACTGACAAGCTTACTCTTTAAGCAGTTAAAGCACAAGAAATTCTATTTCTTCTAATATTCTCAATCTTTATACAGCACTGTTTTGCAGTGCTGGTCCTTGAGTCCTCCGGTTTTGCATATTTTAATGCCATTCAGGCCTGTTTATTTCTATACTTACAAGCTGTGTTTTATTAAAAGTCCAGTGTTGAACCTTTGGAACTGAGGACAGCTTCTATTTAGCAACAGGAGGAGAAGGTCACAGGACCTGCAGGCTGGAGATAGAAGTCCTGAGCTGCTGGAGAATTTCACTTTTTCACCCCAGACATTTTTCTTCCCAGATCTTTTTCCAAAGCCTTTTAGCATCCAGTTAAAGTGCAGCCAAAATAGAGACACATTCTTGTCTAGTGGCCGTGTTCATCTTCCTTATCTCCTCTTTCATCTACAGCAGCGCAGAGGAACCACCTCCTCTAGACACATTCAGCATCTGGTAAGATGTCTCTCTCTCTCTCTCTCTCGTTTTTACTCCCTTTCTGCCTCTTTGCTTCTCCTTTCCTTCTCCATCTCTTACTGTTACACCAGGGCTTGAGCTTTTATTGCTTGAGACAACAGTGTCACTAATCCAAACCAATATTTGTAGTGTTGTAGACTAACCTGATACACACTGAGCCCATCACTCAGCCCAGTACAGCATCAGAACACTAACCTGATACACACTGAGTCCATCACTCAGCCCAGTACAGCATCAGAACACTAACCTGATACACACTGAGAGTCCATCACTCAGCCCAGTACAGCACCAGAACACTAACCTGATACACACTGAGTCCATCACTCAGCCCAGTACAGCACCAGAACACTAACCTGATACACACTGAGTCCATCACTCAGCCCAGTACAGCATCAGAACACTAACCTGATACACACTGAGAGTCCATCACTCAGCCCAGTACAGCACCAGAACACTAACCTGATACACACTGAGTCCATCACTCAGCCCAGTACAGCACCAGAACACTAACCTGATACACACTGAGTCCATCACTCAGCCCAGTACAGCACCAGAACACTAACCTGATACACACTGAGAGTCCATCACTCAGCCCAGTACAGCACCAGAACACTAACCTGATACACACTGAGACAATCACTCAGCCCAGTACAGCACCAGAACACTAACCTGATACACACTGAGTCCATCACTCAGCCCAGTACAGCATCAGAACACTAACCTGATACACACTGAGTCCATCACTCAGCCCAGTACAGCATCAGAACACTAACCTGATACACACTGAGAGTCCATCACTCAGCCCAGTACAGCACCAGAACACTAACCTGATACACACTGAGTCCATCACTCAGCCCAGTACAGCACCAGAACACTAACCTGATACACACTGAGTCCATCACTCAGCCCAGTACAGCACCAGAACAGTAACCTGATACACACTGAGAGTCCATCACTCAGCCCAGTACAGCACCAGAACACTAACCTGATACACACTGAGTCCATCACTCAGCCCAGTACAGCACCAGAACACTAACCTGATACACACTGAGTCCATCACTCAGCCCAGTACAGCACCAGAACACTAAACAGATACACACAGAGTCCATCACTCAGCCCAGTACAGCACCAGGACACTAACCTGATACACACTGAGTCCATCACTCAGCCCATTACAGCACCAGAACACTAACCTGATACACACTGAGAGTCCATCACTCAGCCCAGTACAGCACCAGAACACTAACCTGATACACACTGAGTCCATCACTCAGCCCAGTACAGCATCAGAACACTAACCTGATACACACTGAGTCCATCACTCAGCCCAGTACAGCACCAGAACACTAACCTGATACACACTGAGTCCATCACTCAGCCCAGTACAGCATCAGAACACTAACCTGATACACACTGAGTCCATCACTCAGCGCAGTACAGCACCAGAACACTAACCTGATACACACTGAGTCCATCACTCAGCCCAGTACAGCATCAGAACACTAACCTGATACACACTGAGAGTCCATCACTCAGCCCAGTACAGCACCAGAACACTAACCTGATACACACTGAGTCCATCACTCAGCCCAGTACAGCACCAGAACACTAACCTGATACACACTGAGTCCATCACTCAGCCCAGTACAGCACCAGAACAGTAACCTGATACACACTGAGAGTCCATCACTCAGCCCAGTACAGCACCAGAACACTAACCTGATACACACTGAGTCCATCACTCAGCCCAGTACAGCACCAGAACACTAACCTGATACACACTGAGTCCATCACTCAGCCCAGTACAGCACCAGAACACTAACCTGATACACACTGAGTCCATCACTCAGCCCAGTACAGCACCAGAACAGTAACCTGATACACACTGAGAGTCCATCACTCAGCCCAGTACAGCACCAGAACACTAACCTGATACACACTGAGTCCATCACTCAGCCCAGTACAGCACCAGGACACTAACCTGATACACACTGAGTCCATCACTCAGCCCAGTACAGCACCAGAACACTAACCTGATACACACTGAGTCCATCACTCAGCCCAGTACAGCACCAGAACACTAAACAGATACACACAGAGTCCATCACTCAGCCCAGTACAGCACCAGGACACTAACCTGATACACACTGAGTCCATCACTCAGCCCAGTACAGCACCAGAACACTAACCTGATACACACTGAGACAATCACTCAGCCCAGTACAGCATCAGAACACTAACCTGATACACACTGAGTCCATCACTCAGCCCAGTACAGCACCAGAACACTAACCTGATACACACTGAGTCCATCACTCAGCCCAGTACAGCACCAGAACACTAACCTGATACACACTGAGTCCATCACTCAGCCCAGTACAGCACCAGAACACTAACCTGATACACACTGAGACAATCACTCAGCCCAGTACAGCACCAGAACACTAACCTGATACACACTGAGAGTCCATCACTCAGCCCAGTACAGCACCAGAACACTAACCTGATACACACTGAGTCCATCACTCAGCCCAGTACAGCACCAGAACACTAACCTGATACACAAGAGGTATGAGATTTTCCTCTTGTTGTACTCAGTTGTCCAAAGGAGTTTTGTGTTTTTGTGTGACCATAAGAAAGTTACAGTAGTTGCAGTAGAGCACTTCTGTTATTCTAAAAAGTGACAGAGAAGGTTAAGTTTTGTTAAATGTGTTTCAGCAATTGAGAAAATGGAGAAAAGTTTTATGAAACTGCTCTTAAAACATACTGGTTTATAGAGGACATGAGTATTCAGGAGCGTTAAAGTCCGCCAGTGTTAGTATCAAGCTCCCGACACTGACAGGATCTGCATGTTCAGCCTTTTAAAGATGGCTTTAACAAGCGTTTCTTACTGACGCACTCAGGGGAATGCATGACTGATTGAGGGAAGTATGAAAGCATGCGTGTGTGTGTGTGTGTGGCTTTCTGTGTACTAAGTGTCCCCACTATGCCAGGAAAACATGAGATAATGTTGTGGGGAAAATTGCTCTTCTAAACAGAATGGCACTGTTCTTTATAAAACTGGGAGTGAACGCCTTAATCCATGCTTTGTGGTTAACTGTGGGGTTGCATGAAATCCCTTTTGCCTGTTGCAGAAGGGCAGTGTTGATTACTAAGGTTGCTAGATTATTACTGTGAATGGGGTGCAGAGGTTTGTGCACCTTTCTTATGTCACAATGATACAAATACACTAGTAACACCCAACCAACTACTCTTGGTACCACAAAAGCCACTTAGCAACACACTTGCAACCACCTAAGACACCATAACAACAACTTGTTAACAACAACCACAGCAACTGCCTGCACATTTACTTATAGCAACACTTTAGCAACCACCTGGGGCACCTTAACAACCATCTCAAATACCCGCGCAGCCACCTTTGGAATCGCCTGATCTTAGCAACCACCCACGCAACCACTTAAGCCTCTTTCAGACATGTAGGGTAGCCTAGGACCACACAGAACATCTCCTGTAGTGAGAATGCGCCTGACCCCCAAAATCTCCAGCTGTTCGCTACTTGTGTGAACGGGTAGCTCTTGATAATGATTCTCCGGACATTTTCCCAAGTTCATAATTTACCTTAGCAGCACAATAAGTGAAATACCATATCAGCCACTAGGTACATGTGGAAAACCTCAGAAACCACCTGAAATACCTTTGCAGCCCAAGCAACCACCTAGGAACACATTAACAATACCATAGCACCAACTTAGCAACACCTTAGCATCCTCCTAAAGTACCATATCAACCATCATAGCAACCTGAAATATCATAGCAACCACCTAACAAAAACAATTGCCTAGTTTCTACCCAGAAGTGGGGACCACTTGAGTTGCACAACCATCCTGAGCTTTGTTCAGGAAATGGACTTTTGTAGTTTTTATTGAGAGAATTCACTTCTATTGGATTTGACTCGAGTGGGACAATGTTTGGTGAGGGCAAATTATCCAGTGCATCATGAACGTCCATCAAATAGACCCTTTAATACTGTTCGTTTTATTGTAATACTTAACAACTACTCAGAACTTAATCAGCTCTTTCTCTCTCCAGGGCTCAACCAAGTCTCTGACGTACACCAAGCAGAGAAGCACTCTACCCAGGTAAATCACCCACAGTAGTGCTCTGGAGCGGTAAGGTGTTATCTGTATCTCAGCAGAAGGCCTGAGCGTTAAAGCTTTTAGCCAGTTCCTCTTTACAAACATCCTGGATTAATGGGCGAATCCCAGCATATTTTTTATTTGATCGTAAATTTGAGGGTTTTATCTGTGGGCTGAAATGAAAGCTTGTCCAGCTAATCTCTGCTGGCTTCGAGTGGGGATTAGAGTGCAGGGAAGACAGAGTCATCGCTCAAGTATGTGTCAGAGCACTCGCTCATTTCTGCTGGAGCACACTGACAGCCTGGCTGCTTCACATCAAAACCTGCTGAAGTTTTAGCCCACCGGTACAATTTTCAACTGAGATTCATGAACTCAGTGTGTAGGAAATAGAAGAGGCTTCTTTAAGTGTCTAACACACTTTCTCTCTCTCTCTCTCTCTCTCTCTCTCTCTCTCTCTCCACTCTCTCTATCTGTCTCATTCTTGTCTCATCTTTCTTTTTCTTTCTTTCTTTCTCTCTCTCTCTGTTAGAAGTTTCAGTGTGGACCGGGTGATGGACAGAGTGATGGAGCGGCAGTATGACTTTGACCTCACCTACATCACTGAGCGCATCATCTCCGTCTTCTTCCCCCCTCTGCTGGAGGAGCAGCGCTATCGCCTCAACCTCAAAGAAGTGGCCTCCATGCTCAAGTCCAAACACCAGGACAAGTTTCTGGTCAGTAACTCTGCTTGCACTCTGAGAGGTTACTAATGGACACTTCACTTCTGTTCAAAAACTCGTTCAGGACTGATTCTGTTATATCATTCTGCTTTTAATGTTATATAATATACATCTCAAGTTACAAGGATGTTTGAAGCAAGTTCAGCCTCTTCATTTGCTTGTCGTCTGAATGACACTTTATAGGTAGTCATTGTATGTCACATACACTAGGTTACCTAATATATATGGGTTATGATTAAATGTCTAATGGATTAAGAACAGGCTGGTCGTATCTGGCTGCTTTTTCTGTCCTGCTCTGTGTTGATCTGTATGTTTATTTCACATCTGCAGTTGTTCAACCTATCAGAAAGAAGACAGGACATCACACGGCTTAATCCCAAGGTAAAGTAAGATGTCATGTGGTGTGTAACATCGTACACTTGTGAAAAATCATAATTTCGCTAGTTGTGACATTAATCAAAATAAAATATTATAGTGTGTTCCTCTGTGACCACTCTCTATCTCTCTCTCACTCACTCACTCTCTCTCTTAGGTCCATGACTTCGGCTGGCCGGACCTACACGCCCCCCCACTGGACAAGATCTGTGCCATGTGTAAAGCCATGGAGACCTGGCTGAACTCTGACCCCCAGCATGTGGTGGTCCTGCACTGCAAGGTGAGAGGTCACAAGTGCCTCAGGAGGGGTCAATTACGGTCACAGGACTTCAGAGACCAAAGGCGAGAAGCTGTAGGCCTCCCTGTCTGCAGTCAGTTGGAAATCATTACACATCTTAGCCTTAACACTGTGGTCTCAGACAGGAGGGAAGATGAAGAGGAAATTGATCTGGTTTGGCTGTTAACACTAGACTCTCTGTTTCCCTTTACTTTTACTCCAAGTTATGCAAACTTGTAAATTGTTCTAAAAAGAGAGATACACTTTAGGAGATAATTCTGCAATATATAAAAGGATTATGATTAGATATCATTTTAGGAATTAAACTGATTTTTTTTTTTTTAGGGCAATAAAGGAAAGACCGGAGTCATCATCGCAGCCTACATGCACTACAGCAAGATATCAGCAGGGTAAGAGCTAAGAGTTGGTTTAATTCAGGACGTTGTATTATTTGTGTTTTTAAGGTTTATTTATTAAGTATTTAAGCCCACACTTACTGAAGTCACTCTTCAAACTACATTACAGTCATAATTAACAAAGGTTTCATAGGACCCAAAATAGAACCCTGTGGGACTCCACAAGATTGGTTAAACCAAATAGTTTCCAGATAATTCACAACTGTTTCTACGTTAAGTTTAATAATTAAACAATAAACTAGCTTTGGTAACAAAGTTTGAAAATGTGTTATTAAAGGAAACTACAAAGGGAAATCAAGCATTTCTAAAATATGTAAAAATTACAACTTTTAATAGTGTTAACTCGGGATCAGGAAGATTAAGTTATTACAATTCTATATAAATCAACTTCATGCAGGAAATAGATTACAGTGGAGTAAACACTGTGCAAAGTTTTGGGAAGCCACAAATATTGTTTAAAAATATTTATCTCAGCAGGAAACATATTTTTGTCTGAAAAACATGATATAACTAAAACATACAAATGAACATAAATACAAATAGTCTGAATGTGTTGTTTTTAGTTATTTTGGTTAGAAGAACATTGTTAAAAGAACACAGGGTTGAATCCTGACCTCTCTGTGAACTCCAGCCACTGTATGGATTAGCTCAGTTCTGCCAGCTCAGTTCTGCTCACCTGATTTACTGCAATGAAAGACAGATTAGATAAACTAGGAACTGGATAATAACTACATACTGACCTTCTTCAAGCAGAGGAAATGCGAACACATTCACACACGAGTGAATCTTAAAAGCTTTTCACAAATGCTTTGCATATGTAGATACAAGGTTTTTGCATGACAGTGTCGGTATGTTTCCGAGTTCACCCAGTTTATTGTGAGACTTATGAGAGACATTGGGCTCACATCCGAGGTCCAAATATCAGTTGTGAAGCTCATGGTTTTAATATCTAACTACGCCCAAAACTGTGATGAGTCTTGATTGTACAGTTCGGTTATAGCAGTAAGTGGATCAGCCCTGTCAGGCAAGATTTGATGAGTGAATGACGTCTATATCGGACCCAGTAACAATACAGGAGCGGAGTGGACCCATCTCTAAAACCTCTCTGTAACACAATTCACATGAGAATCACTCTGTTCTTCTTTAAAGCAACATTATGCAGCATTTTACCTTTAAATAACAGCTTTAAAATTATTGTGAGGATTCAGTGACCTGTAATAGGGGGAATGGGAACTCAATCGTTGCTACACCAGGCTCAGCACGCTGCTAACTGCACTAACTGCACCTAACTCTGGGGAAGCTGGCAGGATAACACCTGGGAGAACAGCATGATGCAAATTATTCCTCTCGACTGTAGGGGGAGTTTAGGAGCAAGAAAGACCAATTTTCGCATAAAGCTGCTTTAAAATATGGAGATAAAAAATGGACTGATTTATCTGATGATTAAGTGATGTGTTGGATTTGTGTGTCTAAATACAGAGCGGATCAGGCCCTCAGCACTCTGGCCATGAGGAAGTTCTGTGAGGATAAAGTGTCGTCTTCTCTCCAGCCCTCACAGAACAGGTGTGGTGTCTCTTCAGACGGATTTTTCATTTTTACTTGTTGTTTTGATCTGATCTGAACTCTCTCTTGCTCTCCCTCTCTCTCTCTCTCTCTCTCTCTCTCTCTTTCCGCAGGTATATATATTACTTTGGCGGGCTTCTGTCGGGGGCCATAAAGATGAACAGCAGTCCTCTCTTTCTTCATCAGGTCCTAATTCCCACCATCCCCAAGTTTCAGGCCGACGGAGGTGAGAGGGCCAGAGGGTGCATGCTGTCTGACCTCATCTTTATCTCTGCCCTTTGAAATGTGGTCATCACACTGATGTGAATGCTTTACCTCTTTAAGAGTTGGTGTGTAAAGTGTAAGTGTGTGTTTTTGTCCCTGGAAGAGTTGACAGGCACTTGTCAGAGACCGTTCCCAGTAAAAAACACACAAATACAGGAACACACAAACAGAGCATGTTTATTTTTAATCTTTTGCAGCGGAGGAGAGAGATTTAGCAGGAGTTAGCACATTCCTTCCTCGTTCTGTCTCGCTCTCATTGTTTACCCCTCACTCTTCTCTCTCTCTCTTCTCTCTCTTCTCTCTCTTCTCTCTCTCTCTTCTCTCTCTCTCTCTCTCTCTCTCTTCTCTTCTCTCTCTCTTCTCTCTCTTCTCTTCTCTCTCTCTTCTCTCTCTCTCTCTCTCTGCAGGTTATTTTCCCTTCCTGAAGATCTATCAGTCCATGCAGCTGGTCTACACCTCAGGCATATAGTGAGTTAAAATCTGTTCAAACTAAGCTACGCTACACGTCCACAAATATCCATACATCAAATATGCAACATTTAGTTGCCCTGGAATGTAAAAGAATAGTTGCTTAATGAGAGTTAAGCAACACGGCAACATGGTACATGGAACTGATATACTGTGAACTTCAAACACTTGTGTCCTTCAAAAGTAAATCCCATACAACCAAAACAGAGCTGTAAAATCCCAGCCCCCTGAACTGTTTTGTAACAGTCTTGACTTGCCCACAAGAGAAAACCCTATGTAAAAGCTGGCAGTGTGGTAAAACTCGACTTTAGAATATGGTGTTTTTGGTACTGGAGAGCAGCACATCACCTCCAGACTTGCTACATGAACCAGGCCTTGTATGACGAAGCAAAAGCTGAAGGCTTTGCCAAACGTAGGCTAGTGGGGTAGTGGGGTACTGCATGATCCAGGCCTTATATGACGAAGAAAAAGCTGAAGGAAGCCCATGCTAGGCTAAAAGCTAACGCTAGCTGAAACTTTTATTTTCACTCCCTTGTCCGCTCCCTAGGAAACTGGACTACTTTAGCTGAGCACCAACCTAGAGCTAAATAACACTTGTTTTCTATCCGTTAGACTCAAGTAAAAAGCTAGAGGACACAGTGAGAGGACAGCAACACTATCCAGGAAGACTTGGGAAGGGGTTTTGTTACAGTGTTAAAACTATGCAGTGGTATACAGCTTCTATGAGCTGTCATAGTACCGAAAACTAGCGCATTGTAAAAGGCAAAACAGCACGTTTCATTTTGAGGCAAAATAGCAGGGTTGTAAATAAGCTTGTAATGTCATGTCTGAGCACTTTCCAGCCCAACCACAGCCCAGAACTTTTGACCGTCTATCATGGCTTAACTGTATTTTCAGATTGTGAAGCCCCTAGAGCTTGTGAGCATACTTTAATGAGTGTGCATGTGTTCTGCAGTGATTTGCAGGGCTCGACGGGAAGGAAGCTGTGTGTGACCATAGAGCCTGCTCTGCTGCTGAAAGGTGACATCATGGTGCGTAAAAGGCTGTCAGTCATGCTCATCACTGGCAAATGTAGCCAGTGTAGCCAATCGGTGGTTACAAGTACTGTAGTGTAGCAGGTTTGACTGTAGGACTGAATTAGATCTCTCTCTCTCTCTCTCTCTCTCTCTCTCTCTCTCTCTCTCTCTCTCTTTCTATGTAGGTGAAGTGCTATCACAGACGGGTACAGGCTGCTGAGAGAGACACTGTGTTTCGGGTTCAGTTCCACACCTGCACCATACACGGAGTGCAGCTGTGGTTTGGGAAAGGAGAACTTGATGAAGCATGTTCAGGTACACTGATAAATAGTACTAGACCATCTTGAACAGCTTATGCATACCCATTCATACCCAGCCTGTTCTGACTGACATGTGGTGTTGAAAGATGGCCTGTTAAACCTGTCAAAACCTGTCAAAGACATTCACTATGATTCTTTTATAAGATCTCCAGTCAAAATCCATTTTGACCCCATCATGCTTCATAGCTGTTTTTGATATCAGTCCATAATCCGTTGAGTCCTGCATTTAAGACTTGCTTAGGTTAAGCTCAGGCCAGCTCCCATTGGATAACACCTGCCTACGATAGCTGGCTAATTGAGATGACATACACGCTATAGATTTTCAATAGCCTTCTAGCATGGCTGGGGGATGAGTTTAACAGCCTGTAAAATGCTGGGAACATTCCTCAACTTTCATTGTTCCTATAATGAAAGACATATTTTGATGGTTTACAGTGTAATGCAGCTTTAAATTGGTTGGGGAATAGGTCTTAAAGAACAGATCATGAATCAGATTTCCTCTCTTTACATGATAATAATTGTCTTTCATTGGTTTCTGGTAGATGATAGATTTCCTCCTGATGCCACTGTGGAATTTGTCTTCTCCTCTGGACCAGAGAAAATCAAAGGTATTTTGATCGTTGGTGTTTATTTGATTGCACTGCATTTTTATGCATTCTAGTCCAACTCCAGCTGTGTACTTGTATGGATGTGTTCATTTATGTACCTAAAATACAAAGCAAATAGCTTAAATAAAAGACCACAATTTAAAAACAGTGTTGTAGTGTTGTACATGATGTAACGACTGGGGCCCAAAGGCTGGACAGTGTTTTTGTACACATGCAATATAATCAGTATGTTTTCTTAGGCGATTAGGCAACATCCTGAAGTGAGTGTAAGTGTGTTCTGCCTTGTTAGCAAAAGGGAAACCTGAAGCGATAATGTAATGTATATGAAGCGGCCGGATAGCACTGTGGGTAACACCCAGGGCTCAATTTCATGTTTTTGGGGAGTGGGTGCATTGTCTACCATATTAAGCTGCTCTACATAAAAATGTGCTGATAGAGATGGATTCTTATGAATTCTTAATAGACAGATCTGGGTGTCTAAATGTCAATGTCAATGAAAAGGAGTCTTTGGAGCAAATCTGTTGGCACCATGCCTAATGCCAAACTTAGGCTAGTGGGGTATAAAGCCCTCAACATTGATCTGTGGAGGAGGGGAACTGTGTTCTCTGGAATAATGATGCTCCATTACTTTTGGCATGAGTTGGGGAGAAGAGGTGGGGTGGTGATCATCCAACATCCTGACCTCACTAATGCTCTACTCGCTGAATGCAAGCAAATCTTCTCAGCAATTGTCCAAAATCTAGTCTAGAAAGCCTTCCCTGGACAGTAGAGACGGTTACTGCAACAAAAGCAGAATAAATTATTAGTTAATATCCTTGATATCAGAAGAAACCATGTCCCAAGAAGCAGCTGTCCCAATACTTTTGTCCATATGGTATATTTAGTTTATTGCCAAAAAGATGAATTATCAAGATACTTATATCACCTTGCCATAGCCTTAATACTGCAGCTCTGTGTACTGTACTATACTAACATTTCCTACTGCTATCAGACTTTAAAACTGAATGTATATATGGTTTAGGTCGGGAGTATCAGCGGAATGATCCAGCAGTCACTGTCGACTATAACACAGCTGATCCAGTGGTGCGCTGGGACTCTTATGAAAACTTTAACCAGAGACATCAGGACAGCCTAGAAGGTATTAGAACCTGTATTGTAGCCCATTTACTTATATCCTAATTGTCTCAATCTCATACTACATGATTTCCATTTATTTTGTAATAACTTTTATTCTTCTTTTAAGATATTGCACACACCCGAGGGCCTCTGGACGGCAGCCTGTACGCTCAGGTGAAGAAACGTCGTGCTGCTGCCTCCTCCTCTCTCCCCTCTACTAATGGCAGCCCGGGGCAGAGCTCCGAGGAGAGGCCTAGTCATCTCCTGTCGGTCAGCACTGACTCCGGACACTGTTCAGTCCCACCTGAACGACTAGAGGACCCACCACGACCTCCACCGCCCACACAGCAGGAGCGAGAGGAGTTGGATCGCCTGCTGGGAGGCATCGAAGGTGAAAGGGCCATGAGAGATCGCGAGAGAGAGACGGCCATTTTGGACGACGGCGACTCCTTGCCCCCTGAGCGAACGGGATCTTTGCATTTAGCTCGTTCCTGTTCATGTCGGGTGGGCTATAGATCGCAGCGCTGCACTGAGCCTGGCTGTGACCGTCTCCACCACTTGCCCAATGGATACTGCATGGATCGGTCCACTGCTGCAACCAATGGCCACGCGACCGCACCTTCCCCCATGCCACCTCTGCTGGGACTGTGCCAGCACCACAGTGCCCACCCGCATCAGTCTCTTCCACCACCAGACCTGCTGTGGGACCGGCAACAAGGGCCTCAGCACTACCTGCACCGGACATGCCCCGAGGGTGCCTCCAGACACCTGTACCCATATCCGTCCCAGGACCTTGGCCCTCACCCTCATAGTCTCTCACCCAGTGGCCGGCTGCTCTGCAGGGCAGACGAATACATCCCTTACCCTCAGCCCCACCACAACCACAACCATCCACACCACCCCAAACCGGCCGGCTCATACCACGATGTGATGCTGATGGACAGCTTGCCCCCTCCTGGCTGCCCATGTCGAGACTGCTGCCTGAGACGCGAGGAATTCCATGCCTTACGGCTAGACAGAGGAGAGGGGCTTCACTGGGAGAGGGAGGAGCTTCCCCGCGAAGGCGGGTTAAGACGTGGCAGGGAGTCTGACATTCCGAGAGGGGCAGAGCTGCACTGGGAGACAGGCTTAAGGCGTGGTCGAGAGGCATCCCTCCACTGGGACAGGGACAGAGAGGCGGAGCTTCAATGGGAGAGAGAGCGAGAGGCAGAGTATTGGCACAGAAGAGCCACAGTGGCACCCTACGGACCCCCAGGTCACGATGTGCCCACATTCAACTTCGACCCATTGCCATCTGGCCACCCGGCATACCCCGAGCCCTCCAGGTCACACTCACATGCCCATTTGGACATAAAATACAGCAGCAGCTCCAGTGGCTACCAGACACCCCACCAGACTTGCCCCTGTTCACCCTACCAGCCCTCGCCCTCAGAGAGCAGAGGATACGCCTCGGGATACCAGTCTGACTCCACCTCCCCATTGCCATCTAACTACTCGTCCTGCTACAGCCCAGCACACCACACCAACGCCCCACCCGACAGTCATACAGAGCCCCATCCACAGCACTACCCCTCAAGCGCACACCCAGGTCAGATATGACTCAACCTTCTCACCACAGATTTTATGGACAAATCGTATCTATGGGACATTGTTAGAAATTACATAGATGTGGCTAAACAGGTTGCTGTTAAAGTGATGCTTTTGTAAAAAATCTAATTTGCACAATTCTCTACTTAGTTTTGCACTGGAGCTTTAAGACTGATAACACTACCATGTAATAGATGCCTCTGTGTCTCCACAAATACTTCATAATTGGGACCATTTTAATAAGAAGGCTATCACACAATCAAGCCCATATAAGATTACATAGCAACTGTGGGCATACTGTAGTATACTGTAGCAGTTTTTGTACAGTTAAATTGGCCAATGGCCGATTGTTTCTGGTTGATATTTTTACCCAAAGTCCACACTATATGGGCTAATTAAACACAAAAAGTCACATTGCAGTGAAAATTACATTATTTGTGCTTCAATAGGCCAAACTGGTATTTTAGATAATCTGAAAAAAGGTCAGTTACCTATAACCTCTTAATTAGTTATCATTTGCTAAAGACTGAAAGAGGCTATTCTCTCTTGGCTGATCAGCTACTTTGGAAAGAAAAATTTCCTGAACTTTTGTTTTAAGCTGTTGCTAAACCCAGTAAAACTTTGTACAGAATTTTAGTCTCAATATTATGCTTTACTACTCGTCTTGCAGACGGCCCTGGACTTCCTGGTGAGAATGTGGGTTGGCGGGACCATATTACCCATGGTTCATTGAGACGACTGCATCGAGATGCACACGGTGCCTGCTCCACGCCCTCCGATATATCTGGGCCACCTACCCCAGTCCACACCAGTAGCCCTCTGCGCACACAAGAGAGGTGAGTAAGCTTTTAGTTTGAGCTGGAGCAATCTGTATTTCTCAGATTCCTATTTAGTGAAATTAAATATACATATATTAGGGCTAAGGGGGCATGGCAGTCACCCATTCCTAACTTTCCCTCATCTAGGGTTTGTTAATTAGCTGATTAGCAAAGGAACACCAGGGCCAGGAGAGAAAATCACTAACTAACCTGACTTTCGCTTCCAGTCCTAGTCTGAATGTCCAGGAGCAGGAGGCTAGAACATCAGAGGTCAGCACTGACAGCACCACCCCCCTCGCCCAGGATGCTGTCCAGCATCCTCCCAAATCTGCTCAAGAACCTCAAGTAGTAAGCGCATCCTCAGAGCTTCCTGGATGCTGTGGATCCAATCCTCCGACGCACTGCTCCCCTTCTCGGCAGCTCTCCACACACTCCGCCCCAGTCACCCCAACGGCAAGCTCCCACCAGCAAGCCCCTGCGACTTCCGTCCACTCTGCCCCGGCCTCCCCTGCCAAGGTCATCCAGCAGCAGAGCACCATTCAGCCCACTGCTGCTCCAGCCTTTCAAGTTGAAGAAGCAAGTCCAGCAGCTCCAAAACCAGTCCAAAATGAGTCAAAAACTCTTACCCAGGCAACACCATATTCCATGTCCGCAAATACTCCACAGTGTATCCCTCCAATTTCATCTCCAAATTCAGCTATTGAGTCAGTTCCCATCCATCCGCAGAGCAATGGAGTGGCACTGCCTCCTGAACCGGAGACCCCCAGGTCGGCTTCCTCTGGACCTGCTTCACCTCAACTTGTGGGCAGCCAGGAGATCCCTCCCTCCCCTGAACCTCCAGTGCCTGGCTTTGCCACCCTGAGCAGGAAGCTGATGTTGGGCACAGAGCCTTCCCCTCCAGCAGGACACCTGCAGCCAGGTCCTGGTACAGACAGTAGTTCTGACGGTCACTCCACCCCCACTTTCCCCGTTCCATCAGGCTGCTATACCCCTGGAGCTTCCCCAGGTGCCTACTCACCTAACTCCACCACCCAGCCTCCTCTCCCAGAGAAACGCCGCCAAGGCACCCTGCCGGGCTCTCCCAATGGCAGATCTGGCACCCTGAGGGCATCCATGAGTCACTCACCATCTGGCCAGCATCATGTTACTTTCTCTCCTTCAGTGGGAGAGGTGGCTGTGTCTGGCGGGCAGAGCGAGGGGCTTGCGGAAGGCGAGGCGGGCAACCAGGTCAGCGTAAAGTTTGTGCAGGACAGCTCCCGTTTCTGGTACAAACCCGGAATATCCCGAGAGCAAGGTGAGTTAGAGAAAGTGACTGAAAAAACTGAGAAGTGGCTGAAAAACCTTGACCATGCTAATTGTCTCTTGTACTACTCAACCTCTAGCCATGTCTCAAAGCCAATGATTCAGCTGAAGGTTGAACATTCACAGTTACCAACTAAGTGGGTGAAAGGAGGGCAACGCCCCTACAATTCTAGCACAAAGCTTGAAAAAAGCTATGGTAGTGTGACTGCAATAATGCTCTGAAATCTGGTGAAGATTTATTAAGCTGCATGACACAGGTTGCTTTTTTTGGTGGCTCATATCAAGGCAAACATTTGGTTTTCCACATTTCCACTCCACAGTACATTTTGTTTATTCTTCTTCTGCACGCTCCGGGCAACTAAGTGATGTACCATCTGTTAAGAGCATCAGTCAGAAACATGGAAGGTTGTCCATTATCCTGCCTTTTTCTCTCCCTCTACAGCCATTGCAGCCCTGAAGGAAAAAGAGCCAGGCGCATTCCTCATCCGGGATAGCAACTCCTTCCAGGGGGCTTACGGCCTGGCCCTCAAAGTGGCCACACCACCCCCCAATGTCAACAACCACAGCAGCAAAGGTACGCCATGTATGGCTCCGGAGAGCAGGCATTTCACCTTCCAAACAGCCTCCCTCTCCGGCTGCTTAGCCGCTGTCTGCACAGGAAACCCTTAAAGCTGCACCTGAAGTACTTTAGCAGAGCTGAACCATAGGCAGGAGTGAACATCTGCTGCTATGAATACCCAGATTAATTATTAATTAAACACAGCGTGCCATGGGGAGCACACTGCCCATCAAAGTTGCACATTTGGTTAAATATCTTAATTCTTCTTATCAAAAACTGCAAAACTGAGGAACACAGACAAGAGTTAAGCCACATTTACACTGGAAATAAATTAATTAATTGACAATAAAACCCCAGATAAAGGTGCAAGTGTAAAAGCAGCTCTACACTACACACATTTTTGCCCTTTAGGCGAAAATCTGTTTAAACTATTATTTCAATATGTGCTTTTTACATTAGCTAACTGTCCTAACCATACCAAGGACGATCTGATGAACATGAAGCTGAGTGTAGCAAAATGTATTCCTTTAAAAAGATATACCCATATTGCATATCTTTTGCAGGTTTCTTATCTAACTTAGCAGAAAAGTCATGGGAAAATCAAAATATTACTATTAATATTAATATAAACTGCAAAAGAAGGCACTGTGACCCCAAACTGTTGACAGGCAGCTAACACAGGTTTGAAGAAAAGTTTGCCAAAGTTTGGAAAGCGTTCACTGCCCAGCATGCAGAATTAAAGTTCCAAAAGCCTGAAAGCCTACAGAATCTATCTGCTACGGAGCGATCCTGGTGCTGAATGCGAGTGTTTGAATGAATGTGACTTTCTTGGAAGCGTGGGTTAGATCTAATCTGTGAGGATGCAGGAAATCCAGGTTCAGTCAGAGCGATGATGAATGGAGTTAATCAGCAGGGAGACTCATACATACACACAGCCTGAGGGTGGAATCCGCTGGAAATTGCTAAAACCTCACTTTCAGTGCCAAACCCAATAGAGTGCCTTTTCATCCAGGGTGCCAGAAAGACCAATCATTTTTCTATGATGCAGAAAGGAAATTTGCAATAGCATACTAGTCCTATATACACACAGTTTATAGCTGTGAGAGGATTAGTCTTCATATAAGGTAGGAATAAATCTCCCAAGTGGATGATTTCAGCTTGGCTAGCACTTACCTGTGATAAGTTACCATTTATATATGTATACACACACACCAATGATAAGCTATAACATTAAGTGAATAGAATAGATACACTGTATGTCCATGATTGAATAAAGGCATTCAGCTACTTAAAGTCGCATCCATTGCTTACACAGATGTGCAAATTCACACATACAGCTTGTCTAGTCCCTGTAGAGAGCACAACCTGTTGAATTAATAGACAGGTTCTGTAAACATTAACCTGTTGGCACCATGACTAATGCCAGGCATGGTCTAGAGGGGTATAAGGCCCCCCAGCCTACTTTTGGGATGAGTTGGGGGACACTCTACAGAGCTACTGAAGCACAGGGGGCCTGATCAGTGTGTATCATGTGTATTCAGCATCATTACATGTTTTCTCACACCCTTCATAAATTGCAACTAGCAATTGTAATAATAATATATACATATGTACTCGTTACTCATTACACCCGAGTGGTTTCCCAGTGGTTATATGGCATATCAAACACCTCTGGTTTGTATGGAATTATTTATGTCTCTTGTATTTCACCTTGCAGGTGGAGATCCTCAAGAGCAGCTGGTCAGACATTTCTTGATCGAGACCGGCCCACGAGGAGTGAAGATCAAAGGCTGCCAGAATGAACCTCACTTTGGTGAGCATCTTAACCACCTGAAATTGTGTTAGCTAGAATCTGTCTGTAAGACAAGCAGAGTTATCAGAGTTATTTAATGTACTTACAGCAGTGAACACGTGTTAAGTGCATTATTCTGTATAAAAAGATTACCATAAAATACGATTTTGTACAATAGCTCCCTAGGTGCTCATTAATTCCGACCTTATCAGGAGCGCCCTCTGGTGTCTGTCCACCACAGTTCTATTCAATAGTAATGAGTCTCACTGCTGCAAGTTCATGAACAGTTCCTTAAATCCTGCGTTCAGCCTAATCCTTGACAAATTATTTACCATAATACTAAAAACACAAAACTGAAATGGAAACTAAATAAGACTAAAGTAAATTAAAGCTATTACTAAATATACTTAAGACTAACAGAAACTAAAGTGCCATTAAAATTTTCATTAAAATTGAATCCTAGTGAAAATATCACAACTGGTTGCCAGATTCCTGCTTGCATGTATGTTATAAAATACGAACAGCTATAGCAACACGTCCAAAAACAGAACACTGGGCATATCGGAGTGAAAATGTACTCAGCCATGTTCAGAACATTTTGAGGTAGAATTCATGACCAGATGCGAGTGAGTTGGCAATTGCTTAAGAAATCTGAGCTGAGGATCTGCCTGTGTGATGCATGCAAGGTATTTCCACAGCAGAGCTCCAAGTGACTGAGTGATCAAAATCAGATTCATACACAGATGAGCAAAGACGTTATGACCAGCCACAGAAATGAATAACATTGATCTTATAACGATGCATGTCATGCTGTAGGATATGTGTTAGACGGTAACTGAATGGTTATTTTTGTAGACCTCGTGTTACCTGCAGGAGAAATAGGCAGGCGTGAGCACCTGAGCAACTTTCACAAGGGCCAGACGACTTTGACAAACAGCCTTGGAGCAGTACAGAAATGTCCCCTAGTCCTGTTTTCTTTTACACCACGTGAACGTCTGGATACTTGCGCACCATTTATCTGTGGGATGAGATGGACAAGTCTGAACAACTCTGGCAGCTCCACCTTACTCCAACTGTATTTGGTGTACTTTGGTGAAATTGCATAATAAGAGTCTGGTACATGGAAGTGACAAAAATCTTCAAACTGTTACGTAACAGTCTTGATCTGCAATATTAACACTCTTAAAATGTACTTACATCCAGCCCATTCGAAAAACAGTCTGGGGAAGAGTCACAAGGGTAGAGCGAGAGGGTGTTAGCTGGGAGCTAGGCTAAAAGCATAATCAGACCCTACTACAATCTCTTCAGCTAGCTAACTGCACAGCAGGCCGACTGGACATGGAGAGAAACCAGAGAGGACAGCAACACTATCTGGTATGACGCCTGAATAATTATAAAAACTGATACAAGTCTTGATACATGTCTAATAACAATTCTAGGCTTGGCTAGTCCAGGGTTTGTCAGGAGCGCCCTCTAGTGTCTGCCTGCCACAGTTCTCCTCAGAAGCAATGCAAAACTCATTAGCAGGGAACTGCAGTCCAATTTGGAATTCAGCTTAATCATTGAGAAATTATTCACCATAATACTAAAAACATAAAAAAAAAAAAAAAAAATTAAAGACAGACCTCTTAGTGTCTTGATTAAAAGAAAAAACTGTCAGTTTCATTCTGAGGCAACATAACAGGGTTGTAAAAAGGTGTTTGCAGGAGCATCAGATTTTTTTTATGACAGGCAAAAGTCACATTTTATTTAAGCATGAATACATTAATACATTACTCATACATTAAAAAATACCTTAAATATTCTCAATAAATGTATTCTTTGGCAACTTTTAAGGATCTGCTGCTAACATCTTGGATTCAGATACTCAGAGGTCTTGTCATGTGAGCTGAGCATGCAGAGGAGTAACAGCATGTTTAGCTCATCAGTGTATGACAGCACTTTTGTCAGAATGTAGTTACAGTTTGGAATTTTAGAAAATCACATGACTTATCTGTGTCTTCTCCTTGTCATGAGTGAACAAGGCTGAGATATACAGAGAAGACCTCTGCAGCACTGCAAGCCTGGCAGATCTCTGCAAAGCTATGTTGACATGAAAAAGGAAGTTAATTCTCTGTGTGTGTGTGTGTGTGTGTGTGTGTGTGTGTGTGTGTGTGTGTGTGTGTGTGTGTGTGTTCTTGCTGATCTGATAGGGAGCCTGTCAGCGCTGGTGTATCAGCATTCCATCACACCGATCTCTCTACCCTGTGCACTCCGCATCCCAGACAAAGGTAAACAATCCCCACTGACATTAAAGTGAAGTTCAGAGAAAAATCACTGCAAAGTTACACTGCAGATTTACAGCACATTCTCCAACCCTCATATCGAGTAGCCAAGGCATGTTTGGCTAATGTGGCTAACAAAGCAGAGGGACATATATTCACTAAGTAGCAAAGCGCAAAGTGCATGCCTATATCAGCACACACTTGCCTCAAAAGTATATCATGTCTTTACATAATCGCAAAAAAATTGTGTGGTTTCTGAAACTGGAAGCTATACACATTAAAAAACACAAACATTCAAGGTGGCTAATACTGTATTTAGCTGTGTGTTTTACTTTTGTCTGTTGTTATATGTAACAGTAACCACATAAGCAAGTCTATTAGAGCTTGACAAGGTTTGTGATATGTAGCCATAGACTTCTAATAATTCTTATCTACATTAGCTAAAAACAGAGCTCATTAGAGTTTAAATAGAGCTCAAAAGGGGAGAACAGTTATTAGATTTGCTGTATTCCTTTAACATGGATTGGCAAAGCTGGAAACCTGAGATCAGCTCTGCATCCATGAAGATGGCCACCACCAAGAAACACCACCTCAAAGTAACAGTTCAACGCTTATGGTAAAGTGTTTCAGTAGGTGCTGCAGGAGTTCTTCACAGTCTGTAAAGGGACTGAAGGTGCAGAGCTCCTGTTAGTGGTGTAAAGACATAACCAGGTGGTTCTCTGTGTGTGTATGTCTTCTGCAGACCCTACAGGAGAGATGCAGGAAGTGCAGGTTGCCAGCAATATGAGCACTGCAGCAGACTTACTCAAACAGGGAGCAGGTCAGTGCCACCTTCCTCACTTTTACTACATCCTCCACCCCCCTCTTCATGTCCTTCTTGTCTTTATCTGTTCTCCCTTTTTGTTCACTTTTCTTTTGGCTCTTCTAAGTTTTCCTCTTTATTTTAAATACAATAATAGGAAAATGTTTAAGAGCACCCCTGTTCAGATTACATTTTGGAGAGTTTCTAAGTAAAAAGTGAACAATTAAAACCTTCACATTTTAGAGCACTGTTGCTATTTTAACTAACAAAAAATACAGCATTGCAAAAGATGTGGCATAATCTCTGTATGGCCATTTGGATCTTGGTTTCCCCCCACTTGTGTTTGTGTACTTGTCTTTTTATATCCATCATCTTTTTCTTTTTTCTTTTCCTCTGCTAATCCTTCAGCATTCTTGCTTTATCCTCTTTTCTCTTTTACCTTCCTCCTCTTCATATTTTATTTTACTTCAGTTTCTCATCCTTATTGTTTTTGTTTTTTTCACTCTTCTGTTTGTTCTCTTTCTCTGTACTGTTCTTTTAGTTCTTTTATTTATTATTTAGCTCTATTGTTCGTCCTCTCTTTCATAATTGTCTTCTTTTCACCATCTCTCCTCAGCGTGTAACGTGCTGTATCTGAACTCAGTGGAGACAGAGTCTCTGACCGGACCGCAGGCTATAGCTAAAGCAGTGGGAGCCACCATTGTCCGCAGCCCCCGACCATCAGCTACTGTCGTCCACTTCAAGGTGTCAGCGCAGGGCATCACGCTGACAGACAGCCAGCGCAGGTAATACACTTAGCACAGCTGCTGATCTGCTGATGCAGAGTTTCATACAGACCCTCTAAGGTGACATGGTGGTATGTTTAATAACCTGGGGCCACAGGACAATATATTGAATGTGGCTGTGTATTGGCAAGAACCTGGTAATACCATATGCATCATTATATGGAGGCAACAGTGGAATCTGATAGCAGTGAACCGCTGTATATATTTATATATATATATATATATATATATATATATATATATATATATATATACATAAAGATATACTGATTTTTCTTATACCTTAATTGAAGCCACAAATGAGTACACTATATTGTACCATCTGGTATTTCAGTGTTTATTTTGAAATCAAGGGTACTAAAAATGAGGTTGTCCTCCCTTGCTTTGAGGAAGACTTTCCAAAATCTAAATCTAAATTTTGGAACATTGCTCTAAGGATTTGCTTGCATTCCGCCATTGAATCATTAGTGAGGCTTGATACTGATATTGTATGATTAGTTCAGGAGAGCACTGTTGTATAGCTCCAATGCTGTGGGGGCTGTATACCCCTCTAGCTGTTCATGTGCAGCTGCTCCAGAGTGTCCCATTGTACTTGCAGTGCATTTCTATGGAGATAATACAGATAAATTCACTAGTATTAAGGGGTTTCCACAAACCTGTGGACATGTTGTGTATATTGATTTGTAATCAACTTGAATTTATCAATATATTATCTAGTGGTCTTGATGTATTATGTTGTCCTAATTTATGTATTTTTAGCTTCAATATATGAACTTGTGGCCACTAGATCCTTAATCTCTAGCCTCAGTACATTATCACATGGCCAGGGTCTAAACTCTGAACTAATAGTATGGTTGCCTTTGATGATTTTATGAATGTGTTTTCCAGTTGCTCTAACCAGTATTGCATAACGCACTAATGTAATTGTGTGTTTTGCAGGGTGTTCTTCAGAAGGCACTACCCCATTAACAGTGTGACATTCAGCAGTGTAGACCCGCAGGACAGAAGGTGGGGTTCTGCTGAGCACACCTCTCACACACTGCTGACTTCTGTATACAATTGAGATTGGAAATGTAAAAGGCTACATGGGACTACTTTTAGGGGCGAAATCATTTATCTGCTTGTTTATTTTCCTTTCATCCCTTTCATTCATTCATTCATTCAGATGACATGCTTTTGATTGTTCAGACCTCAGCTGCTGCTGTCTTTCTGTAAAGCGCAGTTTAATTGGTCATACTTTAATCGCTTGAGACTCACATCAATTATTTTTCAACTAAAACTGAATCTAGTTTCCTACAGAATGATGACGCATGAATCTGCAGGCTGCTCTTTGTGTTTGTGTATATGTGTGTATACGTGTGTGTCTATAATTTGGGATTACTTAGTAATAGTTAGTAATAGTTAGCAATAATTATGTGGCATTTTTACCTTATAAGGATAAAGGATAAAGGTGCACGTATTCGTCACTGTACAGTGTGGACTGTACAGCGAAATGTGTCCTCCGCATTTAACCCATCTGGTAGTGAACACACACTCACACACACACACACGTGTTAGGGGCAGTGAGTACACACACACACCCAGAGCGGTGGGCAGCCAACTCCAGCGCCCGGGGAGCAGAGAGGGTAAAGGGCCTTGCTCAAGGGCCCAACAGTGGCAGCTTGCCGAGCCCGGGAATCGAACCCACAACCCTGTTATCGATATCCCGGCGCTCTAACCGCTGAGCCACCACTATTATAACAGCATCAAAATTATTGTGATGCTCCACTGACTATAGCTGCACAACGTTGCATAAGGCAGGTCATACTTCTAAAATCAGCAGAAAATCCAGTAAAATTACTCTCCCTCTTCAGTCCATACACTTCTTTCACTTTCAGTACTGGTTCTGTATCTCCAGCAGTCCAGAAATGCATGTAAGCGTGCTCCTTCTTGAGGGGTGGCTCAAAGCACGATCAACTTCATCTGGCTGAATTGGGAGCCCAGCAGCACGACATACCAGTTCTTACATAATGCTGCTTTAACCCTCCTGTTCTGTCCAGCTGTTATGAACAGCTTTGATTGACCCAGTTTGTGTTTAACCATCTGGAACTATTTAAAAAGCATATTAGTCTCCATACTCCAAACATTATCTTTAGCTCAATAAACATTAATGTCATCAATATTTAGTGTAATTAGAAGTGTCACCCCTTACAGGTGTATTTATGATAATTCATACATTTTTCACCTAAAAGGCCATTTTCGATGTACATTGGCAAAAAAGACATTTAACACATTTGTTTAGTTTGTTTTAATTTGTTTATTCTGTTCAGTTAGATTTTCTTTGCCCTTGCATGTTAGACCCAGCTTTCTTTTTCCTCGCATTTGTTTCATATAATTTCTCCTGTTAATCACAATAAATTAAGTAACTTTCCTTTTTCGTGTTCATTACACTAAATAAGCCCAGGAGAAAAAATAAATCTATATTTTGCAACATAATCTGAAGCTTAAACTGTTTTATTTAAGCAGCAGAGTTGAGGTTTGAATACTGAAGGCTGAAGAAGTGCGCCAGACTACCAGTTCACAAGCCCCACGCTAGGTCCAATATTCCCACGGGGAAATCAAGACAGCGATGAACAGTGTAGTTTAGAACTCACATCTCCTGGAGTTCACATGATTTTGATATAAAAAGTGCTGCTGCAAATCTACAGAGAAAGCTGTGTCCATCAGCAGCCTGTTTTACGCAGCTGTTAGGCTTCTGTTCTTCTGTGGACGTCCTTCATTCCAGTGTCTGAGGAGACAGTAGACGTTAGGGTAGAAAATCTGTAAGCATGAAGCATCAACCTTTACAGTCTTCAATCTCCATACAACTGTAGCCTGGAGAGCACAGTTTCACTCCACACTTCTAAAATACAGTCCCAGAGAGAGAGAGAGAATGTGTGTGTGTGTGTGTGTGTGTGTGTGTGTGTGTGTGTTTGAGTGAGAGAGAGCATGTACTTGCCTGCGGCTTTATGTGTGTGCGAGTTTGGGAGTGGAGTGTTTCTGAGTCTTTGTCTCTGTCTCCCCCTCCTGCCTTAGGTGGACTAATTCAGACAGCACAACGTCTAAGTAAGTGCTCAGTGTGTGTCTATCTGTGTTTGCTGATGTATGTGTATGTGTGTGTGTGTGTCATGTAAGCGTTGAGTATTTGATTTTGAGTCGGTTATGTGTTTGCGCTTGGCATCTTGTTCTCCAATTTCATTCTCTGATTTCGCCGAGCTTTCCTTTCAGATTTATTCAACACTCTAATCCAGACTCAGACAACTGTGATATTTACCTTACTGGAAACGTCATGAATAGTTTTAATAGAACTGTTCAGCTCTGCTATTTTTGTATCAATTTGCTCTGAAAGGGTTGGTAACAATATTGATAAGTAATATAAATTGTATTGGTAAATAGTGGTATTAAAAATGATCAATTCAGTTTAATGTAATACTTAGTTGCCTATATGTCTGAAAATGGAGTAGGACAACTATGGCAAAAGTAAATAGTGGAAGGCAACCTCCAAAGATTTTATTAATTTTTGAGTGTTTATATATATATATTTATATATAATGTTTGTGGACACCCCTTCATTTAGCTACTTTAAGTTGCACCCACTGCTGACATATATGTGCAAATGCACACACAGCTTGTCTAGTCCCTGTAGAGAAGTATTGCCAATGGAACATGACTCACTGGAGTAGATAAACACAAACCTAATGGCACCATGCCTGAAGCCAGGCGTGGGCTGGAAGAGTATAACTCCTCCACACACCCCAACCAGAACTGAGCTGAAGAGCAATGGAGCAGTGTTTTCTGGAATTATGGTTGGTGCTCCATCCAGTACTTTTGGGATGAGTTGGGGAGTTAAAGAAGAGGTGGGGTGGTGATCATCCAACATCCTGACCTCACTAACGCTCTGGCCGCTGAATGCACTCAAATCCTCACAACAATGCTCCAGAATCTAGTACAGGGCAGTAGAGACAGTTATACCAACAAAAACAAAATAGCCTTTATGGCATTTACCCCAATACCCTAATGTAAGTAAACAAATCTTCTACAGGACAGAAATTGTCTGCACATTTTGGAACATGATTTCTTTGTAAATTTAACAAAAAAAAAATTTACATTATTTAATGGTAAAAAAAGGATAATTTTGCATATGCCTCAATATTTTTTAAAGATGAGATTTTCAATTTACACTGAAAATCCAAAACACATGTGATTTGACCAGGAGTGTCCAAACACTTGCATAAGACTGTATAATAATCTCAGTGTCTGTCAGTGAGTACTGTGACCAGTGCCTTTATCCCTGGCTCCTCACTCGTGGTGTTCTCTCTCCTAATAGAGTGTTCGGGTTTGTTGCTAAGAAACCAGGCAGCGTGGCAGAGAATGTGTGTCACCTGTTCGCTGAGCTGGACCCCGAGCAGCCGGCCACCGCCATCGTTAACTTCATCAACAAAGTCATGCTGGGGCCGCAGAGACGGTAGAGGCTGAGGATGAGGAAGAAGAGTGAGAGGAGGAACATCAGCCTCCTTCAAGTACGAACAGACTGGACATTTCTCCACACAGCAGCACCGGCCCTAAGGCCCTGCAGGGCTGTAGTAGAAGACATCCCTCAAGTCCCAGAACAGAAACGTGGCCCAGATTATAAAGTCTAACAGCTTAGAAGATTCCAAACTGCTGATAAAAAGTATCTGCGGTTTGTTGTTTGAGGGAAGGGCTTCACTTGATACCAAAACTAAGACCAAAGAAGGTAAATGCGGCGTTCCGTTTATCTCGGACGTCAGCTGTCGGAGCTGCCGACAGAAGGATGTCACGCCCGAATTTGACCTCGTACTAGTTAAACATTCTTGTACTTGTACACTATTTCCAAAAAGCAGATCTAACCAAAAGGCGAATCTTACCAAAATCTGTCCCACTTTTTATGTCCCTGGTTAGCATTGTTAACGATACAATTTAATAACAATGTATTATACAGTATTTAGCATATCCAACTACCATGGAAACACATCCACAGTTAGAAATTGGACAGTACAACTGTTTTGGGTTTTTTTTCCCCTTTTTTTTGCTCCCACCCATTTGTAGTTCCCCCTAGCACTAGCAATGCTCCCGACTCCTGATTTATGGACTTAACACATCTCCTCTGATATCTGCAAAGCCAGCCACTGCCTCTTTTCGTACTGCAATCGATGTGGCATTGCCAGGCAGCCAACCCGCATTGCTTTTAGGATGATGAGGGCACAGAGTGCCACCTACCCAACCAGCAAAGTGGCATGGCTCGGGATTTGAACCTGTTTTCTTGGTCCATAGTCAGTCAGTTGGAGCCTGTATTCAACTGATTTAATGGGAAACAAGTACATAGTGCTAATAGACTGTATGATAGTACTGCATTTAATACTGGTAATGCGCAGTGCGACCATCTTGGATTTTGAAATCTGAGTTGAGGTGGGGCTCGCCCAACTTTCAGAGTAGGAAATCTGACTTGTGGGGGCTCAGTAATTCCGACATCCCATTTATAATGGAACGCAGCAAAAGAAACAAAGTGTTAGCCGCTCTGTTCTCGGCGGTTCTGCTTGGTAAGTAACACAGATTACAGAACTATTTAGGGTTCACCCTCGAGTGAGCTAAGAATATATAAAGCACTGTTGATTACTTTCTACAGTATAAAAGTATATTTGTATGAGGCATGACTGTTACGTTTCACATGCACTCTGAAAAAATGAAATACTGTATAGAGAAAGATTATGATCTCTGCAGCTGACAATCAACTGGTGTAGATATACGTTCTATTAGTCATTCTGTACATATTGTTTGTACTTCACGGTTCAGATATAAGATAGCAGCAGCAGCATTTGTTTAAGAACTGATTGCTATAATCAGAGGTGGGTAGAGCAGCCTAACAGCATCCTCAACAGCATCCTCAAGATCCTCAAGAAAAGACACCCTCTGTGGGGACATTAGGGACATCAGGGACATTCTGTGTTGATCTGCTAACGTTAGCAATAGCAGGGCGTTAGGAGAACGTCTTTGGATATCAGCTTTGCAGGTTGAGAAATTGTAAACACAGCCTCCGTAACTAATCGAATACAATGCACATTGCAGAGTCGTCGTTTTTTGACACAGTTTCAGACCTTGATTAGCAAATCAGATCTGAGGTATGGCACTAATTGTAATTAATTACTGTCCGCTGAATCAACTTTCCAGCTCTCAAATCCTGACTCTTCAGACCTTGTGCTAGCACTCAACAAACATGAGGGGAAGATGAGATCTGGAAGACCAAGACAGCTCTCAGAAAGAACTGCTTGTATGCTGATAAGAAAATCAAACTACAACCCCCATAAGACTTCCAAGAACCTGTAAGAAGCTTTAGCTGAGGGAAGGGTGGTGTTGTCCTGTTCCACTGTGCAGCACTGCTTTCTCAAACATAATCCTAATGGAAAAATCATCACCTGCTAGAATCACCTGCTACTGCTAGTGTGAGTTTCAGCCAGATGAGTTTTGGAAACAAGTGCTGTCGGCTGAATTTCAAAATGGAACAATCAACAAAGGCGTGTTTGGAGGGGAAAATGCATTTCATGGAAAAACACCTTGCCAACTGCAATGCATGGGGTGGATCCTCATCCATCATAGGCAATATTTCACCGGTGGAAGGATTCTGCAAAATACCAGCAAATCCTGAATCCTAATGTGAAATCGTCTGATAAAAGACTGAAGCTGAATCCACCATGGGGCTTTAGGAATGGTACTCACAGCCCTGACCTAGATATTATAGAGAATTTGAGGATAGAACAAGCTGCGCACGCAAGACATTCTTAGATATTCCTGAATTGAGACGCCTTCTGCAAAAAAACGATAAGACTACAATAAGCGCCTGCAGGTACTGAGCTGTAAGCTGTCCAGATGTTTGCGTAGGCCACGTTTAATTTAGATTTCTGATCCGATTATGATGTTATGACAAAGTCAGAGATTGCGTTTGATTAGCAACGGAGGCTGTGTTTACTACTTGCTCATCAAAATAAATGCCAGTGGTGCCCAAATGTAGGCGTACATCATTTACCATGAACTGATTTTGTATGTAGGTTTTAAATGATCTACAGTAACTTAAACTATGAACAATATCTAGATGAGGACAAAGTGTTGGGGACGTAATTTACACCATCAGTGAAACCCTAGAAAATAACAGCCTTACAGCCTTTAAAGCCACTGTAAGGACGTTATATTAGTCCTGTGGCTTCAGTGAAATACTGACTGCTTTGAGAGCTTGATAGCCACATTCTTGATAGCCAAGCAGAAAGGAACTAGATGAGAATGTAGTGAAAGAAAACGTAAGAATGTAAGAATTTGCAAGAATGTAATTTTGTATTATCATTAAAAAAAATGAAATATAAATATTCATCAGAATTGTGCACACGGAACGAACTACACCCACTAGTTACCCACCTCTGGCTGTAGCTCGTCAGTTCAGTCCTCGTGGACAGACAGGAGGCGCCAGGCATGAGTAATGCGGCCCACAGCGGAGGAACGGCGGAACGTCAGAGAGAGGGTTCGTGGAGGAGGGCTTACACGATTAGTGGGAGTGGCTTGTCAGGGTGGGCGGAGCATGGTGAGAAGGGGCGGGGCATAGCAGTCCACGCTGTGCGTAAACCAGACAGAGGAGGATTTTAATGTACCGTAAGTGTCTTAATGGAAGCTTAAAGTCTTGTCTTTTTTTTAGAGAGAAAGTCACACTCACCTCCACCTCCACAGCAGGGCCAAGCTTTCTCACATCGCAGCTCTCGTTGTGGATCAGTACGTAAACCGTGATTTTAACCCCTGCTATCGCGTGTAGAGGAACATTTTATCCAAATATAATCAGCCTACAGATAAGGACAAGCAGGGCACAAATATTACCTTGTATCTCTTGCTCATGCTAACACGAACGACGACGACGACGTTAAAGCAGAAGGACCCTCTCCAAAGCCTCTACCTAACTCAAAGCCCTTCGCTCAGCACTCCTGTATTTATAAGCTTTACTCGCTCCTGAGTTTTAAACAGGTCATTTCTGTTTGCGTGTATCAATGAGCTATTTTTGCTTTTTATCAGAGAGATAGAAAGACAACGTGTCTGGACAGCTTTAATATATTATATTCTGTGTTTCCTCGTTCGTCTTTGTATGTAGTAATATATTCTCACACGCAGCTGACACGGAAAGTGGAAAAAAGAGACTTTGTGGAAGGAGACATTTATATGAAATGGATTTTTTATAGCTATATAGCTACTATTTTTTCAATGTAAGCACAAATGAAGAATATAATAAAGAAATGTAAAGTTGTGGTACCAAAACAGGCCTCAGAGTGCAGTTTTTCCTTCTGTTTTCAATGTTTTCCTTAAAGAGTGCATCTGCGCCCAGAGCGGGGTACCAGCGGGGCTCCTGCCCGTTCAGCACGTTAGAGAAACGCAGCTTAGGGGCGGGGCCTAGTGGCGACGAGCAGGGGCGAACAGAGCCAGTCAGAGGCTTTTCTGGTTGCTACGTTGCTGAGGCAACAAATGAGAGCGTTAATGAGAGGTTACCGCCCCCTCTGACATAACAGAGAGAGAACCTGCCCCCCCCCCTAATTTACCATCAACTAAAGAGGAGGTACAGACACTGTAGAATTAACCTTCTAATTAACCTAACTCGCTGGGTTCGGAACAGCAAAAGTGGAATTTATCAGCATTCATTTTTTGGTTGTTGGACAAATCACTGGTTTTAACAAAATGCTAAAGTATGTGTTCAGAAACGAATATTTAAAAAAAAATATTGCTGCTGTCCAATGAAAACCACGTATCTCCATTTTTGTCCGTGGTTTGAATCCTGTAGCTGCTCTGAACACTGTGTAAATAGCTCTAAATGAATGGACCAATAGAAATGCTCTAAATGACTTAGAACAAACTAAATTAGTTTACTGACACTATATTGATCAGCCAATATATTGATCAGCGAAGAAGAACAGCCTAGGACAGTGGCCCAATGTTGTCTAGCTTTTAGAGCTAGCAATAACTCAAGACTCAAATTCTCATGAAAATCCAATTCCAAATTCAAAGAGTTCTAAGAAAACTCTGAAACGCCATTTTTTACACCTGTAACAAATCCTTTCACCAAATGGTGAATTGCTGAACTTGTGCACCAAGTGGACCATATGCAGACAGTGGAGCTCAGATCAAAGTGGTTTCACTGGCTCTGTTCACACCTGGCTTCTGTGATATAATCATAAGGTACTACCGAAACGCATAGCCCTTTACACCTGGTTTGTTTTGTGCATGTTTGGGGGAAGAATAGTGGGAGTGTGTTGTGCTTTGGGCTTTCACTGATTTTCCAAGCCACAGTTATTCACTGCAGTGCATTACACTCTCTGCCTGTAGGGGGAGCTCAGAAGCAATTCTCCATAATGCTGCTTTAAATGACTGGTGTAAACAGGGTCACTGAGTTTGGAATTACCTGATTTACAAATCTGGCCAGTTTGAGTCAGCCAATGGGCATGAATTAGTGCAGCAATCACCCCTGCTCTACTTTCCAGCAGACTTTGACTTTAACCCTAATTAAACTCACCTGATGCATTCAGTTCCTGATCCAGAAGTCCCTGATTGGCTGAATGGGGTGTGTTAGATTTGGGTTGCAGGAAAACGGATCTGCAGGTGGAGGGTCGGTGACCACTGAGCATAAGTCAATGGCCCAGCCACTGAAAACCAGCTAAAGGCAAAAAATATGGGCTACAGAAAATGATAAAACCAATAAGGGGGCAAACTGGGCCTCAATCTACACCCGTCTGTATGAATGGTTTAGAGCTGGGTCAGTGCCAGACTTGGTCTGTTGAGGACATTAGATTCTTATTACCCCAAATAACTGAATACTACAATGCTCCTTCTGCACATTCTGACCTGCTCCAACACCCACTTTAACTCAGAGGTGATTAGATGCAACAGGCATGTTACAGGAATACACTGAATATCAGGGTCGGTAAGCACTCCTGTAAGTGAAGTTTTGAAGAGTTACTGCAAAAGAGGATCCTCTGAAGTCACGTTGCCTTATCTTGTACTTTTTCTTTATGTCCACTTAGATTATAACATTACATGTTCATGCAACGCGTGGGACGTCAAATACAGTCCCAATGCAACTGCAATGAAAACAGTTCAGTTACGGGTATATCAAAAGGGACAATGTAAACAAAGTACATCTCATAAAAAGCATCTTTACTTTCACAATCTTTGGTAACTGTTGTGGATATCTCCTATCTACAGTTGGGAAAAGATACCTACCAAAAACTAGACAAAAGGTTGCTCCACACAAATACAGCGACTTTTGGTTTAGCTCATTGTTAGTAACCTAATGAAGGAAATGTACATTTCGACTGTTCTTTTGTGATGGTGTTTCTATGCAATTTGATACAGTAACATTCTGTACAAACAAGTGGGAAGGAGAAAAACAAAAAGCTAACTAATCATTAGGAAAAAAACATTCATCATCAAGTGCTGGTTATAAAATGTTCCCCTTTGGTTTTGGTTCTACCATGAAAACAAACGAAAAAAGAAATAAAAGGAAAGTTCAAAAAGACATTCACAATTTCAGTGAGCAGACCTATAACTAATGGGCTGACACACATTTAAGGCCAAATGTGACCCCCAATGGTGACCAACCACATAGTATTTGAGGCAGTGGTGATTAAACTTGGACTAAACATAGTTTAGCACATAGCAGATGTGAGAAGACTCATAAGCTTTGTGATTTGGAGTTCATAGAGTTTCTACACACTCTACGGCAAGACTGGTCCTAGACGCTTCTAGTGTCAAAATGGTATTAGCAGGAAAAAAAAAACATTGTAACATGAATCACCTGATTAGAGTGATTAGGTTCTCCATGTAGTCAGCCCAGGTGGTGTAGTGCTTCATTTAAGTGTATACTCAAAACACACATCCAACAGTTGAATAGCCCTCCTCAACATCCTCTGCTAGTCTATGGGCTAACTTTAGCAATGAATTACCTCTACAAAGAGGAGCCCTTTAGTACCGCTGAGGTCAATCCATTGCATACAAAACAACAGGTAGCTCCAAAGAATAAATAACAGTTGTTCCCAAGTGGAATAATTGTGAACTGAACTCCTTGTGAAAGTCTGCTGGTACATTATTTAGCTGTCAATAAGGGACTTCAGTTAGGTACTGGAAGTCCAGTCAGAACTGCTTGTGGAATGGCTGGGCTTCAGGAGAAAGCAGTTGGGCGAGCGAGCTGTGGGTCGTGGTCTTCAGGGTAATCTGTGTCGTGATCCATGTCTGGGCTGTGCTCTTCTCCCATCTCTGGAGACATGGAGCCTTCCATGTCCTCCCCCTCAAACTGCTCACCTTTTATTCCAGCATGGTGCCTGTGGACACAGACAATTGAGGTAGATTAAGCAAAAATTCAGGAGAAAAATGATCATCTTGCAGTGACTGTCTTTAGACAACATGGTCTGTAGCAAGCAAGCTGAGCAGAGTGTAGTTAAGTGAAAGGTCACTTACAGAGCAGACATGGGGGACAGCTCCAGGCTAGAATCACTGTGGGATCCGTCATCATGCTCATGAGCAATCATCTCTTCGTGCATAGCGTTGGCCAAGGCCTTCAGAGTGGAGCCTCCCACAGAGGCAGAGCCAAACTGCGGCAGGCTACCGTCCACCATTGCAGCCTAGGGTAAAACAACACAAATTGCATTATACGTTTTGTAATATCACCTGGTGTGATACACTGGTGTGAATATCCTCTGCTGGAGTCTTTTTTCCCCTCAGGAACGTTCACTTCAGTGCGAAATTAGTGATGGTTTTGATTTTAATAACTTGATTCCCAATTTATTAAGGCAACCACAACTAGATGACATCATTTATTCTTTACCTGGAGAGCAGACAAGGCGGGGCTTTGGCCAAGGCTTGACTGGATGTTTTTCACCAGTGACGGTGATCTACAGAAATGAGGAACAGGCTTAAATTAGTGATCATGACCAGACAAGACTGAAGAGCACTTAAAATGATCCCTGACTGAAAACAACCAATTATTTGGTAAGCTTACCCAGTGATCTTCTGAGGTCTTCTCTTCTGAAACTCCAGCTCATCCACTGTCCAAACAGCACCTTTCACATTCTCCACTCTCACAAAACACTTGTGAAGACTGAGGTTATGCCGAACAGCATTCTAAAACACAGCAAATACAAGAAAGACATTTTCATCATGCTACAATATCTAACTGCAGTATTTGTACCAAACATCAGGGCAGAGGACTAGGGCACGAAAGCCATCAAGATGAACAAAACTGTGCAAATACTGAAACAATGATGTAACTGAGATGGTCATTTACCTTCCACGTGGCTGCGTTGCGTCTAAAGTATGCAAAGGTTCGAGTGAACCAGTTGTAAATTTCATTTAGAGTTAGCTGCTTTTCTGGAGATTCAAAAATTGCCTGAAAAAAAGTTTAAAAGAAATGCCCCCTACATTTATGGTGTTCTTTAATCAGATGGGTAATTTAACATCTTAACGGAATTTATAAGCAGCTATTAGGGTACGTGCACACATTTCACAAACAAAGCTATAAACACAAAACGGTAAAAATATTTATTATAAAAAAAGGCCAGTCAGTGGCTGGCAGATGCTCCTTACCTGCCTTATCAAAGCTGCATATGTGAATGGGGGTCGGACTTCCGCGCTCAAATAAAACTCCTTATTCTGCACAATATCTGAGAGGAGGAAAAGAACAGTCCATAATTGCAGGACAACTATAAAGGCTAATGTTGGTCATCTGCCATGCAAAAAAAAAAAAAAAAGAAAGAGAGAAAGAGGAACGGGGCCTTGTGGTCATACACAAGCAGCCTTTTTTGTTCAGGCTCTTGGAATGAGTCAAACGCTATAATAGTACTACCTAAAGCTAAACATTAAACACTAAAGGACAGATACAGTTCAATGATTGAAGTTCAAGTATATTTTGAGATTAAAGGTAGCAAATAATCATTGCAACATATTTTAAAAGGCAATACATTAAACTGGCCAGGTTTATTACACATATCTTGCACATCTGCTTATTCAGACAGTAAAAATACAACACCGTATTTTCCCTGTTCATCTCTGGTGTTGACCAGGGTAGAGTCAGGGTACATCGGAGTTGTACGAAGGCACTTAAAGTTTAAGCTCCCAAATGAGGAAAAGTAACCGTTTTCAGCTGTATCGAAATACATACAAGGAACCCTCTTATCTGTCTGCTGTTCTTAACTTGATCTGTAGCTCATGGCCTCATTTCTCATTTTCAATTCTCAAAAATTCCAGAAAGTTTTGATGTGCCTCAATATTAAACATTTCTGTGTTGTTTACACAAATCAAGTTCAGTGTGTAACAGCCTTCAGCCTGTATGTGAGCCTCCAGTTCTAACCTTGGTCCATGGCCAGGTTGTACTTGTCAGAGTAGCGCTTGCGAATGGGCCCCACGCCATGCAGACTGGTGGGGATGATGACGGTGGGAGTCTGAGGCAGCGGCGTGAGGGGTGTGGACGGGGCTGTGGCACTCTGGGAAAGGCTCATAGAGGGAATGGTCTTGGGTACGGTTGCCTTGGCAAGAGTGAGGTTGGATACCAGGTTCACCTTTTAGGACACACACACACACACACACACACACACACACACACACACACACACACACACACACACACACACACGTTACGGTGTGCACACACTATGACATAATGTTAATGTTAGATGAATGGGTAAGTCATTGAGATTATGCGGAAGATGGAAAAGGAGGACAAAGAAATAACATTTCATATAAATTGCGGCAAGACAGAAAAGCCACTGAATAAACACAGACAAAACGAGCCTGACTGATCTCGCCTGCAGGTCGAACAAGCACCTTTTGCCAATGCAAGCACTGGAGTCTATAAACCATTTCAGTGGATGGTACATGGTAAATAAATTAAGGTGCCACACAGGTTTTAAACAGTGCACTAATCTCGCACAGACAGACACTGCCCACCGCCAACCAGCATCTGGGACTGTTTACCCTTGAGCTGTGGCTGTCATGCCGTCCAATTGTGAAGCTTTTTGTAAATGTTCAAATCCTGCCAATTTCATAGGACCAAAATGTTCCATAAAACTCCTCACTGTTCCATTAGCCAGTGCCAGTTAGCCAGTTTCTAAACCTATCTGGACATTAGAATAGATATAGTCGAAATGAAAATGAAAAGGCACCGTATTTACTCTGCAAACAAACTATACCTCTCTGCAGCAATGGGGGAGGGGGATTTCCACGGTCAGTACAAAAAAAAAAAAAAAAAAAAAACACACATACAAACATGACTTCCCACCCAAAAAGGAACTCATTATTGACAGAGATTATAAGATTTTAAAGATCTGGGGCAAAACTCAAAATCCTGGAAACCGAGTTTAGCTTGTGCACTTACCGGCTGTGGGGTTGGTTTAGGCTCAGTAGATTTGACATGGAGGTGGGCCATCATGGCCTGGAGGCGTTCTTTGTCTTTAGCTAGCTGTTTTGCAAACACAAACAAAGCAGGCACAAAGATATTTCATCAGTTCACATTCCTTCCCAAACAGTTGTAGCTGCTTGTTTTACTGCCAGTGTCTAGCCTCTATTTAATGGGTGTGAGTAACAACACACAAGTTTTGAGAACTTAACTCATTTTAAAACCAACCAAAGACTAAACTTAAGGGCGTGTTCATACTTGTCCGCATTAGTTCAATAAAAACTATCCCTGGTGTGACTGCTCAGTTAGTACGGTTCATTAGAGTAAGTGTGAACCCAGCCTTTCAAACTAATTCTGTCTGAGGCTTTTGTTTAGTGGGCCAAACCGCACAGTGTTTCAAAACTAGCCACCATTAGAATTGCATTTATTAGTGTCGTTGTCTTGGTAGAGACGTGTGCGAGTTGGCTTTAGCAGCTTTAACATACTTTGTTCCAAAAGTCACTTTGTGTACATTATCAAAAATGTGGCTTACTTCTGATATCAGTATGATGTGATTTAATAATCCATGTTTAAGGCTCCAGGGGTCAGATTTTAAAGTGCCTCTGCAGTTCACTCTTACTTCCTCAAGCAGCCAGGAACACCCACCCGTTTCAACCAACAATCTGCCAGATGTTTGCTTGCTATGACCTCGGTGCTTCAAATTAAATCCCGCAAACTAGTTATTGCGTGGATCAAGCAGAACCGGCATTTTGGTTCGATCGCAGATATGTTAGTATGAACACAAAGCAAACCAGGACTATCATCTTTTTTCTCGCTTGGTCTGGACCAAAGGAACCCAACTACAAGTCTAAACACACACACTTAAATAACACAAATAACACCTGTACAAAGGTACTATGCTTACCTGCAGTTCAAGTTGTTGAACAACTTGCATTTGAACTCTACACTGAGCTGTGCTTTTGTCATCCAGCGCATGTTCACTGTTTAAATGCCTGTAATAAAAAAAAGGGACCATGAATGGGCATATAGTGACAAATAGCTACAAGGTACAATAGACTGGAATTAGCTTCAAGTGTTTTCTGAAGTTGTTGTGTTTGACATTAAGCAGTAGGGGGCAGCTAAGTCAACCTGTACCATTTTATGCGTCCAAAAAAACCTGAAAATTAGCATGGGTTTAAAGTTCAAATGTCCAGCCAGAGGTGAATATTAAGCATGTTTTGTTTTGTGTGCTGATGCAACACAGCTCTGAATCTCCATTTACGTACGGTTCATATCACCGACACGTAAGAAAATCTGAGACTGGAACGCCTCTATAATTCATAAATGTGATGTGAAAGAGAACACCTACAATGAAATGCATTTCAAAACAGGAACAGAGCCAAACTACAAACGCTACAACATGCCATTCAAGTTATTTACAGCTCCTTAAGCTCTAAATGGGACAAACAAAGTTTAGTACAACCATTTCAAACACAATCACAATTTACAGTCCTGTTTATGATGATCCTTCAGGAGACCTCTGCTGTCTCTCTTATCAAACTACTTTAACTGTATAAAGTTCCGGGATGGAACAACAAAGAGTTGCCCCCCCCCCCCAAAAGAAAAAATCCTTCTGTACACAGACAGGGCTTTTGCGGAGCACAGGATGATCTGTGGTAGTTCAGAGCATGTTTTTAATAGCCTGGCTGAGAGCTGAGCTGCAGAACAAAGACAGTGTTGTGGCAATAGGCAGGGCGGAGCCGGAGAGTGGGAGCAGGGGTCAGGGTCAGTGGAGGGGGCACAGATAAACATCCTCCTGTTGTTTGTTTTGGGAGGGACGGCCAGGATCACCATGGGTACACTGTTTATCACAGAAAGCTGAGCTCAACCCTGAGGGGCCCCACTGCTACACCACCACAGGGGAGGAAGAAAGAGAGCGAGAGAGAGAGAGGGGAAGAGTAAGAGAGAGAGGAAGAGCGAGAGCAAGAGAGAGAAAGAAAAAAGGGCAAATATTTGAATGATTTACCAAAGAAGGAGGGAAAAAAAAGAAAAAAAGAAGAAGAAGACAAAGCAAAAAAGGTATGCAAAGAAAATACAAAGAATGAAAGGAAAGCAGAACAAAAACAGTCAGGAAACTTCTGCAAAATACTTCTGTTTGGTTCAGTTGGTTACCCTTCAGTGCTCAGGAAAGACAAGCCTTATATAGGACAGTGACAGAGGGACAAATACACACAGGCAGAGACAGAGCTAGAAAGTGATATAGACAATGATAAATAGATAAACAGATAGAGCCATAGAATCACTAGATAAAGAAATATAAGCAGACAGGTAAAGCCTGATATAGACGGCCAATTAAAGAAAGACAGATGAAGATACACAGAGTCGGACAGACAAAGAAAACTCCACACTCACTTGAGGAAAGACTGGAAGTCTCCTAACACAGCCTCACAGCCGGGCCACTTGCACACACCATGGCTGTAGAGCGGATGATTGCTCTGCGACTGCGCCTCCTGCGAACTACAGCACAAATCCAACAGAGCAGTTAGTGGAAAAAGTGAAATATTCAACCAAAACAATCAGAATTTATTTTTTTTAATTGCCGAAGCACCGAGCAGGCAAACAGTGAATGCCTGAACTGTCTAAACTAATGATTGAGTCCGAAATGTAGTAAGTATATTTTGTCAAATAAATTGTACAAAATGCATTGGCACAGGTGATTAGTAAGTAGATCCACTTAGCGACTAGCCAAGTTTCTTTCTACTACTTAGATGCAGCCAAAGGTCATCCTTCTTTCTGTGTAAAGACATCAAGCAAAGTAGGGTGGTGCAATTTCAGAATGAATAATGCTGTTTGATGCTGCTGTGCAAATAGTATATTGTGCCCAATATAATCTTATTTCTGCAAAATACTACCCAAACAAACATGTCACAAAAATATGTACAAGAACTAATCTGTACCAAACAATGCTACCTAGAGGTAAACTGCAATTTCAATAAAAAAACGAATCATTAGTTGTAACAGCCTAATCTGGATGGTAACAGCCTAATAAGATCCTCTAATATTCATAAAAGACTGGAAAATGCTGTAACTAACCAGAAGTGTGTGTGGGGGGGGGGGGGGGTCTTCTTTTCGGCCGTATTCCAGGTAATACTTATGAGTAATTATGAGTATTTACACTATCTCCGGCAAAAACAAACGGACAAATCACACTGCAGCCACAGATGTTGCAAATTTGACAAATAAATAACACCAGCTTCTTGCAAATAAACAAGAATGCAAATGCAATAAATAAATAAACAACATGTTATTACAGTGCTATTTTTTTTTTTTTTTAACCAAATGAAATTCCAACCCACACGCTAACAGAGGCCTTCTGATGTAAACACTGCAACTCCTATGCAGTTGCAAACACTCCTACGGAATATGATTTAATTTACCTGTGCAGCTGTAAACTTGTATCAGTGGTGAAACTAGTTTTCCTAAACAAAGGATCAGACCACTGTAAACGAGGGAACTTAAAGGAAAGGCATCTTTGCGTAATGACAGAGAAAAAGAGCACCCCCGATCCTGTCAGGTGATGCAGCACTGCTGTAGTCAGACAGAGGGAAGGGAGAGTGAGCGAAAATAAATGACAACACGTCTCCATCTTCCGTAAGAGAAGGGTGAGGGCTTGCTCTCTGGTGCCACTGGATGCACTTAAGGTTTTAGTTGCAGGCGCCTCTCTGCCGGGGAGGAATTTACATGACACATGAAACTGACCACGTAGTCCTTGAGCATTCACCCTGAACTAATATCACCCATCACAGCTCAGCAAAACAAGTTCATCAGCATGGAGGAGAGGGGGTCCGAGGACACGCGACAACGACAACTGGCTATAAAGAGTTTTGGAGTAAACTCATTGCTTTACTATGACAGCATCCCAGTCATAAATGGGTCCCTTCACACTTAAAATAATGAAGGCAGTCCATTAAGCAAGCTGTACGGGTCTGAAATGCAACGAGGTTTTGTCAACAGGGCTGGACGATATGCATAAAACACCATATTCTCATAATATAGCTTAAGAGTGTAACGATACAATCAGACAATTCAATACCAATTTTACAATTCAATACCCATGTTAAGGAGAGCTGATTAGAGCTGGGAGTCTGGATGAGGGTAGTGAATGACATCAACATGGTGGGGTGGGATGTTGGTTGGAGCTTTGGCGTTCCACCAATGCAACCGCATTAGATATCATAATTGACAGAACACTTGTTCCTCAAGATGCACTCTTCTGCGATTTTAGAGATGGGCAAGAATGCTCACACCACACAGCAATGTGCTATTGTGGTTATTTGCAGACTGCAGCCCTGCATTACCAAAACCGTGCACTGTGCAGCCCTAATGCTCTCAGATTCATCCAATATAAAACAAAGTTCCCGTAAGCACATGGGAACAGATTTGGACCTCAGCAAACAAGGAAAGCAAGTGTGTGTGTGTGCGTGCACCTGTGTACATGTGGTTTGTATTGCAGGCATCAGTAGGCCTGCAGGGTACAAATTAGCACATCCAAAGGAGTTTTGCACAGCCACAAAAAACAGCTGAGTCCTAACCTGAGACATGCCAACGCCTTGGCACAGTGAAAACATCATGCACTTGCAAATAGTTGCTTAACAGGTTTCTATGGTGTACCTCAAATGCTTAAAATGCCAGGAGGAACCAGATTATGCACCTGAATGCATTCATAATATACTTAAAATGCAAATGTCTGTCTAAAATGTAGAACCATGCCCTTTAGTCTTTTTTTTGTGGCATGGCATGACCGGGCAGCATGGTTGCAGTAACTGTACCTCTCTCTTCTGACGGGCCGGGGTGCGTGGTGTCCGTTGGTACTAGGGTGCTGGTTGACTAGCGGAGGTTTAGGTGGAGAGGGCGATTTGTCCCCTCTACTCTTCTCCTCTGGTCTGCCATCCTTTGCATCTTTCCACAGCTGCTGAAGCTCTGCTGGAAGCAGACCTGCAGAAAAAAAGGATTTTAAGCAAAACTACTTCAAATATGACCTGATCATCTAACAGAAGTCATGTGGAATGATTTCTACTGATCAATCATGAAATGATAAAAAATAGCTGCCAAAAAATCTAATTGTCATAAAGTTATAAAACAAACCACCAAAAAATGATGATAAAAATGAAGATACAACTCAGCAAGACAGCAAAGACCAGGCTGACAATGTCTACAGCAGGACTCCAAAAACAGGCACATCACTTAGGATAAGCCTAAACCAAGTGCCATGCTAAAGGGCGTCAGGGCTGGGTTTGAAGACACAGATAAAGCCTAGATTAGATGTAAAGTGTGTTCAACTTCATCTATTTAGTTTAATTCAACTAAACCCTGTTGCAATTGCTCTGTGGACCCTGGTGCACAACACGCTATTGTACTGAGACCCGTTAAGAGGACAGGTCTTGCTCTGGTTCCTGTTGAACTCTATCCTGGTATTTCTGAAGCTCACAGGAAAGCCAGAACATGACAACATTCTAAAAAGATGATATGCATTCGCAGGGCATTAACTGTTAAATATGTTAAATCGGGAAATTGGGTTTTTGTGTTTTACATTTAGCTCGCGTGTAATTAATATTAGCATGCATTCAAAAAAAAAACAAACAAAAAAAAAGCATACAAGTTCTTACTCTGGGGAATGGATGCGAGTGCTGTGGCTGGAGGGAGCGTCAACAGGCCCTGCCTCTGCAGGCTGAGCAGATGCTGCTGCTGGAGGGAAAGGAGCTGCTGCTGGACAGCCATCTGCTGGACAGCCATCTGCTGCTGGAGAGGATATGCACAAAGCACACCATTACACTCCATTCTGCAAAACCTAGCACTAGCCACATGTGCAACTGATTAGAAGCAGCAAGCTGAGGATTTGAGTGCCGTAGGCTACCCCAATCAAAGCTGTTGACTTTAAAGCCCAAAGCTACACATTAAACCTCATAAGGCAACAGCCACACACGTGCACACATGTGCATGTACATACACACGATAGAGACACAAGTAAAAATAAATTCATCATAAATTCAAACCTCAGCCGTGTGGACACTTGTTGTGCTTGTGGGACTCGTACCTCTTTGCTGGGTTTGCCAGTATGCTGCTGCTGCTGGAGGAGCTGCAGATGGAGCTCCTCTTGCTGCTTCTTGTAGAACTCCTGAAGTTGTTGCTGCAACATAGCCATAATAAACACAGGATGGCATTACAACATATCCTCAGTAAACCAAACCTCTGAGTTCATTTTAAAGACCATCATATTTGATTAATGTGTTTTCCGCATTTACCTGTTGTAACATTACAGCCTGCTGTTGTTGAAGTAACAGTTGAAGTTGTTGGGGGCTCAGGACTTGATGCTGGAGGAGCTGCTGCATCTGCTGAGGTGTAACCACCTGAGGAGTCATCATCGCCAAGGACACAGGCATCTATACAACAAACATGTTCTCGAATGTTAAATGTTCTCAAAAGACAAGTGAGAATGATGGACAAGGGATTATTCGCAGGCTCCCCAAGAAGCTTCTCTCTAATATTTTTTTTATAATTAATGAAATTCTTTTTGAACAACAAACCATAAAAAAAAATTAAATTATTTTTTTACTTATCTGGATTAAACCATTACAGCCATATGGCAATACATTGACACGACCACACGCTTACTCTTAGTTCGATTAGTGTGAGGCATGGGAGTCTAATATGGAGACACACACACAACACAATTAACTGTTACTGCAGAAAAAAAAAAAAAAAAAAAAAAAAAAAAAAGGAGCGTGAGAGCAAGGCAATCGCTCCACTCATCCGCTACATCACAAACAGACTGTGTCAAAACAAGAGTCACTAATACTGTCAGACCATGTCGAAATAAAATACAAGCAAAGCAGTAGGAAAATATTTTCTTAACTAAAAACTAAAATGACTGTCTCACATTTGTCTCTATTTTTCTTTTTCGGCAATACGAGAAATGATCTGATCCATGACTCAAAGTCAGTTTTCTGATCTACTTAATTTTGGAGCATTGCTAAAAGGATGATCACCACTCCACCTCATCCCAAAAGTATTGGACGGAGCACCATCATTCCAGAGAACAGCATTCCACGGCTACACAGCTCAATGATGGGGGCTTTACACCCCTATACCCCACACCTGGCAATAGGCATGGTGCCAATAAGGTCAACTTTTAAGCAGCCAAATGCATTCATTAGATGGGGCGATCACAAACATTTGTTGATACAGTCGACAAGAACACAATGCCATGCTATCCTCCACCGCCATGGAAATAAATAAATAAATAAATAAATAAATAAATAAATAAATAAAGTACGGTCATTATGAGCTCCTAGCCACCCTCATTATAAAATACAATTATAACGAGGGTCTATCATTTATCATCTTTCATGGAAACCATTGTCACAATGGTGCATATGGGTGCAGCCTGTCGGGGTAAAGCGAGCAGGGAGGAAGGGGGCTCATGTTCTGCACACAAACATTCTCAATTTACTGCTTTTTCTTTTTTTGTTTTCTTTTAAATAAATCAATTCTAAATTCTAGGGGTTTATTTTTTCGGTGACTTTGGGGTTTATTTTGTTAAAGCGTGGTGCAGCAGGCAATGAAGAGATTCTATTATCTGGACCAAACCAATCTCTGTAGAGCAATATATAAAATAACCAAAAATATAATAAACCCTGAACCCAAACACCATGACATTTGATTAAACCACCCACTATAATTTGATTAAACTAGAATTCTTCACAAAATAACTGGAATCTTACCATACCTTTGGTAGGATTCGGAATTCAATCTCCCAATGATGAACCAGAAAATTACACACCTACATCACTTCACTTTTGGTTGTTTGAAAATAAATGCAAATGAATTGCAGCCTCAACAGTACTGAAATTCCAGCAAACCAGTCAAATGCTGCATATCTCCGTACACTTGGAGTAGTATGGCAAGTGCCTCTGTGCTATGCAAGCATGTAGAAACCCAAATGGCACCATGAGGAAAGACACACCTTTCCTTTCCAATGAGAACACAGTCACTTGTCAGTCAATGTCTGGATCTAAAACACCATGTGGGATGCATCTCAGTGCTTGTGCTGAAGAGTACACCATACAATGGTGGAGCAGGAGATCTGTCCCTTTATCCCTTTTAAATGCCCCATCAAAACATATCCATCATGACCGTTTTTTGTTATCACCAAATTGCACAGTGTATGCCTCACTTTAAACACTTGAATTACCAAGCCATCACACGTCACTAACATAACCATAATTTCTCGAAGGGCAAGTGTAACGACCAAAATAGACATAAATATAGTGAAAAAGTGAAGCACATTTTCTAACAATACAGATTCTCTACAAGCAGGTCTCCATAACTCTATCTCACACAAACTCCTAATCATATTTTTACCAGGAGCCACTGTCTTCTATTCACCCATACACTCCTGATCAGGCAGGGAAGATGGGGTTTTGTAGCCTTCTTCGAAAATGTGAGCACCAGACGTTCTCAGTGTAATGACAATGTAATCCCAATTGTTATTTGGCAACAAGCATGTCCAAATTAACATTGTGTGGTCAAACGTTTTTCCAAAAAAGACGCATTATGCCCATCCACACAAAAACACTGAAAACAGACATTAAAAAATTCTCTACCCTGGAGGGCATTAATAAATAAATAAATAAATAATTTAATTAAAAAATAAAAACACACCTCACTTTTTTCAGGGACCTAA